>NC_142013.1:92712384-93314051 GCF_049901735.1 Notechis scutatus
GAGCTTTTCCGGGTAGAAAGCCATTTCTACCGAAAAGCTCACTGGAGGCAGCGCCGCCATCTTTGACAAAAGCACTTCGGTGGCGCCACCGGAGCGCGTCATAAAAAGATGGCGGCGCCCAGTTGATGACGGCACTGGCCGCGGCGCCCAGCTGATGCCGGAACCGGGCCGCGGCGTCGAAAAGGTTGGGGATCCCTGGTGTAGGGTATTCTGTTGCAAACAGAGGAATGTAGTACTCTTCTGGTAAAATACTTCTGGACTCTCTCAATTGTATTAATGTCTGATAGACAGTGCGGATTCCAGATTCAAATTCAAACACACACACACACATGCAAGGGAGGGATTCTACCAGTTCGCACCTATTCGCTAGAACCGGTTGTTAACATTCTAAGCAGTTCGGAGAACCAGTTGATAGAAGAAATTACTGGCCTAATCCTGTAAGGAAGGCAGGAAGGAAACATTCTGGTGTTGCTTACAGAAACTGCCTCTCCGTTAACCCTTATTACATTCTTGGCAGGACTAGACTTCCTGTCTCTGGAATTTCTCTGGAGTTTTTCCCCCCTCCTTTGCTGGTACTTTGCTTGTATGGAGTGACCATTCAAAGTTACAATGGCATTGAAAAAAGTGACATCACCATTTTTCACACTTACGACTGTTGCAGCATCCCCACAATCATGAGAGGCCAGGCGAGGAGATGCGTGCCTTGATTTGAGTGATGTTGAGTTGGCCACACCCAGCCAGTCACATGACCACCAAGCCACACCCACCAACTAAGCCATGCCCACAGAACCGGTTGTTTAAAAATTTGAATCCCACCCCTGGACATGGCGGATGTACAGGGATGCACGTGTATTGAATTTTGGGGATGCGCGCATGCGTCTGCTTTCGGCACTCAGTGCCGAAAAGGTTAACCATCACTGGTATGGGGTCTCTTGCCCAATGCTGTAGGTCAGGGGTTCCCAACCTGTGGGCTGCCACCACCAGGCCATGGCCTATTCACAACAGGGCTGCATGAGTGGCGGGCTGGTGTGTACAACCCCACCTGTGTGAACATCAGGTCCCAGCGCTCACAACCTCATTCATGCAAGCGGCAGATGTGTGGAAGTAGGGGGGGCGCATGTGCCCGTCTCACACAAATGAAGCTGTGTGCCCACACATGAATGTGCACCTGCCCCTCATCCTCTCTTCCCTCTCACCTCTCATGCTGGTTCACCAACCCCAAAAGATAGATGACTGTTTTTTTTTTCTTTTAGAGCTGCTGGGTCTTAAGAATCGTTTGGAAGGCCTTAGCTGGTTTGTGTGCTATGGTGATGCCATGTGGTTGTGATAGTCTTTTGGTGATTTCTGAGATGTTTTTGACATATATTGGGTTGGGTGGGCAGGCATTTTTTTTTATAAAGTTGATGGACAATTCCCTAATCAAGAACTACCAAGGAGAAAACCACATAAACAGGGTATAAACCAGGGGTGAGATTCAAATTTTTTAACAACCGGTTCTATGAGTGTGGCTTAGGTGGTGGGCATTGCTTAGTGGTCATGTGACTGGGTGGACATGGCTTGGTGGTCATGTTATTGGCTGGGTGTGACCAACTCAATATCACTCACATCGAGGCATGCATCTCCTCGCCTGGCCTCTCATGACTGTGGCGATGATGCAACAGTCGAAAGTGTGAAAAATGGTCATAAGTCACTTTTTTCAGTGCCATTGTAACTTTGAATGGCCACTCCACACAAGCAAAATACCAACAAAGGAGGGGGAAAAAACTCTAGAGACATTCCTGAGACAGGAAGTCTAGTCCTGCCAAGAATGTAACAAGGGTTAAGGGAGAGGCAGTTTCTGTAAGCAACACCAGAATGTTTCCTTCCTGCCTTCCTTACAGGATTAGGCCAGTAATTTCTTCTAACAACCGGTTCTCCGAACTGCTTAGAATGTTAACAACAAATAGGTGCAAACTGGTAGGATCCCACCCCTGGTGTAAACCCACATTCCCTAGCACTGATGATATTACCTAGTTGGGTAATGAAACGAAGCTCAGACAGCACCAAAAACACCAGTCCTGAGATTGGAGATTAACATTTCTTTAAACTTTCTGATCTTTTGCTGACCAGTCCAGTGGTAGGGTCAATCTTATTCCAAAAGCATTGAAAACAGTGACAAAAGAATTGCATCAATCTTCCAGCATTTCATGTTTCAAGTGAGAATGAGGTGTAAATTACCGTATGGCATTGGGACAACATTCTCCCTAACTTGACGTGTGATATTTTTAGTTTGCATTTGAGATCAGTTTTATCTCTGAAAACCACCCATATCAGGTGGCTCTGTGAAAATAACATGTCAATTGTTGCTATAATTTATTATGTTCAAAATTAAATCAGACTGTTTATGAAAGGAATAAACAGCGTGGAAAAACCCTGTGTTTTGCCTAAATTTGTAATAGGCCAATTATAGATTCAGGGTTGAAATGTATAATTGTGACCAAATCATTTTTTGTAACCTAGCAATGGTGTGTTTCTGGTCCCATTCATAACTATTTTATTCTACAAAATATACAAATTTGACTTTTTTTTCTGGAAGCTGTTTAGTCCATGTATTGCTTAACAATTGAAGTATAAAATACAATTCTTTATTCACCCCTGGATTGGGAATCCTCCACATGGAAAGCTGTATTGCAAAATACAAGAATTTGGAATTTGGAAGGAGGGAAGAAACCAATTGGAGAGCTTTTGAGTGAGAGAAGTAATTCCAAGCATCCATCTGGATTAACCGGTTCTCACTGTAGGCTTCCTGATCTGTTGTTCAGACATAATTATCTTTGGCAATCACACAGTTGCGCAATGAGAGAAATGTTACCATGCCAGTTTTTGCTCCATCTATAACCATCTGTTATCAAACAGTTTGGCAAAGTTTGGCAAAGTCTAAAATGATTATTCATGCTCTGCTTGGATCTGGAAGAGGGCTCTTGTTTTTGGAAAGCAATAAAGAAATCAGAACTGAATCTGTTTAAAAGGCTGTTCGAAGTAACGTCCATCTGGGTTCAGTTCCAAGTGGGGAGAAAGACACTGGAAACATGGAGGCTGTTTGGAAAGATGGTTTAATGGAAGACAGGATCACATGCCTTGGAGCTCTTTGGCAAAGAAAAGGGGAGAGATGCTGAGAGTCCCTGGGTTTTATACCCTCTCTGGCTTTGAACTTCCTGAGGCACAGGAAGAGGATTCTGATTGGTTGCTGTCAGATGTCATAACTAGCTTTGTAGGTTGTCTGTGAGCTAAGTTTGGTTGAAACTTGGTGGGTGGTGCAATGAAGGGCAATTAAATGGCTTTGCTTGAAGGAGGTAGATCTTTGTTATGTAGAATAGACTGCCCCAGGCCTTAATGGCCCATTAGCAAAGGGAGGGCTGAGTTTCTGCCTCTCTTGAGTTTCTACTTCTCTTTTAGGGGAAATATTCTGCCTTTTTAGTATATCCTAAAATATTTTATTTTTCTAGGAGAGGGGTGGGTTTTAACTTCCAACAAGGTTTTACTGTTAAAGATAGTTGCAGACGTGTCATTAGAATCCAAAAGCACAAGAGTACGTCCGATTTACTTTGGCCATCTCAGGTGTGCAATTAATTGGAGAAGTCAATGATAGAAATGGTTAGAGGAAGAAGAAGAAGGAGTAAGCAAAGAACACCCTGGCTTGATAACATAAAAACTGATGCAAAGATGAACATCCAACAACTGAAAGAAGCTGTACTTCACAAGGTAAAATGGAGAGCACTTGCCTATAATGTTGCTAAGAATCGGATTTGACTGAATGGTTAAAACAACAATAATCAGGATGCCAACGTGTCAACATTTGAACAGAATCTTTAATGGTTCACATTTCTGCCTTTTAGTCTGGAAGTTAAGCCATGGCAACTGTATTTCTTTTCAGTTTGAAATGTTTTGCTTATCTGAGAAGCTTCTTCACTTTTAGTCAAAGTATTTCTAATGATTTTTTCTCTAAAACACTCATTGGTTCATTCATTCATTTACAGATACATACATGCACACACAAATACACATTTACATTTTTGCATGAGCTGTTCATTTAAATAACTTTTTGTTTCCTTTTCCTCTTTAAGTGCAGTAAATTATGTCTGAGGACTTGGTAAGCTGGTTTTATATTGATGTCTACAGGTTTGATAGTCAATCATTTGTGTACTGAAACGGAACTTTCTCAAACAAGAGTCAATATATCACTCTACCAGTTGAAAAATGTAGCAAAGGGTATAGCAAAGAATTACATATATTATGTTTATTATACCTTTCTATGTCTCCATCATGAGACATTAGGAAGAAAATGTTTCACCAGACAATTCATTTCTAGCTCCTTATTAATAACACATAAATTGCACATTCAGAAAAGAATAAAAAGCTTTTGCTTGTCACAGACTTAGGACAGCTTTACGAATAATTCCTGGTAGACTGAACCTGGATTTCCACAAATAACAGCATCAGGTCGGGAATTTTTTGCTTGCTGATACTTACTTTCAAGCATCTCTCATGTAAGCACTGTACATTGTTCTAAAGGTAAAATATAAATACAGTATAATCAATCAATCAACAAACTGCCAGCAGGATGATAGCAATGCCACCAGATTTTTAAAGGGATGATTTCAATGAGGATTTGACAGCATAAGTCATTTTATGAGGAAAAAAATACTGCTCAGCTTGAATTTCTGGAATTTGACGGATTGGTAAAAGCAAGACTGTGTCAGGACAAAGACATATGTCATGAGCCATTTACCCATCACTTTAACATCCTATGTGTTGACAGCATTATTAGCAACAAATACAAATTAACAGCTCTCTTATGCTAAAGAGCGTTTTATTTCAGAATTTGCGCCTGGTATAATATAAGCTTTGTTAACAACAGGTTCGGTGTGTATCAGTTGCATGAAGATTGCCTATTGATTGTATTTATTTACTTATGGTCTTTCAGAGCCAGATTTAATATTCCCCCATCAGCACTCCTTCAGGGCAGGTATAAGAAAACACCAATAACAGAACGGGTATGTATATGTGGTAAAGGAGAAGCTGAAGATATCTCACATGTTTTATTGTACTGTGAGTTATACAGAGTTTATAGGTCATTGTATATTCTCTCCTTAGTAGAGAGATTGCCAGGGAGGGCAAACAATTTTTATGTAGACTTTCTCCTCCAGGATTCAAACCCAGCTATTACATGTGCTGTGGCAAAATTCTGTGTTGCTGCAATGTCTACTAGAAAAAAATTGGTTACAGAATTATAGCTGTCAATTTGTGACAATTTTGGGAGATAGAACAAACTTTGGAAAATGATATTTAGACACATACTTATTGGCTTTCCACTCATATAAACCAGGGAGTGCCCCTAACTGTTTGAGAACATGTATTTTCTTAACAGATGTTTTTATCCATTATTAATGTATTATAATGTGTTAGTATTTTTTATATATATTGTAAATAGTGGTGTCTATTGCTGGTCTAAGACCTTAATAAAATTATATTCTATTCTTCTACTTATGGTCTAAGACCAAGTCATAAAATTTAAAATACAGCTCACATGTCATGCCCCTGTTAGAATCTGATTCCAAGGGGGAGATTGAGCAGCTGACAGGGAGTGGAGTGTGGCTCCGGTGGCTGTAGAAGAAACTGGGGAAGGGCATAGTCTGGCTGGGAATTCAGAGGAAGACTCAGGGCTACCTCTTCATCCTGGGGCACACAGGGAGGAACAGAGAAGGGAGCAACGTGAGTTACATGGGATACGGGGGAGAAAAGGGCCCTGATTCCCTTCATTAGCTACAGCTGGGAAAGCAGGATTTAAAAAGGATGTTTGTGCACAGCACCTTGCTGGAAGTATTTGTCAAGTCTTATCTGGGTTCTGGTGTCCTCCAAGCTGTCTGTGTTTCGTTATCTCTTGAAGTCTTCAATTCCTTATCCTGCCCTGTCTCGTTAATTGCTGCAGAGTGGTTTGTGTTGGTTTTTATTTATAATTTATAAGTACTTTGGGTTCGGACTGAATTTCTTCCCTTTAAAAACTGTTCTTGGAATTGGAAAAATGATAAAATACCTACGCAGGAGGAAGTTATTAAGAAAATTATGGACTGTGCTGAAATGAGTAAATTGACATTTGAAATTAGAGAACAAGAAGATAAACAATTTTATATGATATGGGATTTGTTTTATCAATGGTTGGACAAAAAGACATGGTAATGTAATAGATTAGATAATTTTGTAATAGAAGTTTAATAGATTGATATAAAATATAATATAGACATATATAACCATTGGATGAAAGTATAATATAAATTTTAAAACAAAATGTGGAATATCTTGTATAAAATGATGGAATAAATAGTTTAGTCATGGATGATTAATAACTGATAAATATATAAGCACATGTTAGTTTGACAATGTGAAAATTGATATAAACTGTGAGTAATGACTGCAAAAGGATAGCACAAAAGATTTGTAACCAACTGACACACTGTATGTATATAAAATGGAAGATGGTTTTATGTTTTTATGTTTTGTTTGTATATGTTTGTGTTAAAAAATAAAAACTTTTTAAAAAAACTGTTCTTAGGAGAGTTTTTTCTCCAGCTGATGGTAACTGGACATTGGGGGCCATGTTGGAGTTATTAAAGGGACTTTACCTACTTTTGTGACTTTGTTGCTTTTGTTGCTTTGTGTCACGCCCTGGGCCATCATCATATCACATTTAATACACACACACACACACACACACACACACACACATAACAATGTGTACAAGGAAAATGTATAAAAGAAAACAATGTATAAAAGGAAAAAACCCTATAAAATTAACAATTCATTGAGGGCATGAAATAGTTTCTATATGCTAAGGCTAAATAAAAAACCTGCTATTTCTTTTGATACCCTGGGTATCATTTAGTAAAAATACCTCAATCTCATCATTAGTAGAGTTGACCAGATTCAAGAGTGGTGAATTAGCTCCACTTGCCAAGGTGGGCACTTTAAATGAAAGACACTGGATGTCTATGTATAGGTAGCCCTCGACGTATGTCCACAATTGACCGCAAAATTTCTGTCGTTAAGTGAGACATTTGTTAAGTGAGTTTTGCCCCATGGTGTGACCATTCTTACCTCAGTTATTAAGGGAATCACTGCAGTTGCTAAGTTAGTAACCCACTTGTTAAGCGAATCCGATTTCCCTTTGACTTTGCCCGTCAGAAGGTCGCAAAAGGTCATCATGAGATTGGAACACAGCAACGGTCATAAATATGAATCAGTTGCCAAGCATCTGAAATTTGATCCCATGATCATGCGGATGCTGCAAAGATCGTAACTGTGAAAAAAAACGGTCATAAGATCCTTTTTTCAGTGCCGTTGTAACTTTGAATGGTCACTAAATGAACTGTTGTAAGTCAAGGACTACCTGTATTGTATGTGCAAATACATACGTATGGTAGTTTGGCAAAACATCCAGCTGCCACCCTAGTATGGAGAACATCTATATGGGCCAGGGAGAAGAGCCTTCCATGTAGGCAGGGTGTACAGCAGGGAGTCCAAACTTGGCGACTTTGAGACTTGTGGATTTCAACTCCCAGAATTCCCCTGCTGGCATGGCTGGTTGAGGAATTCTGGGAGTTGCAGTCCACAAGTCTTAAAGTTGCCAAGTGTTGAGATCTCTGGTGTACAGGATCTTATAGAAGCAATTGGGGGAGCTTCCAAGGGGAAAGAGCAATTTGTCCGGTAAGAGAGAGGGTGAAGTTACTTCCGTCTCCCTGAATGTCTAAGACCCACACTCTCTTCTTAAGTTCAACCAAGGTTTTGCAATAGTGGCGAATATCTGTAGCTCGGGTGTAGGATGGGGGTGAGGGTTCGTTCTCCGAGTTTGTAGGTTGGTTTCCAAACATTTAATTACCAGGCTAGGTCAGTGGCCCGCAACCTTTTTTGTGCCACGGCCCGGTACCGGCATCACAAAATGATCCGCGGCCCGGTACCGGCATCAGCACGCATGACAAGGCAAGGCGAGCCGAGCGACTGGCCAGCCAGCCGTCCCCCACTTCTCCCCGCCACCTTCAACTCCTCCTTTGTACCTTTGTCGATGGGCTTCGCTTCGGGACGGCTTCGGGATGGTCGCTTGGCTCGCCTTGCCTTGGGTGCTGAAAGAATCCTCTCACCTTAGTTTCATTTGAAGCCCCTCCCCTTCGATGAAACTAAGGCGCGAGGATTCCTTCAGGACCCAAACGCCGCTTTCCAACCGGAAAAGCTCACCCGGAAGCACTTTCTCGTCAAACAAGATGGCGGCGCCCAGCAAACTGGCGGCCCGGTAGGAAATGTTCCCGGTGGTTGGGGACCCCTGGGCTAGGTAACATCTTCAGCAGAGTTTAGGCAGGGGTGTGCAATCCCTACCCACCCCTGCTGCCCCCTTACTTGCAGTGCACCTCACATTTTCACGATTTTCAGCCGGTTTGAGGCCTTTTCGGCCTCCTGAGGCTTCAGGGAGGCTTCTGCAGGCTTCTGCAGAAGGCTTTGCAGGCGAAAACTAGCCTCGTTTTGTCACTTCTGGTATTTTCGGAAAAACAGGAAGTGACAAAGCGGGGCTAGTTTTCGGCCTGCAAAGACTGCAGAAGCCTTCCTCAAGCCTTTGGGAGGCCGAAAAAGGCATCAAACTGGCCGAAAATCAGCTGTGAAGTGCACGCATGTGCAGTGAGGTAAGTTTGCCTGCAGCCTGCGTGCCGGCACAAATGGCTCTGCATGCCACCTGTGGCATGCATGCCATAGATTCACCTTCATGGGTATAGGGTTTCCTGCCTGAGCAGTGGGTTGGACTAGAAGACCTCCAAGGTCCCTTCCAATTCTGATATTCTATTAATTTTAGTTAGTGTTCTGGAAAACACTAAGCAGGAAAGCACTTTGTAGAGGATAAGAAGATAGCTTTTACAGCTGTGTTTAAATGTTGGAACTCAGCTTGCACCTGTAGTATTTTTCAACAGATAGTAATTGTGGCATTTGGAAAAGACTGAGCTGCTCTGGCTAATTGGATTTCCCTGAATTTCTGCTGCTGAAAGTGCTGATAGTTCAGCAGCTTGAGACTCTTCAATTGCTAATTTAAGGGTTAAATCCCCTTTAGCCAATAGACGCCTTTGTAGCCTTAAATCCCTGACTCCATAAACTAGTTGGTCTAATAACATGTCTTCCAGATAGTCTCTAAACCCACAATGCAAAGCAGCTGTTCGTAGGGCAGCCATGTACCCACTAATAGTCTCTCCCTCAGCCTGAATCCATCTCCTAAAAGCATGACACCTGGCAATTTGAGATGGCTTAGGGGAATAGTGGTTGGAAAGAATTTCCTGCAATTCTTCCCATGGAATAGTCTTAATTGAACGTGGAGCCAATAATGCTGTAGCAGTGTCAAACACTGTGGCTCCACAAAAACTTAAAAAGTAGGACTTTTTCCTATGGTCGGAAATGTCAGCGAGGTCTATGGCATCTAGGAAACAGTCAAATCGGTTTCTGTAGGATTCCCATGTTTCTGCTGTCGGTCTGAAAGGCGGGAATTCAGGGTTCGAAGTCATCTCGACTCAGCGGTGCCGGATCTTCCGAGGAAAGTTGAAATTCGCGCTCGCAAATAGTGACAGTAAGCTCTTAAAGTGACATTTAGCTCGGTAGTGACTTTGGCTCTTTTTGTAGTGACTTTGCTTAGCGATTCTTTGCCCGGTTGCCACTTATATGTATCCCGTCCTTGTCGCCAGTGTTGTAGAGCGGTGGAATAACCCGAGGCGAACACAGAGCGAACTTCAGGTTTACTTTATTGTAACAATAAAGTGTTGCCGCGGCTGCTGCGCTAACAAGGCAGCCAGCTGGCGGACAACAGCTGATGCCATTTGACAGCTCCCTTTTATAACCGGCTGTCAAATGGCATCAGCCAATAGGAACGGTCCGTGTTCCCACTGGAAACATGGACTGGAGTGAAGACTTCAGCTCAGTCTTTTCCGAACGCCACAGTAATGACCTTTTTGTTTAATGGCTTGTAAATAAATGCTTTACTAAACTCTTTTAATAGACTCCGAGGTTTGCGGTTGAATTCTTGCAAATTATTTTAGTGGGTTTTTTTGCCAGTTCCAATATTTAGCACTTTGTTTCATGGGATGTCCAAATTGCTAATTGAATGGAATTTGTTAAGTGCCTGTAGCAATTTGGAGTTAAAATGGAATGTGAACATTCCAAACAAATGGTTTCTCAGTGCCATTAATCAACAAGCATTATGCAGCTATTCTATCATTTTTCTCTCCATGGATTTTGTTTTGCTAAGAACAAGCATGGAATAAGCATTTCAAGGAGAGTTACAAGTACAATTTAACAATTTCTAGCTCAAGATTAACTCGGCCTTCCATCCTTCCGAGGTCGGTAAAATGAGGATTCAGATCATGCCCCCTCCTTTGTACATACTGTACAAACGAAGCCATATTCTCAACTTTGTGGTGCCCTTTTGGGACTGGTGCCCTAAGCACATCCTTAGTCTGGTTAATGGTTAATACACCACTGTCCTTGGAACACTCGCTCTCCCTTTTCCCAGTTATGCTGACACCAACAAATTATGATATTACTTGGCTGATGCATATCTTTACAGTTTTTGTACCATGCATTGTTTTTACGATTGCTGGCCATTCAGAGTCATTGATTTGAGATGAGCAGCTATATAAATTTTATTTGTTTATATCCCACTTTTCTTATTTTTATAAACAACTCAAGGTAGAGAACATAACTAATACTGCATCCTCCTCCTATTTTCCCCACAGCAACCTTGTGAGATTAGTTGGGCTGAAAGAGAGTGGTAGGCCCAAGCTCATCAGGCTGACCTTCATGGCTAAGATGAAACTAGAATTCAGGGTCTCCAGGTTTCTAGCCTGTTGGCTTAGCCCCATGATGGTGAACCTATGGCATGTGTGCCAGAAGTGGCGCGCAGAGCCATTACTGCTGGCATGCGAGCCCTCGTCCAGAGCAGGTCTACTGCGCATGCGCGTGCACCGCCCACCCTGCCGTGCCCACCCGCCAGCTGATTGTCAGGTATCTGGTGCGCAGTGGGTGGGGTGTGTGGGAGACATGCGGTGCATGCAGGAGAATGTCTTGTGCACATGCGGAGATGCATGGCGTGTGGGGACATCACGTGTGCATGCGCAGAGACTCATGACAAACATGGGGGGTCGTGCACACATGTGTTGGTGGCGCACGGGCATTGCCTTCTGGGTGCTGGCACGTGAGCGTGTTTACAATTTTCAGCACAGGACCCCAAAAAGGTTAGCCACCACTGGTTTAGCCATTAGACCAGGGGTGTCAAACTCACGACAACACATTGTCGTCACATGACATATTGCAACTTTTCCCTTCGTTAAAACGAGTGGGCGTGGCAGTGCACGACGCGTCTGGGCCATGGTCTGTGAGTTTGACATCCCTGCACTAGACCAAACTGGCTCTCTTCAATCAATTGAATGAATAATTTAATCGTATTAAATTCTGGAATTCAATAGCCAGCCAGACATACTTTCTCCTCAGGTGTGTTGAATGTGCCTCAAAATGTAATTATTATCTCTGTAGAATAGATTCCATGACTGGTAAGGATTGTAAAGTTGCCGTCTCCCTGACCTTGTGGTTCCCCAACCTTTAGAAAACAGTTGTACATTTGACATAATCAGTCACATCCTTGCCATCCAGTCCAGTTATTATTCTGCCTTACTGGATTGGCTGTACCTAACCTTATGTGTCCATTTGGGTGTTGTCATTGCCAAGCTTGTTGTGCTTATGAAACTTTCTAGGCAGAACATCCTGGGTTGGACCAGCTTTCCCTGGGATTTGTATGGGTCCTTGATCCTCTTGGACTGCTTCCGAGTTTCCACTTGATGCCATTACTACAAGGGTCTTCAAACTTGGCAAGTTTAAGACTTGTGGACTTCAACTCCCAGAATTCCTCAGCTAACATGACTGGAGGAGGAATTCTGGGAGTTGAAGTCCACAAGTCTTGAAGCTGTCAAGTTTGAAGACTCCTGCATTACTACTATCATACAGTAAAATGGCTAAGTTCATATGATAGCAGGCTGGGGTTCTCAAATTACTCCCATAAGCCATGAAACCCCATGTCCATGTTCCCATTGCCATCACCTATTTTTCAGCCAGTGCCTCCCCAGATCAATTATGTAACAGAGGTTAGGGCAGGGGTCTTCAAACTTGACAGCTTTAAGACTTGTGGACTTCAACTCCCAGAATTCCTCCTCCCATCATGTTAGCTCGGGATTTTTGGGAGTTGAAGTCCACAAGTCTTAAACTTGCCAAGTTTGAAGATCCTTGGGTTAGGGCTTTGTGCTGTCTATCTAGTGGTTAAATAGTAAAAATGCAAAGAACTGAAATAACTTCAGTACTGCAATCTCCTAGCCATGTAGCATAAGTAGGAGTAAACAGATTCTCTGGACTTTCTTGCCTTCGCCAAATATAAAATTAAACTGCATTTAAAAATAAGAAATATAAAATGTAAAGCCTTTTTTAGCTTTAAATACTGAAAGGCCAACTAGCCAAGGTTGGTGGAAATAAATGTTAAGAGTGCTTAGTTGACAATGATATGGCTGGAAACTTAAAAAGAAAATTCAAAAAGAAAATATAGCTTGCTAGGAAGACCACAAGATGGCATTTTCTGCTCAAACAGGGCGTTTTCTTGTCAGACAGAAAACGTTGCAACTTGATATTGTAGACTACAAGGCTATAAAAACTGGTATCTTCATGACAAATCTGCAAAATGGATCAAAGCTGCAATCACATTTCAGTCAATACTTTGCACACAGAAATTAAAAAACGATTATGCAAATTAAACTTAGCATACTTTCGGGATGAAGATCTTTATCTATTCCTAAAGAGGTAAAAGACCTTAAAGAGTTATTCCCCTGCTTCAATTGCTTGCTCTAGAATCAGGGGTGTCAAACTCAAGGCCCGTGGGTGGATCTGGCCTGTGGGGTACTTCTGAATTATTCAAAGAGTCATTCCCCCATTTATGGATATGGGTATGAATTTATGCTTTCTGGCATTTCAACTGGCTGGTTGTGAATGTCAGAGCCTGAAGCCCATCATCCACATTGTGGGTGCATACAAGCACACACATAAATACACTTACTGGGTAAAGGGTAAACAAACCTGAGATTGCTGCATGTATTGTATGTGTATAGTGGTTTCCAGGAATCAGATGAAGAACTCAAATGGAATCTCTATCTTGCACAATCAGATCTAATTTAGGTAGTTTTCTACACCAAAATCAGCATCTGCCAGTATTTTTATTATTAATTATATAGCCAGAAAGATAAAGAGTTTTCTTCCACATTTAACAGTTGCACAGAATTGAAACCAAAGATTTGATCTGTTTATGGAAACTACATCTGCAGGTATCCGTTCTGCAAAATAATTGTTAAAGTTATAGGAGTCCAGCTCTCTTCAACTGCTTGTGGCAGAAATAGCTTAGGAAGATCCATACTGCTGCAGAGGTGAAGCATCCTGAGCTATTGAATTCTTCTTTGTAATCACCATCACTACAATCTGAGATGTTTAATAGTCTTCCAAAACCGCACATAAATAATTAATCAGGACTTTATTGCTTTTACCACTCACAACAGGAAAGAACTTCTCCCTGGAGAAAGTTAGAGGAAGCAATCATTTAAAAATTATTAATTAAATGTTGACAGGCAACAGAGGCCAAATTTAGAAGAGCAGAGATTGCTATTTAAATTTAAGGATATAGGGCAGAGAGATAATGATGTGGCAAAGCCAGGTAGTGAATTTTAGATTCCCAAATTAATAGCCTTACGAAGGAAGGGGGTAAAATCTCCCTGTGGAAAGCCATATGTATTACCTAGAAATAAACCTAAGTGTGTTGTAGAAAACAAGATGGTTTAAATAATAATACTGTAACAATGATAAAAATAGGTGTGGTATAAGAAAGCAAAAGTAGTGTGGCAAAAGAAAGCAAAGGCAGTACTAATAGTAATAGGCACTTTAGATACAATCCAAAGGTGGTATTCAGCAGGTTCTGACCAGTTCTGGAGAACCGGTAGCAGAAATTTCGAGTAGTTCGGAGAACCTGTAGCGGAAATGTTGAGTAGTTTTGAGTAGTTTGGACTCTGACTGCCCCCATCCCATCTATTCTCTGCCTCCTGAGTCCCAGCTGATTGGCTGGGTCTTCTTCTGTTGCTCTGCACAGGAGAACGGAGCTGGAAAGCAGGTTAGTGGGGTGGGGAGGGAATGGGATTTTGCAGTAACCTTTCCCCTGGACTGGAGTGGGAATGGAGATTTTACAGTATCCTTCCCCTGCTACGCCCACCAAGCCACACCCACCAAGCCATGCCCACAGAACCAGTAGTAAAAAAATTTGAATCCCAAAACAACTGGAGCATCACTTGAACACCATTGCCATTGGCAAATTCACCATCAGTCAATTGCAAAAGGCAGCTTTACTTGGAAGAGCTTACGTCCTGAGACGGTAACTATAAACACCATCAAATATCCATATCTGCTTATTCCAGGTCCTTGAGAAGGACTCGATAGGTGGACAAAAATGCCAAATCCAGTCTGAACATCTAGTTGACTTTACATTGAAGCATAATAAAATAGAGATTGCTATTTAAATGTAAGGGGATAGAGAAGAGAGATAATTGTGTGGCAAAGTTAGGTAGTAGATTTTAAATTCCAAAATTAATGGTCTTAGGAAGGAAGGGGGTAAAATCTTCCTCTAGAAAGCCATATGTTACACCTAAGCTTGTGGTAGAAAATAGTGTGGTTAAATAAGTAAGTAAGTAAGTAAGTAAGTAAGTAATAACAACAAGAGCAGAACAGAAGAGAAAGAACTGAAGGAGGTAACAAAATACAAAGAACTACAAACAGAAATAGAACGACCATGGCAAAATAAAGCCAAGGTAGTACCAATAGTAGAAGGTGCCTTGGGTGCCATCCCGAAACAACTGGAGCACCACTTGAACACCATCGGCATTGACAAAATCACTATCAGTCAATTCCAAAAGGCAGCTTTATTCAGAACAGCCTACCTCCTGCGACGATACCTTTAATACCATGAAACATTTATTTATTTATTTATTTATTTGATTTGCCAATTGTTTACAAGATAATAAGTATAAGTGTATACATAGTTGTGAATACATGAAATGGGTACATATAAGAAAAATAAAAGAAGAATAAGAGAAACAATAGGACAGGGACGGTAGGCACGTTGGTGCGCTTATGCACGCCCCTACAGACCTCTTAGGAAGGGGTGAGGTCAATAGTAGACAGTCTAAGGTTAAAGTTTTTGGGGTTTGGGGAAGAAACCACAGAGTCGGGTAGAGTATTCCAGACATTGACCACTCTATTGCTGAAGTCGTATTTCCTGCAATCAAGTTTGGTGCGGTTAACTTTGAGTTTGTATCTATTGTGTGCTCTTGTGTTGTTATGGTTGAAGCTGAAGTATTCATTGACAGGTAGGACATTGCAATGTATGATTTTATATACCATGCTTAAGTCAGACCGAAGACGGCGTAATTCAAGGTTTTCTAGTTCTAGAATTTCAAGTCTGGTGGCATAAGGTATTCTACAACGAGTAGAGGAGTGGAGAACTCTTCTTGTGAAATATTTCTGGACTTTCTCAATTGTGCTCCAACACCTGCCTATCCTAGGTCTTTGGGAAGGACTCAGTAGGTTGATAAAAATGCCAAATCCAGTTTAAATATCTGGTTGGCTGTGCCCTTAACATTCTCAACCCCCCATTTCCTCTGCGCAATTTGCCAGGGCCAGATTCACCCGTTGGGGTAGAGAAATGCCTACCACACTAGTAATATATCAGAGGAATTGATATGAATTCTATAAATATTGTTGGATAACCTCACACCTCTGTAATGTTTCCACTTTCCTGCCTTTAGTACCAAAATTATCAATAACCAATTTGTGCTTCGATGGAATTGTGTCCCGGTCTCAGCTCTAATGCACCTCATTGGGGGATTCTTCATGCATAGATGAAATCTGAACCTATGCCCATCAATTGAAAGAATATCTCTACTATTCCCATGTACAAAGGGAAAGAAAGCCAAACAATGCAAAAATGCCAAAATTATTTCATTAAACATACCTGAAAAGGTATTTGGCGGAATTTTTATTAGAATTGTATACAAGTGATTCCAATGAGCAATATTTGAGATCAACGAAGTATTTCATGGCAGGCAGGAAGGACACAGAGTAGGATTTTGTTCTTTCAGATTACTGAAAAATATATATGTGTGAAAAAAGAGAAGGGTGTCATGCTTCCCGAGCAGAGTCTGAATCCAAGGAGGAAGACAAACAGCTGACAGGGAGCTGTAAAGTGGGTCCGTTGGCTGTGGAGGAAACCAGGGAAAGGCAAAGTCAGGCTGGGCAGAGCAGGGTAAGAGGTAGAACAAGGGAGAGGGGGTTTAGAGGAAGACCAGGGCCCACTGCCTCTTCATCCTAGGGCTCGCAGGGAAGAATGGAGAAGAGAGCAACGTGGGTTGCGTGGCTTACGGGGGAGGAGAGGGCCCTGATTCCCTTCAAAAGGCACACCTGGGGAGGGAGTATAAAGGAGAGGCAGTTACAAGCTGCATTTGCTGGGAACAAACGTTGAACAACATTTATCTAAATGTTGTCTGCTGTTATCTGCGTTCCTGGCATCCCCCCAACTGGTTTGATTTTACTGCCGTGTTACATCATTTCTGGAATTCCTTATTATGCCCTGCTGGATTTATTGCCTGATCTTGCTTTGTTGGATTTATAGTTTACAGTTTTGTTTACAATGTTTTGGACTGGAATATCTGCAGCCAAAGGCTGTTGCAGGTTCCTGGGAGAGTTCTTCTCCAAACCGGAAGCTAACCGGGACATTGGGGGCAAATAAAGGGACCCCTACTTATTATCTGGATGGGTTGTCTTTGTGCCACAGCCCGGGTCATCACAGAGGGAGAAAGGAGAGAGAGGAAAAACTCATTGCTTTAAGATCCTTGCAGCAAAAAGGGTGGCAAACATTTAATTAAAAAAACTTAAAAATAAATAAATCACACTCCATATAAAAATCATATAAACTCTTCAGTTATATTCATTTAAAATGTGATTAGAAAAAAAGGAAAATCTAAAGCCTTGGGTTGTTTTACACAATATAAGAAAGCATGTTTTGCACACACAAAAATCTTATAATCAGGGGTGGGATTCTACCAGTTCGGACCAGTTCTGTAAAACTGGTTGTTATGATTCTGCGCAGTTCGGAGAACCAGCAAATCATGCCGCTGGCTGGCCCCACCCCTCTCCACCCACCCCTCCCTTCCCCGCCCAGTCAGTCCTTAGCGTGCATGCGCAACATGTGCCCGACATCGCTGACTGCGTTCTCCCCCGCCCAGTCACTGCTTAAGGTATTTCTTGTCTTTTTCCCTCCCGACAATCAGCTGTTCCTATGATCAGCTGTGCTGGGATGCCTCTCACTGTCTTACTTCTTCGCCCAGGAGGCTTCCCTGAGGCCCCCCGAGCTCCATTTTTTGCCTTCCTGGGCCCCAGGGAAGCTTCCTGAGAGCAAAAATGCCTCACCAGGAAGCTTCCCTGAGACCCAGAAGGCCCTAAAATGGAGCGTGGGGGGTGCTGCAAAAAAAGCCACACCCACCCAGTCAAATGGCCATGCCCACCTGGCCACACCCACAAACCGGTTAACAAATTTGAATCCCACCCCTGCTTATAATGCTTATTTTGTCAATGCTGTATTCATATCTAGAATTTACAGCCCTGCCTCCGATTATAGAAATGAAAGATTTCCTCTTTTAGAATCGAATAACAGAGTTGGAAGGGACCTTGGAGATCTTCTAGTCCAACCCCGTTCAGGCAGGAAACCCAAAATATACACTGCTCAAAAAAATAAAGGGAACACTTAAACAACACAATGTAACTCCAAGTCAATCCCACTTCTGTGAAATCAAACTGTCCACTTAGGTAGCAACACTGATTGACAATCAATTTCACATGCTGTTGTGCAAATGGAATAGACAACAGGTGGAAAGCAGAGGCAGTTAGCAAGACATCCCCAATAAAGGAGAGGTTCTGCAGGTGGTGACCACAGACCACTTCTCAGTTCCTATGCTTTCTGGCTGATGGTTTGGTCACTTTTGAATGCTGGCGGTGCTTTCACTCTAGTGGTAGCATGAGACAGAGTCTACAACCCACACAAGTGGCTCAGGTAGTGCAGCTCATCCAGGATAGCACATCAATGCGAGCTGTGGCAAGAAGGTTTGCTGTGTCTGTCAGCGTAGTGCCCAGAGCATGGAGGCGCTACCAGGACAGGCCAGTACATCAGGAGATGTGGAGGCAGGCAACAGATGTGTAGGAGGGCAACAACCTAGCATCAGGACCGCTACCTTTGCCTTTGTGCAAGGAGGGACAGGAGGAGCACTGCCAGAGCCCTGCAAAATGACCTCCAGCAGGCCACAAATGTGCATGTGGCTGCTCAAACGGTCAGAAACAGACTCCATGAGGGTGGTATGAGGGCCTGATGTCCACAGGTGGGGGTTATGCTTACAGCCCAACACCGTGCAGGACGTTTGGCATTTGCCAGAGAACACCAAGACTGGCAAGTTCACCACTGGCGCCCTGTGCTCTTCACAGATGAAAGCAGGTTCACACTGAGCACATGTGACAGACGTGACAGGGTCTGGAGACGCCGTGGAGAATGTTCTGCTGCCTGCAACATCCTCCAGCATGACCAATTTGGCAGTAATGGTGTGGGGTGGCATTTCTTTAGGGGGCCGCACAGCCCTCCATGTGCTCACCAGAGGTAGCCTGACTGCCATTAGGTACCGAGATGAGATCCTCAGACCCCTTGTGAGACCATATGCTGGTGCGGTTGGCCCTGGGTTCCCCCTAATACAAGATGTAGGCATTGATGCTATGGACTGGCCCGCCCATTCCCCAGACCTGAATCCAATTGAGCACATCTGGGACATCATGTCTCGCTCCATCCAGCAACGCCACATTGCACCACAGACTGTCCAGGAGTTGGGGGATGCTTTAGTCCAGGTGTGGGAGGAGATCCCTCAGGAGACCATCTGCCACCTCATCAGGAGCATGCCCAGGCATTGTAGAGAGGTCATACAGGCACGTGGAGGCCACACACGCTACTGAGCCTCATTTTGACTTGTTTTAAGGACATTACATCAAAGTTGGATCAGCTTGTAGTGTTTTTTTCCACTTTAATTTTGAGTGTAACTCCAAATCCAGACCTCCATGGGTTGCTAAATTTGATTTCCATTGATAATTTTTGTGTGAGTTTGTTGTCAGCACATTCAACTATGTAATGAACAAAGTATTTAATAAGAATATTTCATTCATTCAGATCTAGGATGTCTTATTTTTGTGTTCCCTTTATTTTTTTGAGCAGTGTATATCATTTCAGACCAATGGTTGTCCAATCTGTTCTTTAAAACTTCCGGTGTTGGAGCATTCACAACTTCTGGAGGCAGGAAGGAAGGAACAAATTCAAATGACCAAGCCAATATTTTGAACAAACATCTGATTGACTCATCTTTAGTCACCACACCACAATAATATAACAGCCATTGTCCAGAACTCTTAAATGGCCATAGAACTGATCTGAAAGCCTTATCTCTTACCATCTATTCCAATTACAGTATATGGTGGCATTTAAAGTGCTCTAAAGTAACTGCAGAACAGCTTTTAGAAATTTTTACTGTACAAGCCTAGGATGTAAAGTCAGAAAAAAAACCCTGCATGTTTACATTCTCACTTTTCTGAAAAGTTTTTTTCCCAATTCTTTTTATTATTATTATTCTTTGCACTCTTTACTGTTTCTTAAAGTTACTAAGTCAGAAATATTTTTTAAAAGTAACTTCAAATGATATACATTTCTTACTGTAATAAGGATTATCATTCAAAAATGGTGTTCTATTTTTAAATGAAAAAAGATACACCTGGAGGAACAAAATTATACGGTGGAGCAAAGATAATTGCATTAAATACTATGGAGGGAGGAGGAAGAGGAGAGGCAGGGTAAGAATGTATCTTTAGGAATTGGATTGATGGTAGGTATTCTTTTTAGTCCTATTAGAGATTGTAATCATTGAATAACATGATATATTTTATTTCTTTGCTTAATAAAAGTGTTTGTACTTTGTTTTGTAGCCCAGAACTGGTAGTTGATTTACAACAGTTGATTTAGTGACCATTCGAAGTTGCAACAGCACTGAAAAAAGTGACTTTTTCACACTGTGATGATCTGGAGCGTGGCACAAAGGCAAACACAGTCAAATAAGCAAGAAGAGTCCCTTTATTATCTCCAACTTTGCCCCAAATGTCCAGGTTACCTTCGGCTGGAGAAAAACTCTCCCAGGAACAGCCTTTAAGTTGAGGAAATTCAGTCCGAAAATGAAGTACATACAAACTTTAACTAAAAATCCACACAAACCACGCTGCAGTTATTAAATTGACAGGACAGGACAGAAGGAATTGCAGACTTGAAAGCACAACTAAACACACAGTTGGGAAGACGCCAGGAACAGAGATAAGCCTTGACAATATCAGATAATTCACAATTTGCTCCCCAAAAGTTGCTGTGCGCACCTTCCCTTTTTAAACAGTGTTCCCAGCTGCAGCTAATGAAGGAAATCAGGGCCCTTTCCTCCCCCGTAAGCCATGCAACTCACATTGCTCGCTTCTCCGTTCCTCCCTGCGTGCCCTAGGATGAAGAGGGGGTGGTCTGGGTCTTCCTCTGAATTCCCTCTCTCTTGCTCTATCTCTACCCTGCTCTGCCCAGCCAGACTGTGCCCTTCCCCAGTTTCTTCCACAGCCAACAGAGCCACACTCCCACTCCCTGTCAGCTGCTCGGCCTCCCCCTTCAAATCAGATTCCGACAGGGGCATGATACACACTTACAACCGTTGTAGAATCCTCATGATGTGGTCAGAATTCAGATGCTTGGCAACTGGTTGATATTTATAACCGTTGCAGTGTCCTGGGGACAAGTGATCCCCTTTTGCGACCTTCTGACAAGCAAAGCCAATGGGGAAGCCAGGTTCATTTAACAACCATTTTAGTAACTTAACAGCTGTAGTGATTCAGTTAACAATGGAGGCAAGAAAGTTCATAAAACAGGGCAAAACTCACTTAGCAAATGTCTTGTTTAACTGTAGAAATTTTGGGTTCCGTTTTGGTCCCAAGTCGAGGACTACCCTGTATATTTGACTTTTTCTACTCAAACTGAAATGGCTCCTCCATTTCTACTACAAGTAGTGGGGTAAGCCGGAATAAAAAGGAGCACTGTACTAGTTTAGCGGCGCCCAATGGATGTCCACATCTTGCAGTTGGGTCTCCGAAGTAGTCATCCTTTTCCAGTGCATTCCTGGCAATTCTGGAAGTTGAAATCCTCCAGGCTTAAAGTTGCCAAGGTTGGAGACTCCTGCTCTATCTAAACCATCAACATCAGAGGTCCCCAAACTTGGCAACTTATGGACTTCAACTTCCAGAATTCTCCAGCAAGCATAGCTAGCTGAGGAATTCTGGGAGTTGAAGTCCACAAGTCTTAAAGTTGCCAAATTTGAGAATCCCTGGACTAGACAGTCGCTTATCTGAGATGGCATAGGATAGGTTCTCCTGCTCGAGCAGGGGGCTGGACTAGAAGACCTCCAAGGTCCCTTCCAGCTCTATTCCTATTCTTGCTAGTGTTAACAACACAAGAGCACACAATAGATACAAACTCAAAGTAAACCGCACCAAACTTGATTGCAGGAAATACGACTTCAGCAATAGAGTGGTCAATGTCTGGAATACTCTACCCGACTCTGTAGTTTCTTCCCCAAACCCCAAAAACTTTAACCTTAGACTGTCTACTATTGACCTCACCCCTTTCCTAAGAGGTCTGTAGGGGGCGTGCATAAGCGCACCAACGTGCCTACCGTCCCTGTCCTATTGTTTCTCTTATTCTTTTATTTTTCATATATGTACCCATTTCATGTATTCACAACTATGTATACTCTTATACTTATTATCTTGTAAACAATTGGCTAAATAAATAAATAAAATAAATAAATATTCCATTCCATTCCATTCCATTCTATCGAAGCCACCACTATCTCCGTCCCACAACCAGCGAACAAACAGCATGAAAATCTCGCGTTGTTTGAAACGAGACGAAGCCACGCAAGTAGGAAAGGCGGGAAGAAGTGGCGGAAGAGGGCCCAAAGTATGATTAATTAATCTGCTACCCCTTTAAGAAAGCCTCTCCCTTTCTCATTGGTCCACTACAGCAAGAGCCAACCGCGCTGTAATTCGAGAGGCTGCTCCGAGCAAAGCCAGGCGCGATCAAATCTCCCTCGCCGGCTGAGAGCGCCCGTGACGTAGCGCCCCCCACTGGGCCGCGCTGATTGTTCCTATTGGCTGGAACGGCGGCGCATGCGTTCAGAGGGAAAAGAAGCCTGCGCCCCCTCCTTTTTTTCCCTTCCTTCCTAGAGCGTTTCTTTCTCAGGAGAGCCGTTGCGTCACCTCGGGCTGCGCGGCCCCTTCTTGTCTTTCCGTGTCGGCTGCGTGTCTGGCGTCTCCTTTAACTTCTCCTTCCCTCTCCCTTGTTTGCAACATGGCGGCGTCGGCTGGAGACGAGCAGTTCCCGTTTCAAGGGCTTCTGCCCAAGAAGGAAACCGGAGCTACCGCCTTCCTTTCCCGGTACCCGGAATATGATGGACGGGGTGTTCTCTTGGCCATTTTAGACACGGGTGTGGATCCCGGCGCTCCGGGCATGGAGGTGAGATGCCAACGGAGGTCTCTCCCTAGCTTTAAATTGTATCATCATTATTATTATTTTCCCTCTCTTCTTCCCGCTACAGGTAGTCCTCATTTTACGACCACAATCGAGCCCAAAATTTCTGTGGCTAAGCGAGACATTCGGTTAGTAAAGCAGTTGTTGGCTTCCCCGTTGCTTGTCGGAAGGTCACCAAAGAGGATGGGCTGACCCTGGGATGCTGCAACTGTCATAAATTAGAGTCTGTTAAAGCATCCAAATGTAAATCACATGACCACGGGATGCTGCAAGGGTCGTAAGTGTGGAAAATGGTCATACGTCAGTTTGTCCAGTGCCATTGTAACTTCAGTCACTAAGTGAACCGTTGTAAATCGAGGACCAGCTGTAGTTCATACTTTGGATTGAATAAGAGTGTAAGATTTGTTTTTCCCAGCATTTCTTCCCCACTGTTGCTCTTCAGCTGACAAATTGCCCAGTACCAGGCTTTGTAGTTCAGTGCATGGAAAAGCTTAGATAATAGGCACCCTTTCTTGGTGTAAAAGGGTCTTCAAACTTGGCAAGTTTAAGGTTTGTGGACTTCCAACTCACAGAATTCCTGATTATACTACCTGAGACTTCTCAGAAAACAACAACTGAATGAAAAATTGTTGTTGACCTTCTACCCCTGCACCATAGAGAATATCTTAACTTACTGCACCTGTGTATGGTTTGCCAATTGCACAGTGGCAGATAGGACATCACTCCAGAGGTTAACGTCATTGCCCAGAAGATCATGGGTTGCCCTCTCCCCACTTTGGAAGAGCCTTATAGCTCCCGCTGCCTTAAGAACGTTCAAAAACATTTTCAAAGATCCATCTCATCCTGGGCACCTTTTTTTTTTTTTAACTATCTGGCAGACGGTACAGAACCATCTGGCAGACGGTACATAATAATAAAATAATAAAAACAAGAACAAATAGGCTGAAAAAACAGCTTCTATTCCAGGGCAATAGCTCTGTTGAAATTCTACTGTATAGTGCTATGTTGGTGCGGTGTCAGGGGTTTTCAAATCGATGTGTGGAGTGTGAAGGATGTGTGTTTGTGTTTATTTTCATGGTCATGATGTGCACTGAAGATGGTGTTTGATATCGTTGTACGAGGTGCAATGACAGTAAACTAAACTAAACTAACATGACCCGAGGAGGAATTCTGAGAGTTGAAGTCCACAAGTCTTAAAGCTGTCAAGTTTGAAGACCCCTGGTGTAGGTGTCCTCAGGGATTAAGGGACTAATTCCTTTGGAGAAGCTCAAGGAGAAAGTTTTAATTCAAAGGGGAACTGCTTATTGGGATAGGAGAGACACAACCTACTTTTCCATTCTTGGGATTTTGGGTCAGGCAACTTTAGAATGATGGGATTTTTTATTGTTATTTGGAGTGGAATTGGAATTTATTGTTATTATTTATGGCCTCTAACGACTTCTTTAAAATTTCCCCATAAGACCTTAAAGTAGCAGAAGGCAAATAAACATATATTCTCTGTGTATGGTAGTTATGAAGCAGGTAAAGTAAAAATAATCTCAAGATAACTTAAAGTCAGATGATTAACTGTATATCCATGCACAGATATTCCTCAACTTATAACAGTTCATTTATTGACCATTCAAAATTACAATGGCACTGAAAAAAGGGACTTATGAGAGCACTTTTCACACTTATGACCATTGCAGCATTCCCATGGTTCATGTGATTTATATTCAGAGGCCTGACGAGTGGTTCATATTTATGACGGTTGCAGTGTCCCAGGGTCACATGATCCCAGGAAGCCCGAATCACTTCACAGCCGTGTTACTAACTTAACAACTGCACCGATTCACTTAAAAATTGTGGTAAGAAAGGTTATAAAATAACCTCAATAAATCAATAAATGTTTCACTTAGCAACATAAAATTTTGGGCTCCATTGTGGTTGTAAATTGAGGGCTACCTGTATTCCCAAAGATGATTTTCCAAAAAGGCAACTGGGTTTTCTTGGATTTTCTTGAAAATGTTTTACTTCTCATCCAAGAAGATTCAATAATAACTGAATGGTGGAAGAATGGACACATTTATATTCTTTGCAGTCATTAGGGTTGTTACCATTCAGATGACTGCAAAGAATATAAATCCTTCTATTCCCCCACCATTCAGTTTGAATTTAAGAAGCTCTCAATCTCCATAGACATGTATCCATGTAATTTGTTACTGTCTTCTGAGGTGTTTTTTTTCAAACTTCCTACTTTACTGTGCAATGTTAGGATTCCTTAGTAGTCTTCCACCCAAGTATGAATGATGACATGAAGGATACAACGTTTTTCTTTACAAACCTAGTAATATGATTTTTTTTTCATAAAATGTACAGTACATTATAAGAATTCAGTGATACCTTAAAAAGGTATATTTTGTAAAAGTGTACAAGGCATTTGAAAGGGAAGCCCTAATTTCACATCTCTTAAATGTTAAAATAGTTACATCTTTGTAAGGCTTGTATGTATTCCCACATACTTCTTTCACTAATAGTCCCAGTGGGAGTTTTCTTTGTACATAAACATCTGTACAAATCTTTGGCAAAAACTGAGACTGCTTCAGTGTTTCAAAGAGTGGCCTTGTGTCACATTAACAAATGTTGTGAAGAAACTTTTAGATGTTTTGCCCAGCCTTAATGTTTGTAGTTTGAGTTTCCTTCACATGTTGTTATCCTATGCAGTGGATGTTATATGCATTTGTATTGAAGTAAAGAGAAATGGGGTTGTAAATGTAGTACAGTATCATTAAAAGTTTTCAGTCATCTTTATAAATTAGCAAGATTGTTACTATAAGTTATAATATTGAACTCTTTAAAACTCTCTCTTATATATAAAATACTATGTTATTGAATGAAGTTGCTTCACGTATACAAAATATAATTGAGAAATATGTGTAATCCTCTTAAAACTGGCTGAAGTTGCAAATGGGATTGTGAAAACGGTGTCAAATTTCAGGAAAAAACAAAGTCAGGTATATTATTAAATGTTTTATATACTTGTAAT
The DNA here is from genome assembly GCF_049901735.1 of Notechis scutatus. Taxonomy (NCBI): domain Eukaryota; kingdom Metazoa; phylum Chordata; class Lepidosauria; order Squamata; family Elapidae; genus Notechis; species Notechis scutatus. Next base: position 92,738,229 of record NC_142013.1, read on the forward strand.
TAATTCCTCATATGTGGGAGGGGGAAAAGCCCAAACTAGTTCTGCCATGCCAACAATTGTGCAATATTCTGTAACTATAATTGTGTTTATTGTGAAATTTATGAAAGGCATATTAACCAACATAGTTCCTTAACAGCTATAGTTTTAAAATTCTTGTATTGTCAAACTGCAATCTTTTCTCCTGTTAAGTACAGGAAGCAATTTGATTCAGGTTATGGTTTCTTTCAGCTTTATTTTCAGTTAAAAGCCATCTTCACTTAAAAAGTCATCTTTTCTTCCATTGATTTTTTCAATTGTTTAGTATAATATTTGAGAGAGAGAGAGAGAGATGAATATATCATATTTGTGTGTTCATAATATTTTACAATTCATATATTCGTTAATGGAATATGTGCATTTATATTTTTTCTTAATTGTCTAGAAAGTTTGGTAAAGATGACATTTTGATGTTTAGTTATTTTTGGATCCAATATTTAACTATGCATAAATCCAAATGACACAAAAAAACATTTTCTTGGATATTTGGAAAACCTTGTGAAATCTCTTTAACTTTCATGGAGAACAGCCATGTACCCTAGAATATAATTTAAGAAACATTGAATATAAAGATAGAATTAAACCTAGTGTAACTGTTATATAAATTTTGTAACGTTTAATAATTCAGAATATAGACCCTAAATTTCTATTTTACAAATAAAACCAAAAATGAAATGTTTTTCAAAATATAACGCATTTGTTATGCTTTTGGAAAGTACGATCATTATGCAAATGAATTCACAATGTTAATTTTGTTGAAAAAATAGCAAGTAAGTTATTTGAGAGCAAGTTAGGTCCAGTGGTATGGAAAAAATTGGATTTTGTTGTACCTTAGTCATGGAAACTAGTTGGATGACTACAGACTTTGTGCCAATTACCCTGTCTCAACTCTAGGAAGAAGGTAGTGGGCACACCACTTAAAATATTGCCAAGAAAACTAAACAAGGTTGTCCATGTATCAAACTTGAAAGCACACCCAAAAAATGCCACCTTCATTGTTGCCCTCCTAAAAATTAAAACTTTAAATCTAGTCCATTACTTTGGGGCTAAATTTTGTTAGCTCTGCTTTTGCCTTAGTCTGCCTCTTGAGATCTGTTAAGCTGATTAGAGTCCAATGGTAGGCAGCCTACAGATTGTTCTAATAAAAACAAAAAATAAATAATTGATTGCATTAAGCTTGACATGAAAGCAATTGTATTTAGTTTTGAATTAGGACAGTTGCTACGGCATTTTGCTTTGATGTTAAAGCTGCTTTTCAAATGAATTTTGCATCATTGTTTTATCTGGCCAATAAAGATCTGTCTCTGCTTTCCTGTACCCTTCCAGTTGATTTTCCATCCTGTCATCTTTGTGACAGTATCCAATTTATCTGTTTCCTCTTATGTAATTTGAATTTCTATTCCTCCCACTCTTTATGGGATGCATATTTATAAGCTCTATTGTACCAAGTGTTACCTTTGATTATTATGTTTATGTTTCAAACTCTAAAATGCATGTGTTATGGCCATTATAAGAACAATTTGTATTAAATGGCTAACATTGCCGTGACTGGAGAGGGTTGTCTTAATAGTTGTACCAAATTTTTGATATTCTCTGTTGTGAGAGTCTCATAGTCCCACAATAGTTTGTGAATTAATAAAGACCTTTTTCAGAAAGGTTTGGGCGGGAATAAATTAAATGCAGGTCATCCTCAGATTATGATGGCAATTAGGACCAAAATTGCTATTGCTAAGCGACATTATTGTAAAGTGTAATGTCACATGACAGCATTGCTTAGCAACAGCAATTCAGGCCATCCTGATTGCCGTCATTAAGCAAGGACTATGTGGTTCATTAAGCAACAACCTCATGTGACTGCAGATAGTATGATGTGAATGTCCCTGTTTGTTCTAAGTCTCTCTTTTTTTATTCTTCATACCCTGATGAATTGGCATAGGCCAATTAAATATAATTTTCACTTAATTGTGAGCTTTGCTTCTGTTGAATATATGCTTATCTTGCTGTTTTAACACGTGCTGTTAATTTGAACTTTATGGATTTTGTTTATGTTGTGAATCAGCTTGGCTTTAGAAAAGGCTGAATTACATTTATTCAACTAAATTTAGGTGGTGTCTGCTGTAACAGACAGATAGTATTATTCCAATGCATGTAGCAGTTTTATTTACGTTATAAAATAGAATGTTCATGTATCATGTGTGCTTTTATTTATTGTCTTTAGTTCACCACTGACGGAAAGCCCAAGATAGTTGACATAATTGATACAACTGGTAGTGGGGATGTAAATACTTCAACTGTTACAGAAGCAAAAAATGGAGAAATTACTGGTCTTTCAGGAAGAATTTTAAAGGTAATAGTATTTGGCATTAAATTGTGATTTCTTCTTTTGAAACAAAACTTTTAAGATATTGTCCTGCTGTTTATGCATTAAGATGACTAGTTATGAGAAATTACCTTGAGTCTATTTAAAAACATAGTTGCATTCATATTTACCTTTACTTAGGTCATAATGTTTAAAAGCAAAGGATTTTTTTTTAAATTGCCATAAATATTTGTCTGTTAAATATATGTTTGATGGTAATAGTATTTACAGTCATCTGATGTTTTGTAGCCTTATGTTTATTTGCAATAGGCTATGCAATGCTTTGTATCTGGGAACGAAACAGTGCTTTGGGACCTGTGAGGGGTACATTCATAACACCTCTCTGCAAGATCTCAAAGAAAATATACATCTTTTCTTGAAAATTCACAAAATTTAGTTTAAAGAATTGCAGAAAATTGTACCCCCACATTTTTCAAAGGGCCTATTTACCTTTCAAAGAAAAGCATTTCACAGTATTTGTTTGCAATTTAATTGAAAGGGGTTCTCAACATAATATACCAAGGCTTATCTGCAGCTTCAGTTATATATAGTACATACAGACAGTCCTCTATTTACAAACTTTGTGGTTACAGACTTTAGCCCCATGATGGCGAACCTATGGCACGCATGCCGGAAGTGGCACGCAGAGCCATTTCTGCCGGCATGCGAGCTGTCACCCGGAACAGATCCACTACGCATGCGTGCGTGCCCCCCGCCAGCCAGCTGATTGTTGGGTATCTGCCACGCATGCTTGGGGGGAGACGCACACAGGAGGTGCGCACGCATGTGCAGGAAGGCAGGGCGTGCAGGTGGGGGTCACGTACACATGTGCAGGGGGCGGGGTGTCGCACGCACATTGCTTTATGGGTGCAGGCACACGCACACTTTCGGCATGCAACGACGAAAAGGTTAGCCATCACTGCTTTGGCCAAAAGTCACTAACCTGTCTCCATCTCCAACCTAAAAGATGGGAAGTGATTCTTTTACAGTGCACTGAGAGCCTCCCATCAAGAACAATAGTTGCATACGGTAGTTGCATACGGTAGATAGAATACCTTGGCTGAGTGGAAGCAGGCGAGGACCCACTCAGAGAGAGTCCAAGCACCCCAAGTGGGGAGAGGGTCAAGGTGGGGAGCAGTTCTTGTGAATAGGCTACATTCCAAGAGGAAAGGTTTTGTTAAGTAAGTCCAACCAAGTACAAAAAAAAAATGCATAGTGCAGTTCTTATCTTACCTAAGTTGCATTTTTTCTTTTCCACCCATTCGACCATAGATGTCATATTGTAGAGCTTTTATGTGAGGAGTTTATATAATAGTGCAGTCGTTTACAAGCAGAACATACCAAAAAGAGGAAACACAACTCAAATATTACTTTGCATAGAAATTGAAAACTTAGTGCCATGTATTTCTGCAATGTATGCATTCCTTCTAAGGTGAGCAAACAAATGTTGAACTTGTGAGTATATACACATTGAAATCAATTGTAGCTAGGGTTAATAGTTCAATTATAAATAGCTCAATGATTGCTTGAAGTGTACAAACCAAATGTAATTTATGGATCTCTTTTCTTTTTTAGATTCCAGATGACTGGATAAATCCTTCAGGACAATATCACATTGGCTTAAAAAATGGTTATGAATTCTATCCTAAACCTCTTAAAGAGAGAATACAGGTATTATTTTATACTCTTTATCCTAACTTAGATTACATTTGAAGTAATTTTGAACCACAAGAAAGAAAGAAAAAATACATTTAGGTTGTATGTATTTTATTTTTTATGTATGTATTTTTAATTTAGTTTCTAATTCTATAAGTCTTAAGTGCTATTTCTATTCTAATTCTGCTATGCTTTATTAATCTTCACCCTCTGGCAAACTATTTTTTCCCGTCCCCAAGATTTCTGATTTAAATAAATAGAAGGGCGCTTTATAAGCAAGGGTGTAAAATACCATTTTACTATTTTATTTTATTTTTTGTTAAATGAGATTTTGTAGATTTTTTTTTTCAACAGAAGAAGCTGGAGAAAAGCCCATGGGTTTCCATCGAATTTTTGATACTGTTGGAATGCATTGAAAGCTTCAGGATACTTCAGAAGTATTTTACTTCCTTTGGAGAATCATGGTTCCATTGGTCCTTTCCAAAGGAGAATAAAAAAGAATAAAATAATTCCAATTTACATTTCCCTCCCATCAGCATCTTTTTGTATGTGCACATTGATCAGTTGACCATGCAACATTGCATAGCCACCTGACCACTGCAAAGAGAATTTAAACAGTGTTGTGATGCCTTCCATTATCAGCAAGAGCACGTGAGAAGTGTTCTGAGGTAAAGCTACTGCAAAGGTAGTTGGTGATCTTCCCTTTTCCTTTCAATATCAGAAGCAGCCCTGATACAGGTAGTCCTAAACTCACAACCAGAATTGAGACCAGAATCTTCAGTCGTTGAGTGAAGCAGTCATTAAAGAAGACACTGTTTCGCCCAGTGAGCACAATCCCAGTGTCCTTGGTGTGGTTATTAAGTGTTCTTCCAGCTTGTTAAAGGGATGGAGCAAGGGAGCTGCCTGCCAGAGGTTTCTGCCCATATGAGGCTGAAACCCTCAGCTGGGCAGCCCTTTCACTGTCAAAGAGCTGCCTGCCAGAAGGACTCTGCCCTGCATTGGACCAGAACCCTCCAGAGGCCGGGTGAAAAAGGTCTGTCCTGAAATCCAAGCAGGATCTAGGTATAGAGTGCTGGGATTCAATTCTTTTTTACTGCCGGTTCTGTGGGCATGGCAGGAGAAGGATACTGTAAAATCTCCATTCCCACCCCACTCCAGGGGAAGGTTACTGAAAAATCCCCATTCCCTCCCCGCCCCACTAACCTGCTTTCCAGCTCCATTCTCCTGTGCAGGGCAACCAAAGAAGATCCAGGCAATAAGCTGGGACTCAGGAGGCAGAGAATAGATGGGGGCAGGGCCAGTCAGAGGTGGTATTTGTCGGTTCTCCAAATTACTCAAATTTTCCGCTAGTGGTTCTCCAGAACTGGTCAGAACCTGCTGAATGCCACCTCTAGTACTTTTGCAGCATGGGGCATTTGCAGCCAGTCCCCAGAGACAAGAAGACTCCCATCTCGTTTCTAGAGTCTGATTGCAAATGCCCCATGCTTCAAACACTCCATGCCAAAATCCTGCTTGGATTTCAGGACAGACCTTTTTCAGCAAGGCCCCAGAGACGAGAGGGCAGAAAATTCTTGCAATCTTGTGGGGAAGGTGCCAAAGAAAATTGCAAATGGGGCACTTGGCAACCAGTCGTGAGTGCAAATGGGCTTCCAAGTGCCCCCGATCGCAATCACATGGCTGTGGGCATTGCAACAACCATAACTTTGGGCACAGATGTTCAGGATTTCGAATGGTTTCCGAATAAATTAGAATTCTTTATTGACCAAGTGTGATTAGACAACACAAGGAATTTGTCTCCGGTGCATAAGCTCTCAGTGTACATACAACAATAGCGATAAATCATTATCATAGTCATTGTAAAAATACATTCACATTCTAAAACATTAGATGCAATACTTGGTGATAGCAATGGATACTAAATAACAGCCATCAACATAAATCATACGAGGATACTAATTAAACAATTTAAATTCTAAAATGCAAGCAACAAAGTTATAGTTATAAGAAGATAAGGCGATAGGTAAGAATAATAATAATAATAATAAGATGAGAATAATGATGGTAATACTGCCTTTCTAGGCAGTTTGACAGTATTGTGGAAATTAATTGTTTAGCAGAGTGATGGCATGGAGGAAAAACTGACCTTGTCTATTTGTTCTGATGTGCAGTGCTCTATGACATCGTTATAAGTGAATGTTCCTTAAGGAGTGCTTATGCTAATATCTGTTGTTTGATGTGTTTGAGTTTAATTCCCTTTGAATTAAGAGAAAACACCAACTTCTTTTTTAGCACTACCCTTGCAGCAGCACTTTAAGCATTCTGGGAGTTTATTTCTACTTGTCTGTATTGATAAAGTATTATAAAATTGAAAATATTGCAGGTAAAAAAGCAAGAATGAGACAGTTGGTTCATTTCAAAGTTTACACCTGAGATGAGATATTTAATTTATTGTAGTAAAACACAGTACAGAGTTTTGATTTAAAAAAATCTGTTGCTATTTATTTATTTCAGAAAGAACGCAAGGAAAAACTTTGGGATCCTATCCACAGATTAGCACTAGCAGAAGCATGTAGGAAACTAGAAGAATTTGAAGCTTCTCAGCCCCCTCCATCACAGGTTTGTGTATTGGTATCCATTTTAGAAGAAAAAGCTTGAAGTCAATAAAGTACTAGTAAGACCCACACATGGAAGATTACTTTTCCGTAACAAAATTACAAAATTTGTCTTAAAAACAAACTGAAGGTTGGTTTCATCTTACAAATGCTTTCCTTAAATTACTTACACTTTAAAATTATTTATTAAAATGAGCTGATAACATTATAGTTTGAAAGGATATTCAGGTTAACTTTCTCAGTGCCATTGAATATTCGGAATTGCCTTGTATCATCAGCAAACTGAGCACCCAGATGACTCTGTGTTGGAGTTTTAATAGCTTCAGATTGTAGGCACATAGAATATTTAAGTTTAATTTGTTTTCTGTGGAGTCGTAATTACAGAACTTATTCTGTAAAAGCCCAGGCTGTAATTAGGCTCAAATGCAAAGGACTTTCAATACCTGTAGGATAATACTTTTTAAAAAAAATTATTCAAAGCATTTATATATCTTTTTCTACAATTGAAAAAAGCTTCTAGGCTTACTTACAGATTAATTTGAAAAAGACAGTCCCTTCCCCCAGGGTTGTAATTTAAAGTGACATCACCCAAAATAAAATATATAGGTGAGAAGAAGAGACAAAATTATATAACATTTGCCTCCTTCCTTCTGGTCTTTAGGAAGATTAGAAAAATTAGTTATTTCATCAAACCTTAGGGCCAATACTGCTGGAGGGTTTTCTTTAGTCTGGAAAGTTAATACCCATTTTATATGATTGTTTTATAAATTACATTTAATTTTAGTCCTAATTATTTATCTGTTTTTAATCCAAACAATGGATTTAGGGAGTTTTATACAGTACCATTCAGAGTTGATTGATTAAAGCAGCCTATAAGCCCCGTAAAGCAGTGATCCCCAACCTTTCTTATGCCGCATGCCCGGCATCCCCAACCTTTTTATGGCGCGCCCGGTACCGGCATTAGCTGGGCACCGCCATCTTTTGATGAAAAAGTGCTTCCGGTGACCTCACCGGAAGCACTTTTTCATCAAAAGATGGTGGTGGCGCTTCAGTGAGCTTTCTTGGTAGAAATGGCTTTCACCGGAAAAGCTCACTGAAGCGCGCGCCGCTTCATTTGATGAAAAAGTGCTTCCGGTGAGCTTTCTACCCGGAAAAGCTCACTGGAAGCACTTTTTCATCAAAAAGATGGCGACGCCCAGCAAACCAGCGGCCCGGTAGGACTTGTTCCACGGACCGGTACCGGTCCGTGGACCGGTGGTTGGGGACCCCTGCCGTAAAGGAGAAAGAAAGAAATATGAATGTAACAATTGCAATGCAGCTGAAAGAACAGGTAGTCCTCGACTTAATGACCACAGTTGAGCCCAAAATTTCTGTTGCTCAGTGAGAAATTTGTTAAGGGAGTTTTGCCCCATTTTTTGACTTTTCCTGCTGCATTTGTTAAACGCACCACTGCAGTTGTTAAATTAGGAACACGGTTAAGTGAATCTGGCTTCCCCACTGACTTTGCTTGTCAGAAGGTCGCAAAAGGGGATCACATAACCCCGGGGCACTGCAAACGTCATAAATATGAGTCAGTTGCCAAGCCTCTGAATTTTGATCACGAGACCATGGGGATGCTGCAGTGGTCATAAGTGTGAAAAACGGTCATGTCACTTTTTTCACTGCCGTTGTCACCAAATGAACTGTTGTAAGTCAATTACAACCTGTAATTATCCCAATTAACATACAGCAAGATATTGAAATATGAGTTGCTTATATCGGAGTAAGTAAAATATCTGATTCAATGTTTCCTTAATAACCATAAGAAAGACAAGTTTGGGCAAAAGTAGCTTCTGCATGAGGCACATAGTGTATATGGCATAAGCAATAAATACTGTATATATATATATATCTTAACTGGGTCCAGTAACTATAAAACAGTGGGTGAAAATGTCTGCATCTTATAGAGCAGGGGTCTCAAACACAATTTACCTGGGGGCCGCTGGAGGCAGAGGCTGGGTGAGGCTGGGCCGCATAATATTATACTTTATATTATACTTTATATTTATATTATACACTAATATTATACTTTCATATCACGGTGGGGGCCACAGGATACCGTCCTGCGGGCCGCAATTGGCCCGTGGGCCGCGAGAATGAGACCTCTGTTATGGAGGGAATATTATGGTGGTGTGTGTGTGTTGGTGCAGCGCCAATCAGCTGTTCTAGGCAGCGGGGATCACTGCTGCCCATTTGCCGGCAAACAGGCCGTGGCAATCTCCGCCACCTAGAACAGCTAATCAGCAGTATGCCGGGAGGTAAATCCAATCACCAATCAGCAGCGAATACTCTAGTGTTCCCCAGCGGCGGCAGCAACTCAGCTCAGCTGACTAGTGGTGGGCGCAATGGAGCGGAGCCCTGATGAGCAACATGCTGGGGCTGCGATAATGTGCTGAAGCTGACCAGGCTCTTTGCTGCAAGGACGCTAGCCAGATGGATGCTCAGAGGCAGACGCAGATTTGTTTTCCTTGTTTTCCTTCTCAAAAGCTAATGTGCGTCATATGGTCTGAAAAATATGGTATATTTTCATGACTGTTGCAGACCTCTAATGTATGTAAACTTGCCTGTTAATGAGCGGATGATTTCAGGCAGCAGGGATGGAGAGTCAAATGAACATTCCAATTGATGCAGATAAGTAATGGGCGAACTGCTACTGGGTGCAGTATAACGCTACTGCGCTGTAATTTTTATTGCAATGAGAGAGGCGCATATCATTTTTTTTCCTCTGTAGTGGGGGTGTCCACTTTAGCATGCTTTTTCACGAGACACTTTATTTTCCAGGAAAACAAATTAATGAAGGAAGAGCTTCAGAGTCGAGTGGAACTGCTAAACTCTTTTGAGAAAAAATATAATGATCCTGGCCCTGTGTATGACTGCTTGGTGTGGCACGATGGTGAAACGTGGAGGTATTTTTTTTTCCTTATATTAAAAATACCAATTCATTTTTTAATTAAACTCTAACTGTAAAAAAAAAAAAGCGCTAAAGAAAAAATAAGGGTGGTGTATAACTTTCACCTTTACCGTAATACATTTGTTGCTCCGGTGTCTGGCAATTAAGCGGAAGATGGCATTCTAATCCAATGGTGGCTCATCTTTTTGGACTCCTGTGCTAAAAATTGCATGTGTATTAGCACGCGCGCACTCACGGGCCAGCACCCAGAATGCAATGCGCACCCCACACACACTCCTGCCACCCCCTTACGTGCACTGCACCTCACAGCTGATTTTTTGGCTGGTTTGAGGCCTTTTTCGGCCTCAGAGGCTTGGAAAAAGCTTCTGGAAGGCTTTTCAGGATGAATAATATGCCCATTTCATCACTTCCTGTATTACAGGAAATAACGAAACAGGCCTATTTGTCCTGAAAAGCCTTGCAGAGGCTTTTTCCAAGCCTCTGGGAGGCCAAAAAAGGCCTGAAACCAGCAGAAAAATCAGCATGCGCAGTGAGGTAAGTTTGCCTGTGGCTTGCGTGCCATCGGTTCGCCATCACGGTTCTAATCCATAGACTCCTTCAGTGAATGAGACAGAACTAAGAAAATGCCTTCCAGAAGGGTGCTGTTGTCATTTGTGTCTGGGTGCTTTCTGTCCTCTAGATCTTAGCAAGATGAAAAAAAATATCAAATGAAGGTCCTTTTTTCTTACATAAGACTTCTAAGAAGTAAAGTGACAGTAGGCTACCATTGGTGCACACCCTTGCAGCAGAACAGAAAGCATGGTAATCCAAAACCATTCGTTGCCCAACTTCCTGTATTTGAGATTGAGAAACTGGGGATATAAATTAAATTGGAAACTAAATAAATATTATTCTAAGCCAAATACAAAAAGAAAAAAGAAAAAGAGGTGTGCCAGAAGATGCAGCCAGATATGGATATTTTGCTTGGAACCAGAATAAAGACTTTCCATTTGGTCCTTTCTGTTCTGTTTTCATGCTTATGAAAATTAGGAACAACTGTTTGCTCTTTGGAAGTGGAAGATAGTGAGCCATTTGTGTCTCATGTTGCTTTCCTGCTCTCAGTGTAGGAAATCGAAGCTAGTTAGGTTTCATGTATTGATGGTAATTTACTGATCAAATAATGGACTGACAGCTTTTCCTGAATTTTACCTCTATGAACACATTTATTTATTTATTTATTATATTAGGCTTTTTCAATTTACACACATCTTTAACATTTTTGACAGCACTGTGGCATCGCTGTTACATATATAAGCATCTACGCATTCATATACATCTGTGATGGCAAACCTATGGCATGCATGCCAAAGGTGGCATTTGTGCGGGCACGCGAGCCCCAGCCAAACTTACCTGGACTGCGCATGCGTGCGCCTCCCAGCTGATTTTCGGCCCATTTGAGGCCATTTCCAGCCTCCCTGAGACTTGAGGGAAGGCTCTGCAGCCTTGTGAGGCCGAAAAACGGGCGTTCCTGAAGTGCCTGTTTTCAGCAATTTTTGGCACGGGAGCCCAAAAAGATTAGCCACCACTGATATACATTAATCCTTATTTCTACTTTTTAGCCAATTGTACCATTTGTCCCAGACCGCATAATATTCTGAACACCCTTATTTAAAGAGGGTAAAGAGTTTCCATTTCAGTTTTTGTGTGATGAGCCCTGTTGCTTAGTTACAGTGTAAGTCGCGTATTAGTCTCTTAGATTATTTGCTGTTTTTATAATATGCTTCTAAATAAATGTAATACTATCTTAGGTTACATTGTCGCATCAAAAGGAAATTGTTGCAGGCAAGGAATTTTTGCCCTGTTGGGATTTTTGAATGAGAAAGTACATTAATCCAGCCACTGCGTTAAGGACTTTGAATCAGCAGTGGAAAGTGGCGAGAGGGAGACATTGCTGAGGAGAGACTGAGATTCTGGGTATTGATGCCTTCCAGTATATTACTCAGATGTCTGCATGGCTCAGTTTAGTTTTGTGTATGTGGAGAAAAATGCCATCACACCTTCAGGCACCTTGCAGCTCTTGGAACCATCAACCCAGTGCAATCCGCCCTGCCCGACCCACATCCCAGTATCTTTTAGTTATCCAGAGACCCAGGCTGGCAGCTTGCGGCTGAGACATCCAAAGTCCCTTCCAACTCTATTCTCTAATAATAACAGCCCCTTTGTATAGTTATCACAGAACACAGAAATGGTTCCTCTGCACCCTCCACATTGTGTTATCGGTTGTTACATTTTGCAAGTGAGTGTGTATGTTCATGTTTTCTGGTTAAAATTAGCCAAACTACTTGTCTTAACTTTTAGAAAAAGCAAAACTGACGTATGGTTCTAAAAGTTTGTTCTTCCAGTATTCCAGGGTTATTTCAAAAATTCAATTAAAAAAAAAAAAACCTTTTAGAAAAGTAAACAAAGCATGCTCTTACTTTAAAAGAAGCTTTTTCCCCCCTCTTGCATTTATGGCCCTTTTTTAAAAAACTCCACCAAAAAAATTAAAACGTTATTAGGCCTTTATTTATTTTGTAATGTAAACAGGGTTTACTTATAAACAGTGGGGGCGGGGGGGGGGGCTGCAAGCAGTTTAACAATTGCTGGGTGAGCACGTGCAGCGTTCAAAAACCACCCATTTTAAGCTTAAAAACTTACCTTCTATGTCAGCGCTGGTGAGTAAAACAGCTGAGGCGCGGCGCAGTGTGGAGAACAGCTGAGGCAGGGCAATCTGCTGTGCTGCGCGAATATAGCTGAGTTAAAAAACCAGGGAAATACAGGACAAGAAAGGGCAGGGGAAGGAGCGTGGGGCCAACTGCTCACCGGAACTACCGGTCCAAGCCGGTAGCAGCCCATCACTGCTTATAAAGTACAATGAAGCCTAAAGTTCTGTTAATTATTCATTTGTAGTTGGTTCTTATTTGAATCCATGTAGCCCATAAAGAGCTATGTATAAAGAGCTATGTTTAGGATTAATTTAATCATTCCCTGCAGAATTGGCTATTAGGTTTTTTTTTTTTTTCTTTTGCATTGGGTTAACTATGTCATATCCAGTAGGTGTCATGATCTGGTAATAAAGGCATTATATAGATTTTTGTTTACTTTGAGGATCTCACTGAAACTATATATTCTCATTAAAATTAGTAAATTCTATTACTTCTGTAATAAATTATATCTTGGTCTAGAGTCTAGACAATTATTATATAGTAATAATGAAAGCAATGATAAAGTTGCATAATGAAATTATTCTACCTTGAAAGCAATTGAAGGAAAATAAAATCTAAAATTTGATTTAGTGTATTTGCTAATTCAAATCTGAGCCTAATTGAGGGATTGTTACAGATTGGGAGTATACTCATGTTTTTTAAAAAGCAGTTTTTATTTGCACGGCTAAAGTCAGCTTTGAATTTAGTCAGATCACGAGGCTTAAAATTGTGAGCAGGATCACATTAGTAATTGCTATTGTGACTGAATGGCAAACAGTAATTCAGAGGAAAGGAGAACTTAGAATCAATCTCTCTTTATGCACTCTCTTCTCCACAGAGCTTGCTTAGATTCCACTGAAACTGGTGACCTTTGTAATTGCCCTGATCTGCGGAACTACAAGGAAGGTCGAGAATATGGATCTATCGGAACATCAGAAATGTTAAATTACTCTGTCAATATTTATGATGAAGGCAATTTGCTTTCAGTTGTGACAAGTGGAGGTAAGACTTTACAAAATTCTAAAATGTATGTACTAAATATGTAGTTTGTCTTAATCTGAAAGAAAACTCTGTTGTCTTAACTTTTAATGGCAAATGAATATTTGATAACAGCAAAACACAGTTACGAATTTACAGTATAGCAATGTTTTAATCATAGGATAAGTATCTAGGAAGATTGAAAACATTAGTTTAATGACAGTTTGCTTGGGTTGCATAAAATCTTGCATAAGGATATGTAATATACAGTATATATCAGGGTCCCCAACCGCCGGTCCAGCGGACCGGTACGGCAGCGGAACAACCCTTACCGGGCCGCTGGTTGCTGGGCGCCGCCATCTTTTGGTAAAAAAGCGCTTCGGGTAAGCTCACCGGGCGCTGTTTCATCATAAAAGATGGCGGCGCTGCAAGCTTCGGTGAGCTTTTCGGGTAGAAAGCCATTTCTACCCGAAAAAGCTCACCAAGCGCTAGGCCGCCATCTTTTATGACGAACTGCGCTCGGTGACGTCACCGGAAGCGCCGTTTATCATAAAAGATGGCGGCGCCCAGCTTGACTTGATACCGGGCCGCGGCGCCCAGCTGATGTCGGAACCGGGCGCGGCGTCGAAAAGGTTGGGGATCCCTGGTATATATAATACATAATGTACTATATAATTTCATAATTATTAGCATTATGTAGCTGTATTTATAAGCTTTTTTTAAAGAAACTGATCATTAAAAGAGAAATACAAACATAAGAAAAAAAACTAGAAAGAGAAAATAGTACAATAATGTATTATCATGCTTGGAATAAATCCATTTTTAAAAGATCAATATAAACCTTGATTGATCAGTTTTTTTCACTGATAGAAATACCATTCAAAAATAAAGAGTGAAACCATATTGGAAGGATTGTGTAATCCAGATTTATAGATTAGCAGATGAATGTTCAATAAATTTCTATATAATGTTTAAATTAACAGAATAATAGAGTTGGACAGGGCCTTGAAGGTCTTCTAGTCCCTTACCATTTCAGATAAATGGCTGCCAGTCTCTTTTTAAAAGCCTCTAGTGATGGGACACTCACAACTTCTGAAGGCAAGCCACTCCACTGGTTTATTGTTCTCACAATCAGGAAATTTCTCCTTACTGATAGTTCTAGGTTGTTTCTCTCCTTGGTTAGTTTCCAACCATTCTTGTTTTACCTTCTGGTGCTTTGGAAAATAGGTTGAGCCCCCCTCTTCTTTATGGCAGCCCCTCAAATGCTGGAACATTCCTATCATGTTGTCCCTAATCCTGTTTTTCACTAGACTAGACATACTCAATTCCTAAACTGTTGTTCATATGTTTTAGCCCCCTTCCCCCAATCATCTTTGTTGCTCTTCTCTGCACTCTTTCCAGAGACACAACATATTTCTTATATTGTAGTGACAAAACCTGGATTCGGTATTCCAAGTGTGGTTTTACCAAGGCCTTTAAAATGGTACTAACACTTCATGAGATCTTGATTCTATCTCTCAGTTAATGCAGCCTAGGATTGTGTTGGCTTTTTTTGTGGATGCAGCACACTGCTGGCTCATATTTAAGTGATTTGAACTTCTCTGGGGTGGACAGCTGTTCTCTTATTCTCTTATTTTCTTGCCTATTTTAATTCAAATTCTCTATTTATGTCTTTTAAGGTTCTGTTTTTGATAGGTTGAGCTCTTTTTTCTTTTTATGTGAAGACAGATGCAAACAAAGAATTAAGCAGCTTTGCTTTCTCTCTGCTGCTACCTGTCACTTCCTTGCGATCTTCTCCCTTAGTGGACTGATGGTTTTTTTGACTTTTTTCTTTCTTTTATATCCTGAAAGAAACATGTTTTATTATTTTTGACCTCCACTGCAAGTCTTAATTCGTTCTGAGCCTTAGCTTTCCTACCTTCATTTTTGCAGATTTGAGCTGTATGTGGGTGTTCTACTTATATATCCCTCTTTCCATTTTTTTTATAGTTATCCTTTTTGTCTTTCAGTTTATCACAGACTTCTTTGTTGCAACCATGGCGGTTTCTTCTTGGATTTCTTCTTTTTCTTTTTCAGTAGTATTGTGTTGAACTGGGCTTTTATAATCATATTTTTCAGTTTCCCAACCTTCTTGAGTTGTTTTCCTCTTTAAGATTTTCAACCATGGAATCCTTCCCAAGCTCTCTCTGAGTTCATTAAAATCAGCTCTTTTAAAGTTGAAGACACTGGTTTTGATTATGTTCTATTGTTTGTGTCCGTATTATGTTGAATTCTAATATAACATGATCACTCCCCCCCAAAATTACTGCAACTTCAACCCAGAGATGGGATCCGACGTATAACTACCGATTCTGTCTTAGCATCACGTGAGTGCAATTTACAACCTGCTGAGCTGCCCAGACAGCTGAGCAGTGCTGCGTGCAAGTGCGCAGCGGTTAGAAAAACCCCTTTTTCCTGCTTTTTCAACTGCAGCTGTGTCATGCAAAGCAGCTGCAGTTGAAAAAGCAGGAAATAAAGGTCAGGTAAGAGCCCGGGCGGGTGGGTGGGTGGGCTACAACACAGCAGACATAGAACTGGTTCTATGTCTGCTGCTCTTCAGAGCAACCGGTTCTACAGAGATGGACAGAACCGGTAGAAACCCACCGCTGCTTCAACCCCCTCTATAATTTCTTCTCTGTTAGTAAGATTTGGGTCCAGTATAGTTGTCCCTCTAGTCCCCTCTATCTTTTGGAGGACAAAGTTGTCAGGAACCTGTTTAATTTCCCACTTGATGCAGAGTTTGTCTCCCAATTAATGTCAGACTAGTTAAAGTCCCCCATTTCTGTGGTGTGTTTTTTACATACATTTGTTAACTGATTAGCAAAAATTTCATCTATTATATCTGCTTCGTTGAGTGGCCTGTAGTATACACTTATAGCAATGTCATTATATTTTCCTCTCAAGTATGAATCCCTATGCCTTCAAGGAGGTTTTCATTCTTGCTTTTATGCATTTCTGTAGAGATGTAATGATTTACATATAATGCAGCTCCATCTCCCTTTTGTTAGATCTTGTTTCTTTTGAACAGTTTGTGTCCGTCCATTATTACATTTCAGTCATGGGTTCCATCCCACCAAGTTTCGGTAATGGTATCATACTTACTGTCTTGTACAAGTTCACCCTATTTGTTCCCCATATTTTGAGCATTGTTGTATAGGCATATGAGTTCTTTATAGCTGACCCTGGCTATGCTTCCTACATCTCCTAGCTCCATGATGGCGAACCTATGGCACATGTGCTAGGAGTGGCACACAGAGCCATTTCTGCTGGCACGTGAGAGGTCGCCTGGAAGAGCCCCACTGCGCATGCACACGCGCCCCCCACCAGCCAGCTGATTGTTGGGTATCTGCCATGCAAGCTCAGGGAGAGATGCGAACGCAGAGGTGTGCGGGGGAGGTTGCATGCTCAGAGGCTCAGGGGGGGGGGTTGCCCGTGCATGCGCAGAGGCGTGCAGTGGGCACACGGGGATGCATGCACAGGGGTAGGGGAGTCACACATGCATTGCATCATGGGTGCAGGCATGCACACGCACACTTTTGGCATGTAACGTGGAAAAGGTTCGCCATCATGGTCCTAGCTTGTATCTGAGTTTTTCTTACTTCCATCCCTCTCTACCTCCTTGTTTGATTGGCTGTCATTTGTTTAGTCCAGGCCTTTTTTTTATCTAGGTCTAGGCCTTGTGTGGAGAATAGATCGTGTTTTAGGTCATATTTATGCAAAAATACTGAAAATTCAAAAGGATTGACATTTTTTTAAAATACAACTGTAGGTGAAAATCTCCCTGGAATTGAATGGCCTTTGAAACTAAAGCCATCCCATGTTGCTGGGCTTCAGAACATCTAAACCCTAATGGGCACCAGGATGACACTTTGATGACAACTTGCTGCCTTGAGGTTCAGATGTAAAATTGGGTCTTATCTGCATTCTGATGATACTTAATCCACATTGGTTGATGATTTATCTACAGCTAATGTATATATTAAATATGGGAGAGCTGGGAGGCATCCCACAACAGAGAGCTCTAAGTAATCTCTCTAGCCCAACCTGTGGAGGCAGTGGAAAAGGATATTATGAGAAATCAAATAATATTAGAAGGGTTGCAGTCGTCTGTTTTGGTCTCTTCAGAGGTTATCCATAATCAATATAGCCTCAGAGAATGAGAGGATCGGAGAGTAATCAATGATTAGCCAGAATTTCTGGGTTTAGTGATGATTTCCCAAGGAAAGGTATATGACTACCTTTTCATAACAATACACATAATTGTTTTTTTTTTAAAGTGAATTCAACTTTTTTTCAGGTGCACACGGAACACATGTTGCTAGCATAGCTGCTGGGTATTTTCCTGAAGAGCCAGATAGAAATGGTATAGCCCCTGGTGCACAAATACTTGCTATTAAGGTTGGTGATACAAGATTAAACACTATGGAAACCGGGACTGGTCTTATAAGAGCAGTAAGTATTGGCAAAATCATTTCACAGAAAATCTAATCATAAACCATGCCTTTATTTATATTTCCTGAATAGTACTCTAAAATGTTCTTGGGCTTCCTTGCTGTCTCTTTTGAAATATGAATAAATGCCTTCTTAGAATGCTTTCAGAGTTGGCACTAAATATACACAACAGTGTTTTTCTGTAGTTGCCATATTAGCAAATGAATGGTTGAGAAGTATAGGAGGGCCAAGTAGTTCGTCCTGGCATGCCAGATTTTCTCAAGTCAATATGATGAGGGTAAATTTGTTATTTACACATGCTCGGTCTAGCCTCATATGAAACTTCTGCATATTCACCTAAAGACAAGGCCATAGCAATAGTATTTTGACAATTGGGAAGGATTTGCACTTCTGGCTGAAGCTTCCAGTGTTTTGCCTGAGATAAGAGCATTGGATACATATTTGGTTGGAAATTCTGTGGGTGTAACTATTTTTTGTCTTCCTTTTTCTAGTTAGGCTGCAATCATGCAATCATATTATTTTTATTTAATAAAAACGAAGAATAACAGAATGCAATAACAGAGTTGGAAGGGAGCTTGGAGGTCTTCTAGACCAACCTCTTGCTCAAGCAGGAAACCCTATAATATTTCAGACAAATGGTTGTCCAATCTCTTCTTAAAAACCTCCAGTGTTGGAGCGCCTACAGCTTCTGGAGGCAAGTTGTTCCACTGATTAATTGTTTTAACCATCAGGAAATGTCTCCTTAGTTCTAGGTTGCTTCTCTCCTTGATTAGTTCCATCCATTGCTTTTTTGTCCTGCCTTCAGGTGCTTTGGAGAATAGGTTGACCCCCTCTTTTTTGGGGCAGTCCCTAAAATATTGGAACACTGCTATCATCTCACCCCTAGTCCTTTTTTTCATTAAACTAGACCATTCCTGCAACCTTTATTCATATGTTTTAGCCTCCGGTCCCCTAATCAGCTTTGCTGCTCTTTGCACTCTTTCTAGAGTCTCAACATCTTTTTTTATATCGTGACAACCAAAACTGGATGCAGTATTCCAACTGTGGTCTTACCAAGGCATTATAAAGTGGTACTAACACTTCACATGATCTTGATTCTATCCCTTTGTTAATGCAGCCTAAGACTGCATTGATTTTCTTTGTTGGCAACTGCAGCACACTGCTGGTTCATATTTAAGTGACTGTCCACTAGGACTCTAAAATCTGTCTTGCCACTATTGAGCGAACTACTACCTATTCTGTACTGGTGCATTCAGTTTTTCTTGCCTGAATACTTTTTCACTATGGAATAAGATAAGATAAAATAAAACTAAAATAATATGTTAATAATTTTAACAAACCAAAAGAATTACATAGGAAAGTCTAGCCTCACAGTTTAGTTTAGTCTGAAGTTGCAGTGTCGTGTAGGGCAGTGCTTCTTGAGAGTTGCCAATTATTTGCAAAGCTCCCATGGTATATTTTCATAATGCTAGGATGAAATGTCAGAAGTGCAGCTGCAATAACACAATTTTTTAAAAAAGATAATGTGAAAAACTAAGTTGAAAGAATAGCTGTTGGAATGAATTTTATAGAAACTAGACTAAGGAATGACCATCATTTTTATAAGTGAATTTTGAAGGAGCTGAATTTTTTCTTTTTGCAAATCCACTTTGTTTAATATCAGATTGCTTTTATGATGGGCAGAGCTTTAAATTGTGTTCTTGTAACTATAATAGGAAATGCAAGAGGTCTGTTACTTTCTAAAAATTTATTTTTTGCTTCTGATTAAAATAACAATTAGCTACGAATAAAAGATCTTGTTTATGCAGTGCTTTGAGCCTTAAACTTTTTTTTTTACTTTGACAGATGATAGAAACAATAAAATATAAATGTGACCTTGTCAATTACAGTTATGGGGAGGCCACTCACTGGCCAAATGCTGGGTAAGGAGATTATATATTTATGAGTATTACTTTGCTTTGTGCCAGCAGTGGCAAACTCATTTAATTTAAAATAATGAATTAACCAAGAATAGAACTGTTGTGTTATGAATTACTGAAGTATTCTGTGTTCATATCCTAGAAATCATAGACAGTTGGAATGACTGTAGAGAGCCAATGCCACAGTAGGGAATTTCAACAATAAATTCCTAATAGGGAATAGGAGGAAAGTGTGGTTGTGGTAGGCCAAATGGGCAAATTCCATCTCCCTTTCCACTTTTTCATGGGAAGCTTTATTCATTTTGTGTAATGTACTGATGCCGATTGATGCTTTGTGTGCCAAGAAGAAGGCAATCCAGAAAGGTGGTGATAGCATGAGTAGATGCAGCTTGTAGGAATCTATACAATAAAGGTTATCTCTGACATAAATGAAAAAAGAAGCGAAGTAAGTGAAAAAGCCCTTTCTCAGTTTGTGATGTTTTGTGTCTCTTTTAGGAGAATGTGTGAAGTTATTAATGAAGCAGTATGGAAACACAATGTAATTTATGTTTCAAGCGCTGGGAACAATGGTCCCTGTTTGTCTACTGTTGGATGCCCAGGGGGAACTACATCTAGTGTGATCGGCAAGTATTGACAATTATAGCAATAGCAATACCACTTCAGCTTATATACCAGTGGTGGCTAACCTTTTTGGGCTCCTGTGCCAAAAACTGTGCACGCACTTTCGCGCTCGCGTACCAACACCAGAAGGCAATGCATGCGGGGTCCCCACGCCTCCTGCAAATGCATGCGTGATCCCCCCCACCGCACCCTTACCTGCACTGCGCTTACCAGTTGATTTTCGGCCTCCCAGAGGCTTGAGGGAAGCCTCTGCAGCCTTTGCAGGCCGAAAAATGGGACCATTTCGTCACTTCCGGTATTTCCAGAAATACAGGAAGTGACGAAACAGGCCTATTTTTCAGCCTCCAAAGGCTGCAGAGGGTTCCCTCAAGCCTTTGAGAGGCCAAAAAAGGCCCGAAAATCAGCTGGGAGGTGCGCGCATGCAAAGTGAGGTAAGTTTGCCTGGGGCTTGCGAGCCTGCACAAATGGCTCTGCATGCCACCTGTGGCACGTGTGCCATAGGTTCGCTATCACGGTTATATACCACTCAATTTACAGCACTCTCTGAGCGGTTTACAATATCAGCATTTTGCCCCCAACAATCTGGGTCCTCATTTTACCGACTTTGGAAGGATAAGCCTGTCAAAATCAAACTCCAGACTGTGCACAGAGTTAGAATGCCTGCAATACTACATTCTAACCGCTGTGCCACCATTATACTAATTATGAAAATAGTTTCTTAAGAATTGAAAGGAGCTTTGAAATGTTTATTAAGGCTGAAAGTAGACTAAAATGATAAATAAGAACTTATATTATTCTTTATTTGTCTCCAGAATGATTGGGGATTTTTTAAAGTTTTTCATTAATATTAGTTCCTCTTCATTTAGCTAAGCTTTGTAATCTCAGAAACAACATAGTTATCCCATCTCTATTTTCTAATCTAATCTTGTAAGAATTAGCTATTCTACAGAGCAGAACATGGATACCCAGGACATACACAAAGCCAGGCTATTTTATTCCCCATCTACTGGAGACATGCTTTAAAGCTACAGTTGGAACTGTGTAGAATTCTGTATAACAGAATCATGTAGATTATTTTCTTAGTCTCTCTACATATGAAGATCTGCCTTGTCTGGTTTTTCTTGAAACAGATGTAAATCTGATTTGTGAAAAAGCTCATGTCAGAGATAGCATTTTCTAATTAGAAATCTATACAAAATGCCAAAGATAAATAAGATGGGGAATTAAAAGTAGCTTAAATGCGGTAGAAGCTTTTGCCTTCTGTTCTCCAGTATTTGAATTTTGGAGTTTATTCATTCTGATCTAGAAGTTAATACAAAAATGTTGACTAATGTCTAATCATAGCCTTCTCCGCCATGATTTTATCTAATCCATTTTTAAGTTTCCCAAATCTACAAGTACACATTGATGAAGTATGTTTAATTCACATGAATTTAATCATTTAACTTTATTGGACATTATTGAATGAGCGGGGATGTATTTAAAGCATTAGATCATGTAGGAGTTAACTCCATCTTGAACTATTTTTCAAAAATGTCACTATTTTTCATCCCATACAATTTCATGGGGTTATTGCTGAGAACAACTGGAAGAGGAGTAATATGTGTGTCAGCCTCTTACATCCTAGAGGAAAAGTGGGATATAAATCTTAATAAATTGATAGTATCTAACTATACAGAAATGGATGTATTATGTTTATGCATCCTATCCAACTACTAGTATGTGCATGCCTAGGTTCTGAATAATTTGTGAAGCAAATACTGCATACATTTTGACATGGTGATTGATTCATTTGAGTGGAGACTGAAGTAATAATATTTAAAAAAATGAAAAACTTCTAGTTTCTAGTATAAATATGTTGCTATGTTGAAAGATTTTTAAAAAAATATTTTCTAAAAAAATACCATTACCAACTTAACAATGATTAGTATTTAACGTAAACATAATTTAAATCAATAAAGAGAACTAATGGTAGACTTGAACTTATGTCAATTAATTCTAAAGGTGTTGGTGCTTATGTATCACCTGATATGATGGTTGCCGAGTACTCCTTACGAGAGAAATTACCTGCAGATCAGTACACATGGTCATCTCGAGGACCAAGGTAAGTGATAAATTAATTCATGAGTTAAATCCTGGTGTTTCCATAATCCATTTAGAACTTTCATTTTAATATAGCAGAAGATAATTTGAAAGTGCAACTCAGATTTCCAACACAATTAAAGACACAAACTTCTGAAGAATAGAACTAATTTTCAAGAATTTGAGATAAATATTTTGTAATTATTTCAAGGTGAATATGAGTAGGAAGAGAAAGGTTTTAAGGGTTTTTTAAATGTAAATCTGCTTTAATTTCTGTTTTCTTAACTGACCCCTCATGTTGCAGCTGGGATACTTACATTCTGTGATATAACAGCTGTATATATTAATATATATATTAAAAAGTAGCAAGTATAAATGTAGGTTACTGAAAATAGTAAAAAAATATATTAGTATAGGAAAAGGTTGCAAAAACACTTAACATAAACCATGTCTGCACACTAAATTAGGAATGATTTTCAGGTATTGTCAGACTGCTTATGATACTCAAATTTATATCTCTACCCGGTGATCCAAATGATTCTCTTCTGTTCTCTATGACAGTTCGCTGCAAACAACTCGCCAGGACCCAATTCACCGTGGCCAACTTGCTGCGGGACAAGAGTTACCCTAATATAAAAAAAATGGCAGAATAGAATAATTAAGGAAAGGATGCAAAAGGAGGGACAAAATGAAATGTGAATGACAAAACTTAAAATAATTTTTATTTATTTTAATAATTAAATAGAATTGTTAAATTGTCCCATGGCGAGTTGGCCATGGCAAGTTGTCCTGCAGCTAGTTGGCCATGGCAAATTGGCCACAGTGAGTCAGGCTGTGGCAAGTTGTCTCATTGACCTCTCGCGGTGCCTGGAGGCTGTCCAGGGTTCGAATGAGCTCTGGCAAGACCGATTGAAGAAACGCACAATAGTTGTTCGTATAATTTTATAGGATATTTATAGAAGATAACTCCTGAAGTCATTATATGCACATCTACATTAGTTCCTCATTGGTAGACATAAATTATAAATCCATTTGTTAGACATACTGAACCAAAGATCAAATTAAATGTAATGCACTTAAGACCCAGCCGTCTATTAAAAAGAATACGTTAGTACAGACAAAAAGGAATGTTTTGTGATACCGTCTAAAGCAGGGGTCCCCAACCGCCGGTCCATGGACCGGCGAACGGGTCGGACAAGCCTTACCGGGCCGCTGGTTGCTGGGCGCCGCCATCTTTTGGTAAAAGTGCTTCTGGTGAGCTTTTCCGGTAGAAAGCTCACCGGAAGCGCTTTTCGTCAAAAGATGATGGCGCTATGCTTTCGGTGAGCTTTTCCGTAGAAAGCCATTTCTACCCGAAAAAGCTCACCGGAAGCGCATCTTTTGATTTAAAAGCGCCCGGTGACGCCACCGGAAGCGCTTTTCCAAAAAGATGGCGGCGCCCAGTTGACGCGACTGGCCGCGGCGCCCAGCTGATGCCGGAACCGGGCGCGGCGCCGAAAAGGTTGGGGATCCCTGGTCTAAAGGAGGACTATTTGATAGCCTAAGGAAAAAATGGGATTTTTGCTATTTTGACATTTCTATATTAATTTCAGTATTGATGGAGCCCTGGGAGTGAGTATCAGCGCACCTGGTGGTGCTATTGCCTCTGTCCCTAACTGGACATTACGTGGTACACAACTCATGAATGGCACCTCAATGTCTTCACCCAATGCTTGTGGTGGCATTGCTTTAATACTCTCAGGTAAAATGGAATGCTGCTCTCCTTTTAAAACAAATTGCATTTTGTTGACTGTGAGAAGTGTATTGATGAGACACATTTTTATCTGCTTTACTCTTTGATTACAGGACTCAAAGCTAATGATGTAAATTATACTGTTCACTCAGTCAAAAGAGCATTAGAAAATACCGCAGTGAAGGTGGAAAATGCACATCTGTTTGCTCAAGGACATGGTATTATTCAGGTAATTACTCTGAAAGAACAAAATCCAATATATACAAGGTATTGATGGAAAAAATATTTTAATGACAGTATTCCTAATTTTGCGTTCAAGGATTTATTGTTTTCTACTTCTCCCCTTGCCCCCCTATGCATAATAGTTAATTTTGGGGGGGATGTTTCCTCTTTGTTTTTACATAGTTATAATGATACTCTAGCTTATTAGCACAGATATTATTAAGAATTTTCCCCCTATATTATTGAAATAGATAGTTCCGTATAATCTTAGTCCTATTTTTCTTGTGTTATATTCTGCTTAAGAAATGAATTGTGAACCCTTTAATGGCTGTTAATTGTACTAACTCAATGGGACCTATTTCTGATTAACACAATTAGGTAATGTGATCATATTTGGGGTTTTTTTTGGTGACTGCACTGCAAATTCTCTTTTCCCAAAAGTTTTTTAAAACACCTTTTTTAACTTGGCATTCTAAAAAAAGGTGAAGATTTTCGCTTGCTGAGTTGTTGGAGGATAGGTGGACAGAAATGTTGGCTGTATTGTCCTTGATGGTTATGGTTTTATGTTTAGAGTTGAGAATCTTGTTTTTATTATTCCATTATCTAACAATATTGTATAAATTTTGCTTTGCTATGATGAGCATGATGTATGTGGGTAGCACACAAAAATTGTAAAATAGATGTATGAATAAATAAGTCGGTTACTCCGACTTGACTACACATAGAACATCTGTAATGGAAATTTAGATTTTAATTTCTGAAAATGTTCAGTATAAATAATGAAAAAGATTTAAAAGAGTTAAATGAGAATTTACAAAGAAGTAACTGTGATGAAGATTTTGTCTCTGCTGGTTAAATCCTTTATGAAAATGGTACCTGTATTGATTTTTCATTTAAGAAATATTAACATTTACTCTGTAATATAATTATTAGTAAGCTTTCTTTCTTCAGAGCAACAATGGCATTTTTAAATCACTTCCAAAGGTAACAGTTGAAAGACAGATTTACCTTACTGAACTAAACAATGTGTTTTTTCAGTAATACATCAGCTGAAGTAGGAGACCTTGAGATATTACTTAAGAATTTATTTGGACCAAGCTGGAGGAAACTTTGCTCCATGGAACTACTGTCAATCAGTATTATTTGTAGGCAGATGTAAACATGAATTTCATACTGAAGAAAATCTTGGTTAATTTTGATTTATTTTTTAATTTATTTTCCTCTAGGTTGATAAAGCCTATGACTACCTCATTCAGAATAAATCATTTGTGAACAACATAGGTTTTACTGTTACTGTTGGTTGCAAGCGTGGAATCTACCACAGAGAGCCTTTTCAAGTAGCTGTACCTTTTGATCATGGTGTTGGAATAGAACCTTTATTTCCTGAGAATACAGGTAGAAATAAGCTATTTACATTGAATGTTTTCAAAGATAGATATTGGGAAGATTTGGGAGTTACTGCTATGAGATGGGTCACTTTATAAATTGTTTAAATTAATAAATAAGTTAAAAATACATAGAAATAAATGATACTATGAAGTAAGAATAAGCTTAAGTTATTGTAGCAGCCTGTTGGTTGGGGAAAAAGATCTAGGGCAGGGGTGTGAAACTTGATTTCATTGAGGGGTCAAACACAACCCTGATGTGGCCCTCAATGAAATCGATTTTGACACCTCTGGTCTAGGGGTAAAGCAAATCTAGGGAAATTGGATTCCAACTTCTAGCAAGATAGGACAGTGTTGGCTATGGGGATATCTCCATTACTTTTCTGTTTAAATCCTTTAAATTTAAATTTTAAATTTAAAGGGATTAAAAATTAAAAGCTGCATGTTCTTATTTCAGAAAATAATGAGAGGATATCGCTGCAGCTTCATTTAGCTCTAACATCAAACGCTTCCTGGGTTCAGTGTCCTACTCATTTGGAGCTCATGAATCAGTGCAGACATATTACCATTCGTGTGGATCCACGTGGCCTACGAGAAGGAGTTCATTATACAGAGGTATTGGTTTTGGTTCTTTTAGACCTTATCTTTGACACCAAAGTGCTTCAGGATTTGGTTCTCATCAGAAATATCCTGATCATGCTACCTCTTCTTTTAGATCAAGTTATTTTTCTCAGATTCCCACTTAAATCAGTTTATGGTAGGATTGTGGGGGAGAGATAGGGCTGAAAAAATAGTCTCTTTCATTGTTTTACAGTGTTGAGGTGGAAGGGAAAAATGAAAAATGAGCATTAAGGAAATAGGCAGTGACTTATCATCTGGCCATCAGCACTCACATCAACAAATAAAAACTCTCACACAACCACATAAATGCTACATGTAGAATAGCCCAAAGCACACATTCTGATAGAGGGAAGTTCTCTGAGAATAGCTCCAACACAAGTCTGAAAGTTTGGAAGACTAAATTTCTGGTCCTGGTGACCAATCCAGATTGGATCCTACAACATTACCCTGGGACACATATATCTTCATTCGTGAGAGATATGGGCAGCTCGCGCTTCAAACAGTTTGGCTTTGGGAATCCTTCACAACACACAAGGCGTCCACTTACGAACAAGTACATTTCTTACACCGAGGCATTTGGGAAGAGGTCATTCCATGCAGCCCATGGTACCGATCACCCTCCGTCCCCTCAGATCTATTGTAACACTACGAGATACCCTTACCTGCAACCTGGCTAAACGGCTGACATATTGCATAAGCTTCCTGACCCCATCCTCGAATAGCACAGTCACATCATCAGTACAATTTTTGACAAAATTACAGACAAGATTATGGTCTGCTTTGGTGAAGTGTCCCTATTTATATTAATCCCTCCCTACTTGGCGTACGAAGTAATAGATAAAAACTAGATGAAGAGTACAACACAGATCAGAGCAACCTAACCAGGACATAAATTATGAAGCTGCTCCAGTACTGTCAATATAGTTCTTCATGTTCAAAATATATATGTATGAGAAAATAAAAGGGACGCCTATGGGATCCCCAGTATCAGTAGTCATTTCAGAAACTGTCCTGCATGGACTAGAATATCCATGCATTTCAAAACTACACACCTAAATTTTGGTGCCGCTATATGTCATCAAAAGAAATGCACTGAAAGACTTTCAAAACTTACTGAACTCCATCTTCCCAAACATATAATTCACAATGGAGGAAGAAATAGCTAGACGATTACTGTTTTTAGATGTGCCTTTGTCAATAGGCAAGAAGATGGAAACCTAGAAATCACAGTTTATCGCAAGACCACCAACACTGCATGTTCTTAATTTCAACAGTAACCATCCATTGTCCATTGACACAGTTGTGTCAGAACACTGTATGATAGGGTGTGAACCCACGACTGTAAGTGGCAAACTAAACAATTGGAGAGCAGATACCTATGTGAACGGTTCAGACAGAATGGGTACAAACATTACAAGATGCCTGTTAAACACACAAGGGAGAGAAAGGAAGAAAGAAGGTACAAGAAGACCAACTATATGGTATACCCTGCCATACATTTTGGAAGCAATAGAACGCAGCTTCTGAGATCTGCAAGTGGGCATGGCACACCGCCCAGAGGCTACCATACAAAGACATATGCATTGCAAAGATCACTTGGAGGTGGGCGATCCTTCTAATGTAATCCACCAGATCTCCTGCATGGATTGCCCCTGTGACTACGTAGGACAGACAGGGAGGAAAGCTATAGCCACCTGATTGCAAGAACACAAGCGAGTGGTCAGATGAGGAGACCCAAACTCATTGGTAGCCTCACATTGCAATGAACAAGGACATACATTCAGTTTTGCAGCTTACTAAGATTGTTGGCCATGTAGGTATAAAGATAGCCAGGAAAATGATTGAAGCCTGGGAAACAGGCCCCTTGTCAGTCAGAAGGAGTGCTAATTTACCACCAGCTAGCTTATCATGTACTTAGCAGTCAAGTACTTGGCAACACAAGGAAACAACTGCCTATAACTTAATTACTGGTCATCAACATCTTAATCAACAAATAAAAAGCCACGCACAACTAGGCGCCATATAAATACTATGCATGGAATAGCCCAAAAGCACACATTCTGGTAGAGAGAAATTCCCTGAGGATGGACTCCAAGTCTGAAATCTTGGAAGACTAAGCCTCTGGTCCCAGTAACCACCAACCAGATAGGATCCTGCATTAAGGAAACATTCTGCTTAAATTGAACTAATAATTCCTAGGACAGTGTGCCAGGTAAAGATACTAGCTCACAGTGAAGATTAAAATAAATTGGGGGGGGGGGGGACTTTCTCAGAATATTTAAATTGAGTTATAATGCTCAATGTATAGGTTAGAGTTTCAGGAAATTTCATTTGTAAACCATTAATATTTAAGGCTTAAAGTGCCTTTTAAAGATTGAAAGATTATTAAACATGACAATTTGTGTTCATTTCACTGCTTTAGGTGTGTGGTTATGAAATAACAATGCCCAACGCAGGACCTTTGTTCCGAGTTCCTATAACTATTGTTATACCAACAAGGTACATGGATTTTTACTCTTGTCAGAAAATTTGTAGCAATGTTTATAAAAAGCAATGTAGATTTGCTTTTTATTTTTGTTGTTTGATATAGATTCCATATGTGTGTATGTAAATATATAAACAATAATACACATACATGTATGGAACACATGGATAAGCCTTTTACATTCCTGAGTATTTTTTTTTTTAATTTCAATAGTAAAATATTGCAGTTACAAGTGCTCAGCAATCTTGTTTTCAATTGTAGCCACAGTTGCTTTGGGAAGTGTTTGTCTTAATATTTGTTCTGTAATAGAAAGGAAACTTTTTAATTTTTCTGTACAGCCAATTTTGTTTTTTGCTTGTTTAAAAATGGTATCAAGACCCAGAATCGTTTATGATCCTATCAACTTATTTTTGTAAAAAAAAACAAACCAATTTTTAGTCAAAGACGGTGTTTTATTATTGAAATTATTTTAAATATTTTTGAACCACCATAAAGGGCAAAATTCTCCCTATGCTTAAGTGCTTTTTAGATATATTAGACTACAACTTCTATACTATTATTATCATTCTAAATCTCTGGAACTATTTGGGCGGGGGAGGGGGAGATTGTTCAGAGACTGGTTTTTGTGTGTGTGTTACCACTTGCTTGGACAGGTTCTACAATTTTGTTGGCAAGATTTCAGAACTCTCAGCTTCCTAGGGCTGATAGAGGTACTGGCCCAAGTTCACCCAGCTGGCTGTGAGCCTCAGGTGAGATTAGAAGCCACCATCCCCTGATTGGTAGCTGGTACTTTTTTAACTATACCAAGTGTATAGTTGGTGTTCAGAGGTGTAATTCAAAATATTAACAGCTATTCTCAATTAGATACTATGATCAAAGCCAGCTA
Organism: Notechis scutatus; assembly: GCF_049901735.1. Classification (NCBI taxonomy): domain Eukaryota; kingdom Metazoa; phylum Chordata; class Lepidosauria; order Squamata; family Elapidae; genus Notechis; species Notechis scutatus. Next base: position 92,767,987 of record NC_142013.1, read on the forward strand.
CTTTACAAAAAATATTTTAATATAGTTAAGAATGACATGAATACTTGTTCTTTTGGACTTATTAAAACAATATTCCAATCTGTATTGATAGTTTAAAGTGAGCTATCTACAATTTAAAAAATACATTTTTTTTAATCACAGGGTAGATGAAACCTCAAACTTTGATCTCAAATTTACTAATGTTCATTTTAAACCTGGACAAATTCAGAGACACTTTATTGAAGTTCCATCTGGAGCAACCTGGGCTGGTAAGGTGAATCTATTGGATTCCTCTTGAAATCCATGAAGATTTTAGTATTGGTATTGGAGGATGTTTTATTAAATATCTGAAATCTATCTGTAGCATTAAATGTTCAAATTAAAAATGTTTTTCATCAGTGTAATAGTTGTTAGAATTTTTTTATTGTTTTAATAATAATGAACATATTTACTGCTGAGGAGTTGAAATGCTGTGAAACAAAATTTATCAATATTTTTTCTGAATACATATTTGCCTCATAGAAAGGAGCCAGAAAAGTCTGTATAATATTAATATTAAAGTCATGCCTTTTCTTATTTAGAAATCTCCGTCTGTTCATCATCATCTGATGTAATTGCCAAGTTTGTTCTCCATGCGATTCAGTTAGTAAAACAAAAGGCATACCGAAGCCATGAGTTCTACAAGTTCTGCTCAATACCAGAAAAAGGATCCATCACTGAAGCATTTTCAGTATTAGTGAGTTCCTTGAATTAAGAATAAAGTTAATAGCTGTAATTTACGTATATGCTACATTGATATGTGATAAATGTAGATCATAATGTGCTCAGCTTGAGTGACTTATCTGAGTTCTGTAGAATAGTCTTTCAACTAAGATTATTATTTAAATATTGTAAATACTGGTAGCCTGTTACATTTTCATTGGGAAAATCCTACATGTCAACTACAGAATGCCTTAATAGTGAAACTAATATAAAGACATTGCACTTCCCTTTTTTTACATTTTTAACAATGATTCTCATTATTACAGATTTTTATGTGTCAATCAAGAGCATGTTTCTCGGCTGCAGAGACCTTTCCTGAGGGCCTCTGACAGCAAAAGGAGGTTGGGGGGGTACCACATGCATCAAACTAGAGCACGTTTCTCAGTTGCAGAGGCCTTTCCTGAAGGCCTCTGACAGCAAAACGGAGGCTGGGGGCAAAGCGCATGTCAATCCAGAGCTTATTTATTGGTCTCAGAGGCCTTTCCTGAAGGCCTCTAATATCAAAATGGAGTCCAGGGGCAATGCGTGCGAGCAGCAGCAAGCCGCTGCAGAAGAACTTGGGCCGGCAGTAGACACACGGGCTCCTGCTGGGTGGGGCTATCGGTGCCGCGAGGTGAGATAGTGGAATACATCCCCCAATATATATAGATATAGATATAGAGAGATATAGATATAGATATAGATAGATGATAGATAGATAGATAGATAGATAGATAGATAGATAGATAGATAATGTCTCACCTGTACGAAAGAGGTGAGAAGTCCAAATTTCAACTGAATACAAACAAGCAAGCAAATCCAGTAATTATAGAGTTAAATTCCTTGAGCCGATAAAGTTCTTGGCAGACTCACACATGTTGTCTGCCAAGTCCGACAAGAAAGCAGGAATATAAATCACACAAGCTGTCACAGAATACTTCGGAGCTCCTCTGGATAAGTAACACGTTGTCCCGAACGAAGCTCCCAGAGCAAACACGCCCACTTTTATTCCCTGTGGGGCGTGTCAGTCCCTCAGCTCAGTCTCTGATTCGTCCCTTCTTTCTATGTTGCAGCTTGCACTTTTGCCTGCGACGTTGCCTCGCATCAAGCCAGCATTCCTCTGCTTGATTCTCAGTCAGAGACTCTGATACGCCCTCCTCCTTTTCCTGATTAGCCTCAGGTCTTCCCTCTCCGTTATCTGCTGACACCTGAGGCACAATCAGGGAGGAAGGCATTGCCGAAGAGGAAGGTCCTGGGGAGGAAGGCATTTCCAAATCCTCCTCTTCCTCATTGTCCGAGTCTTCGTCCTCTAACAAAGCAGCCTCAAACCTCAGAGCCACAACATACATACATACATACATACATACATACATACATACATACATACATACATACATATATATGAGCAGGTCTTATTTTCGGGAAAACACGGTAGTAAGGAGAGCACTCCTTACTAGCACTGATGATTTTACCTAGTTAGGATAATGAAACGTCTGCAAGAAAACAAGTTCAGAGAATACCAAGGACTTCCTCATTTCAACCCTGAGCTACAAATATTCTTTATTTGAGGTAAACTTGAATCGTTTGGTTTAGTCATCGCTAAGAATTGCAAGTTAGTTATAGTTCAGCATCTGTATTCTCCTTGGTTTATGACTATTTTTGCTAAGAGCTGGGATGCAAAATGTTCATACCCTGGGATGAGGAGATGAGGCTTAAAGGGGAGGAAGATTTGAAATACATTTCTTTTTCTTTTCCTCCCAACAGGAGGGAAGAACAATTGAAATTTGTATTGCCCGATGGTGGGCAAGCCTCAGTGATGTCAGTATTGATTATTCCATTTCTTTCCATGGCATAGTTTGCACTACATCTCAATTGAATTTTGTAAGTATCACAATTTGCTTCTTTTGAAAATCTGTTCGTTTTTAAAATGTAACATTGTTAAAATCATAAGTTAGTAGTATTACTAAATGCCCAGCCAAATTGCATGGAGGCATAGGTGAATTTTTTTCTTCATTAAAAATGATTGATATCACACTAAATTTCAGCAATCTTACTCCAGTGAGATGATTAGAGTTAAATAATATTGCATAGCATTGATCAGTTTTATAAGATTAATCATTTTAAATGGGTAAAAGGGGCCTTGAAGTTTTATGGCATTTATCTAGGGCAGTGATGGCTAACTTTTTCAGCACCAAGTGCCCAAAGTGTGCACAAACCCCAAAATGCAATGCGCGCACATCCCCATGCATGCACCCCACCCCGTGCATGTCCGTGTATCCCCACACATGCACCCCTCGTGCATGCACACACATCCCCTACATGCGCCCCACTCCCCGCGCATGCATGGAAGAGACCCGAAGACCAGCTGGCCAGCAGAAGGCATACGTGGCAGAGCTGAGCTCGGGTGACGGCTCGCGTGCCTGCAGAGAAGGCTCTGTGTGCCACCTCTAGTACACATGCCATAGGTTCACCATCACGGATGTAAGGTATCAAACCTGCCCCAACTAGATCCCTAGAAAAGAAAGACTCTTGACTCTATTTGGTTGAAATGATAGGTTCTTTTACTAAGGATTAGTGGTTGCAGCAAAAACAAGGCTAGATCTGAATATTCCCCACAAACATACAAAGTATTCTCATTTGTGGCCTTCCCCATGACCGGATCATCAGTGTCCAGTCACTGGACTCCAGTGGCAATCCAGCTTGATGTTTTGGGAACCGCTTTCATTGTAGGCGTGTTTCAGAGAAGCTTCACATTCTTTCCCAGGTTAGGTGTCCTTGAGGCAGTGGAATCTCTATACTTGACAATATCCTCCCTCCTCCCTTACACGCCTCTTCACACAACCTGCATAATCTCCCTAGCTTCCTCTGTCTCCCTCCCTCCATTTATGGCAGGATGCCAACAAGCTTAGCGATGCATAGTGAAGACGGCAGAGATGACATATGGTGTATTGCCAGCTCTTAAGGAGAAGCACCTTGGAAAAGCATGACTTTTAAATATATATATATTGTTGGCCTAACATTAATCTGAAATTCATTTCAAATAAACTTTTTCACTCTTTTGATTATAGCATGCTTCAGAAGGCATTGTGCGTTTTGATGTTCGGTCAACACTGAAATACGAAGATATTGTGCCTTGCATAAATCTCAAATGCTGGGTTCAAACACTAAGGTACTACAAGAAATTTAGATTTAAATAAGGGATTATTGTGATTGGTAAAATTGGTAAAATTAAACAACTTTCTGTCATTCTAAATATTATAATGAAGTAAATTTAATATTTGAGAAAGATATTCCCTGTTTATTTTAAGTATGTAATCATTAGAAGTCTGTTGAATGTTTAAATAGAGATTTAATTAATGATTTAATGCAGGGATCCCCAACCTTTTCACGCCGCTGCCCGGTTCCGACATCAGCTGGCGCCGCTGACCCGGTACCGGCGTCAACTGGCGCCGCCATCTTTTATAGCGAAAGGCGCTTCCGGTGGCGTCACGGGCGCTGTTTCGTCATAAAGATGCGGCACTCTAGCTTCTGGTGAGCTTTTGGGTGAAATGGCTTTCTACCCGGAAAAGCTCACTGCAGCTTGGCGCCGCCATCTTTTTATGACGAAACAGCGCTTCCGTGAACTCTACCCGGAAGCGCTTTTTACCAAAAAGATGGCGGCGCCCGCAACCAGCGGCCCGGTAAGGGTTGTTCAGCCACCCGTGCCGGTCCGCGGACCGGCGGTTGGGACCCTGATTTAATGATAACGTTTAATGAGTTAATTAAAAAACTAAAAATTGAATTACAGCTTACCATTAAGATAGCTAATTTGTATTTGAGGCAGATTGTTTTGGTCTTAATATTTTTGAAATAATCCAAAGAACCTGGTTCATGTTGAAGATGAGAAGTTATGTCCCTGAATTTGAAATATTTTGCCCTGTGAGTCTGGGTTTTGCATTATCTGAATTTCTCAGAGTTGCCTCAAACTGCAAGATGTGTGACATGTAAATTTAACCAATCAAATAAAAATAAACAAATGAAAATTAGATTGTTAAATTGTGTTTAACATAATTAAATGCATAAATTACATTAGTAAGTGTACCTGTTTATATGTACAAGTTTTAAAAATGAATTGTACAAGAAACAATGGATGGAAACTAATCGAGAGAAACAACCTAGAACTAAGGAGAAATTTCCTAACGGAACAATTAATAGGTGGAATGATTTACCTCAAGAAGTTTGGGCACTTCAACATTGGAGATTTGAGATTGAAGAACCATTTATCTTAAACGGTATAGGATTTCCTGCTTGATTTCCTGCTTAGTCCCAAGACCTCCAAAATCCCTTTCAACTCTGTTAATCTGTTATTCTTTGAAACCTTACCCTTGTTTTTCTCCTAATGTGTATTGTTGTATTCCTGAATTGCAGACCAGTGAGTGCTAAAATAAAACCTTTAGGATCCCGAGACGTATTGCCAAATAATCGACAATTGTATGAGATGATTTTGACATATAATTTTCATCAAGTAAGTCTGGGTTATTTAACTGGATCTACTCAATAAAATGATTTCTTTAAGAATATTGTAAGTCACCCGGAGTCACTTGGCGGGCATATAAATTTGTTTAATAAATAAATTTAATAACAAACTATAAACCATCCGGGATCATTTAGTCATATGGCAAGCAAGTTTAATAAATTACCATGATCAGTATCAATAATATTACCATCATTTAATTTTGTTTTTAAATACTTTTATCATTTAATTTTTCTTCAGCCCAAAAGTGGAGAAGTTACTCCAAGTTGTCCCTTACTCTGTGAACTCTTATATGAATCAGAATTTGACAGTCAATTATGGATTGTCTTTGACCAGAATAAAAAACTAATGGGATCCGGTGATGCTTATCCTAACCAGGTACGCCAATATGTTTGAAGTTATTTTTTATGTGATTCCATAGTCTCTTTAGGTTTAGGATGTAGTGCTTGCCATGTTTATGCAAATAAATACTTAAAAAGTAGGCATTTTTTCATTCTCAAGTTGAATTTCCATTAATTTATACACTATTCATTTCTTATGCAAATACCCCTACTTGTAAATATTATGGAGAATAATTTAATATTGTTCTGATAAATAAAGCTGCTTCTTGAAAAAGTTATAACAATTAAATATTTTACAAATTTATTATAAATTTGATTAATTTATAGCTTGCCGTTAGGAAATAGCTTTTATCTACTAAACTGGGAAAAGATGGGTAGATAAATAGATTAGATGTTGGATGGATGGACTGACTGACCGACCGATGGACAACCCTTCCTGAATTCCATACACGCCAGTGTATCAGTTTTGCAGGGTAGTAATAAGCTTTTAGAGATCTTTAAAACTGAGATAATCATTTAATGCATGGTTTAACCATGTGCAACCAATGAAAAGGATTGACGCATCCCTGAAAAATTAAGAATCTACCTGAAATATATATAGCCTTCTATTCTTGTTTGGGCACAAATGCCTACCTAGCTTCTTCTAATGCATGGACAGTGATAACATCCTGAAGAACGGTGTAAGGATAGAACAAATCACAGTTTATGTTATAAGTGATAGAAACATAATTTCTGTGAAACCACAATCCCATGTTAGGCTATTCTATAAATGGATAGGGTAGTATTTCAACCATTAATAATGGTCAGGCTGTTCTACGATTCTAAAAGGTTGCTGATCCAAATAAATGAACAAAATTATTTATTGGCAAGACTCTTAAATAATTAGTCTACAAAGCATAAAGCTTCAAGATTTTATGTATTAATCTTGCTTACCCGGTATGAGCCATTTTCTCCTAAAGCAATATAAATACTAATAAACAGATGAAATGAGAATTTCTTGGCCCCAGCATTTGCCATTAAATCACTCACAGAGAAGCCTTCTGATGGACTTGGGCATGGAGGATGGTTCTACATCCGTTTGTAGTGTAACTTCAGAGATTAATAGTACTGAGGGAACTTATAGAATTGCAAGGCAAAAAGGACAGGGATCTGCAAAAATCAAATCTCCAGCTGGAACTCCTAATAGATTTTAGTCCCTTTTACAGACAGAAAGAGCCTTCTATGTTTATGTAAGGAATGTTCAGGATCCAGTTAAGTCAAATATAAGGTTATACAGCATACGAATTTACCTTTTATAAACGATATTCAGCAGAAAATATGCATCGTAAAATTTGATACTCTAATTCAAGCATATAACTTCATATACAAACCTAAACATATATTTATGTTCATGCTGGCAAATCTGTAGTTTAATTTGATGAAGCCTTGGAAAAGACCTCCCCTGTACTGTTAGAAAAAGAATTTAGAATTTAAGACTGGAAATATGATTTACCTTGTGATTGGAAGGGATTTGAGTAACTTTTCTTGTTAGATTTTTCTCCCAAAGAATTTAGTAACGGATCCCTCTCTAGCCCTCAAACATGTAACAAATGTCCAGGTTTAAGTTTTGCATACTTAGAAGTGACATGTTTTTGAAAATATTATTCTTCAATTAGAAAGGAGTTGTGTAAGTAGAACTGAAGGAATTTTTATTGTGTGTTAATCATCTTCATCAAATATGTATGAGTCTAGTCACTAAAGAATTGCTCCTTTCCCTAGTATTCCCTGAAACTGGAGAAAGGAGATTATACCGTGCGGCTACAGATCCGTCATGAGCACAGCAGTGAGCTGGATCGCATCAAAGACCTTCCATTTATTGTCTCCCACAGACTGTCTAATGTACTGAGTTTAGATATATATGATACCCACAGTCAGGCTCTCTTAGGGAAGAAGAAAGCAAACAGTATATCTCTGCCACCAAATCGCACACTGCCATACTTTGTTACTTCTTTGCCAGATGACAAGTAAGTTATGTCCTTTTTGTGGCACATAGCAAGCAACACTTTGATTAGTAACTCTTCTGAACTTTCAAACTTGGGTAATAAAGAAAAATAGTTCTGTCTATTTATTTCTATTCTGTGGCTGCAGGCACTTAGCATCTACTGAAATATGGCTACCTTTCCTCTCCAGTGCCCATATTTCTACATATTTTCTTAATATGTCTTTCCTTAGTGTATTAAATCTAGAGCAGTCAATTTTTTACTAATAGAATAGAATTTGTTTCCTTATGGAATAGCTGCCAAGGGAGGCCTTCCTCTGAATGTCTATGACAGGCCTATCAAACTGGCAGCCCGGATGCATCACACGCAGGCCATGCCCACCCCGGTTCCACAAGGGCAAAAAAAAGTCACACTACATCATGTGACACCATTGAGTTTGACACCAGTGTTCTATGACGATTTGCTGCAGCCGACTCGCCATGGACAACTCTCCACAAGACAATTCACTGCGGGAAAAGTGTTACACTAATATCAAGGAAATGGTGGAATAGACTCATTAAAGAAAGGGTGCAAAAGGAGAGACAGGATGAAATGTGAATGGCAGAAATGTAAATAGTTTATTTATTTTAAATAATTAAACGGAATTGTCCCACAGTGGATTGTCCCACAGCAAGTTGGCCGTAAAAAGTTGTCCCGCAGCAAGTTGGCCATAGTGAGTTGGCCACGGCAAGTTGTCCCATTCTGTTCCACTGAGGTTACTGGAATGAGTAGAGCTGGGTTTTTTTTAAATCTGTTTTGAGTGGGATCAAGGTACAAATAAGTAGCTTCCAGAGTCGTCCTATTCCCATTCTCAACCTTAACCCTCTTCATTCGAATGTATTGGGCTTGACATTGTATTGTTGAAATTAAGTTCAATTTGCAGTTGCATTAAACATTTTTTTCAATGGGAATGTGAACATGAATTTAAAGCATGTTTCGCTTGTTCATTTGTTAGAGTACCTAAAGGAGCAGGTCCTGGATGTTATCTTACAGGATCATTGACACTTTCAAAGACAGAACTTGTAAAGAAAGTGGTAAGTAAAAGAAAAGCGTAAACTCAAAAAAATATTTTTTTAAAGGTAATTGAAAAGACAAACTTGTATGAAAATGATTTTGAAAAGAGTAATCCAGATTTTTGGAAGTTTTTTTTTTCCTGAAGTCTCTTTCAAATACTAAATGCCAATTTTCTTCATTGTTTAAATACAACTGCCTTTCAACGTTCTGTTCAGACTTGAATTTTTGCTATTTTGTGATAAATTCCAGTTCCTTGTTGCAGATTGTATGTTAACATGATACATTGCCTTTAATAATTTATGTAATATTATTTTATCCAACTGCATACCTTGGAGTTTCACTTCAATCTAAAAAATATAGTGTTAGTTGTTCAGGTTCTATTAAAATAGTTGCTTTCAAGCATCCGTTTGCTGACTAGGAAGTACTTCCTTATTTTAGACCAAGCTTTTGTTGATCATATACTTCATAAAGTTTCATTTTGCAATCAGTAGAAGTAGCCTCCAACATCGCATTCTAACCACTGTGCCACCATGGCTCTATAAAACTATTGTTCTAAATAAAACATGCAAGTATTTGTTACCAAGTAAACATTTGTTTACCAATAGTGCATCCTCAAAGTAATTCCTTTGTTATTCAGTTATATTTTTAAAAATATGGAATATATATATATATATATATATATATATATATATATATATATATATATATATATATATATATATATATATCATATTAAAACATAGTCAAGCTAAATGTATCTTCCACACTAGGAGTATAGGGAATATGTCTGATCAGTGAGTTTCCAAAACAATTTGGCTTAATATAATTGATAAGGTTTAGGAATTTATTTTACCAGTCTTAATAATTCATCCTAAAAAAGTGTCCACCATTGATATATTGGTTATTTTCCAACTGAAAATGTTTTTTAATCTAGATTTGTGGTACAAGTAAATTAAATAATTGTATTTGAAATTGTAATTCTTGACAATTAGACCAGGGGTCTCCAACCTTGGCAACTTTAAGACTTGTGGACAAAGCTGGCTAAGGAACTCTGGGAGTTAAAGTCCACAAGTCTTAAAGTTGCCAAGGTTGGAGACCCCTGAATTAGACCATTGAGCCTATTCAGTTTGGCAAAATAAGTGGTAACTGTATACATACTGAAGAAAGGTTTTAGCAGTGGTTAAAATAATTACGGGTTTTTTCCCCCTGTTCTGCCCCTTGGAGGGAGGTAATGTTATTCTTAGAATACTGCATTCCTGATGTTTCTTCTGCCTGCTTATTATAGAGGAGATTATTATTATTAATTTAGTTAGAGAATTTTTCCATGGCTCTTAGTTTCGTTTTGCTTTAAATATTTCACAAACCATGGACGATTTTGGTGCAGTGCAGCTAAGATGAAAATATGTCAGAGTCTAGTATATTTTTTAAATATAGAAGACCATCTCTAGCATGCTTCTGTTCAAAAATTAATCACTGACCATTTAAAACCTAGTTTCTAGCTTGTACTAAGTCCAATATATTTAACAAATAATATTTGTTAAAACCAAGTGATATTTCTATACATTTTTTGCTTTTCATGTGAAAGAAATAGGGTAATTTCACTAATATAACAACAGTGTTGTGTATAGTGAAGCTGTGATCTAGAACAATGGCCCTCAACCTTTTGAGCACTAGGGATCAAGAAGGTTTTTCCGTCGACCAGAGGGGGGTGTGGTTTTGCGTGCTGCCTGCATCCCGTGGGTGGGGCTTCGCTTGTTTGCGCAGCTCAATTTCTGGCATGCCATACCCCAGTGCCAGTCCACAGACAGGGAGTTGGGAACCCCTGAAAAATTAATTGTAGCATTGTACTATAAACAAGTCAGGGTATATATAGAAAAAAAAAACTAAAATTGGCTTGAATGATTGATAATTCTTCAAAGTCATATGGTAGACTTTTAATGCTTCTCTTTCCATGAGACCTACCCCAATGTTGTATTACCTCTAAATTCAATGAAAACGGAAAGATTAAGAAAGCCATTTCAGTTCATTGAATTTTAAATGGGAATGAGTACAAACAGTATAAGTGAGTTACGTACTCTATTGTTGGGTTTCAAAATATTGGGATTGATTTAAATCAAGAAGATTTAAATCAAATCCCTAAATAGCATAACGCTTGTGCTTTATATTTTTTAAAGCTAAAATATTGGGCTTTCTTTGAAGTATGCTTTAAAGGGACCAAGACATTTAGTGTTCTTCAGTAGTGAATAAAAACTTGATAGGTAGTGTCTCCATTCTATAGAGTTTTGTGGATATTTTCTTACAGTATGTTGTTCTAACTCCCAGGGGCAGTCTTCAACAAAGCGACAAGGAAAGGTTAAAAAGGTACTGAATGCCAGTTTTTGAAAGATGTATATAAGTATTTTTGCCTATCATTTAAAGCAATATACTTAGTTATTTCTATCTTTGGTTACCTTTATGCAGCTTAATTATTCATATCTTTGAACAGTAAAATTGCATTAGAATAGCAGACTATTAGTTTAGTTTGAAAGTAATGTGTGATTGGAACATTTAATATTATTACACCAGTATCTTACTCTACAAAATTATTTTTCTTTTTTAAAAAAATTATGCATAGCTCTTACATACTATTGCCATATGAAAACCATAGATTGTAAGATTGGATAGGATAAGAAATATTAGTACAGTATCATGGTAAAAGAATTCTCTTTGCTTGCCAGTGGTTTCTTTCTTCAGAGGGTATAACCTCATTAGAAACAACAAGGGCCAATGAAACTGTATTTGTATCAGGGGCCCTTGTAGCAAAGAGCTTGTTTATTTTGTTTATTTTGCTATTTTTAATATTGTAGTGCTAAAGGTTGAGATAATTGAAAGGTTGAAAAATCAATATACCACTCTAGCCAAATGGTGGCTGCTCTAACCAGTGAAGCTGTACGTGGTTTAAGGACAGAATTTATTGGAGATTGATTTTAAAAGCTTTGAAATTAGTCACTATCTCAAATAATAGAAATATAATCCCACCTTGCCTCATAAATAGTTGAAATCTATAAGTGGTGTCTACTGGATAGTATCTGAGAAATGGTGCTGCATTTCTCAGATAGCATCTGAATTTTCCCTTCACATACCCACCCTCTTTGACTTAGGAATGGGGTAGGATGTATAATCAACAGGATTCAGGCCCTATTTTGGTACAATGGTTTGCCATTCTTTGACATACAATTTTAAGTGTTTATTTCCTATAATAATTGACAATCCCCTGCTGAGTCAAATTAGAATTGCTGGTCTAAGCCAGATGCAGTGTAGGCTTGTGAAAGAGGAATCTAGAACAAGGGTGTCAAACTCACGGCATCATCACTTGACATATCGAGACTTTTTTCCCCTTTGCTAACCCGGCCAACGCGTGACGCATCCAGTCTGCAGGCTGGGAGTTTGACAGCCCTGATCTAGAGCATTAATTCCTGCCATAATATGTGTTTTTATATTTATATAGCTTAGTTTATCTACATGTTTTATGGATGGAATTATTGAAGAATTATTGAAGGATTGAAGGAGGTGATTGAAAGATTCCAGTAGAAAAGCAATATTTTTTAACATGTTTTACTCAGTTGAGACAGCTCCATGCTAAAATAAAGTTAACTGTGGGGAGGTTTTTTTCCCCTGTAATAGTTAATAAAACATTATTTGTGTACTTAAGCACTTTTTGCTAAAATGTTTGCTTCTAAGGCAGGCATGATAAAGGAACTGTGATATAATGACTTGTATTTTAGACACTTTTCTTTCACTGATTATTGAGTTCAGTCTAACTGGGAATGGAAGGAACTAAAACACTAATGGGAAAGAAAGAATTCACAGAGATGCCTTACTGCCCATAAAGCATTTAATAATATATCCACATTCAGCCTTTTTATGTTTTAGAACAAGGGTCTTCAAACTTGGCAAGTTTAAGACTTGTGGACTTAAACTCCCAGAATTCCTGACAGGAGGAGGAATTCTGGGAGTTGAAGTCCACAAGTCTTAAATCTGTCAAGTTTGAAGCCCCCTGGTTTAGAAGCTGACCCAATTTTGCTACCAACTACTTTGGTTTGTTATAGATACATCTATTACTGAAAGTATTAGTAAAACTCTAAACCACTATTTCTTTTTTTTATATTGTGTCAAAATGCTTAAGTGGCTTAAAAAGAGAAATATGGAAGACTTTGGGGAAAGTTTGACTACTATTTCATCTTCTAGGATTGGATCAGATAGCTTTACAATATAATGATGAATTGTAATTTATCTTTAATACTTTGTTGGGATATGTCAATTATATAGATCAGGGTTCCCCAAACTTCAGCTCATTGACCCTCTCAATTAGTTTCAGATTGTTATGAATCCCCAAACATCTATTATATGAATAAACACTACTTTAACAGTAGTAAATAATAATAACAACAATATCAACCCCTTGAATAGTTCCATGAATTTGTAGGTCAATATTGACCACTTTGGAGAACACTGATAATAGATATAGATTTGATATAAAAATAGAGGAAATCAGCCTGATGGGAACAAATTGTGTGCATTTTTATTTTCTTCCACAGTTGAGTTTATAAGGTCATTTGTGAACAACCTTATAAATGAGGGTATTTTTATATGTTATATATTTGTATAATGCATGTTTGTGTATTTTGTTATTGTAAAGCACATTAAATTCAATTACTAACTTTGGGACAAATCAGGATTCAAACAACTGAAGCTGTGATATACTAGTAGCCATATTTTCTTGTTGAATAAAATGAGAAGGGAGGAGGCTAACAGAGTAGATATACAGGCAGATGTCTTAATTATATTTTGACTTATTAAGAGAAAATACTGGCCAAAAGCTGCCACTGAGTCTTTCATAACATTGTTAGCTTTTTATTCAGTGAGAGTATTATTTAAGGCAAATAACCTCTTCCTTATATTAGATAACATTTCATTTTTTAGGTCTTCGTTCAGTTTTTTTCTCAAGTAATTTTACTTTTATTTTAAAAACTCTTTAAAAGTTTGCTCTTTTTTTCCTCTCTCTCTCTCTCTCTCTCTCTCTCTCTCTCTCTCTCTTTTTCTTTTCTTTTTCTGTTTTCTCTTTTTAATATCACCATCTTTTTTAAAAAAATCTTCCAAGAAGAAGACACAGAAATTCAGAATTGTAGGACAAAAGGCAGCAAGTACCTTTTGCTGTCAAAGTAGGGACAAAATGAAATGTGAATAACAAAAAAAATTAAAAATATTATAAATCATTGAATTGTCCTGCAGCAAGTTGGACGTGGCAAGTTGTTCTGTGGCGAGCTGGCTGTGGCGAATTGGCCATGGCAAATTGGCTGCGTCGAGTTGTCTCACTCTGTCTCAAACTATTTAATTGCAAGAAAGAAATTTCAGTTCCTGTGTTTTAGCCATAACCTTGCAAATTAATATTAGTCTGTTTTTATAGACTTTGTAGATTCTCATTTTCATATACCACCATGATGTCCACAGATATACTGAGACATGTATAAATTGTAAAGTGTAATATAGAATAGTACATAGGGCAACAGAGAAATATTTGCAGCATTTTTTAAAGGTTTTGTCAAATATTCACATTTCTATTATCTTAAAAGATATGATTTTGTGCTTCCAAAAAACAGATACTGGACAAAAATTTCTATAAGTATTGGTTGGTTGGTTGGCTGATTTTAAATGAGATGTACTTCACGATTATTCCAATTTAACTTGTAAAAAATCAATATTTTTGTTAATACTGTGGCTGATCTTTTTAAAAAATAGAAGAATAGTTTAGAACTATGATAACTATTACTTGAATGTTTAAGTATATTTTTGCCATATTGTGATTTCATCCCAATCCCTTTTTAATAATGAAATATTTGAATTTAAATTCTGCATTAAACATTGAACAAGAATGCATAATTTCCTCAGAAATCACAGTAAATTATAGTATTAGCCATGATGAGGCCATATCCTAAAATCAAATACAAGACAATAATAAGGCTACATGTGTGAGAATGCTAGCAATGTACTCATCTGAGGAAAAAAGTCTCATGGTTAATTATACCAATTTGTTTAATTTATTTTTCAATAGTCTGCTGCATATTTCCACAAAACAAGATGTAGGTTATGCAACATTAAACTTGTGGAGGCTAATCAGTTTGCTGGATGCAACTCATGTGAAATATTTCTGGGATGATTAGTCAAAATTTGAAATTTGTGGGAGAGAATTTGAACTATTCTTTTAGGCTAAATCTGTTCTAATCCTCGGAGACTTCAAAAGGTTCTGAATGATTGTATATATTCTTCTCAGTTTTTATATGTTTTGTGAGAAAGAAAATAATACTTACTTTTACCAAGTTGCTATGCTTTTTACTCTAGGATATAATTACAGTTCATTATCATTTGATCCCATCTCCAATAAAAAATAAGAATGGAAGCAAGGATAAAGAGAAAGATTCAGAAAAAGATCTAAACAGTGAATTTGCAGAAGCTTTAAGAGATTTAAAGATACAGTGGATGACAAGGTATGTTTTACATTTCTGTTGCCATATCATATCATTGAAGAACTGATGCATTGATGCAAATTTTTCTTTTCCACCATGCCTTCATTATAGATCACTAAAGTTAGCATTTTCTTTAATACATTTATTTTTAGGTTTCATACCAATGAGATATACAATGAACTGAAAGAGACGTTCCCTAACCATCTACCCTTATATGTTGCAAGACTTCATCAACTGGATTCTGAAAAGGTGCGACCCATTTTCTTTTTTAAAAGATTTTTCATTTTAAATCCACTTAGTCCTCTCTTAAACCCTGAATAGACAAATAGTTCCTAATTTAGTGCTCTAAATCAACCGAAGTTGTTAATTGGACACCTTTAAACTGTTCCAGAATTTATCCCATTTATTATACCAGTATTTCACTGAGATTAGTGATTCTTCTTAGTGATTAGTGATTTTTCTCCCCTTAGAATCATTTCAGCAGGGCACATTTGATTTATTTTGGTGCTGGATTTCAAGCTTAAAAACAATAGCAGCTACAAACTTATTTATTAAATCTACAAAACACATAATCATAACTAGAAAAAAACAGTATTTGGCTTCATTTGATTGTGAATAAATGAGTTAGACATGTTATGCTATTTTCTGGTATGTTTATTTGGTATCATTTATAACTCCCAAAAAACACTTTTATGCTTCAATTATTTTTTTATTTCAATTCAATTTGGATATTTTTCAAGAATTCAATAGTTTATTTACATACAGAAATGTACACTTTTCTGATTGTTTCTCCCAATTTTTCTATAAATTCAATCTAGAATTCCATGCATTAAAAAAAAAGATAAAATCCAGATTTGAAAACCACCATATTCAGTGTTACTTGATTATAATAAACAAGCAATTGCTATCCGGAAACATGTTTCAGTAACAGAATTCTGATTTATAGAATTCTTTCTTTGCTGCTGAATATAATAATTATTAGCAAAATATTAATTCTGTACAGAGCACCATTCAAGTTCTTGTTTTTATGCCTATCTTTCTGCATAGATATAAAGTTATATGATGAACTGACAATTACAGTAAATGTACCACTTTTATTTTCAAAGTATGTTTTTTGCTTTGGATCAAAATAACTTCCCATCTCCTATCCACTGAATATTTGTAATATATTAATTCATATGTATTTATTTGTTAAATTTATTTGCTGCCTATCTTGCCGTTGGGCTATTCTAAGGAACTTAGAACAATAAAAAAGAAAAATAAGAGAATAATTTAATAAGAGACTACCCTTTATTTTCTTCCAGGAGCGAATGAAATGTTTAAATGAAATAATTGAAGCTTCTAATACAGTGATCTCTCATATCGATCAAACAGCTCTTGCTATTTATCTTGCGATGAAGACTGATCCCAGGCCGGATGCTGCTACTATAAAAAAGTACCTAGCCAGTAAATACTTTTTTTCCTTGCATTTTATTTCAGCAAAGTTATCTGTTCTTCTAAGCTTAAAAATTAAATATTTTCATTCACGAGAAAAGAAAACAGTCATAGACTGAGCACACCTAATTGCATTGTATGTTTTAAAACACTATTTTTAATGTTGGGATGATATTGTCAAGGAGGAAAGATGGAAGATCGTCATGAGCCAGCCAACAATTCCATTCTGCTTCCTCCCTGCCTCTGCCCAAATCTTTGTATGTTATTACACATTTGTATTAGATTATGGCAAGTAAAAAAAAAAGTACTTAAGTATTTAAATGGAAAACAAATGGTAAACTGAAAAACCATAACGTAGGTATTTTTAAAAGCAAATTGGAAAAACCTTTCCTTCAGAAGACTGAAAATGAGATTGAGAGCTTTTTCTTAATTGTTTTATCTGGTTTTACCCTCAGCAACCGCCAAAGGGTTTTACTCCCTGTTAATATGATTTCTTGTTTCTCTATGTTTCTAGCCACCTAAAATTGAATTTGTGAGATGAGTGGCCATGTAAAACAAATAAGTAAATGAATGGATAAAGAAATGTTACTGTTCTTCCTTTGAAGGTAGTAGAACTGTTTGTTTGTTTGTTTGATGAAGATCCCTAGTTAAAAATGCACACTTTGGAACTGGTCTCTTTACTCCAGTTTAGAAATGTCACCTTCTCTTAAATGTTGTATATTTAGAAGGGATGCAGGTGTATTTTGTGTGATTGTGAAATTCAGGAGTTTATGCAAAATGCATATATAGGCATGATGAAAGAGACCTGTTCGCATGAATGAAATATATATTGTTTCCACGTAGTGAGATGGAAAAGCAGAAATCTACCTTAGTAGATGCTCTCTGTCGGAAAGGATGTGCATTATCAGATCAACTTCTGCAGTTACAGGCCCAGGAAGGGGCTGCATCAAGTGACGTTGAATGTAAAGATGATAACCAAAACGCCATCTTGACTACTCTGACAGAGACTTTCTGGGAAACATCAAAATGGACTGACCTGTTTGACAGCAAGGTATGTTGTGAGGAATAGAACTATTCATTCATACTGTTGAAGAAAGGAATATTCAGGTTATGACACCTGTTATCAGTTTAGGTGGAGACCAGTGTTTTATATTTAAATTGTTTAAAAATATTTGCACACGAAAACTGCTGTCAAAATAAGTAACTCAAATCTTTTGTAGCATAATGCATTCAGTAGCCCAGAGCTCTTATAAAGACATAATGGCAGTGGCTTTCTACCATTTTTCTTTGGCATATTACCTTTATACACTTTACACGGTCTCATTAGATGGACAGTTATATAAATTTGATTAATAAATAACCTCTGGCTGTAGTCTATTGTAAACTAATTCTGTTGCAGATAAATCTAAGCATGTTTAACTAAATCTAAGCATGTTTAGAAAGCTATTACTATGTCCCTTATTTGGTGCTCTGAATGTTGATAGCATCATGTAAATCGAGTGTCAAACTCGCAGTCCACGGGCCAGATGCATCACACACTGGACACACCCACCCCAGTTTAATGAAGGGGGGAAAAGTTGCGATGCGTCACATTACAACATGTTGTCACAAGTTTTAACACCCCTGATGTAAATGAATGCCTCATTCTTTAAAATATATTTAAATAAGTTTTAAAATAACCTTAATATAAACTGTTAGAATTATGCAGCTGGGAATAACTCAAACAGCGTTTCATGAGAGATTCCCCTGTATCCATCAAATACAGGTAGTCCTTGGTTTACAATAATTCATTTAGTGACTGTTCAAAGTTACAACGGTACTGAAAAAAGTGACTTATGACTGTTTTTCCACACTTAACGACCCAGCATCCCCATGGTCACATGATCAAAATTGGCAACTGACTCATATTAATGACGGTTGCAGTGTCCAAGGGTTGCAGTGTTCACCTTTTGCAACCTGACAGGCAAAGTCAATGGGAAAGCCAGATTCACCTTAATCCTACTCATGTTATTAACTTAACAAGTGATTCACTTAACAACTGTGGCAGCAAGGTGATAAAATGGGGCAAAACCCATTTCACAAATGTCTCACTTAGCCACAGAAATTTTGGGCTCAATGTAGTCATAAGTTGAGGACTGCCTATACTGAAGGTGATTTTTATTCTAGTTCTGACTTGTCTACTGTCAACTCCAAAAGTTGAATATGGATGATTGATCTTTGCAGAATTTATATTCTGCTTACAAATCTCTGCCTCCGTTTTTTTAATGCTCTTCTATAGGTTTTGTTCTTTGCTTACAAGCATGCACTGGTAAACAAAATGTACGGCAGAAGTCTCAAATTTGCAAGTAAACTTGCAGAGGAGAAACCCACCAAAGAAAATTTGAAGAACTGTATACAGGTAAGTTGTTTTTGCATATTCAGTTCAGTTCAATCAGTATACAAGTTTCA
Source organism: Notechis scutatus (assembly GCF_049901735.1). Taxonomy (NCBI): domain Eukaryota; kingdom Metazoa; phylum Chordata; class Lepidosauria; order Squamata; family Elapidae; genus Notechis; species Notechis scutatus. Next base: position 92,786,978 of record NC_142013.1, read on the forward strand.
GTAACATTCTAGAAGTATAAAATCAAATTAGGACACATTTTCTAGGCCTAATAGATAATGGTGAAAAAAGTAAGGTTCTACATTTAGGCAAGAAAAATCAAATGCACGGGTACAGTATATGTGGTACCTTACTCAATAGCAGTAACCCAGTTGCTGACACGAGCAAGAATGCTTGCTCTATGCACAAAAAAGTGGAACTTTAATTCCTACAAGGGATGACTGGCTGCAAAAGCTAATGAAGTTAGCAGAGATGGCTAAATTGACTGCTTTAATTAAAGAAAATAATACAAATAACATTGTTTTTACTGTACATGGAAACCACTTCAGGACTTTGTGCTTGAGGTAGGAAAAAATGAAACAGTGATTTGGGATTTTGCTGATTAGATAGTTTGTTGTGATAGAAATGACTGGTACATAGGATTAAGCAAAAGGAAAAAGTTAAGGTTATCTTATTCTACTGCACTAAAACATATCAAAAGCTTTTCTTCTTTCTCCTTTTACTTCATACTCTTCCCTTTTCCCTACTTTCCTATTATTTTCATTTTTCTTTGTATTTTATTTTCAATAAACTAATAAAATTAGTAAATGAGGACAAATTTTCTAGAAATATCTAAGTGAAAGTCTAATACATTGTATTCTAATTTTAGTAGCTAAATACATTAAATTTCATTTTCATGACTTTAGCTTAATATAAAGTTTACTTGTATATAAAAGTTTTGTTTTGTTTTTTGCTCTTAACCTTTTAGCTGATGAGGCTACTTGGATGGACTCACTGTGCGTCTTTTAGTGAAAACTGGCTTCCTGTGATGTTCCCACCTGATTATTGTGTGTTTTAAAATACTGCAGTTGTGAATTCAAGATGTTCTTATATTGACTAAATATAAAATCTGTGAACTTACTGGATTGCATGTTTTCATCTGTTACTGAATGCTTCACTTGTATGTATTAATCAGAGGATAAGGGGCTGCAGTATATTTATGTAGTTTGGGTCCAGACATGAAGAAGTCTATTTAAACTGAGTTCTTAGTTCCTTGAGTACTTTGTTTGCTTTAGAAGTGAAAATTTAAAGACAAAACCTATTGCATACATCACATTGCTGGCAATGGATGTTTGAAAACAGCCAGCACCAAAGTTTAAAAAATGAAAGTGAAATAGCTTCTTGCATGTGTATATGGATCTTAACTGTTTGTAATTTTAATCATAAGGCTATACAAGCTGTTATTTTTACAATGAACAGGATTTTAACATGTTTAAACATAAACTTGCAATTGTATGAAGGCCTTAAATGAAGCTACAACAAAAGTAGCTAAAAACTTATTTATTAGATTTAATAATAACCGAACTTAATTACCAGTACCATTTGCAAGAGTTTACATTTTATTTTATTTTTTAAAAGAATAACTTCCACATTTAACTAACAATGTGTTCTGAATTACTGGTGCAAAGGTGCTCTTGGATATATCTTCAATTTGGAGATACTCACAAATATCCAAATGATGCAGAGTATCGGCAAAAACCCGATACATGTATAAAGTGTCAGTCAACACTTAATCAGGTATTGTAAAACTTATACATACATGTTAATAATGTTTGAAAAACATAAAACTGCAGAATAAATGTGCAGATTTAAATGTCAAAGGTTTGAGTACTCATGGTTTAATTTTTTAAAAAATAAAATATCGAATAAATTTGAAATCTGTTTTAATTTTTCAGCAGTGTGGCTCTGTCAGAGGACTATACACTCACATTTTCTTGTATTCTAATCAGAAAAAGTGTAAACTCCTATCTTCCATGGCATATGAATGGCAATTTATCTTGGGAATCTTGGTTTATGAGGACATATTCTAGGATAAAAGTGGACCTCATTTCTACAGTATTTCTAATCCGACAGTGTGATTAGATCCATAGAGTTTCAAGCCTTAGTTTATAAATATCTATTAAACCAGGGGTCTCCAATTTCTGTACCATGAACCCATACCGGTCTGTGTTCTTGGTAGGAAACGAGGCTGCACAGCTGAAGATGAGTGGCAGGTGAGCAAGCAAAACCCAAACCCCCACCACTAACCTCGGCCCATGGAAACGTCAGCTTCCATAAAACCAAAAAGGTTGGGGACTGCTGAATTAAACATCAATGAAGGAATGCCAGACTGTGTCAGATACTGGTCATTGGTATAGCAATAGCAATAGCACTTAGACCTAAATACCACTTTATAGTGCTTTACAGCCTTCTCTAAGCTGTTTACATAGTCAGCATATTGCCCCCAACAATTCGGGTCCTCATTTTACCCACCTCAGAAGGATGTACGGCTGAGTCAACCTTGAGCCTGGTGGGATTTGAACTGCCAAATTGTAGGCAGCTGGCTGCAGAAGTAGTTTGCAGTACTGCACTCTAACCACTGCGCCACAGAGGTTCCTTATAGATAATATAGCTAAGGGACAAAACATGACCAAGAGGTGCAGGCTTCCTATTATCTATTCTTTTGTTGAAACAACTTGTCATTGAGAAAAACTGCAAATAAGTACCGAATTGAAAGGGTTAAATCTTGAAAGTTTAAGAATCAGATTCTTCTGATAAGGTCTCAGCTTTTGCACTTCATTCTGAATTCTGCTTCCTCATCTTAATTCTCTTTGATGGTGCCTTGAAACAACTTGATACCTGACTCAGGAAATTCCGCTAGCTGGGTTATATTGAATATGTTGCTCATTGAGTCCAAAAATTCATAATCTGTGCTGAATCTAAATTTATTTGCCCAAAGCAATGTGGTCCCAGGCTGGCATAAGTAGCGAAATGTATCCAGCAGAGAATCTAGAGCTGTGTGGTGATAGACAACATCAGTAGCCACAATGAAATCATAATGGTGGGTTGCTTTGGGAAAGTCTTCAGGGAGATTCATGCCCCAAATGAGCTTCCTCACTTCAGGCTTGTGAATGGCTAGATTCTGTGTATTCCTAGTAATATTGAACTCCAAGTTTTCAAGTACCTCAGGCAAGTCAGTTGCTGTGACAAAAGCACCTGAAAGGTAAAAAATAATAATAATAACATTGCTCAATCCATTACCTGCTTTGATAAAATGTCAGTTGGGGAAAGGAGGTAGGTCCTAATATTAATTCAGTCAGTAATGTACTTAAATTGTCTGCCCACTTGCGCCAGCAAATCATAAAATGGACTGGAATTGCATCAGAGGCGGGATGCTACCGGTTCTGCTTGGCTCTATAGAACCAGTAGCTATTAAGAGCAGCAGACACCAAACTGGTTCTTTGTTTGCTGCTGTTTGGCCCACCCGCCCACCCGGGCTCTTACCTGTCCTTTATTTCCTGCTTTTTCAACCTCAGCTGCTTTGCGCAGCACCGCTGAGGTTGAAAAAGCAGGAAAAAAGTGGCTTTTCAAATGCTGCGCGCCTGTGTGCAGCGCTTTTCAGCTGTCTGGGCAGCACAGCTTAAGATTTTTTACACGCGCACACAAAACATACTCACCGAACCGGTAGTAATACCGGTTGAATCCCACCCCTGAATTGCATCATGCTAAACCATGGTTTACATAACTAATACAAGTAGTTCTCAACTTACAACAGTTCGTTGAGTGACGGTTCAAAGTTACAACGGTAACTTACAACCTTTTTTTAACAGTTATGACCATTCCAGCCTCTCTGATCATGTGATCAAAATTCAGATGGTTGGCGTCTCATTCATATTCATGACCGTTGCTGTGTCCCAAAGCCACGTGATCAACTTTTGTGAACTTCTGACCAGAAAAATCAGTGGGAGAAGCCAGATTCACTTAACAAAACGTGTGACTAACTTATCAGTTGCAGTGATTCAATTACCAACTGTGGCAAGAAAGGTCGTAAAATGGAGCAAAATTCACTTAACAACAGAAATGTGGGGCTCAATTGTGATTGTAAATTGAGGACTAATTGTTAAATAAGCTAGATAGAGTTGCTTCATTTGCACACCATATTGAGCAAAATCCAAGCAAATCATATATGATTTAGAAGATGTGAGTCTGTCTACTTGTAGTTAATTATTTTTTAAACACTAGTTTTATGAATAAAATACTGCAGAATGCCTTTTAGGTGAGCCGTTCCTAGCTATTATACTTTTGCTGAGCATAATAAATCAGCATTGATGTGCATAATTGATACAATACTGCACACAATACATGCACGCAGAATGATGAAAAATCAATGGAGGGGAAGCAATTTCTGAAAATTGGACTGAGGTCAGAAACTGATCAGATGTTGAATGAACATTTAGGAAAGACAGAGCAGTGAAAGTGTATCCATGTTTGAAGTGCATGATTGAAAAGGAAATGAATTCCTATGGTATTTTACAGTCTGAAAAATCAGTGTACAAGTTACCTAATACACTTGCCACAATAGACACTAGACCTGTCCCAGCTCCAATTTCAAGGACTTTCTTTTCTTTGAAGTCAATTTCCTCTTGATTTGATTCCAGGTACTGACATAAAGCAAGGGCCTAAAAGAGAGGGGAAAATCACTTGATCATTCCAAAGTTATTTGTGTATATATAAATACAATGTGGTTTTTTTTTTCTTTTGCATTTGGAAATAGGTCAGAATACAAATGAAGGTTGATTTGCTCATAGTTGCTATGCTTCCTAATCATGCTCACCTTGAAAGAGCCTTAAGATGCCATATGCTGACATCCTCCTGAGACAGAAACAAAGCCATAAATTCATTACACTTTATAGAAGTTTTTTTCAACTGGCATAGGAAGAGAAGGGGATTGAATCTAATCAGATCACAAAAGAAACATTGAACTCTCAGGAAATGTACACAAAATGTGTTAGAAGAATTTAAGCATGGTATATAAAATCATACATTGCAATGTCCTACCTGTCAATGAATACTTCAGCTTCAACCATAACAACACAAGAGCACACAATAGATACAAACTCAAAGTTAACCGCACCAGACTTGATTGCAGGAAATACGACTTCAGCAATAGAGTGGTCAATGTCTGGAATACTCTACCCGACTCTGTAGTTTCTTCCCCAAACCCCAAAAACTTTAACCTTAGACTGTCTACTATTGACCTCACCCCTTTCCTAAGAGGTCTGTAGGGGCGTGCATAAAGCGCACCAACGTGCCTACCGTCCCTGTCCTATTGTTTCTCTTATTCTTCTTTTATTTTTCTTATATGTACCCATTTCATGTATTCACAACTATGTATACACTTATACTTATTATCTGTTAAACAATTGGCAAATCAAATAAATAAAATAAATAAATAAATAGAATTGATCTAGCTCTGTGTGTGTGTGTGTGTGTGTCACTGCTGATTTTTTTTTAAATAAAGTTTTATTTGGGTTTTCACACATACAAAATACAAGTAAAACATCTTTTTTGAAAATAGCATGGTCCCGGGTTGAACTTCTTTATACAGACACAAAACTCAATTTCATGCTCCTTTTTGTATTCTATTCCATATCTTATACTATTTTACATTTTCTATATAGTTTTTCCCCTCTTTTAATTTTCTCAATTTTATTTTGATTATCTCATCTCAATTCAAATCATTATATTTATACTTTTGTCTGTTCTGTTTCAATTTCATATTATCTTTTCTCATTAAACAAATTTTCTCCTGTAGTTACTAATTGGAGTATGACACCTTTATATCTTTTAATTACATCCATTCAACTCTTATTTAAACTTCAATATATACCTTAAGGTTATGACCTTCAATATAATACATAATGCATAACTTCCAATCAAATTCTGCTGGTGCATTCTTATAATACACCCTATATTCTTTTTAAAAAAAGATTATAAATATATGTAATTATAAACCCTCATTCTATTCCAATTCAGTTCTATCATTAATAATCATTAACATCTTAACATCTTTAACACTTCTTTTCAATTAAATATACTTCCTTAAAGACACATATAATCTCCATAATTAATTTTTCCCTTATTTCTCTTCACATATGTTTTGTAAATCATTAAATATACCTTATTTATTGACAAGCATTCCACTGAATTATGATAGCTATTTTATCAAACATTTTAATCATACATTGTTTCATATTTTCTAAAATTATTTCTGTTTCTAATATAACAATACTATCTTATGTACCTTTGCAGATTCCCTTTTTCCATTAAATTTTCACCCATTATCTCTAAATAAGCCCTGTTTATATTTTGTTTCTGTCCTTTATAACTTCTTTTCCTTTCTTTCTTCCCTCTCTTCTTCTCCCTCCCCTTTTTACCCCCTTGTGTCTCTACTTCTAATTCTCTCTTCTGCATTTCCCTCTTCTGTTGCTTTCTGATTTTATACTTATTTTTCACTCTATTTTTTTTTTGGAGTTGTTTTTCCCAATCTTAAATTTTCCATTCTCTTTCCCCCCCCCCCTTTCCTTTTTTTCCCCCACCTAAGATTACTTCTTCATTAAAGATGGCTTCTTCTTTGTCGCAATCTTCTTATTCTGCAGGCATTTTTTGTTGTCTCTTATAATTCCAAATCTCCATTTCTAAAAACTGAAATACGAAGCCAAAAGAACCTCTCCCTTCTTGTGCATCTTCTTTGTACTTTTTAAGTTCCGTTTTCAGTTCTTCTAAAAGTGGAGCCATTTTAAACAGTTTTAAACAACCACCCGATTGATTTTAGTCATTCAAATATAATAACCAAGAATCCAGAAATCATCAAGTAATCCAAATAGTCCCAAGTTATTTCTTCTTATTTCTTTTTCCACTTTCTCTTCCTGGGGTTTTTGTTGCGATATTTCAGTTAAAATGTATCTTTTGGAAGTCTTGTTGAAATTTTGCTGTAAGTTCTTTTTAATTCCAGGCAGTCTCCTCCCTTCCAGATCCTGCCCTTTTATCCTTTTTCTCTCCTGTTTTCAAAAGCTTTTGATTATCCAGAAATCTTTATTATCCCTTTGACTTTTTATTTTCAGCATTAAATGCCTATTAATGTCAAAGTGGATTTTTTTCCAATTTCTTGCTAAGTCTCTTAGCTGTCAGTATAGGAAAAGGAGAAGAAAAAAACCAAATCTTTTCCCTTGTCTCTCTCCTTCGCAGCTTAAAAATCTCCTTAGGGAACAATGTTATTGGTTTTTTTTTAATAGTTTCAATTCCAGGGTACCTTATTTGTTGCTTTTGCTGTTTGACCCAGTCAACCAAAACTTTCTCTTCTTATCTTCCTCTGCACATTCTTTTCCGGTCGAGTTCTTCTTTGTGGTGGCCATTTCTGACCACTGCTACAACCACCTTCGGGAAAGGGAGTAATGGCCAGCTGGGGAGGAGAGATGCGGCTCTCCTCAACCTTGCAGGCAGTCTCCCCCTTCTTCACCACCTCTACGGGGTGGCTTAGCCCCGAAACCAGCCGGCTCAGGGCGCTCCAGCGGCGAGCACAGATCGAAGCCTCGCAGAGACGAGGTTTCGGTCTGTCGCCGAAAAAGCTTAAACCGGAAGTCTCCACTGCTGATTTTAATAATAGAAATCTATATTAACGTTTTTAACTGTGTTAGTGCTACAGTTGGGATGAGTCTTCAGATAATTTTGATGGACAATGCCAAGGAAGACTGACAGGAGCATTCAGGAAAGAGTGACTGGTTCAAGATAATTCATGTCAGAAACATGAAGCATGATAGAACTCAATTTCTATTTTAATATTCTCAAGTAAACAATGCTTACTGGGGAAAAAAAATTCCTTTTTTTATTTTAAAAATTTGCATGCTGGCCCTACTGTTCACAAATTAAAACAATCCAAATCATAAATGTCCAAAGTTACAAAGAGGGTGGAGCTTCCAATACATAAAAAGTGACATAAAATAAATTCTGAAATAATAATGTTTGCAACTACAACTGACATGAATATGAGAGCAGCCCCCTAAAGAACATTCATCTTAACACAAAGAGGGTTCCACGCTTTTAAAAAAAACAACACCTGATTTTGGCAATTTACATTACAAACAGAATTTCTAGAAGCAAAGTCAGTAACTCAGGAAATTTATTCAGTATCAAAACCTGTTTTTTTTCCCTACCAGAACTTTGCTCACAGCTTTATTGCTTGTTTTATACTTTTTGTCCTGCCAAAACATACCTTAAATGGGGCAAACTAAGTAAAGAAGCAGGGACTCTTGATGAGTACATCAAGATTAAATAGTTGGAGGGTAAGAGAAGCTGTGTGTTAAAATGATTCATATTTACGCTCAGCCACATACAGGAAATGTCATACTTGCTTATAACATTGGGCATGTCCAAAACATGTTAAACCAACTACTTAATGGCAACACATAACTCACTCTAGGCCCTGTTTAACTACTTTAGCAGCACTTCTTTGATTTGGGGATAATGTATAGCAACTGATATTCCCAGTGAACACTAACTAAAGCTATTATATAGCCAGTTTAGTGGCATCCATTCTTAATTCAAGCATTTCATTTAACAGGAGATCAATATTTCAATCAGAATGGAGCTGAAAAGGACCTTGGAGGTTGGACCTTCTAGTCCAATCCCCTACTCAAGAAGGAGACCCTGGACCATTTCAGACAGGTGCCTATCCAGTCTCTTCTTAAAAATCTCCTGTGATAGCAATAGCACTTGGACTTATATACCGCTTCACAGTACTTTTACAACCCTCTCTATCCAGGTTACAGAGTCAGCCTATTTCCCCCAACAATGTATTTTGCCGACCTTGGAAGGATGGAAGGATGGGTCAACCTTGAACCAGTGAGATTTGTACTGCTAAACTTCTGGCAGTCAGCAGAAGTAGCCTGCAGTACTGCATTCTAACCATTGTGCCACTGAAGCAGCTACAAGTTCTGGAGGCAAGCTGTTCCACTGGTTAATTGTTCTCACTGTTAGGAAGCTTCTTAATTCTAGGTTTCTTCTCTCCTTGATTAATTTCCATCCATTATTTCTTGCCCTGCCCTCAGATGCTTTGGAAAATGAATTGACCCCCTCTTCTTTGTGGCAGCCCTTCAAATACTGGAATACTGCTATCATGTCACCCCTAGTCCTTCGTTTCTCTGGACTAGCCATACCCAATTCCTGCAGCCATCCCTCATATGTTTTTGTCCCCAAGCCTTTAATCATCTTAGTTGCTCTTTTCTGCACTTTCTCCAAAGTCTGAACATCAAACAATAGTGAATATTTCCAAACTTAAGAGTTGTCTTATTATTAGTCAAAGAGATGCTTTTTTTCTGTGTCAAACTTACAGCAGGCCATACTACAGCTCCAAAGCATTCAATGGATTCTTGAATGATGATCTGATGGCCAGCATAACAATAATGTTCTTTGTCAAAATAGTAGGAGGCCTTTGAAACCCATTTAGGCAATATTTTAAATACACGTGGACCTGTGAAGGAAAAATGATCAGTCATTTATTTACATATTTTTGTGAGATGCTATAGAATTAAGCAAAACTATGCCTTCAGAAAGTTTGCTCTAAAATCCTCCTAATACAGGTAGTCCTCGATGTACAACAGTTCAAAGTTACAGTTCACAGCACTGAAAAATGTGATGTATGACCAGGGATGAGATTCAAAATTTTTAACAACCGGTTCTGTGAGCGTGGCTTAGATGATGGGCGGGGCTTGGTGGTCATGTGACTGGGTGAACCTGGCTTGGTAGTCATGTTATTGGCTGGGCGTGGCCAACTCAACATCACTCACATCGAGGCACGCATCTCCTCGCCTGGCCTCTCATGACTGTGGGGATGCTGCAACAGTCGTAAGTGTGAAAAATGGTCATGTCACTTTTTTCAGTGCCATTGTAACTTTAAATGGTCACTCCACACAAGCAAAGTACCAGCAAAGGAGGGGAAAAAAACTCCAGAGAAGTTCCTGAGACAGGAAGTCTAGTCCTGCCAAGAATGTAATAAGGGTTAACAGAGAGGCAGCTTCTGTAAGCAACACCAGAATGTTTCCTTCCTGCCTTCCTTACAGAATTAGGCCAGTAATTTCTTCTAACAACCGGTTCTCTGAACTGCTTAGAATGTTAACAACCAGTTCTAGCGAATATGTGCGAACTGGTAGAATCCCACCCCTGTGTATGACTGTTTTTCACACTTAAACAACTGTTGCAGCATCCCTATAGTCACATGATCAAAATTCAGAAGCTTGGCAACTGACTCAACAGCAGCAATGGGTTGAGTCAACCCTGAGCCTGGTGAGATTTGAACAGCCAAATTGCAAGCAGCTGGCAGGCAGCAGAAATAGTCTGCAGTACTGCACTCTAACCATTGTACCACCGTGGTTCATTAAAGTTTGTTTTGTTAAAACAGGACAGAAATCAGGCCCAAACTAATTATATAAATGTCCTCCTGCTTTCAGTGGAAGGGCTGAATTTTCTAATTCAAATTAAAGATTGGGAATAGACCTCTTTTCCTCAATATTTATAAAAAGCACAAGGCACAGTTTTAATCACAATTGAAATAAGCATACAAAAGCTGCAGGGGTGTCTGAGCACATCAAAAGTCAAGATTGTGCCCATGACTGCACAATTGAATGAATCCCTGCACCATTTTTATATGTGGTGCATGCTTTATGCACATAACAAAAAGGCAGAGCTTCAATCATATGGCCAAGCCTGTCATGATTTGGGGATATTTTCCCCAGAATGGGACAATTAACCACAGCCACGTTTGTGTTCACCACAGGCCCCCATTATAATAAAAGGTGTTTATCCCAAAATTATTAGGACTGATGTTATTGGGGGTTGGGAAGATAAAGGATACACTTGATATTATTATTATTATTTTATTTTAGTTATTTGTCAAGCATGTATTAGATAACAGATATAATTAGAACATGATTATGATTATATGAAATGGGTAGGAATAAAAGGGGACATTAGGACAGGGACGGTAGGCATATTGTTGCTCTTATGCACGCCCCCTTACAGACCTCTTGGGAATGGAGTGAGGTCCACGGTAAACAGTTTAAGGTTAAAGTTTTGGGGGTTTGAGGATGTAACAACAGAGTCAGGTAGTGCATTCGAGGCATTGACAACTCTGTTGCTGAAGTCATATTTTCTGCAATCAAGTTTGGAGCAGTTTACCTTAAGTTTGTATCTATTGTGTGCTCGTGTGTTGTTGTGGTTGAAGCTGAAGTTTACTTATTGCTTTGGGAATATTATAGAGAAAAAGGACTTAGTTTTAAAACATAATTTGAACTTAATCTTGTATGAGGAACTGCTTAGTCCTTGTTTTTAAAAAAGAGATGACCTTGTTTGAGTTTCCTTGTTGAGGAAAGAAATATGGGAAGGGGAAAGAGAAAGGAGAAGAGGAGAAGATGATTGATATTGTAATCAATCAAAAACATTGTCCTAATAAGATCAAAGAAAATGTATTGACTAGGAGAACTATTGTCTGACAGATCAGGATCAGTGGCTTATGCTTCTATTACAAGAAAACATCTTTTTTAAAAAGAGGCTAATGGATTCCCTTTTGGGGATTGCAACCTTTGTTGCAAACAATCTTTCTGGACATTTTCATATGCATAATGTCATTTCATTCACTTCTACCTGTGAGGGGTGGGGGGGTGAGTATTCCCTCCCCCCTACCTCTTTCTTTCTCTTTCTCTCTCTGAGGGAATGACTTTCTGCAACGCTTTCTTTTTATTTTTGCTGACTACAATTCCAGAGATTGCGCTCGGGGTGAGGTTGTGAGTTCCTTTTCTGAGAGGGGGGCGTCCTTCAGATTTATTGTATCTCTTCCTTGGGGGCTTTGTTACGCAAACTTTTTTTAACCTATTCTTCAGAACGCAGGAAAGCCTGATCTTGAAACTTAAAACAAATTCTTCATTTCTGGATATGCTTGGAAGGACTATGTTATTAGCCAATCTCTCCCTTTCTGCCCACTCACCCTCTGCCTTGCCATCTGCAGCGTTCAGCCAAGAGACTCTCTGCAACCAAATTGTCGTGCCCCTGTCAGAGTCTGAAACTGAGGAGGAAGACGAACAGCTGATAGGGAGTGGGAGTGTGGCTCCGTTGGCTGTTGTGGAAACTGGGGAAAGGCAAAGTCCAGCTGGGCAGAGCAGGGAAGAGGTAGAACAAGGGGAGAGGGAGTTCAGAGGAAGACCCAGGCCCACCCCCTCTTCATCCTAGGGCATGCAGAGAGGAACAGAGAAGAGAGCAATGTGGGTTGCGTGGCTTATGGGGGAGGAAAGGGCCCTGATTGCCTTCATTAGCCACACCTGGGAAGAGAATTTAAAAGAGATGCATGCTGAGTGCGGCGTCTTCTAGGAGCAAACGTGAGTTTATTTTGTGTTAACTTTAGTTATCTGTGTTCCTAGCGTCTTCCCAACAATGTTGAGTTATTGCTGTGCCTTCATGCATGGAATTCCTTCTCTTGCCCTGCTGGACTAATTACCTCATCTTGCTTTGATTGGACTTATAGTTACAGTTTTTGTTGACCACATTTTGGACTTGATTCTCTGTAGCCAAAGGCTGTTCCTCAGAGAGTTTTTCTCCAGCCAGAAGGTAACCAGGACATTGGGGGCAAAGCTGGAGCTAATTATCTGCTGATTATCTGATTGTGTTGCCTTTGTGCCATGCCCCGGGCCATCACACAAATGGAACATCTGGAAGGAAGCAGCTTCACCATCCCAGCCCCCTATGTGCACACAAAGCAGAGTGGGTTTGCCCCCCCCCCTCAACCTTTCCAGTTTCCACTTTAGTAAGCCGAGCCGAAAAGGGACTACATCCAATGGGAAGGCAGAGTGGCGACACGTAGTAACTTGTCCTGCACTGTGGATTCACCAGAGACAAGTATCCTTTGGCAAATTGGCCAGGAGCATCGGAAGAACATTGGTGGGGGGAAATATGCTAGCACAGGGCCAGCCAACAATAAATCCCCATGCCGGAGTGGCTGCGGTGGGGGACCGGCGATTGAATGGCTGCAGACATGCGCCCATGGTTAATTGTCCTAGACCCCACTTTCCCCAATCTCCATGAGCATCTTTGAATAACTGAGACTATGAATATAGATAGTCTTCGACTTACAACTGTTCATTTAGTGAACAAAGATACAACTGCACTGAAAAAAGTGACATGTGACCGTTTTTCACACTTATGACCATTGCAGCATCCCCGTGATCACATGGTTTATATTTAGATACTTGACAACTGACTCACATTTATTATGGTTGCAGTGTCCTGGTGTCATGTGATCCCCTTTAGTGACCTTCTGACAAAGTCAGTCAGGAAACTAGATTCATTTAACAACAAATTTAAGAACTGCAGTGATTCACTTAACAAATATGGTGAGAAAAGTTGTAAAATGGGGCAAAACTCACTTAACAAATTTCTTACTTAGCAACATAAATTTTGGGCTCAATTGAGGTCGTACATTGTGGACTAGCCTTTTCAAATTATTGCAAATCATTGCGATAAAAACTGAGGATGAATTGCGATTCTCAAAACGAACTACTCATGTTTTATCTGGTCAGCAATCATAAAACAACTTCTTAAATTATGACTGAATCTAGTCAATCTATTACATAGCTTAGAAGGAAACAATGTGTTAGTGCATGTGTGCGTGCATTAAAGTACTACCTGAGTCAGATAATGGAGAAGAATCGTCGTGGTAGCCCTCCTCCTCTTCTGTTAATTTTTGAGCCATCTTAGGGAAGTTCTGGTGCTTTGTAGAGCTCATAGCAGTAACCCTGTTGAAGGAACAATCAAACCGTAAGTGCAAATCACTGCATTTCTAATTTATCTATCTAACAACTCACTGTATTCAAAAGCACCCATAGTCCATTTCTTTTGATCCAAAGCTGGGTTGTTTTTCTACCCAAAAAATCTCAAAATTTTGTCTTTCACACGGTTTGTTATCTTGACAGTGGCAAATTGGAAGCCCAAAGGTAATTTAAGGAATGCTGATACCCAGTTCATTTTCTGGGAAATCAGCTTTCTCCCAATCTCCTGAGAAGCTAGCAGTGGTGGTATTCTACCGGTTCGGCCCGGTTCACGTGAACCGGTAGTGAAAAAATGTTACAGTTTGGCTGAACCGGTAGTAAAAAAACATCCGTGCAACACACACACACACACACACATACATATACATACACACAGTTTTTGGCCTCCTGGGCCTCAGGGAAGCCTCCTGGGAGCAAAAACGGCCTCCCAGGAGGCTTCCCTGAAGCCCAAGAGGCAAAAAAAACAAAAACAAAAACAGAGTGTAGTGTGTGAGTGTGTGTGTGTGTGTGCTGCAAAAAGAAGCAGCAGAAGAAGCCATGCCTATCCAGTTACATGGCCATGCCTACCTAGCCACGCCTACCTAGCCATGCCCACAGAACCGTTAGTAAAAATATTTGCACCCCCACCCCTGGAAGCTAGCTACTGTTTTCCTCAATATTCAAGTATTTTTACTGGATTGAGGGAAGAGATTAGCCTTTATCACTTCAAATTAGGTGGATAACCTTTCAGTGGCCAAAAATTTAAGAAAGGTCCCTGAGTGCATGGGACCATATCATTCCTGTGGCAGGATTGAGGCTAGGGAAGAGTTTGGGGCTTTTTTAAAAAAAAAATAATGGAGATATGCCTCTTTCAAGGGATAAGAAACTAATTCCAGCAAAAGAGAGTTCCCACAAAAAGAGGCCTCAGTGACCACATATAATCCTCAGGTTTCACATCTTTGAATTAAGACTTGATACCCCAAACATATCCTTTCTCATCCTTGCCTCTTTTTTTCCTCCCTTTGTGGCCTTTTTTAAAAAAAAATCATCAGAAACAAAATTCTTTTCTTTTCTTTTTTCTTAAATTGCCATCTGAGATGCACTGGGAGCCTTTTCCGCTGAATTGCAGAACTGGAAAGTTAATAAAGACAAATCCATAGAAACACATTCTTTGTATAGCGAAACATAACTCTGTGAGAAACTATATTAACAGAAAACATACATTGTGATGACTCAGGTTTTAAATAGGCTAACACTTTCCCATAAAACTTCCTTTGATAAATCCTGTAGTATATAAAAAGAGAGCAAAGCCACTGCCTGCCAGCACTGATAATGTTACCTAATTTGGTAATGAAATGTCTGCCAGAAAATAAACAAGCTCAGAGCAGCAAGGACCCCACAGTTCAACCCTCAGCTACAAATATTCTCTATTGCACTGGTATCAAGCTCATGGCGTCATGTTGCTGTCATGTGACATTTCGCGATGTTTTTCCCATTCATGGAGCTGGGGGTGCGTGGCTTGCATGTGACGCATCTGGCCCGTGTGCCACCAGTTTGACACCCCTATTGTCAATCCTCTTGTTGCTGCATTAATAGGTTTTATTTTTTTCATCAAGTTGCCTTTTAGAATGGAATGGAGTGGAGTGGACTGGACTGGACTGGACTGGAATGGAATGGAATGGAATAGACCAGACTAGAACAGAACAGAACAGAACAGAACAGAACAGAATTCTTTATTGGCCAATTGTGATTGGACACACAAGGAATTTGTCTTGGTGCAAATGCTCTCAGTGTACATACGGTAAAAGAAAAGATACATTCGTCAAGAGTCAAGAATCATAAGGTACAATACTTAATAATAGTCATAGGGTACAATAAGCAATCAAATCATACTAGGAAACAGTCAATAAAAATCGTTAGGATACAAGCAACAAGGTTTCAGTCGTACAGTCATAAGTGGGAGGAGATGAGTGAAAGGAAGGATGGAGGATTAATAGTAATAGTAATGCAGACTTTGTAATAGTTGAACAGTGTTGAGGGAATTATTTGTTTAGCAGAGTGATGGTGTTTGGGGAAAAAACTGTCCTTGTATCTAAGTTGTTCTGGTGTGCAGTGTTCTACAGCATCAATTTGAGGGTAGGAGTTGAAACAGTTTATGTCCAGGATGTGAGGGGTCTGTAAATATTTTCACATATTTAAATTCAGCACATTTGATTTTCTCCATTTGTATAAGTTTGAATTAAAATAGCAGAACATGTCTTATAATTATACAAGGGTACTTCTGGGAATAAATAATAGATAGGCCAGCTGGGCATCAATAAACATAGGGGGTTGCAGAGACTGCATTGGGGAGCAGGAAAAGGATTGGAGGAGGAGCAAACAACTAAAGCAATGCAAGATCCACCTTTTCCCTGTATATTAAAGAGGAGAACTTGTGCAATGGCAACACAATGCTGATATATAACCTACTTTAGGTAATCTTCGATTTACAACAGTTCATTTAGTGACCGTTCAAAGCAGTGGTGGATTCCATTTTTTTTTACTATTGGTTCTGTGGGCGTGGCTTGGTGGGCATGGCTTGGTGGGTGTGACAGGGGAAGAATACTGCAAAATCTCCATTCTCACCCCACTCCTGGGGGAAGGTTACTGCAAAATCCACATTCCCTCCTCACCCCACTAACCTGCTTTTCCGCTCCGTTCTCCTGTGCAGGGCAACAAAAGGCCAATCAGCTGGGACTTGGGAGCCAGAGAATAGATGGGGGCAGGGCCAGTCAGAGGTGGTATTTGCTGGTTCTCCGAACTACCCAAAATTTCTGCTATCGGTTCTCCAGAACTGGTCAGAACCTGCTGAATACCACCTCTGGTACAAAGTTACAATGGCACTGAAAAAAAGTGACACGATCATTTTTCACACTTTCAACCTTTGTAGCTTTCCCATGATCATGCAATCAAAATTCAGACGCTTGGCCCTTAGTTCATATTTATGACCGTTGCTATGTCCCAAGGTGACATGATCCCCTTTTGCGACCTTCCGACAAGCAAAGTCAATGGGGAAGCCAGAGTCATTTAACAATCATATTACTCACTTAACAACTGCATTGATTCACTGAACCACTGTGGCCAGAAAAGTCGTTAAATGGGGCAAGATTCATTTAACATGCGTCTCGTTTAATAACAGAAATTTTGGGCTCAACTGTGGTCATAAAGTTGAGGACTACCCATATACTGATCTGTCTTGACAATGCAAAAACAAAGCAAAAAGCATAGCCACAAAAATGTATGGACATTTTATTTTGCCTTTCAGTTACCAGGGAAAAATTCATTGAGTTCAATACATCAATATTTAATTTGACACTTGATGAGTTGTATCCTCTTTCTTTAATGCATGGAATTTGAAATGCTGGCTAAAAAAAATAAAAGCAATAGTAATCAAAAAGCAAAAAAAAAAAACACCAGATTTTGGTTTAAGAAAGTTATAAATGGACTAGAACAGGGGTCCCCAACCAATAGGCTGCAGCCTACTACTGGGTCACAGCCAGAGGTAGTATTCAGCAGGTTCTGACCAGTTCTGGAGAACCAGTAGCGGAAATTTTGAGTAGTTTGGAGAACTGGCAAATACCACCTCTGACTGGCTCAGCCCCCATCTATCCTCTGTTTCCCGAGTCCCAGCTGATTGGCTGGGACTTCTTTTGTTGCCCTGCACAGGAGAACGGAGCTGGAAAGCAGGTTAGTGGGGTGGGGAGGGAACGGGGATTTTACTGTATTCTTCCCCTGGAGTGAGGTGGGAATGGAGATTTTGCAGGATCCTTCCCCTGCCATGCCCACCAAGCCACGCCCACCAAGCTACACCATGCCCACCAAGCCACGCCCACAGAACCAGTATTAAAAAAACCTGAATACCACCACTGTCTGAACCCAAATGCTCACGTCAGCCTCAAACGCTCTGAGCCTCCGTTTTGATGATCCTCTGCAGACAAGTGATTTTGCTACAACACAAAACATTCAGGGCCTTTTATCAATCCTAGGGCTGACTCTTCAGGGACAGACTATATTTCAGATACAGGTAGTCCTCAAATTACAACAGTGCCTTTAGTGACCATTCAAAGTTATAACGGCTCTGAAGAATGTGACTTATGACCATTTTTCACCGTTACGACCTTGGCAGCATCCCCATGATCATGGGATCAAAATATCAGTTGCTTGGCACCACTGGTTCATATTTATGATGGCTGCAGTGTCCCAAGGTCACTTTTGCGACCTTCTGACAAGCAAAGCCCACGGGGAAGCCAGATTTACTGGACAACTGGGTTACAAACAGGGGTGGGATTCTACCGGTTCTGTCCAGCTCTACAGAACCGGTAGCTCTGAAGAGTAGCAGACACAGAACCGGTTACAAACTTGCCAGCTGAAGTGATTCACTTAACAACCGTGGCAAGGAAAGTTGTAAAATGGGGGAAAACTCACTTAACAAATCTCTCATTTAACAACAGAAACTTGGGGCTCAATTATGGCCATAAGTCGAGAATTACCTGTTATGTGTGTGAACTGCCTGATCTTTATGTTTGGCGAAGCTATTAATTAATTGTAACCAAATACTCTTAAATGTCTTATAAAACATTAGAGTGTTATTAATTCAAATTAATCAGGTATGAAAAGGGAAAAGCTAGTGCTTTCCATCCAGCTTTCCAACTTCATTTTTAATTTTAATTCTTAAGGTGCAAGAATAATTTAAATATAATACCCACTAGATGTCCTCAAAAGCTTATGCCACGGGGAAAAAAATCTGACACATTCAAAACATGCATACGAGTGTAATAGGGAGTGATCATCATTCAAAGCTATTCACATGCTGCCTTATATTCTAAGTAAGGCACAAATCGTTAATCAAACTAAGAGTAGAGGTTTTCATTTTATTTTCATTTTGAAATTGCCAAATGCAGTTTTAATGTCTGGTCGATATAAGTGATTTTCCATAGAGACATACTAGAGAACCTGAAGGTAAGTAAAGAAGTCACAAATATTATTAAAAACCTATTGGTTGGGGGAGGGAGATTAAAATTGCCATAAAAACATAACAAGCGGTTTGATAAGCCCCCACTTTTCAACTTTTGTTGTATTAGTGGCATGGATACAAAACAAAAAAATGTGCAAATGGAATTTACACACTGGGAAGTCTGAGTGAGCCTCCTGTAAAATGAATGGGAACTGTTTACCAGAAGCTGGTAGGGAGGAATTTCACAAGGGAAATTGTCCAAAGATTGCGCCCTCAACTCCAGTCATCAGCCCTGAATGCTGGGTTTGGGGTATGCTTTTTTCATTTACTTTGATTTCCCCCTTACACTTTTCATGCATCGATACATACTAAAGCCAAACAACAGCTCTGTCTCACACATTCATTATTGCAAAAGCTTTTGTCGTTCATAGTACATTTCATCAAAATAAAAAAGTTTGCTTTGTTCTGCCTTTTAAAAGTTTTTTTTTTTTACAGAGATTGGCTCACTGCTCAACAAAAAAAATCATCCTCCACAAATCTTTTCAAAGTTAGGTTGTTGTTGTTTTTTCCTTTTCAGATTCAGAACTCTCATTAAAAGTTACGCTTCTAACTGTGACTAATATACTACTGGTTGGTTATACATCTTGATTGACCTAACAACCACCTGTTGTGCCCTGTATCCGAGATACGTATTAAAAATAAACCTGAAGTTTAAAATGCCCATCCAATACGTCTCAGCACATTCATTTCTCCTTTTACTTGCAGAAAAAAATAAACCTAGGATTAAAATTTACCTGCAAAGCGAATTAATCCAGATGTCAAAGATCCAAATTCTTAGCTGAGAGATTTCAAGTACCCTGGTGTCTTTTTATAGTAAAGGTGTGCTCTAAGACTGAGTCAAAGGAGGTGGGGCCATTCTCCAGTCCATTTAGGGATTTAAAAAAAAGCACGGACAATCGTACTTTTGATTACCATCCGGTATGTAAAAACAAGAGAGGATAAACTTATAATTGTAATTAGAAATTGATATGATGATAAGAATTGAAACATGTTGCAGACAACACACTAGGAGCATAAAATGAAACCAGCAGCACAAAATCTTATAGGAAATAGCCTGCAATTAAATCATAAACGGAGCTTCTCTAACTCATAATTCTGTTTTCTGTCGAGAGGCTCAAAATCATACATTTGAATGTAGGTAAAGTACGTGACATGTAGTAACATCTTTCCCATTACAAATCCATCAGTTCATGAGTGTTCATTTATACTAGTCATTCTTTTGTTTGTTTTGACGCCAGCCCTTTTAAGTCAATTTTTGATATCTCAGTCATTCCCAAATAATATGAAGCCTCAAAAATAAATTAGGAGTAGAATTTGCATTAAAATCATCCCATTATAAAGTTGGAGGGTAGTTTGATGGGCATTTACCTCATTCTTCTAGCTCAGCAGACCCCAACATTTCCAGCTCCATGGACTGGCAGATGTGGCAGGAGGGAGAGGATGGTTTGTGTGCTTGCCTGGTGCTTGAGCAGCCAAGTTCCCAGCGGGCTGTGGACAGATACCAATCCGCGGACCGGAGGTTGGGGATCCCTCCGGTTGTTGATGCAAGAATGTGGATGATTTGAGATTGTTCTCCTGATGTTGCCAAATACAATTATCTGCCAAAAAACTACTTTTATATTAAGTATGAGGAGGCCGCTTGGTGCTGTTATATAACACCACTACCATGCCATTCAGAAATACCTCAGAATTCCCAAACAAGCAGAGTCAAAATATTTATACAATATGGGGTCAAATGTTTAGAGGATGGGGAATGGAATTAAAAGTGTGTTTTCTATTTTAGAGAGGTTTTAGGGTAGACAGTATACTGTTAAGCCCTCTCCCCCCAAAATTGGGCTAATTTTTCTCTTTTCAGGAGTTTTAGATCTCTTTATGTTTTTTTAAAGAAGATATTGAGGAATGTCAATGGTTATTTATTCATTTATATTTATTTATCATCATCATCATCGTTTTAGCCATTGCCTAGCCACTGCAAGATGAAGGCTTCTTCTGCATATTTCCAACCAATATGGTCCTGAGGGTTGTTGTTTTTTTGCCAATCAGGCCCACAATACTTGCTGATGTTGTCGATCCATCTTGTTTTAGGTCTCTTTCGTAGACGCTTTTGATCAATTGGGACCCATCCTATGATTGCCTTGCTTTTACTTGTATCCCACCTTTATTATTTTTACAAATAATAAGGAGTTACCTTGTTATACTTCCAATATTTGAGGGGCTGCCACAGGGAGGAAGGGATCAAGCTATTTTCTAAAGCGCCTATAGGCCAGACAAGGAATAATGGATGGAAACTGAACAAGGAGAGATTCAACCTGGAAATAAGGAGAAACTTTTTGACAGTGAGAACAATCAACCCATGGAACAGCTTGCCCTCGGAAGTTGTGGGAGCACCCTCACTTGAGACTTTCAAGAAGAGATTGGACTCCCATCTGTGAGAAGTGGTGTAGGGTCTCCCGCTTGGGTGGGGGGTTGGACTAGATGACCTATAAGGTCCCTTCCAACTCTGATCATCTGTAATCTGTTATCTGTTATCATACATAGTTTTGTCCCATTTTATGACCTCTGTTGTCACAGCTGTTAATCACTGCAGTTGTTCAATTAGGAACACAGTTGTTAAGTGAATCTGGTTTCCCCATTGACTTTGCTTGTCAGGTTGTAAAGGAGATCACATGACCCCAGGACACTACAACCACCATTGCCAAGTGTCTGAATTTTGATCACGTGACCATGGGGATGCTGCAACTGTGGTAAGTGTGAAAAATGGTCATAAATCACTTTTTTTCAGTGCCGTTTTAACTTTGAACAATCACTAAACAAGGTATTTTAAGTCAAAGACTACCTGTAGTTGTTTAGCAGAGTGATAGCACTGGAGAGAAAAAAAACTGTCTTTGTGTCTGGTTGTTTTGGTGTGCAAAGCCCTATGGCAGGTAAAAGAAAGGTAAATAAAGATAAAGGACGGGGTTTGCATGTATCATCATTCTGACCAAACTTTCAGACCTCATAGCTGCCTCTGCATGCAGTCAAAGATGTGCTTGGGGGAACATCAACAAACCCATGACTGCTGCTATGAAGTTTCACAGCCTGGACTATATTACTGTGTATCAGTAACTGTGGGAGAGACTGTTCTCCATGAGCAATGCTAGGAATCATTTTGGGATTCTTGAGGGAATTATAGCATTCTTGGTGCTCTCTGATCTTGATTGTTTTGCTGATAACATGGGTGATGTTATTTGCCTTAATAGTGAAACTTCTACAGGAGAACATCTGGGCTCAAAGAACCCAACAGTTCAACCTTGAGTTGTGTATTTTGTTCATTACTGACATTGCAATAAACTGACAAAGGAATTCATATCCAGTAAATCTCACATTCTTGAACCCAATGCTGTCCATCCATCCTGCAAAGATTTGCAGCTGATTTTGGTATGTCCCTCTATGTTAGAATGGAGAAAGCTGAGGAAATAATTCCAGATAATGCAGCCAACAGAAAAAACAGTTCTCCCCATTACAATGAGATCATTGCTTCTCCCATATTTCATTATATGAGTTACTAACAAGCCAAGCTGGAAAGGTGAGGCTACCCAAGAAAATCAACTGACATGCTGTGGTGTTAGGATTGTAAGAAAATAATATTAAACTAAGCAGAGTCTTACATAACTGTTTAGAAAAAAGTTTGTTTTCTGAGAAGCATATTTTATCAGAGGCAATGATAGAAGAATCTCAGGGAGAAATGCCTAAGGGGCTTAACTCAGACCTTGGCAAACCTTATATTGTCAAGTTATTTGTACATGAAGTAAGTAATACAGCATGAGCATAATATGCTAGGAATGAAACAGGCATCAGTTATGTGTTCTGGAAAATAATAGCAATCGTATGGAGCTTTAGAGTTTTCCTTGTAGTCTCTACTAAGGATGATCAGAGGAATTGTTTGAATATTATTGTCCCATGTTTTACAATACATCCCTTTGAAGATCCAGAATAAAATGTTCTATATTAAATTGGCCTTGTTCCCTGCTAAAGGATATAGAATTACATCCTAAATCTACTTCAATTAAAAATTTGCCTCCTCGGACATTTTGAGTTCATTGTACAATGTAATTAGTGGTTTTAAATTGGCCTCTGATTGTTTAAATATGCAAGATATACTGTATGGCTTCTATATATGTCACAAGCCATCCAAATTTAATATTATTGATCTGAATGTATGTATCTGGCAAATCATGTCAGACTGGGAAGCTAAGAGAGTACTTCCTTGGTTATACTTGGATGGAAGATCATCAAGCATAAAGTAGATTAAAACATTGAAAAAGACATTGCTGAAGAGGGTCTATGACAATTTGCTGTGGCCAATTCAACCACAGCCAATTTGACCAGGCCAACTCGCCATGGCCAATTTGTTGCAGGACAACTTGCTATAGGACAAAAGTTACACTAATATTAAAGAAATGGTGGAATAGAATCATTAAAGAAAGGATGCAAAAGAAGGACAGAAAGAAATGTGAATGGCAAACATTTAAATAGTTCTTTATTTATTTTAAATAATTAGAATTGTTAAATTGTCTCATAGTGAGTTGTCCCGTGTAGAGTTGGCCATGAAGAGTTGTCCAATGTTGAATTGACCAAGGTGAGTTGGCCATTAGTGGATCGATTGTTTCCTTGACTTTTTTCTTGTTTTTTACATTTTGAAAGAATTTTTTAAATTACTATTTTTGACATTTGTTGCAAGCCTTGGTTCATTCCAAGCCTTAGCTTTCCTGATTTCATCTTTGCAGATTTGGGCTATATGTTGGTAGTCTGCCCTAGTTATGTGTCCTTTCCATTTTTTATACATATCCTATTTGTCTTTACGTTTATTAGAGAATTTGTGCAAACATGCTGGTTTCTTCTTGGATTTCTTCTTTTTCTTTTTCAGTTGTAAAGTGCTAGACTGGACTCATATAATCATATTTTTTAAAGTTTCCCAACTTTCTTGAGTTGCTTTCCCCTTTAAGATTTTCATCCATGGAATCCTTCCCAAGCTCTCTCTCAGTTTGTTAAAATTATTTATTTTAAAGTCTAAGACACTGATTTAATTATGTTCTATTGCTTGTGTCTGTGTTATATTGAATTCAAATATGACATGGTCACTTTCACCTAAAGTTCTGGCAACTTCAATCCCCTCTATTGTTTCTTCTCTGTTAGTAAAAATTGGCTCCAGTATAGCTGACCCTTTAGTTTCCTCCTCTGCCTTTTGGAATGATAAAATTGTTGGCTAGGTTCTTCAGGAACCTATTCAATCTCCCTCTTGATGCAGACTTTTTCTCCCAATTGATGTCAGGGTGCCTTTATAACATTATATGTGACTTTAAATCAGTGTCAACTCCTGTGATGGATGAAAACCCTTCGGTTTTCTTGGCAAAACCACTTTTGGAAAGTGGTTCATCATTGCTGCCTTTCTAGGGCTAACAGAGAGTTACTGGCCAAGGTCACCCAACTGGCTTTATTCCTAAAATGAGACTAGAACTCAATCTCCTGATTTCTAGACTGGTATTTTAACCACTATACCAAACTGATTATTCTATAGAGTGATAAATAAGCACTATTGTAAGAGGATACAGTAGTCTCTAAATTAAATTTAACATTCCCTAAATTAGGATGTTGTGGATTACAAAGATAGTCAAAGCCACTTAGAACATAATACGGTAGGTTATTTATATCAGAACAAGGATTATGGGAGACTATGACTAATTTGAAAGGCTGGATATTAACTATTGATTTAAATGCCATTCTTTGCTCTGCATATTCTCGCTGTGTAAAGAGATTTAGAGATGACCTTGGAATGAAAGAATAATTACAGAGGTACATTGTCAAGAAGGTGAGATGAGAAATAAATTAAAATTAAATTAAAAATAACTTTTCCTTTGTTAGTATAATAGGAGACAGAAAAATACTCAAGCAGACTTTCAAGATTAAGTTTAGTTTAGTTTAGTTTATTGTCATTGCATCTCGTACAATGAAATTAAATATCATCTTCAGTGTACATTATGATTATGAAAACAAACACAAACACACATCCTTCACATTCTATACATTGAACTGAAAACCCCTGACATTGCATTAATATTGCACTATACAATAGAATTCAATAGAGTTACTGCCCTGGGATAGAAGCTGTTTTTCAGCCTATTTGTCCTCGTTTTTATTATAAGTTGTTTTATTCTACTATAATAAAGCAGCATTTCTGCAATCTCTGCAATGTCTGTCTCTTGACCTGACCTATCTGGAAAGACTGACATGTTGGCATGTCAATAAAGAGATGTTACACTGGATTTTTAAATTTTATTCTTACAATGTTGCATGTGCTATATTTCAGATTGTCAGTCATCTGGATACTGCAATGTCAACAGACTGTGATGTGGAGAAAATTCAATAAAGTCATATCACCAAAGCTTAAGCATTAAAGCATTAAAGTTTCCTGAAATATTGCCAGCATTGTGTATTGAAGTCTGCTGCCCATCAAATACAATTCCTTATTTAGGCCTGTGGATTAGGAGTCTGGACTATTGAGTTTTCATGACTCCATACATTCTCTCCTATTGATAAATATAAAGCACAGAGTAAACTTTTGAGTAGATGTTTATCTAAGGAATGACATGGCCATATTATGCCATCTCATCAAATAATGCCCATTGTAGACCAATGATATCACACAGTCAACCTCAGGACCATCAACCTATCTATTTTTGATATGAATCATTAGGAAGAAAATTTAACTGCTGAATACCTGTAGTTCTGATGGTGAATTTTTCTTCAAACTTTTTTTTTCTCTATTTATTTATTTATTTATTATTTTTAACTTGAGAAACTTTATTCCTATGGAAAGAAAAGAAGGAACAGGAGAGCAAAGAGTGGAAATATACAACACAATCAGCATTATACAATAAAATATTCTACTTTGCTCCTATTTAGGGTAGCAGCCAGCTGCACTCCTGTCAAGCTGTTTGATTCTCACTTTTTTTCTCCCATCTTCTCATTTTTGTCTTTTAGTTCTTTCTTCTTTTTTTAATTTTTATTGGTTTTTAAAACAAACATAAACAAACAAAACATAAAAACATCAAGTCATCTTCCATATATATACATACAGTGTGCTGGTTGGTTTACAAATTGTTTTGTGCTTTCATTTCATAGTCTTCAATTACAACTACATTGTATATAATCTCATATTTTCAATCAAATATTAAATACATTAATATCATTATTAATCAATCATTTGACTATACTTTTATTCATTCATGTTTTACGAAGTCATCATATTTTACTTATTTGTTTTATGACAGTTCATATTATCATCCCAAATCTATCCTAGAATCATTTTGTAGATATAATAAGAAAAGAATACATCTTTATATATTTATTATTTTCTAAAAGTGTACATATTTCATTACTATATTTTATTGTCTAACCATTGATAGAATAGATCCCAAATTTTATAAAATTGTTTATCATCTTGTTCTCTAATTTCAAATGTCAATCCACTCATTTCAGCACATTCCAATATTTTCTTAATGATTTCCTCCTGTGATGGTGTTTTCTCATTTTTCCAGTTTTTAGCAAATACAATCCTAGCCACTGTTAATACATTTACAATCAGGTATTTCAAGTCTTTACTATATATTTCAGGTAAAATTCCCAATAAAAATATCTCTGGTTTCAAGTCTATATGTTTTTTTGTCATTTTTTCCAACCACGTGTGGATTTTAGTCCAGTATTTTTTAGCGTCCGCACAAGTCCACCATATATGGTAATATGAGCCAGGTGTCTGATAACATTTCCAACATTTTTCGGACTTGTTCTTGAACATTCTTGCTATTCTTGTCGGGGAAAAATGCCACCTGTAAAACATCTTACACAAATTTTCTTTATAAGCTGTTGACATTGTCATTTTATAATTTTGAGACCACAATTTTTGCCATTTCTCTAAATCAATCCCATATCCAAAATTCTTTCCCCAAGTAATCATAGTTTCTTTAACTTGTTCTTCTTCTAGTTTAATTTCTAATAAATATGCATACAATTTTTAATCACCTTTTCATCAGTACCTGTCAAAATCTTATCTAAGTCAGTCAGTTTATCATAGAAACCTTCTGTTTTAGAATCTTTATCATACCTTGAATGTATTTGTGCATATGAAAACCAATTCATCTTTTTTTTTTAAGCAAATTTTATTAATTTCAAAGACAAACAAATCATCATCAACCATTACATATTTGAACCTTTTTCCATTATAAATTTTACAAGTCAGATAAAACCTTATTTTATACAATACAATTCTATTTTAAGCCATTTCCATATGAGCATAAAAATACCTCTTATCCAATTTCTCTTTACTTCTCTTTATTCTTATTCAATTTCACTATTATTATTTCATCTATTTCTTTCTGACTTGATTACCATTATTCTCATTCTGTATTTCTACAAGGTTTTATTAATACTCTCAAAAACATAAACACACAACAAACAAACATATAAAAACCTTTTAGGAAAGTAACTTGGCCCCAGGTACCTCTCTTTATATGGGCTTCAATTATATTCATGCTCATCTTACATATCATTACCTATTTTGTTTACCATTCTATATCTTCTATATAAACTTCTCCACACATTTCACTCTTCATAATTCTATCTTATTTAATCCATCTTAATTTAAATCATTATATTTTTATCTTTTGCCCATTCTTTATTATCCCTCTATCTCATTCCTTATAATGAAAAAAAAAGAATTTCTCCTGAAATCACTAATCAGAGTATGATGCCTTTCTATCCTCCCCTAAATTAATTAAATTAACATTTAAAATAACACCTAATACCCAATCTGATTCTGCTTGGTACATTCTATCTACTAATTTTTTTCTTTTAATAACAATAAAAACAGAGTAATAAATCCAAAATGATTAAATACATAGTTAAGTAATAAATCTAAATATTAAATCTTATAACATTCCCATTGCCTTTCCCTTTAATATTTTATTACATTTTAAAATCAATCATTATTAAACATTTCAACATTTTAATTTCTTATTAACTCTTAAGCCATTCTAATTTTCTATTTCTAATACAGATATTACAATACCATCTTATGTACCTTGCAAAATCTTTTTAAGGAAATTGTACTTTACCCTTTGTCCCTAAAAAAATTCCTCTTTTCCCATCTAATTTCAAAACTTTGTGGCTTTTCTCCGCCTTTTCCCTTTCTTTCTTCCCCCACCAAATCTTCCTACCCCCCTTCTTCTAGCCTCTGCCTTGCTGGCATCCCTTCTCTATTGTGTTCTCTTTTTCTTTTGTTTACTATCATTATATTTATTTTGCATCTTATTTTTCTCTTTCTTAAATGTTTTTTAGATCTTAAGTCCTTCATTTTCCTCACTTTCTTCCTTCCTTCTTTCTTAGTTAAATTTTGGAATTCATTAAAGATGGCGTCCTTGTCTTCTTCTTCTTGTTGTTCTTCTGCCTCCATCTGTTGTATTGTTTGTTGATAGTTAACCAACGCCATTTCTAAAAATAGGAAGGCTTTTTCCATACCATCTTTACCGGCTGCTTTTGTTTGCTCATATTCTTCCTCAGTTCCTCAAAAGAAAAAGCCATTATAGATCTTTTCTTTTCTTTTTCCCTCTTTCTTCTTACACCAACCAAGATATTTCAAAAAAAGTAAAACAATCCCAAAATCCACAATCCTCAATCAATCCAAGCCAAGACAAAATTCTCCCTTTCTCTTCCAGGGGTAGTATCAGACAAAAGAAAAAGAAAGTCCAAATCTGTATTTTGAAGCCTTATTGGAGTTATATTTCTGTCTTCAAATCCTTAAGGCATCTCCTCCAACAAAATCAAACCAGATTAATATATTTTTTGTCCTCTCCCTTCCGACTTATCCCATAAAGCTAGTTTTACCTGAAAAAACAGGTTTCTCAATATCCACTTACTAATTCCGTCGGGAGGAGAATAAACTTTCCTTTCAGCACCTCAAAATTGCCGCTTATTTTCTCTTGTGGAAAGAATCATCCAAAAAGCCATCATTTCCAGGAATTATATTAAATGTATCTTAGAGTCCTGGATCAACCAAGAAAACTTTCACTCTCAAAAGCTTTCTCCTCTTCCTCCTGCGCATACTTGCCCAGCTGCCGGCTTCTTTGTGGCGGCCATTGCGGACCGCCGCTGCACCGTTTGGGAAAAGGGGGTTCTGCCGGCCAGGAGGGGGTCTGCAATACCCCAAACCCCTCTCCGGATCCCCTATCTTCAGCTACCCCTGCAGGGTAGCTAGCTCCGAACCGTCCGGATCGGAGCACCAAAAGCGGCTAGCGCGGCAGGGATCGCTCAGAGTCGCAAATCCCTGCCGCTCGCGAAGCCGACAAACCGGAAGGTCCCCAAAACCAATTCATCTTTATACCTTGTTCCTCTAATGTTTGCATAGATTTGAGTTTTCATTCAGTATTTCACCATATCTAACTGTTTGTTCCTTTTTGTATATTATAGGATAAGAAAATCCTTCAATAGTCGATTGCCAGACTGGAATTTTCAAATAACATTGTCTTTTAATCTTGTCCCAGTTTAACCACAGAGACTCCCGTATATAATGTCTTCTAAAGCAGTGGTCCCCAACCTTTTTTGTGCCAGGGACCAGTTTCACACAGAAACACTTTTTCAAGGACCGGGAGTCGAGTTTGGTGGTTTGCTTGCAGACGTTCATTACCTGACTAGGTAACATCTGATGTTGTTACCTAGTCGGGTAACAAACGTCTGCCAGCAAACCACCAAGTTCAGGGAGCGCCAATGCCTCCTCATTGCAACCCTGAGCGACAGATATTCTCTTCTATTGGGACATTTAAAATGGAGGGTTTCAGCTGCAGATTCAGGAACTGCGCCTGGCTGAGGAGCGCCTTCAAAACTGAGCGCTGGGCGGTGGCGGCCCACGGCTGTCTCCGCGGCTCAGGACAAGTCCCTGCAGGATGGCTGAGAAGCCCCTCTCGGCCCTACCTCCCTCAGCCTCATCCCTCAGGTGTCTCCCTCCCTCCCTCAGCCTCATCCTCAGGTGTCTGCCTCGTTCCTCTCTCAGTCGCTCTCTCGCTCCTCCACCAGCCCAGGAAGAAACTGCTTCAAAGAAGCCGGCAGGGTGGCTTTTCCTGTCGGCGCAGCTCTTCTGAAGCGCCCGTTCGCCGCCCACAGTTCAATCCAGTGCTCCGTTCTGCCTGCCTGCCTGCCTGCGTTTCTGGTTGTTTCAGAGCAGCTTCGGCTGAGTAAAAGAGGCGAATAGTTATTATTCTCAGCCGAAGCTGCTCCAAACAAACGAAGGCAGGCAGGCAGGCATAACGGAGCACTGGATTGAACCTGGATTGATTGGCGGCGGGGTGGGGGTGAACGGGCGCTTCGGGGAGCTGCGCCGACAGGAAAAGCCACCCTGCCGGCTTCTTTGAAGCAGTTTCTTCCTGGGCTGGTGGAGGAGCGAGAGAGCGACTGAGAGAGGAACGAGGCAGGAGGAAACCAAAGCCACTGAGCCAGAGAGTAGGACAGGCTTTGGTTGCTTCCTCCCTCCCCTTCTTTCATTTGTGTCCTTGATCCCTGATTCCAGCAGCATTCACCGAAGGTGAAGAAAGCCGCCATTTTTATTTTATTTTTATTTTCTTTGCGGCCCGGTGCAAAGTGATCCACGGACCGGTACCGGTCCGCGGCCCGGTGGTTGGGGACCCCTGTTCTAAAGTACCCCTGTGTTTTAGTTCCTTTATACCATAAAAAAGCATGCCACCCCAACAACAGATCATGTCCTTCTAATGTCAACAATCTAGTATTTCTTAATGTTATCCATTCCTTAACCCACATCAAATTTGTAGCTTGGTAATACAACTCCCAATTAGGCAAACCAAATCCTCCTCTTATTCTAGCATCTTGCAAAAGTTTTAACTTTATTCTCGCTTTCTTACCTTGCCATATATATTTCAACACAATTTTATTTAAATCTTCAAGGTAGTCTTTTCCAAGCCTAATTGGAATTGTTTGAAACAGATATAAAATTCTGGGTAATATATTCATCTTGATTGTTGATATTCTCCCTATTAATGACAGTTGTAAATTTTCCTATTTTGCCAAATCTAGCGCTATCTGCTGTTTAAGTTTGATATAATTATTCTCTTTTAGTGTACTGCATCTTGCTGTCAAGTATATCCCCAAGTACTTGATCTTATTCATGACCTGAATTTCAATAGGTCTGCCAGTTCTTCCTTTTGTCTTGATAGCATATTCTTTGTCAAGATCTTTGTCTTATCTTTATTTATTTTCAAACCAGCCACCTTTCCATATGTCTCTATCTTTTCTGTCAATTTTGATGCTGTTTCTAGTGGGTCTTCTAAGATAAAAACCAGATCATCTGCAAATGCTTGCAACTTAAATTCTTCCTGTTTAATTTTCATCCCTTTTATATTCTTTTCATCTCTAATATTTCTATTTAGCACTTCCAAAGTTAACACAAACAACAGAGGTGATAGTGGGCACCCTTGTCTTGTTCCTTTTCTTATATCGATAGAGTCTGTCAGTTCTCCCTTTATCATTACCTTTGCTGTTTGCTTATGATATATAGCTTCTATTGCTTGAATAAATTTTCTAGCAAAGCCCATCTATTTCCAGAAGTAATAACATGAATCGCCAATTCACATTATCAAATGCCTTCTGTGCATCTAGAAATATCAGAGCCATTTGTTTTTCAGGATGTGCCTCATAGTATTCCAAAGTGTCCAAGATTACTCTCATATTGTCTTTAATTTGTCTCTTTGGCAGAAATCCATTTTGACCAGGATGGATAAAATTATTTAAATATTTTTTAAGTCTTTCTACCAATATTGAAGCAAAAATTTTATAATCTGCATTTAGCAGGGAAATAGGTCTATAGTTCTTGATTTGTAATGGATCGGTCTCCTCTTTTGGAACAAGTGTGATATAAGCTTCTGACCATGATTTAGGTATCCTCTTCTTTAACATAACTTCATTCATAACTTCTAGCAATGGAAGATTCAATGATTCTTGTGATGTTTTGTAAAATTCTGCCGGAAGTCCATCTGGGCCTGGTGCCTTTCCATTATTTTGCTTCTTGAGTGCTTCACTTAACTCCATCATTGTTATATTGCTTTCTAACATTGTTTCAATCTCTTTAGGTACCTGGGGTAAAATAGCATTCTGTAAACACTATTTAACTCTTTCCTCATCAATATTCTCTTGTGTGTATAGTTTCCCATAATAGTCTCAAATGATTTCCTTCTTCTCTTTACTACCATAGCAAACTTGGCCTTGATCATCTATTAATTGCAATATTTTCCTTGATTCTTTCTCCTTTCTCAATTTATATGCTAACCATCTACCTGGTTTATCTGCATCTTCAAAGTAGTTCTGTTTAGCACCTCTAATTTTCTGTGCTAATTCTTCTTTTTCTATTAAAACCATTTTATGTTTGGTTATATCCATTTTTAACTTAATGTCCTTTTTCTGTGGCATTTTCTGTAGCTCTTTTTCAAGTCCTTTATACTCATCCTCTAATGCCTTAGAGGCTAATCTTTTCATGGTATTTCTTTTCCTTGCATAGTCTATTATCAAGCCTCTGGCATATGCCTTCATCGTATCCCATACATTCTGGATTGATGTATCTTCTTTTTTGTTTTCTCTAAAGAAAAAAGCCAGTTCTTTCTCCATCCACTGTGTGAAGTCTTTTTCCTTTAAAATAGTATTATTTAACGTCCATCTAATTCTTCTTCTTTGTCCTTTCCATTTAATTGTCATTGGATTGTGATCTGCCCAAGTACTTGTTTCAATATTTATTTCTTGAATATTAGTTAACAATTCTGTTGACGTCCATATCATATCTATTCTGGACCATGATAAATGTCTATTTGAGTAGAAGTGGTATTGTTTAGTTTTAGCATTTCTTTCTCTCCATGTATCTTTTAAGTTTATTTCATCTACCATTTTAAAAAAAGATGTAGGGAGAGTCTTTCTGTTTTGCTTTATTATTTTCTGTGCTGTATAGTCCAGTTTATTATCTACAATTCCATTAAAATCTCCCATCATAACTATATTAGCATAGTCCAGTTCAATTATTTTCATATGTAATTTTTTATAAAATTCTTCTTGATTGTCATTCAGGGCATAGATTGCAATCAGGAGTGTTTTTGTATTATTGTCCATTATTTCCACCATTAGTATTCTTCCATCGTCATCAGTATAAATCAATTTCGCTGGGATGGTTTCTTTAATATATAAAACCACTCCTCTTTTCTTACATTGTGTCAGGGAAGTAAATATTTTTCCTAATTTTGGCTGTATCAACAATTGTTCATATTGTTTTTTTAATATGTACTTCTTGTAGGCAGATTATATC
This sequence comes from Notechis scutatus, assembly GCF_049901735.1. Lineage (NCBI taxonomy): Eukaryota > Metazoa > Chordata > Lepidosauria > Squamata > Elapidae > Notechis > Notechis scutatus. Next base: position 92,820,061 of record NC_142013.1, read on the forward strand.
AAATTTTAATTTCTCTAATTTATGGAAGGTTTTCCTTCTTTTAACGGCTGAATTAAGTCCATCTATATTAATTGTAATCATTTTTTTCTCTTCCATGGTTATATTTTATAGTTAGATTTGACAGCTCTCATGGATCTTGGTTCACGTTGTTCTTTGGCTTCCTCCTTTCCACCTACTGCACCTTCTTCTTTTTCAGTTGTCATTTGGCAGTCCTCTTGGAATTCAGTTAGTGAAATTTCTTTTTCTGACTCTTCCTCTTTCCTTCTGAAAAATTCTGTGTAAAATGATTCAGCTTTCTCAATTGAGTCAATTCTATATCTCTATTCTTGCCATGTGAACATTAAACCTTCTGGAATCAGCCATCTATAATTCACCTCTTTTTTAAGTAGCAATTTGGTCAAGAATCGGTATTCTCTTCTCATCTCTCTCACTCTTCTGAGTACTTGTTTCAAGACCACAATCTCCTTATCTTTGTATTTCAATGTTTTCTCTCTTGCCACTTGCAATATTTGCGTTTTAATGGCTTTCTTTGTAAATCTGATGTGAACTTCTCTTGGTAAGTATTTCTCATTGCATATCTTGTGAAGACTCAATAGACCTCATCTATTCCATCCATCATCTTCTTTTCAGTTATTTCCAAAGCTTCAGCCAATATTTCTATCATTATCTCAGCTAGATTTTGTCCTTTTTCTTCCTCTATGTTTTGGAATCTAAGATAAAATTCTGATCTGTCCATCTCCCATCTCAGCATACCACTTTTATCTTGTTCAACCACAGTTAATCTGTTATCGATGTCTCCAATCTTCTTGTCTCTTTGTTTATCTTCTTCAATTTTTTGGAGTCTCTTATCATACTCCATCATCATTTGTTGGATGTTCTCCACGTTTTCATCGGTTTTCCCTGTTCTTTGTTCAATGTTCTCTATTATCTTTTCAATATTCTCTGATCTTGTTTGAATATTTTGAATTCCTTGCATAATCATCTGCAGGGTCACTTTTTCTTGTTCTTTTTCTTGCCTTAACATTGTCTGTATTGAACGTTGTCCTCCAGATGGTGGAGAGGAAGAAGTAGAAGTTGAGGAACCAGGAGCTGTTAATTTCCTACTCATTTTGAGCAATTCAAAATCTTCAAGTTCTTCTAGACCTTAATCCAATTGTGAAATAACCAATTGTAGTTCCAAATAAAAATAGTAGGAAAAAAGAAGCCAAATAGTAATAATAATAAAAAAAGAAAAAAAATTCTTCAGGTTCTTGTATACCTTGGTCAATTGGTTAGATAACAGTAAAAATTCAAACATGAAGGAAAAGACCATAAAAACACACAAAAAAGAAAAAGTTGTAAAATCCTAAAAAAGGCGGAAAAGTTAAGAATAAAAAGCTAAAAAAAGAAAGGAAAAATTCTTCAGGTTCTTCAACACCTTAATCCAATTAAGAGGTCTCAAATATAAAAGGATGCATAAGAGGGAAAAAAAGAAGGCCAGAAAAATAAACCAAAAAAACCCCCAAAAACAATATGGAAGGTAGATGGAAAGACAAAAATACCAGGAAAGGAGAGAGAAACAAAGGCTACTCCCTTAAAAAGACAAGGAAGGGAATCATTAATACTAAAGCTTTTCCTTTAAAATAAAAAGCAAGCGTAGAAATTTAACTTCCAAAGATAAGAAAAAACAAACAAAGACAAGTTCCAAAGAGCCAAAAATCCAAATAGCTATTACAAAAAGTAAACTGATGAGGAGGGGTAGTGCAGCTTAGAAAAAAATAAAAAGAGCACACTGCACTTTGTTTAATTATCCAAGGCTCTTGTTATAACTCTCTTCTCCAGACACTTATCACCTTTTCTTTTCCTATAAGCTTCAACACCAGACTCCAGCTGTTGATAGAAACCCAGAAGAGCACCTGCAATAATACTCTCCCATGCTCTTCCCTCTATCTTATCAAACAGGCAATGTCCTGGAAAAGAAGTCTCAGTTCTTTCTCAGCTTTGTCTGGTCAAAAGAGAAATAGAATATTTCCAAGCCTCTAGTTGGCAGTGTTACAAAGTTTCTTTTGCTTTCACTTTCCCCCTCCTTTTCCAAGCAAAATATAATAAGAATTAATTAAAAAATGAAAAAGATATTTAAAAAAAATAACTAAAAGAGAGTCTCTAGCCTAAAATATTATAAAGTCAAAAAGGAGAAAAAGAATAGATGAAGAAGAGAAAAAAACCAGTCCAGTTTCAAAATATAAGATCACGTGTAGAAAATCCAGCAATGAGGGGAAAAAAAATTACTTTGACATTTCTGTTTAAAATCGCCGCTTAATCACTTCTGTCAAAACTTTTACAGATTCTTTCTTTTCCTTAGGGTGTCCTTTCAAATCTTAAAATAAAGAAAAAGTTCTCACCAAACTGGCACACTCTCTCTTTCCGTTCTCTTTCATTTCGGAGCTGTCCCAACTTCAGCAGCTTTAATGGCTGCCTCTTTGCCGCTGGCAAAAAGAGCTTCTCCTGGATCTACCAGGGACTTTGCAGTATCCCTGGGATCAACAGGATGCGCTCTTTACATTCACCGTCTCTTCGGGACGGTTTAGATCCACTTGGACTGTCCAGGAGCAAAGATATCGGCAGCGATCTCAGACCTCCAAGATCGCATGCCGTATCGTCAGCTCCACCCTCACTCAATTTTTCTTCAAACTTTTTGAAGAGGTCAAAATGCTCATTACAGTAAACCTGTAGAAATAATATTCATAAAGGCCAATGGTATTTCATTTCAATAATGTATAACCAAACAATGTACAAAAATGCTTATCTCAAGGGAAAGCTTATTGGCTGAATGTCAATAGAAGACTAGACTACATCCAGAAAGGGTAGAAATAATGCATGGGGAAGGATCCTACAACAACACGCCACAGTCAACTCATCATGGACAACTCGCCATGAGACAATTCATCATGGCCAATTCACCATAGGACAACTTGCTGCGGAGCAAGAGTTACACTAATATCAAAGAAATAGTGGAACAGAATCATTAAAGAAAAGATGCCAAAGGAGGAACAAAATGAAATGTGAATGGCAAAAATCAAAATAATTTTTTAACTATTTTAAATAATTAAATGGAATTGTTGGGCTGTCCCGCAGTAAATTGTCCTGTGGCGAATTGGCAATAATGTGTTGTCCTGTGGGGAGAGTGCTGTAGTGGGTTGGCCATGATGAATTGGCTGTGGCAAGTCAGCTGTGGTGAGTTGCTCCATTCTAACACATGGGACCTTTGATCTGCATATTTTTTTCACATGTTGGAAGAATTATCCTTCTGGGTTCAGTTCCAAGTGGGGAAAAAGACACTGGAAATGTGGAGGCAGTTTGGAAAGATGGTTTAATGGTGGACAGGACCACATGGTTTGGAGCTCTAAAGTGAAAAGGCTTCAAGTTGTTGGGTGAAGGAAAAAGAAGAAGGAAAAGGGAAGAGATGCTGAATGTGCCTGGGTTTTATGCCCTCTGTTGGGATTTGAATTTGAGCTTGTATTCTGATTGGTTGTCAGACTCCCATGGGGCCATGCAGGAGCAACACTGTAGGCTGTCCTAAGTCCCAGGCTTGGTTGAACCTTGCTGGATGATGATGTAATGAAAGGGCTTTGGGCAATTCCTATTATAGCTCTACCTGGAGCAGATCTTTGTTATGTAAAATAGACTGGCCCAGTCCAGAGTAATATTAGGTCCATTAGCAAAGTTTGGGGGGGTGAGTTTCTGCCTCTCTGAGTTTCTACTTTTCTTTTTAGGGGAAATATTCTGCCTTTTTAGTATATCCTAAAATATTTCATTTTCCTAGGAGAGGGGTGGGTGTAACTTCCAACACACATATTTTCTCTCTTTTTCATGCAAGCACTCAGTGCTAGATTTGAGAAGACGGATTCTAAAGTGTAAGAAAAAGTGGGCAAACTTTGGCAGGGTGGAGGCTATACTTCATGGTTTAAGGGGCCTGAAGCCTGCAGTAGACAGGACAACAATGCAAAGTGGGTGGCTTAGGATGTTCCAGAACCCCAATCTTACTCAAGGATCTCAAGTTCTCACCACCATCTAAATCCTAGTGATAGGGTCTCCAAGATCAAACTAGGAGATGTAGACCATGGAGCTAAAGGGCAAAGTTCTGAGAAATAAAAAGGACTTCTAGCCACAAATTAGCAATAATGTCTTATCCAAACATTCTTATCCAAATTAGCATTTTTAAAAGAAGTACTATTAACATATCTTCATCATACTGCGCTGTTGTGATGGCATTGCTATTTTATTTATCCAGATATTGAAAAAAGAAAGAAAAGAACTGGAAGGACCTCATTCAATTCTTTTATCAATCCATGCATTAAAGTGCCTTCGGAGCAGAGATTGGGATGGTGGGGGAAAGAGATTGGGAAGTCTTCTCAGCTTCTACTGAGACATGATCCTCAACTGAACCAAGATACACCCTAAATCTGTGATGGTGAACCTTTTTGTTGTGGTGTGCCGATAGTACTCGTGTGCCGGCACCCCCCCTTTGCATGTGCGTGCAACACCCCCGCTCTGCCCCCTTACCTGCACTGCGCATGCACGTGCCTCTCAGCTGATTTTCGGCCCATTTGAGGCCATTTTCACCCTCCCGGAGGCTCGATGGAAGCCTCTGGAACCTTGGGAGGCTGAAAATGGGCCTGTTTCAGCACTTCCGCTATTTCCAGAAGGCCTGTTTTTCAGCCTCCCGAGACTGCAGAGGCTTCCCTCAGGCCTCTGGGAGGGCAAAAACGGGTTGGAAATCAGTTGGGACGCACACACATGCACAGTGCAGGTAAGTTTGGCTGGGGCTCTCGTGCATGCAACAAATGGCTCTGTGTGCAACCTCTGGCACACGTGCCATGGTTCACCATCACAGCCCTAAATCATAGACTAGCTATTTTTCTGGCAAACAGAATGTTGTGTAAAAGAGTCAGCTGTCATTTCCAGGCCTTCTCCTATGCCAGTGGTGGCTAACCTTTTTGGGCTCCTGTGCCAAAAATTGTGCGCGCGCTTGCACACTGCTGCTCGCATGCCACCACCCAGAAGACAATGTGCACCTGACATCCCCTACCCATGCGTGCGCAATCCCACCCACCCATCCCCACCCACCCTCGCCACCCCCTTACCTGCACTGCACCTCACAGTTGATTTTTGGCTGGTTTGAGGCCGAAAAAGGCCTCCCAAAGGCTTGAGGAAGGCTTCTGCAGGCTTCTACAAGCTTGGTAGGCCAAAATCTAGCCCCATTTCATCACTTCCTGTTTTTCTGAAAATACCGGAAGTGACGAAACGGGGCTAGATTTCGGCCTACCAAGCTTGTAGAAGCCTGCAGAAGCCTTCCTCAAGCCTTTGGGAGGCTGAAAAAGGCCTTAAACTGGCCAAAAATCAGCTGTGATGCGTGCACATGCGCAGTGAGGTAAATTTGCCTGCAGCTCACATGCCGGCACAAATGGCTCTGCGTTCCACCTGTGGCACGCGTGCCATAGGTTCGCCATCACGGTCCTATGCAATGAAGTCAGCCTAGTGAATGTCACTCTGGAAATGGAATGTGAAGCTTTTGAAAATGGGAAGTGGTATTCTTAAACCAGACAGTTGTATCCTATGAATGTTCCTTATAGAATCAGCACAAAAAGTTTTCTGAATATTTCCCTCTACCAGACATTTATCGCTTTAAGTTAAGTATTGCAAAAAATAGGTGTAAACAGATGGATAAAACGAACAATATGCTTTCCTTTTTCTGGACTGGAAAGACAGTTCACTGTTTTATACAATGTGGAACTAAACAAGGGAATATCCATGTCAATTATGTTATGCTACTCCTTTGATCCCATTATTTCTAATCTGGCGGAACACAGCTACAGGGTATTTAAAGCCTATGAAAAGGGGGGCTGTTATCCCAACAGCTGTTTAAGCAGATAAAAGGGGGGGGGAAGTAAAAGTAATTAAATTACAGCACTGACATGGAAATTTAGAGACAGTAACAAAGGTTCCACCAATTGACTTTGAGGATAGGGATTTAGCAGTGGTATGTGCTGGAATTTTCCAAATGCTTATCAATCATCTTATGCAGAGATTCTCCAACTAAGTACCTCCTCAATGTGTTCAATCTCATAATTCCTGCTGGATCAAAACAATTGAAGGGTACCAAATTGCCTAAGGCTTATCTGGGAAAAATAAGCCTATGCAAATGGATTTCCACTTGTAAAGACATCTGAGAAGAAAAGTGTCTATCATAAAGGAGTAAGACAAGGTTAGTAAGGGAAGAATTCAGTTTCTCTCACCCCATTTCTTTTACTCACTTTATATGTGAACTTGTCATAAAAATATCCTATCACCTCTCATTTCAAACAAAAGTACAATTTTCCAATTTTCCATGTTACATAAATGTTGCACTTGCTTTCAGTCTTTTTCCCAGTTTACTTCCTTCTACATGGACGTGCATAAGTCAAGATGGATAGAAATCAGAAGTGAAAATGTACCCCGTAATGCCCTCCTACTTGCCAAGAAGGGGAAAAGAAAATTCAAGGGCACTTTGTCAGTTATAAGAAATTGTTATAAACCTCTGCCAGTATCATCAATGGGTGGAAACATACTGATTTTTTAGAAAACTGAAAATGGAATGATAAAATTACTGTTATCTAAATTATTTAATATGGAGGTTAGATCTATCATTATCTTTCAGATTAACATTCTTCAATGAGTTGTAAGGAAATAAAAATGGAGTGAGTGAGAGACAGAATCATATTACTTGCCTTGAACCTCTTGTAAAAAAAAATATATGGAAACTTTAAAATATATAACTATAATTATGGACATTTGCCTCTATTATACCAATTAAAATTCATAGGAAATCTGTTTCTGATGACAGAAATAATAAAATTACAGAATAACAAGGACCTTACTCTCAGCCAGTCCTTGAGTATTGAAGATTTGTCTTTAAATGAATCCAAACTCCAGCTCCTCTTTAGGACAATGATGGTTTATTCAATATATCAGCAAACAACAAATACTCCAATCAGGCAAGAAAGGCTAAAAGCCAGGCAAGTTAGCATTGAGTTTGAGTTTGCTCTCTTTCCTTTTATCACCATTATCATGAGACACACCACACCACATCCAGGCCTATACATAGTTCTAGTTCTGGCCATGCCTAACCTATTATCTGTAAATGCTATAAACCCTATAACATGTCTCCATCCCTAACCTATTCTGACCCTAACTGATCCCCACCTGGTGCCACCTTCACCATGTCTTAACTCAATGCTTAATTACCACCTATATGTGCCCCAACCCCCTCTAACAATATGCACCACATCAATACATAAAAAAGCCATTTCCAGCCCCGCAGTTGTTTCAGAATCCATCCTGCAGCTCACAGCTCTGCTGAGTCATTCTAAATCTAAAGCAACTTTCAACACCACCAACCAGCAATACAGATCCGGCGTCAGCAGAGCTAAGGTTTATTAGCAATGGATATTCTCCATTGCCAGCTGACTTGCTGCAAGGTGTGTTCAGAGCTGATAGGCTCCGTAGCGAACTCGGAGCCTGACACTTACATGTCTTCCAGTCCAACCCCCTCCTTAAGCAGGAGACCCTATATCATTTCAGAAAAATTGTAGTCTAGTCTCTATTTAAAAGCTTCTAGTGATGGAAAACCCACAACTTCTGAATGCAAGCCATTTCACAGGCTGATTGTCCTCATTGTCAAGATTTTCTTCTTCTTAGTTTTAGGTTGCTTCTCTCCGTGGTTAGTTTCTATCCATTGCTTCTTGCTTTGCCTTCTGGTGCTTTGGAAAATAGGTTGACTTCCTCTTCTTTCTGGAAACCCCTCAAATATTATGTCACCTCTTGTCCTTCTTTTCCCTAGACCAGATATACCCAATTCATGTAACCATCATATGTTTTAGCCTCCAACCTCCTAATCTTCTTTGTTGCTCTTGTCTGCACTCTTTCCAAAAGTTAACATCTTTTTCATATTGTGGTGACCAAAACTGGATGCAGCATTCCAAGTGTGGTCTTATTAAGGCTTTGTAGAGCACTACTAATACTTCGCATGATCTTGATTTTATCCCTCTGTTAATGCAGCTTAGGGTTGCATTGGCTTTTTTGGCAGTTGCAGCACACTGCTGGCTAATATTTAAATGATGGCCCACTAGGACTCCAATATGTCTCTCACAGATACTCCTATTGAGCCAAGTTTCACCTAATCTGTACCTGTACATTTGGTTTTTCTTGCCTAAGTGTAAAAACTTAATTTTTTCTTTGAATTTCATTTTGGTAGATAGAGCCCAGTGTTCGTCTGTTGTAGAGCCATCTGAATCTTGAACATAGGTTCTGGGGTGTTGGCTATTTCTGCAATCTTGGTGCTGTCTGCAAATCTGGTGAGTTCTCCTTCTATCCCTCACCTAAATCATTTATGAAGATATTGAAGAGTATTTGGCCTAAAACAGAAACTTAGGGCAGCCTACTGCTTATTTTCCTCCATGTTCCATTAAGGACTACATGTTGAGTGTGGTGTATCAGCCAGTTACAAATCCATCCATTGGTGATGCCGTCTATCCCACATTTTTCTAGTTTACCAAGAGGATTAATGTCCACCAGAGGTGGTATTCAGCAGGTTCTGACCAGTTCTGGAGAACCGGTAGCAGAAATTTTGAGTAGTTTGGAGAACAGGCAAATACCACCTCTGACTGGCCCCAGTCCACACCTATTCTCTCCCTCCCAAGTCCCAGTTGATTGGCTGGGTCTTCTTTTGTTGCCCTACACAGGAGAACAGAACTGGAAAGCAGATTAGTGGGGTCGGGAGGGAATGGGGATTTTGCAGTATCTTTTCCACTGCCACGCTCACCAAATCACGCCCACCAAACCATGCCATGCCCACAGAACCGGTAGTAAAAAAAATTGAATCCCACTACTGATGTCCACTCTCCAGGTTTCAAAAGGTTATGTGAAGTTATTTATTTAAAGTGTCTTATAGCAGTTTAGCAATCACAGTTAAAACTATTAATATAAAAAATAAATATGGAAGGGAGAAGACAAAGAAAAGAAATAGCTATCCTCTCTATCAATTATGCATGTAGTGGTGAGAGAATTCTGGTCAATTGTGGGTTTGGAGAAAGGGAAGCAGACATTCTGCCTTGAAATCTAAATGGCATTTGCTGCAGTTTATATATAGTATACTGCAGCTGGTAAGAAAGGAACTCGGTTGCTTGGCCTGCAGACATTGTGAGAATGGACCAATCTAGACATGATTCACCACTGCAACATGTGAAAGTGTTTCAGAGTTAGTAGGGGTTTCTAATTTGTGCCTGATGCAAGCAACTCACTGTGCTAGAAAAGATTCCATGACTATAGTTGTAGTTTTCTAAGGATGAAGTGAGGAAGCCTAAAGCCACATCAATGAACAATGGCTTGAAAACATGAAATGTTTCTTTTCTTTGCACTGGAAATATGTAAAAACTCAATACTTGATTTATAAAACAACTTTCCTGCAAGAGTAGTCAATATTCATGATTCCTCAGCAGTTCTGCTTTGCACCGATCTCCCAAATTCTTTTTTTAAAGCAGTTGAGACAAAAACTGAATCTCATAAGCATAAATAACAGCTCTACCATACGGTCCTTCTCATGTTGCACTGATTTTTTAAAAAATCATTTGGTAAAGCTATATGGATCAAAGCAGCATCTTTTTTTCTTTTTCAGTCTGCATTTCAACACACTATTTCTAAACCTGCAAATGGAGATGGATTGCATCTTGTCACGTCCCATTAAGTTGTGTCTACTGTAAAGAAAATCTAATTTTAGAAATGTCCACATATCCTGCACAGAAATCTTCTTTAGTAAAGATCAGATGATCTATTTCTCCTGATCCTTGGGAACAGACATGAAATATAACCGAGCTATGTCCAGTCCAGTTCCTCAAGGCTGAGAAACTTTATTTGCCAAGTATGAGCACGGAATACGAGACATCACAGGCTTGGAATGCAGTATCAAATTTATCATGCTAATAAGGTTGCCTTGCCTTCTTCTTAGATGTCAACTTCCCAACTCCACTTGAAGGCACCTATCATTTTGACACCTTATGGACACACGCATATGGACACACCGCTCTGCCTTGTTTTGCCAAGTAATTCCATTTAAACTTCAGATACTAGCATGTGTATCTGGCAGATTACATAGCCATCAAAATTGTGTAAAGCCAGTGCAAAGCCTCCTCGCAGCAGCCGTAAAGATCTCTCAGGGCGAGGCTGTCTCATTAGGATTCATGTTTCCAGAAAGATGAAGACTTATTTATGTCTTGCAATGGCCACTTGCCAGAAAATCTCACCCACTAAAGCAATATTTCATATGGTTTTCATTGTTTGTAAAAACCGCCTCCGGCTTTGCAATTGGCTTTACAAAATTTATGTGGGTCTACATGTGTCAAAATGATAGAACTTATTGTTGGAAGAATTATCCTTCTGGTTTCAGTTCCAAGTTGGGAGAAAGACACTGGAAACATGGAGGCTGTCTGGAAAGATGGTTTAATGGTGGACAGGACCACATGGCTTGGAGCTCCAAAGTGAAAAGGACGACCACTTGCTTCAAGGTGAAAAGAGAAGGAAGGGCCAAGATGCTGAGAGATACCCTCTGTTGGGCCCCACCCTAGTGTTTCCTGTTCCTGTGTAAGAAATGTATCCCATTGGCTGTCAGACTCCCAGGGGTGGGGGTCTTAGCTAATTTTGTAGGTTTTGTCTGAACCACATGGCTTCACCTGAGTGCTGGCTGATGCAATCCTCCCAGGCCAGGTGGTGAGATGGGCAGAGGGCTTTAGGCAATTCCTATTATAGCTTTACCTGGAGTAGATCTTTGTTATGTAAAATAGACTGGCCTAGGCCAGAGTAATGGTCCATTAGCAAAGGTGGGGGGCCTGAGTTTCTGCCTCTCTGAGTTTCTACTTTTCTTTTTTTAGGGGAAATATTCTGCCTTTTTAGTATATCCTAAAATATTCCATTTTCCTAGGAGAGGGGTAGGTTTTAACTTCCAACATTAGAAAGTGAAGAAACCTGATACAAGTAATTCTTGACTTACAACTGTTCAATTAGCGACCTTTCAAAGGCATTGAAAAATGTGACTTGTGACCCGTTTTTCATAGTTACGACCTTTGCAACATCTCCAGGATCACACGATCGACATTCAGATTCTTGGCAACTGGCTCATACTTATGACCATTACAGCATCCTGGGGTCATATGATTCCCTTTTGAGACCTCCTGACAAGCAAAGTTAAGGGAGGAACCAGATTACTAACTTATCAACTGCAGTGATTTGCTTAATAATGGTGGCAAGAGAGGTCGTAAAACAGGGCAAAAGTCTCGTAACAACTGTCTTACTTAGCAACATAAGTTTTTGGCTCAATTGTGGCTGTAAGTCAAGGAGTATTGTTGGAAGAATTATCCTTTTTGGGTTCAGTTCCAAGTGGGGGGAAAAAAACACTGAAAACATGGAGGCTGTTTGGAAAGATGGTTTAATGGTGGACAGGACCACATGCCTTGGAGCTCCAAAGAAGGAAGGATCACATGCTCCAAGGTGAAGGAAAAGAGAAGGAAGGAGGGGCCAAGATGCTGAGGTTGGACCCCACCTTAGTGTTTCCTGTTCCTGGCCAAGAAATGTATCCCATTGGCTGTCAGACTCCCAGGGGCGGGGGTCTTAACTTTGTCGGCTTTGTCTGGACCACATGGCCTCACCTGAGTGTTTGCTGATACAATCTTCCTAGGCCAGGTGGTACGATGAGTAGTGGCCTTTATTATGTTGAATACTCTGGCCTAGGCCTTAATGGCCCATTAGCAAAGGCGGGAGGGGGCTGAATTTCTGCCACTCAGAAATTCTGACTTTCTACTCCTTTTAGGGAAAATACTCTGCCATTTTAATATTTCCCAAGATATTTCAATTTTCTAGAAGAGGGTTGGGTGCTGACTTCCTACCCTACTTGCATTTAAATATACCCTACATGCATTGGCCTGAGCCTCTCTAGCAGCCAGGTGTTTACTGCCTTATTCTTCTGTTTCTTTTGAGAAGTGATAAAGCCTAAAGAAGGACAGAGTGTTGATACTTTTGCAATGAGGGGCATTTTCTCAAGGGCTGTTTTATTGCTGTAGTATCATGAGTGGGGACAGGCAGCTGAGAATGATGTTGGCTCTTTGAACTGCAGATTCTTTTAAACTTATGCAGGCACACAGTAGCCCAGGCCAAAGTAGGCATGAAACTAACACCCTTCTCACTTTTCATTCTCCTTGGCAGAAGACCAATGGCTGCAAGCCCCCCGTTGCCAATTTTTTTATTTTGCAAATAAAATGGAAGCCGATTGAGATGTACCTGCTCCTGAATGTAAGGAGATAAAGGACAAAGGGCTCTCTTGAGTTCAGGAGGCAAAGGAAAGCGAGAATTCCCTTCAACTGGGAAATAGGATTCCTACTGCTCAAGGTTTCAAAGCTTAGCAAAAGATAATACTAGGCAATTGGCTTAGCATTTCTTACCGCTCACATCGCAAGATCCTCGGATCGCAACCTGATCCTTTCCACTTCCTCTTAAGAATCCCTTGATGGAATAAATATCATGTCCTTGAGGAAGACCGAAACTATATTAAGAACCGAGGTCTTTCTGCCTCCTTTCATTTGGAGCCTCTACTATTTTCTCTTCCCTTTGATTTGAACAAATTTAAAGAAAGCCCTTTTGATTACCTCAATATCCTTCGCTGAACCGGAGGATGGCCAAGGTAATTTGCTGGTGACAACTGATGAAAGCAAACCAGGACCGCTGTGCTAGCAGTGATATGAATGAGTTCCCCTTACCTTCTACCTCATCCTAAGGAAAAATAATAATGACGAATATTCCATAATTTGGAATTATGTGATTTGCCACTTCAGTAGAAGCTATACAGGTAATCCTCGACTTACAACAGTTTGTTTCGTGACCGTTCAAAGTTACAATGGCACTGGAAAAATGTGACTTGTGGCTGTTTTTCAGATGCTACGTTTGTGGCATCCACAGGATCATGTGAGCAAAATTCAGATGCTTGGCAACTGGTTCAAATGTATGACCACCACAGGATTCCAGGATTCCAGGAACATGTGATCCCCTTTTGTGACCTGACAAGCAAAGTCAATGAGGAAGCCAAATGTCATGCCCCTGTTGGAGTCTGACTCCGAGGGAGAAGAGGAACAGCCTACAAGAAGTGGAAGTGTGGCTCTGGAGGTTGTGAAGGAAACTGGGGAAGGGCAGAGGCCGGCTGGGCAGTCAGAGGAAGATCCAGGCCCATCCTCTCTTCATCCTAGGGCACTTAGGGAGGAGAGGATTAGGGAGAAATGTGAATGGCGTGGTCTAAGGGGGAGAAAAGGGCCTTGATCCCCTTCATGGACTGCAACTGTGAGGACTGTTTAAAAGGACAGACTGTGCATGGGCCAGTGCTGAAAACAAAGCGTGAAAATATTTCTAGTGTGTCCGTTCTTATCTGAGTTTGGCATCCTTCCCAGTGTGTATTCAGATATCTGTGGACGTCTTCAAGCCCTTATCTTGCCTGGTTTCCTTAATTGCTTCAGTGTGGTTTGTGTTGTTTTTTTCTATTTATAATTTATAGGTATTTTTCGTTTGAACGGCATTTCCTCCTTTTTGTAACTGTTTGTGGGGGAGTTTTTTGTCTCCAGTCAAGGATATTTGGAGCTTTGAAGCCAAGTTGAAGGAATTAAAGGGGCTTCACCTGTTTATGTTACTTTGTTGATTTTGTATCCCACCCTGGGTCATCACACCAGACTCGCTTAACAACCAAGTTACTAACTTATAATTTGCAGTGATTAACTTAACAAATGTGGCAAGAAAAGTCATAAAATGGGGCAAAATTCACTTAGCAAATGTCTCACTTAACAACAGAAATTTTGGGCTCAATTGTGGCTCTAAGTCGAAGACTATCTGTATTAGATTAGATTGCCAAGGCTTTAACTGAGTTTCATCCTATGTTTAGAATAGCAGTACAAAGAAACCACTTATTTTATTCTTTGTCTCACCTTAGGGGGAAAAGAAATCATGTTAATTTCAGACTATTTTTCAAGAAAGTATTACAGAAAAGTAATACAATCAAAAAATGCACTACACATTCAACATAGTATGCAAACATGAATTTTCCAAAGGATTAGTCATTTCAACCATTCATCAAAAGTAGAAATTTTGTTTTTGTTTTTTAAATGGTTCTTTTCTATTCGTATTTTATATATTTGTGTCATTCTTTTTTTTTTAAATGATACATTTCTGTTGGTTTGGGAAATATCCAAAATCCTCTTGCATATTCATACAGGCTAACACATGACAAGAGACAGCAATTTACTATAGGAATTATGGCAAAATGCCATTAAAATTAATTATTGTCCTGTCACATTTTTTAAAAAAATTAAAATAACCCACCACTGTCTCACAAAGTCATATAATATCATAATGGGACTAGGGAAGATTCACTCTAAAAAAACCTCTTCTTCTCTCTTTTTTCTCTGCATGGCATTAACAAAGATGGAATTTAATTAAAACAAATGAAGAATGAGTTGAAGAACCGCAGGGTTTTACATTGAGAAGTAAAAAAAATTTTTTTCACTACATTGAATTGTAAACAAAAATGTGCTTTTCTATTCCCTTATGGCCTATAGGCATTGCAATATTTATAATGGACAGTTACAGATGTTTTCCTAGCTTACCTGGAATCTGGGTAGAATTTAGACATATGTATGTCATCACCATTGCTAGGCCCCTCTTTAAATAAGAAAACGCTTGCTGGTATCTCCTGATAGCTTAAGTGGACTATCAACAGATCACAGTGGTATTAACAAAATAATACCCTGCTGAAAGCAGACAGATGCAGCAGAAAAGAGGGTGTCTTTTTTTGTGTGTGTATGTGTGTGTGTGTGTGTGTGTGTGTGTGTGTGTAGTATATCAATAAAGTATATTATTTAAAAGGAAGGAGGAGGACAAGAAAAATGAAATTGGCAGCATGATCAGAAGTATTTAGGGTTTTTTTGTATTAGTTCTATAGCTCTAAATTTAAAGAAAATGGGACTGAAATTTTTAAAATTATATTTACAAATATATAAAATATAAAAATATATTCATATTTACACAAACACAAATAATTTTATTTGTATATTTACAGAATGCAACACAAACAAACAAAAAGATTGTATGCGTGGAATTAATTGCAATTTTCCTCTAGTTTTTGTTTTGTTTGTGGTTCTGAGCATGGGAGATTTTAGGCTGGATTTCTTTTCACTTGAAAAATTACTTTATTGGTTTATTTGTTTACTCAATTTGATGCTGCTCAACTCCAAATGATAACACAATACTCCAGAGAATATAAAAACAATAGAATAGGAAACAACAATTAAAAAAACACAAACTAGAACAAGACACATAAGATGGCAAATCCATCAGATACATCACACAACTTCTATTTAATTGGGTGCCACTGAGCCAGGTTGATACCTGATGACTGTATGGACAAACAACTATCATCTTGACCTGTACTTTACTTATTTACTCATTGGAGAGGAGCATGGTGTAGTGGTTAAGGTGCATGAATAGGAATGGTCAAATCCCTTAGGCACAGCAAGCAACTGTGTGATGTGGTCCAGTCATTCCCTCTCAATCCCAAATTGGCATCAGGCTCTGAAGCAAACTGGCTGATAAACACAAGTCCTTTTTCTATCATGAAGTTACAGTCCTCCACAGATAAGGACTACAACTGAAACAGCTACTACAAGGTAGAAGGTGTAGCCATTCTAAAAGTATTGTAGAAAGTTAGCACCCACCCGGCTCCTAGAAGAATTAAATTATTTCTGAATATTAAAAAGGCAGAATATTATATTTCCCTAAATGAGAAATGGAGAAACATGTTTTTTAGAGGCAGAAAGCAACGCCCACCTTCCTTAATAGCCCACAGCAGATGTCAGCACTTAAGGAAGACAAGTATCTAGATAGCTCTATTCAAAGGAAAAACAAATACTGCAGGCAGAAATCTATTCAAGACAGAATATTTTGAAACTCCCTGCAGCAAAGTCTAAACGATGGCAGAATGATGGGATTAGCCCTCACTCAAGATCCAAAACAGGACAAAAGCCATTAAGCCACAATAGGAATTGCCCAACACCCTTTCAGAACACAAGCCCCTTCATTGCATCATCTGAGAGCAGTTGAAACTTCAACCAAACTTAGCTCAGACAAGCACCTAGGAATTACATTTCCTCTTTTACCTATAGAACCAGCTATAACCCCTATACAACCTCTATCTGTCCCCATAGGAATCTGACAACAGTATTATTAATAGAAATGCACATAATAGCTAACTTTTAGATGCAGCTCTTTTACCAGATTTTTGCAATTGTTAAATAATTTAGAACTTAATTTATTCTTGATATTCATAGAGAATGAGTCAGAGAGAGAAAATAGGTGAATGGATGCATGCATGGATCGAGCATTATAGATAAGCAAGCAGGCAGTCTTAGCTATTACCTAAAAAATTAACAAACCACTGTTCAAAAGATTTAAGAAACTGTTCATGATTTACACTGTGTGAGAAGGCAAAACAGTAACCTGTAATATTGGAAAATATGCTTTTGGAGGGTTCCTTTGTATCAGACTTTGGTACTTAGTTACTACCTAGACAAGCATCTGCAATATTTTTGGCAACATTTTCAAAAGTGGTTTGTCATTACCTCTTCCTAGGGCCAAGAGATAGTGACAGTCCTGAGTCATCCAGCTAGTTTAGTCTATAAAGAGGAACTAGAATTCACAGCCTCCTAGTTTCTAGCCTGGTATTTTAACCACTACCCTAAATTGGCTCTTGGAGAATATGCTAAACAATGTGAAAAACATCATAAAAAGAGTATTTAATATTGTATAAATAATTACATGTGAATGGTTTTATTTATTACTAAAACCTCCCAATTTATGTATGTGGTTACTAAGAGCTGACAGCAACTAGATGGCATGTAATCAATTGATCAAGCCAAAAACTACAAAGAAAAGCTGAATCTCATGCATTGCTTTGTCATTTACTGACTTTGAGATTCCCAAAAGTGCTTTTTCCAAAAGACAACTGAACATTGTCCATTTCCCCCGCTCTGGAAATGTTTTATTTCCCATCCAATAAGCACCACGTTAGAGCAAAGACAGACTGACGATGCAGAGAACGAAACAGAGTTTTCTACAATGGAGCTATTATTTTAACAGGGAAGGCCTGGAGAAATTATAGGGGACAGCAAGCAAAACATTGTCAAAGGGGAAAAAAACAAACCCAAGAAAAAACAGCTTTGTGACAAACTGTGACCTGGATGATTGAGAATCTCCATAGACTGAGATTCATTTATAACTCTAACTTTTCCCTGGAGGGTATCACTCACCTTTTAGACATTGTTCATATCTGACTAAAATATATTGCTTAAATATAAATTAGCTTGGGAGCTGGAGCATATGTGAAAAAGTCATGCTAAATGAATCTTCTGAAGTTACACCAAGCTGAGATCAGCCTCTCTCTGAGGGTCTAAACTGAATGTTTTATGGTGAGGCATGCAATCCTCTCAACTATAAGCGTGACTTTTCTTAGTTTCTTGGGGACAGTTTGGATAAATAAGCAGTTGTTCATGGAATGAACACAGAAGGCTATGACAGACACATGAGCTTCTTTCTGAGATCCAAAACATGTCCCAGTACACATACCTGTGTTGAGGAGACCGTGGTTATTCAAACAAATAAGGGTGTATTTTTATCCCATATAATAAATAAAAGGAAGCATGATAGAGAGCCATTTAGGGTTGCATACCATTTTGGAGAAAGGTCTGATGAAGCTTTCTTATGAACTTGAGCTCATCATAAGCTTCTGATTTATGAGGAGTAGAAATGCATCTGGTGCTGTAGCTCATCATATGGATTCCAAATATCTGTCTGGACATATCTTCCAGATCAAGATATGGACAGCATCTGCTCTCCTCAGACCTCTGCTACCTCATGCATTTTCCACATTTTCATATTTATGGAAAAAGGGATCCGCTAAATTATTAGCAAAGTTGTTTGAAAGTCTGTGCAAAATAATGGAAAGGCACCAGGCCCAGATGGACTTCCGGCAGAATTTTACAAAACATTACAAGAATCATTGAATCTTCCATTGGTAGAAGTTATGAATGAAGTTATGTTAAAGAAGAGGATACCTAAATCATGGTCAGAAGCTTATATCATACTTGTTCCAAAAGAGGAGACCGATCCATTACAAATCAAGAACTATAGACCTATTTCCCTACTAAACGCAGATTATAACATTTTTGCTTCAATATTGGCAGAAAGACTTAAAAAATATTTAAATAATTCTTTCCATCCTGATCAAAATGGATTTCTGCCAAAAAGACAAATTAAAGACAACATGAGAGTAAATTTGGACACTTTGGAATATTACGAGGCACATCCTGAAAAACAAATGGCTCTGATATTTCTAGATGCACAGAAGGCATTTGATAATGTGAATTGGCGATTCATGTTATTACTGTTGGAACAGATGGGTTTTGCTAGAAAATTTATCCAAGCAATAGAAGCTATATACTATAAGCAAACAGCAAAGGGAGGGAGAGCTGACAGAGGGAGAGCTGACAGACTCTATTAATATAAGAAAAGGAACAAGACAAGGGTGCCCACTATCATCTTTGTTGTTTGTGCTAACTTTGGAAGTGTTAAGCAGAAATATTAGAGATGAAAAGAATATAAAGAATATAAAAGGAATGAAAATCAAAAAGGAAGAATTTAAGCTGCAAGCATTTGCGGATGATCTGGTTTTCATTTTAGAAGACCCTTTAGAAACAGCATCAAAATTGATAGAAAAGATAGAGACATATGGAAAGGTGACTGGTTTGAAAATAGATAAAGATAAGACAAAGATTTTGACAAAAGAATATGCTATTAAGACAAAAGGAAGAACTGGCAGACCTATTGAAATTCAAGTCACGAATAAGATCAAGTACTTGGGATATATTTGACAGCAAGAATTAGTACATTAAAAGAGAATAATTATATTAAACTTAAACAGCAGATAGCTCTAGATTTGGCGAAATGGGAAAACTTACAACTCTCACTAATAGGGAGAATCTCAACAATCAAGATGACTATATTACCCAGAATTTTATATTTGTTTCAAACAATTCCAATTAGGCTTGGAAAAGACTACTTTGAAGATTTAAATAAAATTGTGTTGAAATATATATGGCAAGGTAAGAAAGTGAGAATAAAGTTAAAACTTTTGCAAGATGCTAGAATTAGAGGAGGATTTGGTTTGCCTAATTGGGAATTGTACTACCAAGCTACAAATCTGATGTGGGTTAAGGAATGGATAACACTAAGAAATGCTAGATTGTTGACATTAGAAGGACATGATTTGTTGTTGGGGTGGCATGCTTTTTTATGGTACAAAGGAACTAAAACACAGGGGTATTCTAGAAGACATTATATATGGGAGTCTGTGGTTAAACTGGGAGAAGATTAAAAGACAATGTTATTTGAAAATTCCACTCTGGTTATTGACTATTGAAGCATTCTCGTATCCTATAATATACAAAAAGGAACAAACAGTTAGATATGGTGAAATACTCAATGAAAAGGGTGAACTTAAAACTATGCAAACATTAGAGGAACAAGGTATAAAGATGAATTGGTTTTCATATGCGCAAATACATTCAAGGTATGATAAAGATTCTAAAACCAAAGGTTTCTATGATAAACTGACTGACTTAGATAAGATTTTGACAGGTACTGATGAAAAGGTGATTAAAAAATTGTATGGATATTTATTAGAAATTAAACTAGAAGAAGAACAAGTTAAAGAAACTATGATTGCTTGGGGGAAGAATTTTGGATATGGGATTGATTTAGAAAAATGGCAAAAATTGTGGTCTCAAAATTATAAAATGACAATGTCAACAGCATATAAAGAAAATTTGTATAAGATGTTTTACAGGTGGCATTTCCCTCCGACAAGAATAGCAAGAATGTTCAAGAATAAATCTGAAAAATGTTGGAAATGTCATCAGACACCTGGCTCATATTACCATATGTGGTGGACTTGTGCGGATGCTAAAAAATACTGGACTAAAATCCACATGTGGTTGGAAAAAATGATGAAAAAACATATAGACTTGAAACCAGAGATATTTTTATTGGGAATTTTACCTGAAATATATAGTAAAGACTTGAAATACCTGATTGTAAATGTATTAGCAGCGGCTAGGATTGTATTTGTTAAGTCCTGAGCATGGGCGCAAGGAATGGAGACAAGGCATTGACTGTGACTTCAACTCTTTATTAGTGACTTCAGAACAGAGCAAAGATACTTGGGCAGCAGCAGCTCTTTTATAGAGCTGGCTGCTGTCAAAACAACCAATGATTTGAGTTTACCGCTCTAAGAAGCGTCCAATCAGAGGCGACCCGCTGTCAGCCAATCAGATCAGCCAGAAACGACCAATCACGACTCGCTATTCACGGGCCAATCAGAAGTGCAGGATTACGAGCCTGCTGTTGAAGTAAAACTATTAGGGTTGTTAATGAACGCGTTAGCTTAGTTCGTAACAGTATTTGCTAAAAACTGGAAAAATGAGAAAATACCATCACAGGAAGAAATCATTAAGAAAATATTGGAATGTGCTGAAATGAGTAGATTGACATTTGAAATTAGAGAACAAGAGGATAAACAATTTTATAAAATTTGGGATCTTTTCTATCTATGGTTAGACAACAAAGTACAATAACGAAACATGTAGATTTTTAGAAAATAATAAATATATAAAGATGTACTTCTTTCTTATTATAACTACAAAATGATTTTAGGATAGATTTGGGGTGATAATATGAACTGTTATAAAATAAATTAAGTAAATTATGGTTATCTTGTAAAACATGAATGAATAAAGTATAGTCAAATGATTGATTAATAATGATACTAAGTTATTTAATTTTTGATTGACAATATGAGATTATATGTAATGTAATTGTAATTGAAGACTACGAAATGGAAGCACAAAATAATTTGTAAACCAGCCGGCACACTGTATGTACACCTATGGAAGATAGCTTGATGTTTTTATGTTTTGTTTGTTTATGTTTGTTTTTAAAAGCCAATAAAATTTAAAAAATAAATAAAAATAAATAAATAAAAGGAAGCATGATAGAGAGCCATTTAGGGTTGCATACCATTTTGGAGAAAGGTCTGATGAAGCTTTCTTATGAACTTGAGCTCATCATAAGCTTCTGATTCATGAGGAGTAGAAATACATCTGGTGCTGTAGCTCATCATATGGATTCCAAATATCTGTCAGGACATATCTTCCAGATCAAGATATGGACAGCATCTGCTCTCCTCAGACCTCTGCTACCTCATGCATTTTCCACATTTTCATATTTATGGAAAAGGGGATCTGCTAAATTATTAGCAAAGTTGCTTGAAAGTCTGTGCTGATCAACTGGTCCCCATCTTCATTCGCATCTTTAATAAAGAGGTGTGATGTCCCTTCTTGCTTCAAATGCTCTACTCTTATCCCATGCCCAAGAAACCCTTCATCAAGGAGCTGAATGCCTACAGACCAGTTGCTCTGATATCCATAGTGATGAAAACCTTTGAAAGGTTAGTGCTGGCTCACCTGAAAACCATCATGGATCCGTTGCAAAGCTTCTTGCAATTTGCCTACCATGCAAGTAGATCGGCAGATGATAGTGCTGCACTACATCTTACAACATCTTGAATCCCCAAACACCTATGCAAGGGTCCTTTTTGTAGACTTCAGCTCAGCATTCAACACTATCACTCCAGAAATCCTCTCTAAACTGACTCAGCTAGCTGTGCCTGACCACACTAATAGATGGATTATAAGCTTTCTAACAGATAGGAAGCAGCAGGTGATCACATTCAATTAACACAGGAACCTGCCAGGGCTGTATGCTGTCTCCATTACTCTCTCCATTAGTGTATGTTCTCTCTATTACTCTTTTCTCTATATACCAATGACTGCATCTCTAAGGATCCTGCTGCTAAAGTACTGAAGTTTGCAGATGATACAATAGTCATTGGTTTAATTCAAGATCATGATGAGTCTGCATACAGATGAAATAGTGGCGCAAGCTACTATCTGGTTTGGCACAGCAACCAAACAGGGCAGGTACAGACTTCAACAGATAGGACTGCAGAAAAACAGTTGCAATCAGCCTGCCTTCCACTGAGGACCTGTAGACTGCACAAGAAGGCTAAGAAAATATCTACCCCTTATATAGTGGACCCCACCCCTATTGTGGACATAAATTGTTTCAACTTCTCCTCTCAGTATGTCACTATGGGCATTGTATGTCAAAACAACTAGACACAAAGATTGTTTTTCCCCTATGCCATCACCCTGCTAAACATCTAATTCCCACACCACTGTCTTAAGCCTAAAAATGTTTACCAGTGGTGGTATTCTACTGGTTCGGTCCAGTTTGCGCGAACCGGTTGTAAAAAATGCTACCGGTTGGCCAAACCAGTAGTAAAAACCCCCAGCTTTTTTCTTTTTTTCCCTCTCCACGATCAGCTGTTCCGATGATCAGCTGTGCCAGGATCCCCCCGCTGTCAAACGGCTTTGCCCAGGAGGCTTCCCTAAGGCTCAGAAGGCCAAAAAATGAAGCGTGAGGGGCTGCTCTGTTTTTGCCTTCCTGGGCCTCAGGGAAGCCTCCTGGGGGGCGTTTTTGAAGGAGGGGGGTGCTGCACCAAAAAAGAAGAAAAAGCCATGCCCACCCAGTCACATGGCCACGCCCACCTAGTCACTCCCACCTAGCCACACCCACAGAACCGGTAGTAAAAATATTTTCATCCCACTCCTGATATTTACCCACATAGTACTCTGTATTGCTATTATCCTTCTCATCTTCTCACCTTTCTCATCTTTCCTACTACCTTCTCCTATTGGTATCCTATGATTTATCACCTTAGGATTTATGGTTGTATCTTATGATCCTGTGACATTACTTTGTATGTACACTGAGAGCTTAAGCACCAGAGACAAATTCTTTGTGTGTCCAATTGCATTTGGCCAATAAAGAATATTTAGTTCTGATCTATTCTGTTCTATTCTATTCTATTATGGGGGGAAAATCCATCTGATCCTGGGTGTTTCATGACTAAATTCAACAATAATCCAATGAAGCTGAATGATAGAAATTTCATAACACAAACAGAATTGTTGGATTTTACTGCATAGCTAAGCTATGTGTAATAATGGAGATATGTTTGGATGGTTTTAAAAGAAAATTAATAAACTATGGAGAAGGTTCACAATGTTTACTAAACATGTATAATTAGCCATTATAGAAGATTCTCAACACTAGTAACTTAAGACCAGAAATGGAAGGAATGTTATATATTATGATCCAGTTTCCACTGAAGGATAGACTGCTGTCTTAGATATAATAACTATGACTATCTTTTTGTGGTTACAGGTAGCTAAGTCTAGTGGTTAAATGTTAAAGGTGCTGGATTTTTTGTTGTTGTTCAGAACGTATATTCAAGTAAGAACAAGAATAATGATAACCCTTTTTTGTTTCAGGTAACTTTGTTCTGTGTTTTAGCAAAACATTTCTCTACAAAACTGCTATGCCCCATTGAAGCCACATTTCTTTAAAAAAAAATGCTTCTGCATTTTTTGTTCTTTCTGTTGGTCTCACACGTATGTGAAAATAGCTGAGGCTTAATATGTGCCTTACAGAAGTAGACTTTCAAGAAATTTGCTTACTGACATTTATACTCAATGAGGTAAGATAGAACTGCCATAAAAAGTGTTATGCATGCACAGTAATAGAGGATATTTACAAATGTAAACACTGGTATAGTATCGTTGCAAAATGTGGAAATTTGTTTTTAATTGTTGAAACGTTGAATAAACAATTTTTTTTAAAGTGTTATGCATGGCCCAGAACTCTTGCCTGCAGAACTCAATGCAAGCTCTCTGTGAATTGAAACAGCTGCCACTTCCCTACTAGCGGGTGCAATATGTCACATTATACCATTGCGGGAATGCAGTAACCTTAAATAGGGAATGACAAATTTATAGCAGCAAGGAATAAGTCTCATACCTTCACCATGCCTGCATAAAACAACATCCATCATCTGGATTAATTAAACAAACAAAGATACCATTCCTGTCTAATTACAAATAAATAAAGGCAATAAATAGGGTGAAGTTGGCATTGTACAGTTCAATCAGCTCAGTTCTCAGTGTATTTTAGCTTTTCTATCCCCAGATCCTAGATCAGTTCTTTGTTTGTTTAGATTAGAGTAGGGTTAGTGATATAGAGATGGAGAAATAAATGGATTATGTCTATCTATGTCTGTCTGTTTGTCTGTCTATCTATCTATCTATCTATCTATCTATCTATCTATCTATCTATCTATCTATCTATCTATCTACAGTATCTGTAACTATATCATTCATATCAATGAACAAATTCCATCAGGAGCGTTACCTGGTTTCACGAAGATGAAAATTTCTTGAAATGAAAGAGATAAAATAAAGCGATAACACGCACTTTTTCCCCCTGAAAAAGGGGCAAATGATGTATGCGTGTTATACGCCGATATAATGTTAAGAAGCCAGCGGAGGCCGGGCGGTGCGAGCAGAGGGCAAGCGGAGGCCGGGCGGTGCGAGCGGAGGGCAAGCGGAGGCCGGGCGGTGCGAGCAGAGGGCAAGCGGAGGCCGGGCGGTGCGAGCGGAGGGCAAGCGGAGGCCGGGCGGTGCGGCGGAGGCCGGGCGGTGCGAGCGGAGGGCAGCGGAGGCCGGGCGGTGCGAGCGGAGGCCGGGCGGTGCGAGCGGAGGGCAAGCGGAGGCCGGGCGGTGCGGCGGAGGCCGGGCGGTGAGCGGAGGGCAAGCGGAGGCCGGGCGGTGCTTCAAAGTTTTTATTTAGAAATTTAAATTTTTTTTCCTGAAATTTCCCTCTTAAAATGAAGATGCGTGTTATACGCCTGTGCGTGTTATACGCCGATAAATACGGTACTTGCTTGGTTCTGTGATAACTACAGTAATCTCATATTCTGCTAAAAAAAACAACACCTCATACCTCTACTCATGAACTAGAATTAAACAATTAGAATAACATTTAAAAACTGTTGATGAACTTTAGATGTACATAAGAAGCCCCACTAGAGAAAAAGAAAATGCAAGTAGGATAAGGCACATACACATACAAAATATGATGTCCAATAGATATACGGTAAATGGTGATTTCCCCATTAATAACCAAAAGAACAACTAAATTTCTGCCAGTTTCACAGCTATTTAAAATCACAGGATCTCTGTTCTTTGCCCCCATGCCAACTTTATTATGCTTCAAAAATATTTACAATTGTTTTAAATATCATTTATATCTTTACCTCTGATCTTTCATTGTGCCCTTTCTAATCCACTATGTATTTTACCCAGAAGCAAATTTCAATAACTTCAGGGACATTTACTTGTTAGTATAGATGTTATGAATGCACTATAAATATTTCAAAAGCAACAAGGTTTCAGGGTAGTGTACATTTCCTTTCTGAATGGGTATGTTTTCTCTGCTAATTCTTTTTTCTCAGCCTGTCTTTGCATTTCAGCATCTCCTAATTTAACAAGAATAATTAACTGCAAGAAGTTTTTGTTCTGTAGCCCACACGGTACTTTGCCAGTAAGCCTTTCACAGGCCCTGTAAATTGGACACTTAGTCTTAATAGATTCCATTGATATAAAGTCAGTTTGACATTAAAATCTTTGGATACTTTTCTGTCCCGGAAAATGTTTAACTATGAGGTAGGTAGGTTTCTACCTAATGATGAAGCCCCAAAATAACTGACTGAACACTTGATCTGAACATACTTGATTGGACAGTCACTTGTCTGAAATGGTGAAAGGCAGGGGTGTCAAACTTGCAGCCCATGGGCCAGATGCATCATGTGCTGGCCATGCCCAGACCCGGTTTAGCTAAGGGGGGGGGAGTCACAATACATCACCTGATGACGTGACACCACAAGTTTGACATCCCTGATATAGGGTCTTCTGCTTGAGCAGGTGGTTGGACTAGAAGACCACCAAGGTCCCTTACAACCCTGTTCTGATTAAAGATATTGGAGCAAATTATAGATATTAAATGTATGCAAACATCCAGGGGTTGGATTCAAATTTTTTAACAACTGGTTCTGTGGGTGTGGCTTACTTGGTGGGCATGGCTTGGTGGTCATGTTATTGGCTGGGCATGGCCAACTCAATATCACTCACATCAAGGCACGCATCTCCTCCCCTGGCCTCTCATGACTGTGGGGATGCTGCAACAGTCATAAGTGTGAAAAATGGTCATAAGTCACTTTTTTCAGTGCCATTGTAACTTTGAATGGTCACTCCACACAAGCAAAGTACCAGCAAAGGAGAAAAAAAAACTCAAGAGAAGTTCCTGAGACAGGAAGTCTAGTCCTGCCAAGAATGTAATAAGGGTTAACAGAGAGGCAGTTTCTGTAAGCAACACCAGAATGTTTCCTTCCTGCCTTCCTTACAGGATTAGGCCAGTAATTTCTTCTAACAACCAGTTCTCCGAACTGCTTAGAATGTTAACAACTGGTTCTAGCGAATAGGTGCGAACTGGTAGAATCCCATCCCTGGATATGGGCATCCATACCAGGCCACCACACATAGCTGTGTGCCAATACCTTCATTCTAACTATTCCAGGATGCCCCTCATGTAAAACTTTCAAAACTGGAATTTGCAATTGTTGGGGAATTACTACTCTACTTCCCCAAAGCAAACAACCCTAGAGAGAAGATAACTCTTGCTGGCGAATCTGAAATGGTAGGAATTCAGTGGCAAAAGGACCTCTGGGCCATCCCCTTCCTACCCAGTCAAGGACTTGGGAAATTACCTTATCCCTTGTAGAGTGGCGTGCTACATCTGCTGAAACGCGGACTTTGGTTGAATGCAACAGATGTCTAATAAGCACCCAGTAGAAAATGTATTTGCACAAAGAGAAAATGAGTGGGATGGCATTTATCATCATGATCAAAGAATGCAAAATAAGTTTAGCATTCAGTAATTTGGTGTTAAGCAGCAGCGCACAGGGCCACAGTTGTTCATGCAAAGAACAATCCATTCTTGCATTGTTAACATCTGATTCTTTTTACTGCAGTTATTTACAGTCAGACTTTTTGGATCACTAGTTTGCAAGATTATAAAAAGAAAATGAGTGACCACGCAGAAATATGTTAGAACTGTAGGAATATATTGCCATGCAAAGCTGCAACCCTACACCCCTTTTATCTAACAACAATTCTTATCAAATACTGTAGGACAGGGGTCTTCAAATTTGACAGATTTAAGACTGCCATGAATTCCTCCTCCAGTCATGTTAGCTCAGGAATCCTGGGCATTGAAGTCCACAAGTCTTAAACTTGCCAAGTTTGAAGACCCTTGCTGTAGGATTTAGCTGTGAATGTTTTCCACTGAGGTAACTTTGATGAAACAGATTCTAAAAATGTCCTATGCCCAAATACATATGTGTTTTCTAAATGACCAAATTCTTATTGTTTTTTTTTAAATCTTCCAGCAGTTGTATACAAAACTGTAAGTCTGATTGTTAAAATTATGAAATGTAATAATTCACAAAAATTCTGAGTACTCAGAAAGAACATCTCCTGGCATGCTTATGAAACAAAAATTAGACTGAAAGGAACTTCCTAAATCTCACTAGTGTGCTACTAATGATAAGGATAGATTCTCAGGCTGGTGTTTTTCTTTAAATTTGTGCTCTATTTCTTATATCCATAGACCGTTAATATGGTTTGCTGCTCTTGGAGTCTCTGAATTGTGATTGAAAGGAACAGACGTTTCTCAGTTAGAGAATGTCTTATCATTACGGGGTGTGAGGGGGAAACCCTACACTTTTCTTGCTTTTCGAAATGGATCTTTTTTTTTTTCTTTTGCATTTGAATATAGTTCCACCCTATATTTTTGTTTGCAGCTTGTTGATTTCTATGTTTCTATTTCTAGACTAATACGAAAGTACCTTTTGGAAACAAAAGCCTAGATGCTGGAATTTTTTTTTTCATTCCTAGCAAGATGCTACTTTATGGTGTGATTATTACTCATGGAGCATCAGGTGACATGATTTTCTCTGACCTTGTTTCTTGGGCAAACTACTTTGCGTCTAATGCCCAAGTGTCAAACTTGTAGTGTCACATTGCCATCATGCGATGTATCGTGACATTTTCCCCCTTCGCGGAGCTGGGGTGGACGTGGCTCCGTAGGCTGCCAGTTTGACACCCCTGAATGAATTTCTCTGTCTGTGATTCACCTGCAAAAGCCTTAACATTATCCATTGGGCTTAAAGCAGAAGGTCTCCAATCTTGGCAACTTTAAGACTTGTGGACTTCAAAGCTGGCTGAGGAATTCTAGGAGTTGAAGTCCACAAGTCTTAAAGTTGAATCTGGATTTCCCATGGATTTTGCTTGTCAGAAGGTTGCAAAAGCTGATCACATGACCCCCGGGACAATGCAACCATCAAAAATATGAACTAGTAGTCAAGCATCTGAATTTTGATCATGAGCCATGGGGATGCAGCATACCATTATAGGCAGTTCACTGCTGAATAGGATTTGCAGACAAGAATCCAAGCGTGATATTTTGACAAAAACCCCAAATAGATGTAATTTATATTAGATAGCAATCTCTAAAGTGAACTTTTCTGGGTTTATTGTGTTTTCTACCGTGTGTCTCATATAATAAGGCCGGGACTTTTTTTTTTTTGAGCCCTGAAAAAATGGCTAGGCCATTTTTTCGGGGGTGACTTAATTCCCCCCCCCCCCTTGCATCTTCAGGCAGGCGAGCGGCGACGCCTTGGATGTTGATCTCAGCGTTGGTGGGGCACTTTGTATCAGGGTCAACGCAGGCAGCACCATATCCGGGTGTGCAACAAAAGTACTTCCTAACAGCAACCCCCCCGCCCATTTTGCATGTTTTAATATAGGCCTTAATTTGGGGAGAGGGGCTTAATTTCATTTCATGCCTATAAAACATGCTGGGACTTCCTATTGGGGGAGGCCGTATTGTTGGAGAAACAGGATAATGTACGTCATATATATTGTTTCCCTTTGGGAAAAACTTCACTTAAGAAAAAAAAAAGCATAATAATTTTAGCATGTTACACTTCTTCTAACACTCCTCTTGTGCCTAAAATAGCAAAATGATGCCTTCTAATCACATTGATCAAAAATCATATTAATCGGGGCACAGTGTTAAAACATTTACTGGTATGTTCTTGAAGTTTTAAAATTAAAACTTTACAGCAGTTTATTTTTCCTTTTTCTCAGTTATCCATACTTGAATTTTTGGACAGTCACAAATCATCTAAGACAGTGGTCCCCAACCTTTTTGTACCAGGGACCGGTTTCAAGCAGAAACATTTTTCAAGGACCGGGGGAGAGAATCCGAGTTTGGTAGTTTGCTTGCAGACGTTTCATTACCTGACTAGGTAACATCTGATGTTGTTACCTAGTCGGGTAATAAAACGTCTGCCAGCAAACCACCAAGTTCAGGAGCGCCTCGGCCCTGCCTCCCTCAGCCCCATCCCTCAGGTGTCTCCCTCCCTCCCTCCCTCCCTCCCTCAGGTGTCTGCCTCGTTCCTCTCTCAGTCACTCTATCGCTCTACAGCAGCCCAGGAAGAAACTGCTTCAAAGAAGCCGGGGTGGGGGTGGGGTGGCTTTTCCTGTCGCCACAGCTTCCCGGCGCCCGTTTCACCCCACCCGCCCGCCCGCCGCTGCGGGTTCAATCCACAGTGCTCCGTTCTACCTGCCTGCCTGCCTGCCTTCTTCGTTTGGAGCAGCTTCGGGCTGATAAAAAGAGGCGAATAGTTATTATTCTCAGCGAAGCTGCTCCCAAACAACCAGACAGGCAGGCAGGCAGAACGGAGCACTGTGGATTGAACCAACTGCGAGCGGGCGGGCGGGCGGCGGGTGGGGTGAAACGGGCGCTTCGGGGAAGCTGCGGCGACAGGAAAAGCCACCACCCCCGGCTTCTTTGAAGCAGTTTCTTCCTGGGCTGGTGGAGGAGCGAGAAAGCGACTGAGAGAGCTGAGCCAGCGAGCAGGACAGGCTTCGGTTGCTTCCTCCCTCCCCTTCTTTCATTTGTGTCCTTGATCCCGATCCCAGCAGGCATTCACCGAAGGCGAAGAAAGCCGCCATTTTTTTTATTTTATTTTCTTCTGCGGCCGGTAAAAGAGTGCTCCACGGCCCGGTACCGGTCCGCGCCCGGTGGTTGGGGACCCCTGATCTAAGAGCTAGTGACTCTGTATGGTTATAACCAGGGGTAGGCTTCAAAAATTTTGGCAAAGGGTTCTCTGCCCGGTTGCTGGGTGGGCGTGGCCAAGGTGGGCGTGGCCTAGTTGGCCTCCTGCACCATGGGGCGGAACGTTTTTGCCCTTCCTGAGCTCCAGAGGCTATTCTTGAGCCTCCGGAAGGGCAAAAACGGCCTTCCCGGGCTCTGTAGGCTCTCTGGAAGCCAGAAACGGGCCCATTTCCGGCCTTCCCGAACTTCGAGGAGTCCCATTTTCCACCCTCCCCAAGTCTCTGTGCGCGCCCTACACTTACACATCCAAAACGGGCTGCATAGGGACTCCTGGGAGGGGAGGGGCAGGGTGGGTGGGGCCATCCAGGGGTGGGATTTGCAGGTTTTTCGAACTGCACAGCTTAGCTAGGGGCTCTCCCGAACCACTACGAACCCCCAGCAGCCCGCCCCTGGTTAAGATATTAGACACGATATAAGGGCCCTTCACGGTTTGTTATTTGAGCTAGATATACCAATGCTTTAAAACAGGGGTGTCCAACCTTGGTAACGTTAAGCCTGGAGGACTTCAACTCCCAGAATTCCCCAGCCAGCTTTGCTGGCTGGGGAATTCTGGGAGTTGAAGTCCTTCAGGCTTAACGTTACCAAGGTTGGACACCCCTGCTTTAAAATGAAATTTGTTGTGCCCAAATTGAACTCTAAGTCAGCTGTCTCCAACCTTTCCGACTCTGGAGACCACCAGCAGCAGCAGTTGGTGGTGTTAGCAGGAGGGAGAGGATGTTTTCATGTGTGTAATTTAATCCCATGAATGTGCCAATGGAGCTTTGTACACTCACCCGCCACTTGCACAGTCCGGTTTCCAACAGGCCACGGACCAGTAGCGGTCCATGGATCACGGATTGGGGAATCCCTGCTCTAAGTGACATCCATACAGTTTCTCCATATTTAGAAATGTTACCACTATAGATATCAAACGTGTTATTATATACTAGCTGTTTTGTAATAAATTCATAATTAATCAAAAGGATGTTCAAACTTTGTCATCAAATAAAAGTGACCGCAAATTTATGGAAAGAATATTTATTTATTTTATTAAAAAAGAGTTTATAAAAAGCAATGTTGTATTAATACTGCACAAAAGAGGGCATCCAGATGATTTCACTCTTAGTAACTTATTACCCTCAGAAGGTGATTAGATAATTTTTTCCAGCCACAAGTTTTCCTCTGTCCCATCAGAGTTCTTCTTTGACCTGCAAGTAAGGTGAAACTTGGGTATCAAAGCTTTTATAACACTGAATTATTTAACTTCGTATGTGTTTTAAAATACCTTATTCTGCTATGCCATTTCCCTTTGTAGTTAACACATATTTTCCAATAATGGGTTTTATTTATTTATTTATTTATTGAATTTACATTGCTGCCTATTCGCCCATGGCGGCTCGAGGTAGCTTACAGGGCGTAAACCTTTTTTAAATAACCAAACAATAAAAATAATCAAAGAATCAAATAAATTAATACAAGGACAAGCGAACAACATCCTCTCTCCCGCCACCTTCAATCCCTGTAACTGTCATGTCGCTGGGCGACAGGTAAGCGCTCGCTTGCTAGGTAGTCTGGAGACATGTTAGATATCAAGCCTAGGAAAGAAGGGGCGAGGCTTAGAATTCAATGCTTGTTCATATCAATTAGAGGCGGTAGCTTTACGGGACCGGTAGGAAATGTTCCGCGGCCGTCCGCTCCCCAGGGTTGGGACCCCTGTTGGGAAAACCATATTTAAAATAAAAAACAATAAAAACTAATAAAAAGAATCAAATAAATTAATAAAGTACAATAGAACAAAATCTATCTATTCGATCTGAAACTGTCTTCAAAGAAAGGTAAGGCTTCCTTGTAGGTAGTATCTGGGACATGTAGATATCAAGATGAGGAAAGAACTTAGAATTCAATGCTTGTTCATATCAATTAGAGTAGCTTTATGGGACCATAGCAATGTCCCCAAGTGATGCACCTACAGATAGTATAGGTCTTATATTTAAAGCCACATAGGTCTCATAAATCTCCCTTTTGCAAAAGATATTTAGAGGAAGCTACTGCAATTCCCCTTTTAAATAGCTTTTGCCTCTGTTTTTAATTTGTAATATCCTCATCTCATCTTGGAAATACAATTTAATTAGGGGAGTAATAGATATTTAAAGGAATACATTTTGACTCGAGTCATAGCCTTGCATTTTGAAAACAAGTTTCAAATCAGTAAAGGATCAGAGAATATAGTTTCTTCATGTAGAATACCATCAATTCTAGTTTTTTCTGAATATACAAACCGTTCCTCTCCTTGACCCTGGCAGGTTTTAGCTTATATCTTCAGATTTAGTTTAGATGTATTAAAACCTTTCCTTCCTTCCCTCTTCCTGGTACAAGAAAAGCCATGAAAAAAACCATTTTGGCACTGCAACGATTATGTTATGAAGCTAAGAGCCCGAGTGGCATAACAATGTTCTCATTAAGAACAGGTCAGGATATTCAACAACCAACTCCTAAAATATTAACTTGTACATGCTATACCTTTGTTCGGTGACAATTACAGGGGAAGAGGTCATCATCAGGCTGTACCACTTTCTCCATGCCATCCCTCACTTTGGGATCACTCACTTGTAGTTTGGCATATTCCTAATGAAACAAAATAAAGAAGAATATTTTTGCCCCTTGTCTTGTTCCTGCAAACAATGACCACTTGTTGTTAAAGGGGCAAAAAGCCAACAACCCTTGAGTTCTACATCGGAATCTTTCCATGCATTTGAGAAGGCTTAAGTAGCTTTTCAAGGGTCAAAAGTCTTCCCAATGCTTTCAGCATCTACTTCACTCATCAGAATTCCAGAAAATTTTCTCAGTATGGGCCCTGAACGTACCACACAAAACCTGGGATGGTCCTTGAGCTGACCAACATTGTGTACTGCTGTCTTAGTACGACAAATGGCCCACACTGCTTTAGGAAGTTTGGATTCTTTAAGATTCAATATCACTACAAGGTGACTTGCTGAAATATCATCACTTCTGTTAACACACAGTCTCTGTTTTAGAAGAGGCTCTCTAACGTTCAGCTCTTTATAATCTTTACTGACAGCTGTTTTGAAGATCCCATCCTCTCTTTAGAAAGGGATCTGTAGAAGGTCAAATGCATCCTTAGCGAACACTTATTTGAATTTAGGACATAACCCCGGGGTGTCAAACTGGCTGCCCGCGGGCCGAATGCATCATGAGCAGGCCACACCCATCCCAGCTTCGCGAAGAAAATATCACAAAATGTCATGTGATGGCAACGTGATGCGGCGAGTTTGACACCTGTGACATAACATTTCCAAGATGCTCACTTGCAGATTCTACCAATAAAACTGTTACTGGTGCATTTTTAAAAGTTCCCCTATAATTTAGACAGTCTGGGTTCAATTCTAATGTAGCTGAATGCATAATCCATAAAATAAACCATGTTAGAGATAATAAATATGAGCCTAGAGAAAGTACCTATTTGTTATGGGAATGCATGAACGAATTCAATTATCTAGTTCAGGTGATATCCTGCTCTTTATGAGTTGTAAGGTAACCATTAATGTAATGTTACAGAGAGGGAAACCTGATCTACTACTTAAGGTTGTTGTATTGAGGAAAAATGAGGAAGGAGAAAAGTCAATATATTGACCTAGCTCTTTGGACAGAATGTGGGGATTGATGGAATTAAATAAATGAAGGTCATCAAAGAAATGGAGACCTCTTTGAGTGCTCAACTCACAAAGACTTGTTGCCTTCACACAAGACCTTTCAGTGAAAGCTATGACAACTAACATCAAGGATGGAGAATATTTTTTACCCTCAGGTGACTCTACATCTAATGATAATATTCCTAGGATAGGCTGATAATCTATCATTCACAGATAAAAGAACTCAACACTCTAATCACATTTCTTAAAAGTATCTATTTGCTATTGAGGTCCAATAACTCTTTCTGGAGTTCTACCTAACTATTGAGATACACCTAATTAAAATAGTGGGGTCAAATTTTAAAAAGTTAAATAAATAAAATAAATACAACGGTTAATCTTAAAATGCTATTATTTTCTACTAGAAGTGTTCTAAAAAAATCAGCTCCAAAATGATCAAATAAATATGTTCCTCTGAACAATTTTTACTCTTTTAAATGCTACAGTGCCAAGAATCCATTTGTTTGTAAGCAGAGGGGGTATTCAGCAGGTTCTGACCAGTTCTGGAGAATCAGCAGTGTAAATGTTGAGTAGTTTGGAGAACCGGCAAATACCACACCTGACTGGAGATTTTACAGTAACCTTTCCCTGCCATGCCCATCAAGCCACGCCCACAGAACCGGTGGTAAAAAAATTTGAATCCCACTATTGTTCGTAAGCCTAGGAGTGCTGATCACATTATTAGGAAACCTTGGAGGAAAACAATTAGAAGCCTAATACGCTTACTTGAAATAGTAAATAATGGAAAGCATCCAATATATTTCAGCAAAGCTTCGTCACCTCAAATGATAGTAAGAGTAGGTGAGCATGAACTTGATTTAGGTCTGTAAAAAAAGATGTAACCCGGGGCTAAGCCACTTTTCAAAAGAAGTTTTATGTTTTATGTTTTGGTTAACTATGTTTTGATTGTGAATTAATAAAACCTTGGAAGAATAAAACTAAAGGGAGAGAAATTTGGAAAAGACATGTATAAATGATAATTAAGGAGGTTTTATCTTTTTATGTCTTGTTTTATGTTTTGTATTTTGTGTGTTTATGCTTGATTGAGAATTAACAAAACCTTGATAGAAAGAAATATAATTGAATAAAAGTGAAGGGAGAAACAATGAGAAATT
The DNA here is from genome assembly GCF_049901735.1 of Notechis scutatus. Taxonomy (NCBI): domain Eukaryota; kingdom Metazoa; phylum Chordata; class Lepidosauria; order Squamata; family Elapidae; genus Notechis; species Notechis scutatus. The sequence goes on from NC_142013.1 coordinate 92,855,273, forward strand.
TGGAAAGGATATATACGTGTTTAAATGGAAATGTGATAATGTGGAACTATGCCTTAAAAAATAATGCTTTATTTGCCTTGTTAAAACTTATAAGTAATTTTTGAGAAAGGAGGTTTTATACTTTGATGTCTTATGTTTTGTTTGTCTTTAAAACCAATAAAACTTGTTTTATAAAAAAAAAATGATAGTAAGAGTAACTGAAATTTAACATTAAACTGTAATGTTAATTCTTTTCCATCCATTTTTACACCCACATGGGTTTTCATATATTTTTTTCATGTGTTATTTTTCATTCCCTGCTTTCAGAAATTACTGGGGATAGAAGAGGCTTCAGTTAGCTTATGCACTGGGTAGTTCCACTTTCTCATAGAGAAACTCAAAAGAAGCTGTCCCTTAACGGATAGCAAAATGAAGTATTGATTTTTAAAATGAAATAAAGCTGGGGCCCGCTATTAATCCCCTACCTGTCTCGGCAGATTTCATTGTATGTTCACCAAGGAAAAATGAAACTGACCTGAAATAGTTTGAAATAGTAACAGAATATATGATCTCCCATGAGAGCGTTCCTTGCAAATTCTTGTCCTGCTTTTGCAATGTCCTTTGCCTAATAAGAAGAAAAATGGAGTGGGGAAGACAGGTGGAACAAATACTGAATTAATGTGTGTTCATATTTATATTCAATTATATTCATATTTCATATTCAAATACTGAATTAATGTGTGTTCATATTTATATTCAATTATATTCATATTTCATATTCAAATACTGAATTAATGTGTGTTCATATTTAAACTTTAGTTTTCCTAGGTTTCCTTTTCCACCCGTTCCCATCTACACATTAATCAGTTTCCAAGGAGCACAGCTCAAAATAAATCAAACTGGAAGAATTAATTCAAAAGAAATATTAAACTACTAGCATTCCTTAATTAGCGGTAATGCTAGCAACAGTGGAGAACGCACATAGCTCAGAGTTGACCTGCTGGCTCTTGGTGTGCTCTGAGTTTGTTTCTCTTCTTGCAGGAGCTTCACGAACATGCCATTTACAGGTAGTCCTCTACTTACAATAGTTGGTTTAGTGACTGTTCAAAGTTACAACGGCACTGAAAAATGAGACATGACCATTTTTCTTTTCTTTTTTTTTTTAAAGAAACTTTATTAATTTTACCATTAAAAACAACACATCTACAAATAATATACAGGAAAAAACAACAGGCCTTGACAGAGGCCAGGAAAGAAAGAAAGGAGAATGGGAGAGGAGAAGGGAGGGTAGAGGAGGGTGGGTAGGACAGGGGACAGTTAAAATAAAACCATGTCTTTTGTGACTGTCTGTAAGATCCTTTCTTCTTCAAATGTGTCGTAGGCGGTACTTTTCGTTATCTCTACTTGGGTTGCCCTTGGCTAAGATTCTTCTCGAAGTGATCTATCTTTGATCTAGCCAATTATACCAAGGATTCCAATTGTTATAATAGGTTGAGGATTCTTTATTTTTTAATGATTGGGTTAGTTTGTCCATTTTAGCGCACTCTAGAATTTTCTGGATAATCATTTGTTCAGTGGGGGTGACATGACCATTTTTCACAGTTACAACTGGGCTGCCCTTTGCAGCATCCCCATGATCAGGTGATCCAAATGCAGATGCTTGGTAACTGTTTCAAAGTTATGACCGTTGCTGTGTCCCTGTCATGCCCCTGTCGGAATCTGACTCGGAGGAGGAAGACGAAGCAGCTGACAGGGAATGAGGGTGTGGCTCCGTTGGCTGTGGAGGAAACTGGGGAAGAGCAAAGTCCGGCTGGGCAGAGCAGGAGAGAGGTAGAACGAGAGGGAATTCAGAGGAAGACCCAGGCCCACACCCTCTTCATCCTAGGGCACACAGGGAGGAATGGAGAAGAGAGCAACATGGGTTGCATGGCTTACGGGGCAGGAAAGGGCCCTGATTCTCTTCCTTAGCTGCAGCTGGGAACACAGTATATAAAAAAGGCAAGCTGCGCGCAGCAAGCTGTTGGGAGCAAACATGATTTTATCTTGTATCATCGTGGCTTGTCTGTGTTCCTGGTGTCTTCCCAACTGTGTGAGTTTTGCTGTGCTTTCAAGTTTGAAATTCCTTCTCCTGCCCTGCCAAACTAATTAAGAGTTTGGAAGAGTCTGGTTTGTTTGGATTTTAAGTTACAGTTTGTGTGTACTTTGATTTGGACTGAATTTTCTACAGTCAAAGGCTGTTCCTGGGAGAGTTTTTCTCCTGCCAAAGGTAACCTGGACATTAGGGGAAAAGTTGGAGATAATAAAGAGACTCTTATTGCTTATCTGACTGCCATGCCCCGGGTCATCACAGTCCCAAAGTCACTTTTGCTACTTTCTGACAAGCAAAGTCAAGAGTGAAGCCAGATTCAATTAACAACTGGGTTACTAACTTATCCACCGCAGTGATTCACTTAACAGCTGTGGCAAGAAAGGTCATAAAATGGGGTAAAAATTGACTTAACAAATGTCTCACATAACCACAGAAATTTGGGGCTCAATTCTGGCCGTAAGTCGAGGACCACCTGTAATATTATCAGTGCTACCCAGCGTCATTCCCTGATGCACAGCTATAAAAATTGAACAAAATAAATAAATAAATAAACCAATCAACCTAACATGGTTATGAAACACGAACAAGAAAACACCAGTAAGCTCATAGCTGTTATGCCCCTGTCAGAATCTGAATCCGAGGAGGAAGATGAACAGCTGACAGGGAGTGGGAGTGTGGCTCCATTGGCTTTGGAGGAGGCTGGGGAAGGGCAAAGTCTGGCTGGGCAGAGCAGGCGAGAGGTAGAACAAGGGAGAGGGAGTTCAGAGGAAGAACCAGGCCCACCCACTCTTCATCCTAGGGAACACAGGGAGGAATGGAGAAGAGAGCAACGTGGGTTGTGTGGCTTACGGGGGAAGAAAGGGCCCTGATTCCCTTCATTAGCCACAGCTGAGAAAACAGTTGATAAGAAAGGCAGGCTGTTGGGAGCAAACCTGACTTTATCCTGTCTTGTCATGGCTTATCTGTGTTCCTGGCATCTTCCCAACTGTGTGAGTTTTGCCATGCCTTCAAATCTGAAATCCTTGCTCCTGTCCTGCCAAAGTAATTTCTTCATTTTGGCTTGTTTGGACTTTAAGTTACAGTTTGTGTTGCTCATGTTTTGGACTTAATTTTCTGCAGTCAAAGGCTGTTCCTGGGAGAGTTTTTCTCTATCCAGAAGGTAACCTGGACAATGGGGGCAAAGTTGGAGATAATAAAGGGACTCTTATTGCTTATCTGACTGTGTTGCCTTCGTGCCATGCTCTGGATCATCACAATAGCATACAAGAAGACCATAATAAATGATACCAAACGAGAAGTATGAATCAAAAACTAGATTCAGTTTTACATGACAGGACAATCTTCCTCAAATCAAGCTCAACTCATTTGACTTGATGGATGCATCCATATGGTCTTCCTGGCAGCAGCCGAAGAATGATTTGACACTGCTTTCTTTTAAGTAATGTTTTGACTCCTGGGCTAGCCTACAGCCCTGGTATTTCCTGGATATCTTCCATCAAAATACTAACAAAATCTGATCTGTTTATTTCCAAAGCCCATACTAAATCAGACAGATGCTGTCATCTGTGAAATAAATATAAAATAGTGATATCATTTCAAGTTTTTTTTAAAAGTTCCTTAGGCTTGATGTTCCAGAATAAACACACGGGATGGGATGAGGAGGAAAACTGTGCTCATGTTACAGAGTACCAAATTCACAATACTTTCCAATATTAACATGATAATTCGGACAGTTCTTGCCATGCGAATGAATTAGTGCCTGGTACTTCATAACTCTGCTTGTTTGTTTGCTTGCTTCAACTTGGACATTGACCAAGAAAGTTCATAGCAAACAACAACTAGACAAAAACACATAACAATGGCAATAATCAGACAGCAGTAAGTCAGTAAGATAAACATGTCATACGTCTGCAAAGGGTTCCAACCACCCTGGGAGAAAAGCCAGGTCTTCTGGGATGGAATGGGATCCACCTAGTTTTTAAGGGTAAATGTCATTTGAGAGGGAAGACACCACTATAACAGCCATGGTGGTGCAGCAGTTAGAATGTAGTATTGCAGGCTAACTCTGCCCACTGCCAGAAGTTTGATCCTGACCAGCTCAACATTGACTCAGCCTTCCATCCTTCCTAGGTCGGTAAAATGAGGACCCAGATTGTTGGGGGCAATAGGCTGACTCTGTAAACTGCTTAGAGAGGGCTGTAAAGCACTGTGAAGCGGTATATAAGTCTAAATGCTATTGCTATAGAGAAGGCATACACCCATACAACAGACAGCACCACATAGGCATATCTATGTAAGAAAGTTCATATCACAGTTAACCTTTTTCAGATTTCTCTATCTAGAAAAATCTTGGCCACTTTCTTACTTTTCTGATTCTTATTGTTAAGAGCATTCAAAATGCATCTAAAATTATCACTCAAATGGTATAGCTCTTCAAGACAAATCCAGTCCAATCAGAGCATATTAATTCAGTTAGAAGGTCACGTACGATCCTTTCCAAGTATTGCCATACAAAGCTTATAAGCCACATTAAATATTGAAATAGATCTATGCAATCTTGGATGAGTCGGGTAGTTCCCCAATGTATAAATCAGAGAAGTTAAAGCTTCCTTCCAGGAAGAACGAAGTCTTTCATATTGTTGATTATCATTCATTACCTCTGTTAATGGTAATGCCACGTTTAGACTGATTTGGTCTCTTGGCTGAAGTATGTGTGGTTGCATTTGATATTTATATTGATTTTTGTGAGATGCACACTATATAAACCAAATCAAATCATCAGACAAGTTTCCTGGAAAGTCTTATGAACATTGGTCCTAGATGATTCAATTTCAATTTTTATGTTGCTTCGTTTTCTTTTCAGTAATTGGTTTGTTGAGAACTTTCTTTTGTTGCGTAAGCTGTAGTTTATCTAGTTACTCTTCAGTTTTTCCCAAATTTGTTTGGTATAGAATTTGATATATTTAAGGAATGGATTTGTTGTCTCTATTGTTGAGACGTATCTGCTGCCATGTAAAATAAAAGTAATATTTATTTTCTCTTATTCCTTTTGAATTTAGTAAGTCAAAGTTTATCTGATTTATTATCTTTTTTTCAAAATATCTTTCATGTTTTCAAAAGTTTCCATCCTCCGGTAGATGTCATTCCATTAAATTCTGCAGTTCTTACAATTCTGTTTCTAGAATTGTGGGCAGCTTTTCAAAAAGAGGCCCGTCACTATTCCTAAAACAAGCTGCTATGCTACCCTAATCCATACATGACATTATTACTTGCACAAGACAGATTTGCTCATTTTACATTTTAGAAATTTATAGGTAGTGGAAACACTTTTAAGAACATCTTAGCTTAGATAAGTTTCCAAAAATACATCTATGATATTTCCTTCATTTGATGGGCGACCTCAGTTAGCAGAGACATCTTCATTACAAAACAATGATCTAGATCAGGGGTGTCAACCTCGATTTCATTGAGGGCTGCATCAGGGTCGTGCTCGACCTTGGGAGCCCGAGATGTGCATGGCCAGGGTGGGCATGGCCAGCTCAAAGTCACTCATGTTGGGGGCGCCTGTGGTGTCCAAGCACTCTGCCGGCGAAAACGGGCTCGCAAGCTCCGTTTTCGGCTGTGACAGCTTCCTGTAACCCTCTGCCAGCGAAAACGAAGCTTGGAGGGCCATGTGAGCTCTGTTGTCAGCCGCGACAGCCTCCTGCAACCCTCTGACAGCGAAAATGGAGCTCTGTTTTCGCTGAGAGGCACCGTGGGCTGGTCCTTTGATGTTTCCAGGATGGGCCCACAGGCCAGATCTAAGCACACCACAGGCCGGATCTGTCCCCCGGGCCTTGAGTTTGACACCCCTGGTCTAGATAACGTAATTCTGAATAGTCAGATTCCTCTGAATCACAGTCTGTGCTTTGCAGGTCCTAGGGCCTGTCATGCTCTTGTTGGAGTCTGATTCTGAGGGGGAGATTGAGCAGCTGACAGGGAGTGCGAGCGTGGCTCCGGTGGCTGTGGAAGAAACGGGGGAAGGGCACAGTCTTGCTGGGCATTCAGAGGAAGACCCAGGGCCATCCCCTCTTCATCCTAGGGCACGCAGGGAGGAACAGAGAAGGGAGCAACATGGCTTACAAGAGAGAAAAAGGCCCCGATCCCTTTCATTAGTTGCAGCTGGGAGAATAGGATATAAGTGGGGCGTTTGCACATAGCTCCTTGCTGGAAGCAAAGTGTGCACTTTCTTGGTCGAGGCTTATCTGGGTTTTGGCATTCTCCCAACTACGGTTGCTGCGTTATGCTTTGAAAACCTGCAATTTATCATCCTGGCCTGCCGTGTTAATTACTTCAGTGTGGTTTGTGTTGGTTTTTTTTATTTCTAATTATCTTTACTTTGGGTTCAGAATGCATTTCTGCCCTTTGTAGACTGTTTTTGGAAGAATTTGATATCAAGCCAAGGATAATTAGACATTGGGGCCAAGTTGGAGGCATTAAAGGGAATTTGTTCTACTTTTGTGACTTTGTTATTTTTGTGTCACGCCTCAGGGCCAGCTAAGCTGAGGAGGGAACAATTTCTGCCTCAAACCTTGGAAAGCCACTGCCAGTCAAGATCAACAACAGTTTCTGAAATGTTCTCATGACAGTTATAACTGGCAACTGCTACGGGACAAACTAAATATAACCAATTTCCCTCTGTGTGAAGTAATCATCTTTCATAATACCAAAGACCGGTAACATGGCAATCAATAGAATTTTGTTAATGAAATGCACCTTTACCTCTTCGTCATGATCTTTCGCCCACTGGAGTTTTTCCATGAGATCGCTCAGGTCATTCTTAAATGGAACGAAGTGCTTCCAAGGTTGTAACTCATTATAAAAATGTTCATAGTAGATGGACTCCTGCTTCAGCACTAAGCTGTTCCCTGCCAGCAAGTATGGCAGCCGATATGCAGCCACTGTGCCATCAATATTAATTTGATATTTAGACTGCAAAATACAAACCATACCATTAATAAACATATAATTTTAGCGGAGGTTCTCCCCACACCCACCCAAGAACTGAACTCTTGACAAACGTCTGCGGAATATCTGGATAGAGGATATTCCACAGATAGAATCATTCCACCCATTATTTGGTTATCAAACTTCAATTTCCTACTGGAAGCGTGGTAAATAAGCAATTTTAGCCAATTGCAGTTCTCTTCAGCACAGGGACAAGGAGCACATCCATACAATTTAACTTTCACAAGTGATTCAATTACATTGTAAGTCGGGGTAGAGAACATGTAGAACTCTTAAATGTTCAGCCCCATGACTTATCCGTTCTTGCCAGCAGAGTAATAAGTAGGGCTGATGGGAATGAACACTGAAAGGACTGTAAGTGATTGAGCAAAGACAATGTAGCTCTTGATTTTAAAAATGGTTACCTTAATTAATAGCAATCGACTATAAAACCAAAGAAGTCTGTATCTAAAGCATCAGTAATGTAATATAGCATTTCTATCTCTCCCATTCACAGACCTCGCAAAACATTTTATGTAGATGGGATAACTGAAATACACATACATACATACATCCATACATACCCAAACACACACACACGCCCATTTCACTTGTGAGCAATTCCGGCTTAAATCATCATAAAGTAGCAGTATAAAACCATTAGAATGTTAAACATTTGAGCATTAAAAATTAACAAAAAACTAAAAAAGGAAGCGATAGAAATAGTCCTCGACTTGCGATCACAAACAAGCCCCAAATTTCTGTTGCTAAGTGAGACAGTTAAGTGAATTTTACCCCACTTTACGACCTGTCTTGCCATAGTTAAGTGAATCACTCAGCGGTGGGATTCAAATATTTTTACCACCGGTTTGGTGGGCGTGGATTGGTGGGTGTGTTTTGCGCGCATGCACACACTTTGTGTGCGTGCCAAATGCACACTTTGCACAGACGCAGAGGCGTTTGTGCAGGCACAGAGGCATTCTAACTCACCTCCTGCAAGCCTGCACGATCCCGGTTGCTTCAGCAGCTGCCACGCGGCACTCTTCTGTGCCACGCAAAGCAGCTGCGCTTCAAATCCAGAGGATAAAGGGGAGTATCAGAGCCTGGGCGGGTGGGCGGACCCAAAAGCAGAGTCAGCAGAGCAGCGGAGAGAACCGGTTTGGTCTCCGCTGCTACCGTCTCGGCTGAAGCGGGCCGAACCAGTAGAATACCACCACTGGAATCATTGCAGTCGTTAAGCTAGTAATATGGTTGTTGAGCCAATCTAATGTCCCAATTGACTTTGTGCTGGTCAGAAGGTCGCAGAAGGGGATCATATGACCCCGGGGACACTGCAGCTGTCATAAATAGGAGTCACTTGCCAAGCGTCTGAATTTTGGTCATGTGACTGTGGGGAGGCTGCAATGGTCATAAATCTGAAAAATAGTCATAAGTGACTTTTTCAGTGCCATTGTAATTTCGAATGGTCACTAAACAAACTTGTAAGTCGAGGACTTACAGGGTGGAGGAAATGGGATCTTATAGTTTACTCGCCTCCAGAGTGGGATGCCCTTTTGGGTTTTCAGGCCCTTTTCAGAAGGCCAAGAAGATGGAGTGGGCCTCACCTCAAGTAGCACTATGTTTACTTTTATAAATAAGGCAGCAAACATACTTCATACTCCTTCCTCCTCTTATTTTCCTCAAAACAACCTCGTGAGGAATGTTGGGTTTAGAGAGCGACTGGCTCCACGTAGGGGTGGGCTTCAAAAATTTTAGCAAAGAGTTCTCTGCCCAGTTGCTGGGTGGGCGTGGCCATGGTGGGCGTGGCCTAGTCAGCCTCCTGCACCGTGGCGGAGGGTGGGCATTTTTGACCTCCCTGGGCTCTGGAGGCTTTCCTTGAGCCTCTGGCAGGGCGAAAATGGCCTCCCTGAGCTCTGGAGACTGTCTGGAAGCCGAAAACGGGGGACATGAGGCCCACCCTGTACCCCATTTGGGCTGCCAGAGTCACTGCAGGCTGGTTCTTTGCTATTTCCAGGCCGGTCCCATAGACCAGATTAAGCACCCCGCAGGCCGGATCTGGCCCACGGGCCTTGAGTTTGACACCCCTGCTCTATCTACTCCAGAAGCCTTCTCAGTTCTGAGAATACTAGAACTGGAAGGTTTGCAATATTTTATTTTATTCCAATATATTTTTGCAATACATTCTGCCAAAATGAAATTAGATAGATAGATAGATAGATAGATAGATAGATAGATAGATAGATAGATAGATGCACCTTGAAGAAATCAAAAAAGGAAATATGTTTCACAATTGGGCCGTAGAGGCTTTCATCATGCTTGAAAAAGAAGAAATTGGTAAAGGCCGCATCGATGATTTCTGGGAACTTTCGGCTCATTTTCACAAGTTCAAGCCTCTCTTTTCGACTGTCACGACCCCTCCAGATTGCTGTGGTGTTTTTCTCTTCCCATGGCGGCCCAGTATTTGCTTGAACAGACATCATATCCAGGCTGACTCTTAGGGGGGAAAAAATGGCAAAATGTTCATAAGAGAGGGAGTTCTGTGCATAAGTTTCAGGAAGGTCTTACACCCAGGAGGAAGGTTTTGCCCATTAATAGCTTTTCTCTTTTCCATCCTTAGATGCTTCTTACTGATAGGATTAAAGCAGGGGTCCCCAAACCCCGGGCTGCAGCCCACTATGGGGCCTTGAACCTTTCGGAACCGGGCCACAGAAGCGGTGGGCGATTGCGCATGCACATACCCACTTGCCCCAGTAGTGGGCAGCCACATGCGCAAGGGCATCCCCACTCGCACGAGTAGATCACGTGCATGCGTGCTTACCTGCCCTGCGTGCCCCCCCCCCGGACCATCCCCTCTCTCCCTCCCCCCGTTGATATGTAAAGCCAAAAAAGTTGGAGAACTCTGGACTAAAGAAGAAATGCCACAGACTGGATGACACCTCAAGGAGAGACTTAATAATAGAATAATTTAAATGCGTGAAATAAACTCTGTAGACATAGATTACAATGGAAACCAATCATGCTCAGCTAACGTTTTCTATAAACAATACAGACATTCTTACCGCCCCATTGTTTCTAACACAGAATCTGTCAGGTCGTAAGTTGGCATTACAATATCTTTGGAATCATTGGATCCACACCAGGAGAATATGGGTTGGACATCCTGAGAAGATTTCTTTTTTTCCAATGGCCAATCTCCCAAATTCACAAAAAACTCTACATCTGGCATTTTCACCTAAACCAATAAAAAAAGACTTGATTTGTATTTTAATATTCTTTTTTATTTACTTGTTTGCTTATTCAATTTCTCCCAATGGCAATCAAAAAATTCTTGGAAGTTACCAGTTCCTCAAATAACTTTTTATTTTATTTATTTATTAAATTTTATGCTGCCCATCTCCCTTATAAAGTGACTCTGAGCAGCCAACTTTTCCTATATGCTTAATTTCTGAAGTGGATTCTAGCCATTGAACATTTAAGAGAGCATAACTGGAACATTAAATGGCAGATACGTTTCTTGTAGAAGATGATTAGCAAACATATATTATGTAGTGTTGGAATTACTGAGCTTCATTTACCTTCTATAATTTTCTGGCATATATTTTTATTCATTTGCCAAAAAACATCAAAATTTTGCATTATACAGCAGTAATCAGTACATGGCAGAGGCGGTATTCAGCAGATTCTGACCAGTTCTGGAGAACCGGTAGCGGAAATTATGAGTAGTTCAGAGAACCCGCCAATACCACCTCTGACTGGAGATTTTACACTATCCTTCCCCTGCCACGCCCACCAAACCACGCCCACAGAACCGGTAGTAAAAAAATGTGAATCCCACCACTGCTACACGGTATTTATTTAAATGCTGTGTGTAAATTACACTTAGAATAGTGGAATCTTGGGTGCTCCCTGAATTTGGTTGTTTGCTTGCAGACATTTCATTATGTCATTTGTGCAAATACGTGTTCAGAGAACCTCATGTTCAACTTTGAGCTATATATTTCTCTTCAATTGGATTGCTTAGAATACTGCAATGTAGGCTAGTATTATTATTCTCAACTTTATAACTGAATGAAAATAGTTACTTTCTTAAATCAATGCATTTGTCAAATCTGCATTTGCTCGACTGTTTTTTTCAAAAAATAAAATAAAATATTAAGGCATTATTTACTATCTCTTTAACGAACAAGAGAATTTTTAATTTCAAAGCCAAACGATTTATGAGTACAATGCCATCTAGTGGTCTACAGTTCCACTCTATAGTTTTCAGCAACTACGCATCAACCTTTCAAAGGTTTTTAAATAAGTTCCCGAAAGTCAAGTGCAATACTTCACTTCACATTTGTAAAGTCCTTTAAAGTTGACTCCTGTCCAAACAGGGAACAAGTTTTTGGACTCGTGCTGGAGCCCGTCCCAAGGGAACTTTTCTCTCTTTCTATGTGTAGTAGTAGCTTGGCTCTATTACTAACTAGTCTGTTACTTTGAAAATATTCAGAGTGGTATTTTGAGATTTTCTACAAGTCCTGTATTATTCTTTCAATGATGAGATTCAAAACCCCTGGTCACAGCCCAGTATGAACTGTGTACACAGTCTAGCATTACCAGAATATACAGAATTTTTGCAATGAGCAGAAATAAATTTGGTCTGCTCTTACCAGATAGAAAATAAGAAGATCAGTAATCCAACATGCCAGCCAATATTTACCTACAGCAGAGTTAGCTTATATGTTTATGAAGTGAGATTGATTGATTTTTTGTTCCTTTTTTCATCTTTTGATTTGCTTAAAGCAAAAATTAAAAGAAGTGCATTACGCCTTTCATAGGCTTAATAGTAATATAAGCTATTAGAATCAATGGCCCCCAATCTTTTGGGCACCAAGGACCGGTTCTCTGGAGAAAGATTTTTCCGTGGACCGGAGGGGGGCGTGGTTTCGTGTGCTGCAGCATGCATCCTGCAGATGGGGCTTCATTTGTTTCCATGGACCAGTTTCTGGCAAGTCACAGACCAGTGCTGGTCCACGGGCCGGTGGTTGGGGACCCCTGTGTTAGATGACAGTTAAAAAAAAATCAAAACATCTGATGAGGAAAGCTCATGTACACTACTTCTATAACTGTGATGGCAAACCTGTGGGACGGGTGCCAGAAGTGGCATGCAGAGCCATTTCTGCCGGCATGCGAGAGGTCACCCAGAACAGCTGCACTGCACATGTGTGTGCCCCCCCACCAGACAGCTGATTGTCAGGTATCTGCTGCACATGCGCAGGGGGAGACATGTGCACATGCGCAGGGGGCAGGTGGCATGGGGGGGCACGCACGTATGCACAGAGGGGCACGGTGCGGGGGGTCACGTGTGCATGCACAGAGGCATGTGGTGCACACGCAGGGGGTCACGCGAGCATGCGCAGGGGGCACAGGGGGGGTCATGCACACATTGCATTATGGGTGGAGGCACGTGGCGAGGAAAAGGAAAAGAACATCACTGTTCTATAATATGGGCCACATAAGAGAACTGATTTTTCCCCCTGAAGGAATAGCTTAACAGATAAGTCATTTGAATTTTATGAATGTCTGAGTATCAAGAGATTCAAACATGGAAATCCAATCTGTTACAATCTCTCTGTATGTTGTGGTTGAAGGAGGTCTGATCCAGACTGGAACTAATGCACTAGGAATGAACAAGAGAGAGGTTGAGCAATTTAGGACCCAAAACTCCTATTCAATCTCTGTGAAGAAACTCAGAAACACACCCATGTATCCTAATCCATACCTAACTGTTATGAAGAGGGTCAAATACTCATGTATGGAAGGGATGTGAGGAAAAGAAGAAAGTATTTCTTTCTTACTTCATTACTTTTATAAATTTCAAAGGATTCACTTAATAATTAAAATTGCATCCCATCTTTTTATTAGGTTTAGCAGCCAGAGCTTCAGTCTTGACCCAAGGCGTATCTTTTTAATAACAATGAGAATAGTTTTGGTAGAAAGCAACCCCAAAATCAACGAGCGAGATTTTTGGCCAAGTAAGGTTTGAACCTGGGTGTCGTTGTTGGCAATCTGACAATTCTAACAGCTCTACTATGCGTAGCTTCAATTTTGAGAACATTATGCGAACTGCCATTGTGCAAACTTCCAAAAATTCTCACTTCCTTCCAGAGGAGACAAAGGAAAACCTCCAAACCACTAAAACAATGTCATGTTTTACTTCAATATATGTCCACTGAAAGGGAATGAGTACACACACACACACACACACACACCTTGTATTTCCAGCATGCTGCCTTAATTAGATAAAGAAGCATAGAACTTATTGCCATTGAGTCGACATTGATCATTTGGAAAACAATAGATATCTCAATGTGGCAGGCCCACAAACAGCTACCAAAATTATTCCTTTGATAACAAGAGAAAGGATATATTTTTCAGAACTGTGGAGTGGGCTGAGACAGCAGAACTAATTGGCAAGTGGTTATTTTCTACCATTTAAATATGCCCACTTTCATAGTGTCCTGCTGCTATAATACACCTGAAGATTATCAAAGCAGCCCAGATATTATTATTATTTTTGTCAACCATTCAGTCATGGAGGTATGGCTGGGCTTTGGGGGGACTATTTAGGCAACTTTAAAGTGGACTTTGAGGACTTGGGAAACAGGAAGGATAATTCTGCAAGTGTATGACAAGTATTTGGTTGGAAATTCTATCATCCCTGCAGATGTATGCCATAAATCAAGGGTATTTAAACTTGACGAGTTTTAAAACTTGTGGACTTCAACTTCAACTCCCAGAATTCCTGAGCTAACATGACTGGAGGAGGAATCCTGGGAGTTGCGGTCCACAAGTCTTAAAACTGTCAAGTTTGGAAACCCCTGCCATAAATAACCATACCTCTGCATTTCTCATTTTGATGCAGGTAGTAAAAATACTCTTTTCTTGACCTAGATGGGAGCCATGGCACTTTAGATGAGATTAAACTACAACTCCCAGCAGTCAACATGGCTAAGGAAGAGGAAGATTGGGAGTTTTGATCTAGTAACATCTGGGAGGCCATAGATTCCTCATGCTGCTATTACTCATTCTGCGTCCTTTGAGGATTTTTGTTTTATTTAAAAACATGAACAACTTTGGCTGAGCCAGCTGGATTTTTATACCTGAAATACTTATGACAAACCCTTTATGAAGACTTGGCTAGATCATTTATACAGGTGGGATTCAATATTCTGTATACAACATAGAGATTTTTGGAGCCCCATTCCCACTGATGCATTATCCAGTATGCTGAAAAAAGCATCCAATACACCAGAGAGCATCTATGTGTCTAACTAGAAAAATAAATCAGTAGCTTTTCCTTCCACGGAAGGAAATTAGACACAGACCTAACCAAAAAAAAATAAAAAATGAGGAGGTGGACTTGCATTATATGTAAGAGATAAAACCAAGCACGAAAACCTCCTTGAATGCATATGGGTCAATATAAAAAGAAAAAAGAATGGCATTACTTCAAGTGTATAATACAGGCCACCCAACCAAGCAAAAAAAAATATAGATGAACTTTTTGCTAATCGGTTAACAAATGTATATCAACTGGGGAACAAAATATGTATCAAGTGAGATCGAACAGGTTCCTGACTAAACCAGCTGACAACTTTGTCATCCTAAAGGTAGAGGCAGGAGTAGAAGAACAACTACCCTGGAACTAATTCTTACTAATAGAAGAAATGATAAAGGGGATTGATGTTGCAGGAACTTTGGGGGAGAGTGACCATGTCATATTGGAGTTCAATAAAATGCAGACACAAGCAATATAACATAATCAAACCAGTGTCTTAGACTTTAAAAGAACTAATTTCAACAAGCTTAAAGAGACCTTGGGAATTTCCATGGCTGAAAATCTTAAAAGGGGAAAACAACTCAAGAAGCTGTTCACACGCAAAGCATTAGAGCTTTCCCCATCCTTCCATTCATTTTTTTTTTAAATCTTCACTATTCATACTCTTAGTGAACTCTGGATATGGCAGAAGATATATTGATTCAATATAAATTGAAGAATGCTAAAAATAAAATGATTTATAACATAGTTAAAGGAAATACTCACTTTTCTTGTCAAAGAAAGTAAAATAGCATCCATGAAAATTCTGAATCCAACATGTTCACCATGGGTCTTTATATAAATCTAAAGTAATTCAAGAATCACAAATTAGGGATATTTTCTTTTCCTTTCCAAGACAATAGTAGGCTCATTTCCATTCTCTTACTCCCCCAAAACAAAAAAAAACATGTAGAGTTTACTTTCTGTAACTTTGGATCGTGAAACTCGTTAGAATTATGGTTTATCCTTACCAAATTGATACTTTTTACAATAGGCATGGAGCATAGTTCTTATCACCCTCAGCCAGAATAACTATGCTGGCTGAGGTGATAGAAATTATCATGCTACTCCACTGGATTAGAAAGGATCCAGTCAGCAAGAAATGAAACTGGTTCCATATCCCCCGGACGTTGAAGTAACTTCTATTATTCCTATTACAGCGGAACCTCCGGTCACAACCGTTAATCCATTCCAGGACTTCGGTCGCAACCCGATTTGGACATGACAGGAAGCAAGACTGACTGTGTATGCGCATATCCAAAAAAATGGCATGGCAGGGGAAATTGCCGTGGCAGGGAAAATCACCGCGGCTGTGTTTGATCCAGTGGTAGGATTCAATTTTTTTTACTACCGGTTCTATGGGAGTGGCTTGGTGGGCATGGCTTGGCTTGGTGGGTGTGGCAGTGGAAGGATACTATAAAATCCCCATTCCCTCCCCACCTCACTAACCTGCTTCCCAGCTCCGTCCTCCTGTGCAGGGCAGCAAAAGAAGACCCAGCCGATCAGCTGGGATTCGGGAGGCAGAGAATAGATGGGGGCGGGGGACAGTCAAAGGTGGTATTCTGAACTACTTAAAATTTCCACTACCGGTTCTCCAAACTACTCAAAATTTCCGCTACCGGTTCTCCAGAACTGGACAGAACCTGCTGAATACCACCTCTGGTTTGATCGCCACCCGAGGATGTATTCACGACCAGAGTGAAACATTTAGCAGATTTTTTTTTGGTCGGCACCCGATTTGGTTATGGTCAGAAGCGTTAGTAACCCGAGGTTCTACTGTATAATGCCTTTAACTTAGAAAGGTTCTTCAGTTCATGGCCAATAATGCACTCCATAATTGCTTAGTATTCATTATCGCAAACTGTAGCAATGGCTGTTATATCAAATGACTAAGCACTGCAGAAACCGATGGTAGAGAGGTATAGGAGAAACTATTTAAGTACAAAGGCTCTATGTACAGAGGCAATTGACTTTTGCATCCTGTTCATCTCCCAGCTTCCTTGAATCCAGAGAAACTACTTTCCCTCATTCTTTGGGCTTCTTCTTTTAAGACATTTACTTGCAGGACAGCCATTGTCATTTGTGGTACTATAGCACAGGGTGTACCTTGTTGTCTTTTATGGTATAATGGCACAAGCTTTGCCTCTGCCCAAACCGTTGTGGGATTTCTTTGGCAATTTTATCTGGATCGATGGTGGGGAAATGTGCCAAATCTCTCTGAATCTGCTCAATTGCTTGAGGACAGCTCATCACCTCCAGCCAAACTCTCCCATCTTCCTGAGGGCAGTCACAGTTTTCATGGTAAACAGGTCCTGAGGGCAGTCACAGTTTTCATGGTAAACAGTTACTTTAAAGTTACATCATGCATTTTGTCAGAATGATTCTCCTTTCTGAATGGATGTGGGGCTTCTGTGATTGAGCAAAACAACTGTGTGTTACATAACTGTTCAAGCAAAGGACCCCGACTGTGTTTTCATTTGGCCTCCCACATCTGGGCTCAATCTACAGGTAGTCCTTGACTTACAACAGTCCACTTAGTGACAGCTCACAATTACCACGGCATTGAAAAATGTGACTTACGACTGTTTTTCACAGTTACCACCTTTGCAGCATCCCCGTGATCCTATGAATCAAAATATCAGTTGCTTAGCAACCGGTTCATATTTATGATTGTTGCTCTGTCCCAAAGTCACATGGTCCCCTTTTTGCGACTTTCTGACAAGCAAAGTCAATGGGGAAGCCAGATTCACTTAATAACTGCAGCAAGAAAAGATGTAAAATGGGGCAAAATTTACTTAACAAATGTCTCACTTAACAACTGAAATTTTGGGCTCAATTGTGGTCATAAGTCAAGGACTAAGGTAAAGGTAAAGGTCCCCTCGCACATACATGCTAGTCGTTTCTAGGGGGCGGTGCTCATCTCAGTTACAAAGCTGAAGAGCCAGCGCAGTCTGAAGACGTCTCCGTGGTCATGTGGCCAGCATGACTAAATGCCAAAAGTGCACAGAACCCTGTTACCTTCCCACCAAAGTGGTCCCTATTTTTCTACTTGCATTTTTACATGCTTTCAAACTGCTAGGTTGGCAGAAGCTGGGACAAGTAACGGGAGCTCACTCCGTTAACGCAGTGCTAGGGATTCGAACCGCCGAACTGCTGACCTTTCTGATCAACAAGCTTAGCGTATTAGCCACTGAGCTACTGCGTTCCTTAAGTCGAGGACTACCTGTACTTAATCTTAAGCATTACCATTGTCCAAGTTTCAACATTTTTTCCTTGGCTGCGAAACTTTTAGCATGAAATACATTAACAGTTCCAAAGTAATCTCCATCCAAATTAATTTAGATTTTTTTTGTCCTGAAACGAAAAAATAAACTCTATCCAGACAGTGGCACATGCAAGCAATGATTGCTCAACATCTTACCAGGTGCCTTAAAATATAACTTGTTATAGCTCATGAAAATAATGAAAAACAGAAATGTAAAAAAAGATAAAGAGAACTAGGAATTTTGCCAACACTCCTGCCAATGATCTCAGGCATTACTACATCTTATATTGCCATTATTTTATTCACTTTATTTCAATTACACGGCTAGATTTTTCACATTCACAGGGTACAGTACTGCAAAAAGTTCCAAACTTATTGTCCAATGCAGCAGAACAAGTCATCCTTGGGAGAGGCACTAAAATAATAAGTGGCCAAATACTCAGATGATTACCAAATCTAACAAGATTTTGGGATTCTTGCCCTAAGCGCACAACACTTCATATGGAAATTCCAAAATGTCCAAGATTTGGCTATCTTGCAAGATTTGGGGCAGTATTTTTTATTAATAGGTTGAAATACATTGTGGTAAGACTCGCCATGACCAAACTCGTCACAGGACAACTCACCAGGTCCAATTCACCTCAGGAACGACAGTTGCACTAATGTTGAAGAAATAGCGGAATAGAATCATTAAGGAAAGGATGCCAAAGGAGGCACAAAATGAAATATTAATAACAAAAGTTAAATTATTTTAAATAATTGAATTGTTGTCCCAAAAATTGTCCCATGAAAAATTGGCCACGGCGAGTTGTCCCGCATTGGGTTGGCCACAATGAGTTGTCCCATTCCGCAGTAAATGCTGGTATTGGCAGAAACATAATAAATCATGGTCACATGACCCAGTGATGGAATTCTACCAGTTTCTCTACCGGTTCAGTGATCACTCACTTCACGCACACCTAACACGCACACAGCTTTCTAGGCCTTGCCACACCAATCAGCTGAGAGGATAACGAACAGAAAAGCGCAGGGACAGATGGGAGGGTCGATCCTGCGCTTTTCTTTCTCCTCTCAGCTGATTGTTTGAGCTTTCTTTTACTACCGGTTCGGTAATACCGGGCCAAACCGGTAGCATTTCACCATTAATATGACTGCAAAACAGCCATAAATGTAGACTAATTACCGATCACCTGAAATGTGATCATGTAACTGCAGCAAGGAGATTTTAAAAAAGCTCATAAGAACCTTTTTTGGGGGGAATCCACTGTAATTTCAAACAGTCACTAAGTAACTGGTACTAAGTTGAGGACTCCCCGTATTCCTTTCTGCTCTTTCCTTTGTTCATTCATAAAAAAAAATAACATTTCTGCATTTTCAGCACCTCTCAAGTTGTAGATTCACTCTCATCCTCTCTTGGAATAGAAATTGTAGGGGTTTAAGAAAAATTAAAAGAAAATATTGATTTTAAACAAGACAAACTAAACTGCAGGAGGTTTGTACATCCTTGCACTGAAGGTTACATTTTTAAAAATAATCTGGTTTCAAGCACCATTATAGCATCATTTCTGTACCTTTTAAAATATATGGAGATTCAGCAACCTGTTTGCTTTTTGCCCAAACCTCAATTCTCAAGTTTTTATAGCTTGCATACATTCTGTATCGCACAATGAAGGAGCCATCTTTCCTGTCCAATATTTGCACTCCCACTCGTGTAAATTGCTCCTCGGGTGCTGTGATCTTCACCTGAAATGCTTTTTCTCCAGGGGAGGTGGTAAATCTATCCAAGAGATAAAAACAAGACAATTATGGGAGAAGGAGAACTAAGTTTTTTTTCCTGTAGGTTCATTTCCACACATGGAAAGATTTCAGAATTCTTACCAAAAGAATGAGCCTGATATACCCATTCAGGCAACATTTTGATGCAGTTTCTGGCCAGATTGTATACTCTGCTAAACAAATAATTCCCACAATACTGTCCAACTATTTACTAAGTCTGCATTACTATCACTATTAATCTGCTCATCACTCCTATCCCCTCCCACTTGTGACTGTATGACTGTAACTTTGTCGCTTGTATCCTTATGATTTATATTGACTGTTTCCTAGTATGATTTGATTGCCTATTTATACTCTATGTCTATATTAAGTGTTGCACCCTATGATTCTTCATGAATGTATCTTTTCTTTTTATGTACACTGAGGGCATATGCACCAAGACAAATTCCTTATGTGTCTAATCAGACTTGGCCAATAAAAAATTCATTCATTCGTTCAGTTTCCATGGTAGCTAGAAATGGTGAGAGATCTAGTCTTAACCATTCAGAAAATGCCAAACTAGAGAAGGGTAATCTACCTTATTAAAAAGCATTGTCTATAAAACTTATTTTTGAAAAAATTCAAGGAATTATCTTCTATATGAACTTCTTATCAAGCTATTCCTGTATACTAAGACCATCAAAATGTCGCCGATAACCCCCGTTAATGTTGTCTTCAGGAGTCCTGAAACCACTTGTTACACATAAATGAGCAATGTGACTTTGTTGTTGAATAATCCTGATAATCCTTCCTGATAATCTTTTAAAATTATTTCTTAGAAATTCCATTTCCTCAGAACCCAGTTCAGGAAGTGGTATCCTGGGGCTACATTTCTGATATAGAAATCAAATGCCTTAAAACTGCAGAATAAGCAGAGATACCATTGTTTCACAAACATAACAAAATCCAGATATGTGAACCTCAACTACTAAATTTTTTAGCAAGGGCTATGTCACCTGAAGCAACTGTAGGTTTGGAAATCCACACGTTGGTAGGCACCCAGGTGGAAAAAAAAACATATCTCTAAAGCTTCTGTAAGCCTAAAGCCTCTATAAAGAGATTAAATCCAGAGTCTAAAATTATTTTCACTGTTGGATCCAGACCTGAACAATACGACTGAAAATAGATCATCAAATAACTTTTTGAGGATAACCTAACATGCTTTCCTTTCTATATAAAATGGATATTCATTTCATATTGCTCATCGATCTAGTGAATAATGTCATTATGACACAAAACGTTACACATAAATCCAAACAACTATATAAGTCATACATGGGATAGGATTCCTAAAGATTGTGTACAATTGCATGGTTTCATATTAGACCTTGGGAATGTGCCAGGTTTTGTTGTTTCAAGGAAAAACCCAAAATCCAGTTTTTCTTGTCATCTCAAAAGTTGCCAGTTGTTTCCAAGGTCTACTACAGGTAGTTCTCGACTTACAACAGTTTGTTTAATGACCATTCAATGTTACAACCGCACTGAAAAAACATGACCGTTTCCCACGGTTACAATCTCTGCAGCATCCCCATGATCATGTGATCAAAATTCAGTTGCTAGGCAACAGGTTCAAACTTCTGACCATTGCAGTGTAACTGAGGTCATGTGATCACCTTTTGCAACCTTCTGACAAGCTAAGTCAATGGGGAAGCCAGGTTCACTTAACAACCGGGTTACTAACTTATCAAGGGCAGTGACTCACTTAACAACTGTGGCAAGAAAGGTTGTAAAATGGAGCAAAATTCGCTTAACAAATGTCTCACTTAGCAACAGAAAAGTTGGGCTCAGTTGTGGTCGTACATGGAGGACTACCTGCATATGAGTTTAGGAAGCTATACGAATACAGAAGTTTAAGCTGGAGTTTAAGTAAACAGATATACAATAGTTAAGCTACAAAAAAAGCCCTACCCACATTGTCACCCGCAGGTCTATAGTGGAATCATATTAACCTTGAATTGTTTTACAGACCTCTTTCCTGTATCATTTAAAAAGCTGTTATCTAAAGAAACGGTGCTTACCTTTTCCCTTCAGTATCCACAGCCTGGATATAAAAATATCGAGCAGGAAGAACAATTCCTGCCCTCAGTCCAGGTCCCCATAGTAAACTTCTTTCCGGACTTAGCTGGGTTCCATAAAGTGATTCACATATTACAGAGATTGTCCCCAGAGCTAAAAAGCAAGTCAGCCAAATGCTAAACATTTACAGGTTTTCCTTTTTTTAAGAAACAAAGCAAACCAAATGCCAGGCAGAGGAGCGGGGAGCCCAGGCGTACTGCTTTGTTAGGTAAAAGTGAGCAGAAGTATGCACTATGTGGTTCTCTCTAAATATTTCCTCAGCCACACACCATTTCCTGATGCTTTCTTAAATGTACGCTCCAATCCTTCCCAAGCGTCCTTTGAAAAATTCCTATCCAATCATTTCAACTTAATTTTTAAAAAAAAAAAAAATTCTAGAAGTGAATGTCTGGTTTTGCTCTGGATAACTTAGGAGAAAGAGGGGATAATGAACAAAAGCTGTATCCCAATCCCTTTGTTTTTTGCCTGTGCAGCCTTTCACTCTTTTTTCTTCAGTAACATCTTACAATCACTGCCAAGCCCAAAGGGGTGGAGAAGGGAAAGGAATAGGATCATTGGTCCAAGAAAACTTCTTCCGAAGGAAAAATCACACAGGGAGCCACTTCCCAGGTTCATCAGTAATGCTGGGAATTGTAGTCCAATGGTATCGGGAAATTTGGAAGAGTTTATATAGGCAGGAAAAAAAACCTGATGGAATTTAGGAAAATCGGATTCTTTTTTTTTATATTAAAAAAACACTTTAAATATGCCAAAAAAGCAACTTACTGCTTAAAAGCTCCCAATTTTGCAGCACTGTAAAAGATGTTAGAAAATCTCACGATGATTTAGTTTATTATCTAAAGAACATAAAATCACAGGAGCAGAGACACAGGAGCCCACATGCCTGATGTAAGTTGCGTTTTAAATTAAAAGCATAGTGGCAAGATCTTGTAAAAGGCTACTGCGTTTGCAAGCTTACCACCGACAGTTTTGCCTCGCTTGCAGGCTAGGAAGCATGGCGTTCAACCAGGTTGATGGATATCTTTAAAAAGGAATATAATGGCTTAAACAAACATATTACAATCCGGATCTCTCCTTTATCTCTTCAGCTTCTCCTTGCTGTTCAGCTATTACCCTACCCTAATTTGGGAGCACTGAATTAAGCTATTTTTCAAGCAGCCACAAAGAGGATTGTGCTAAAAAAAAAGTGCAAGATCTTTAAAGTGATTTTTAAAGTGATCTTTAAAGTGATTTTTTTTTCCCTAGACAAGACTGCAGCATCGGGAAATCCAATCGATCCTCCTACCGCACTCTTAATTCGCATTCATATGCAGTACCGATGAACAAAAATTTCTACACCGCCCCAAGCAAAAGGATTCTTGCTATCCGACTTCCTGCAGTGACCGGTTACCTCTCACCCGAAGAAGCACCGATCATCATTCGAGGATTAAAGAGAGGCGGGAATCCTTTGCGTTAAAGGGATCTTCCACAACCTTGGCCCCCTTTTAAGACTTGTGGACTTCAACTCCCAGAATTCCTCAGCCAGCCATGTTGGCTGGGGAATTCTGGGAGTTGAAGTCCACAAACTTTAAAGTTACCGAGGTTGGCAGTCCCTCCCTCCCTCCCCCCCTCCCCGCTCCCGCTCGCAAGCCGAAACCAATCAGATCCCGACTTTTCAGCACGCGCCAGATGGACGAGCAAGGTAATTGGCAAAGCGGTCCAACATACGTCACTTCTCTGGCGAATTAGAAAAGAGTCGCCGGATGCCAATCAAGATGCACAATTGCCACCCCGGGAAAAAGGGCGTGGTTTACGGGGGGGGGGGGAGCGCGCGCGTTAGGCGAGCGCTCGGTGACGCGCATGCGCGCCCTTGCACAAATTGGAAGAGCTATTGCCGCTAGCAAGCAGGTAAAAAAGATGGAGAACGGTAGGGACAGGCGCCATATGATACGGTAGAAGATCTTGAGAGCCTGCTTATTTATTTATATTTATATACATATTATATATTTAAATTACGGAGTTGCTGGTGTGTTAATCATTTACAGAAAAGGAGAAGAGAAGCAGGCGAGCGCCTGGAGCAAGTAAGGACAGACAAATTTCTTGTGCTTCTTCATTCTTTTGCCGGGAGCAGAAACCCGGGATGCAATCAAAGGTGGATAGAGATGTTATCCTATAAGGAAGGGCGTGGATGCGTTTCAGGGAGAATCTGAAAAAGTAAGAGTCGGAGCTCCCTTGAAATAACAGTAGTACATCTTGCAGAGGAAATGCAAGAACAATGCAACAGAACGTAATCGCATGTTGGCCCTCCAGGTGTGGCTGAGCCACAATTTCCAACAACAACACAAGCCGGCGTTGCCAACTATGGGGGGAAACGCTGCGAGAGGAGAGCTAGCCACATCCTGGACAAAAGCATGCACGCAGGGCTTATCCACTGCACCGTCTCCCATTGGAGCACAAAACCTTTGGTAGGTGCCACTTTTGGAATGTGCAGTTGAGGAAGCCGTTGCTTCCATTCCTATTCAATGGTAGCGTTGAGTTTCAGGTGCACGTGGTTGCCTCTGGTATTGCTGCAAAACCATAGCAGCAGGGTAGAGGATAAATGGATTATTTTACTCCTTTGACAGTATGCTTAGGGGAAGGATTTGGGGTGATGGCTGATAAATAAACAGGTCTTGTTGCTATGCTGGTCTGGAAAAGTGGCCTTTTTGTAGGCTAATATTTTTTGTGGTCTCATGGGGATGTTCTGTATGTTTGAAAATAAAATGCTGGATCTGATGGACTGTTGACTGTTCTAATTGGAAACTATAATCCTTTAGTTATTTCTACTGTAGAATATTATCTATATTCTCTTTCTGTTTGTCTAGACAAGCAGTGTTAAACTGAGTGGTTTCTGAACACTTACCTTTGCCTTTCAAACTGCACAGTATTTTCATCTTAGAGAGGATTTAATAAAGCTTGCAGAATTAGTGAAAGGAATTACTCAGTAATGGATCAAAAACAGACATCTGATTCTGATACCTTTTAAATGTGTTTGAATCAAAATACTTAGCACTCACAGCACTTTTGAGCGCAAGTTCAAAGAACTCTTTATTTAAAGCATTTAGGGTATTTTAAACTTAAATAATGGATGGGAAGGATATGTGTTAAAAAGCTGATAAAAGGTTAGATGGGATGTAGGATAAAATATCCCTTTGAATTAAACTATAGGAAATGTGATGCACAAAATGAAATATTTTTCCACGTATGTATTAAATCCTGAGATTTCTTTTAAGATGAAAAGGTGATTATATGGCTTTTAAAATGACATTTAGTGTAGTGTTTCTGGAGTTGGAAAGGTTAATTCGATTTGTACCCAACATGCTATATAGCAGCGGTTGCCAACCGGTGGGCCACGAGAAAATTTTAGTGGGCTGCAGAGAAATCTCACCCCCAGAGCACCCCCCAAAGCAATTAATCCAGGCTGCGCAGAAACACAAGGCTGCGCCGCCCACATGGCCCGTGGGAACCCTCCCCACGCACTCACTCCTTACCCGGCAAACTTGGCTGCTAAGTTGCTATTTTTCCTTTTTCCAACTATCAGCTATTCTGCTGTGCCTGGAGATTTAGATTAGCTAGGAAGCAGGAAATGGTTGGATTTCTTGCTTTCTAGCTAGTCTTTAGATCTTCAGCTCTGCTTTTAAACACAGCTGAACCTCCCTTAGGACTGAAGGTTCTGTTCAGTACAGACATAAAAAAAATCAATATTTACATACATGATGTGTTGTGAGTTAATTTTGTGAGTTTGCTTGCAAGCAAATTTTATGTGACAGACTGAGCTAGCCAATGGCAGATAAATAGATCTCTGAATGAATCTGTGATTCTGTGAGCGACTCAATCTGCCTGCCTGCTTTGCCTGATTTTGAGTAAAAGTTGCTCTTTTTTATAAAAAATTCAATATTTATATAAATATTTATAATATTTACATACAAGCCATGCCCAGCCAATCACATGACCACCAAGCCACACCCACAAATTAGGCCACGCCCACAGAACCAGTTAGTGGTCCCTGGGATTTAAAATTATGGGTTTGGTGGTCCCTGAGGTCCAAAAGGTTGGTGACCCCTGCTATATAGGATTTCTGAATTCAGAACTAATCTTGTGTCATTTGCTTGAGGTAAACTGGAAAGATACTGCCCTCAAACTCTGCTTACCAGTTTCAGAAAAGCACCTGACAGCCTACCATAGGAACCCACAAACTGAAGAAGTGATACCATGAACACCATGGAGCAAGTTATGTAATATTATACAATTGAAGCAAATGAACCTCCTTTGTATCATTTGCACAGTGACATGGTGTGCCTAGTGTTATTATGGCTGTACTGAATGCCTGTGCAGGCTGCAGTTCAAATAATGCACAAAAGGATAATAGATACTAATCTTGAAGTTAGTAATCTTCATGGAAATTTTTGTTCATCTACTTTGTCAATTAATAGGGTGTTTTCTACTTCATGGCAAACTATAGACAAAAAGGGTTATGCATAGTTAAAACTAGTAAGATATGAAAAATGTTGACTCATTACTTTTATGAACCTATTTGATAGGTCACTAGGTTAGATTAGCTTCATTATTAAAACAGTTCTTAATTTAGTGCAAGAGCACTTGTTTGAAATCACACTAACTTTTGATTGATTATGTGCCATCAGGTTGCTTTCAACTTCTGGCAACAACATCTATATCCTTTCTCCATGACAGTATGTTCCTAACCTAATCCTCTGGATCTTCCATCAGAATACCCGTTCCCATTGTATTTGAGTCTATCCACCTGACACCAGTAAAAATTGATGTTGCAATTTTTCCACATATAAGTTCTGGCACTAACCATTTAACTTGGATAGCATTGCATTTCTGGACAGACCTTTCAGGACCATTAAACAATGCTATCATATAGACATGGGCACCATCACTAAAAAAAACTTTGTTAGCTACCTTCCTTGCCTAATTCATGGATCAGCTAAGGAAGAGTTTCATCTGAAGAACTTTGGGCCCTGATTGATAAATTAGGGAGGAGATGTACTTTCAGTTGGTTTAAAACAACTTAAATATTTAAATAGAAATCTTCGCTTGACTTTTACATCTTCTTAGTTGAGCCTGAAATTCATATAAGTTCCTCTCAAAACATGTATAAGATAAGAAAAAAATTGATGATGTGGACAAGCCCTTAGTTTTTGTTAGAAATATTTTTTGTACTTTGGATTTTTAGCTAAAAGATGTTTTCCTTTTCATTTCAGAAAATTTGAAATACATCTTGAAAATCTTGAATAAGTGTAAACTATGTTTGAGTGCACAAAAAAGATTTGATGTACCTTCCTCATCTGGGAAGAAGAAACTACAGGTCATTCAATGCCTAACGTTGAAGACTCTCAATTGGAGAGTGATTCTGAAGAAAATGGGCCCAGAACTGGAGGGAAGACTTCAGAAGTTAATCTTCACGGTACTGTGAAATCATTTTGTGCTCCAGGTACCTCAGGGGCCTCTCTGAGTTCTGGTGGGGACAGGCATTATCCATGGGGATGTCCTGTGACTCACACCCGAGAAAAGTTTTATACCATTTGTTCGGACTACGCTTTTTTAAATCAGGTAACGTCTATCTGCAAAAGCCCAAGTGCTACAGTGAGTGCCTGCTTACAAGATGGTTCTGCCTTAAATGATGGAAATAATTCTGCTTTTATTAGTGTTCGAACTGGACCTTCAGATATAGTTTACAACGATGATTCTAACCTGGAAAGTATATCTATTAGTCTTGGAAAACTGCCACTGGCATGGGAAATTGATAAGTCTGAATTCAGTGATACTTCCCCAGATTTGAAAAATCAAGCAGGTACATTTGTCATTTTATTTAAGCATTCTAGATCATCTTTCTTATTCTAAGAAATGAAAATATTTTTATCCTGCCATTTTGTTGTTAGTTTATACATTAGGTACTATTACAGTTTCAATATTTAAGAAACAACTGTAGTTATATAAATAAAAGATGTTTAATTTGCCAAAATCATATCTTGAACTTAATTTTATTAGTTTACATGCTCACCACTCACAACTGCAGTGTTCAAGCGGAATTAGGTTTTCTTTCCTATTCCTGGCATTATCAACTTACTTATTTAGATAGAAAATAATATTGCTACAATTCTAGTAATAAAGTTCCTCAAATCCTTAAAGAGGTGTACAAATAAAATAGGATCTTGCAATCTAATAAAATTGGATTGCAGTCATAAGTAGCATATGCAAGTCACCATTTGTACATGACCTCAAAAGTAAAAGACAAATGTTTGCCTTAAAATCTGCTACTGCACCTTCTAAATTTATGGTATTTTAACTAATAAAGTCATTTCCCAAAGAGCTTTCAGATTCAAGTTTGACAATAGAAGTCCCAGCGGAAGGAAGAAAGCGTGACTACTATATTACAGGGTAAAAATATGCTTACAATATCATGGAACATATGGAGGCATTGAATATGCCAAAAAGAGAATACTATTCAGTACCGAACTGGAAAAAAAATGTATTGAGGGAGAGGGGTTAAAAACATACACTGCTTTAATATCCTGAATATTTAGAAATAATCCCTTTAATTTATTTACAGGGAACATGAAGAAACAAGGAAGCAAGAAAACGGTTGTAGATAAAAAAAGTAAACAATACAGGGAATGTCCACAGCATTATACCCTTGAAGAATTAAAGCCACGGAAAGTGTTAGATCTCCGGAGATGGTAGTATTTGAAAACATTGGTATTACGATAGTTCTGTATGGCTAAATACTTTAATACTGGTTAAATATTTTTTTAATAATTGGAGAATCATTTTGGGGGGACTGTGGCATCTAAGTTCCATGATGGCAGGGAATGAAGACATTTTTGTCGGAGGAAATTGAGATGCATAAAAGTGCAACATGCTCTATGCCTCCTGGTTTTCATTACAGCATATGAAAATTTGCCTATGAAAAATTTATTTTAAAGGTACTGCATAAGTCGCCCGCAATATAAAACTTCCTGTGGGATTTCTTCTGTGGTCTCATGCTGGAATTTCCTATATAGCACAATGGGAACTGGAAAGTAAGTTATCCTTCAGTATATTAAATATGTTCTTTTGGGGATCTAGTGAAGCTTTCATTGCCGTTTAGTGTATTTAAGATGCAACTTAGTCTTTGTTTTCTACAATTGCTTTTATTCTGAACTTTTTAATTTCTAAATCCAGTTTACCACCTATTACTCAAGAAGAGGCTTTGCATATATTGGGCATTCAACCACCTTTTGAAGAGATAAGATTTGGTCCATTTACTGGAAATACTACATTAATGAGGTAAAAACTGTTTTTCCCCCCAGTATATTAGTTTGTAATATAAAATACAAAAGCAGATAATAGGAAAAGTAGGGAGGGAAAAGGGAAGAGAAAAATGTAGTCTAGAGAAGAAGGTATTGACTTCCGACTCCCTTTGGTAAGGTAGAATAAGTAACATCGAACATCAACTTTTTACTTTTATACAATAGTATAAACAAACAATTTCTATAACAACAAATCTATCTAATTAAAAAAATCCAAAATCAAAGTTTTTTTGTTTTTTTTTTCACCTCAAGCACGAAGTCCAGAAGCTGTTTCCAAGTAAAAACAAAAGTAGATGGGTTTTTTTTTTCTTTTTATTTAAGCAGTCAGTTTAGCCATCTCTGCTAAAAACTATTCTGGAACTCATTTTCCTAATGTGGAATGTAGAAAATTGGGCTTGCCATTCTATAGCATGCTCATTAGCTTATTTCTAAGAAACCATGAGTAGAAATGTAGATAAACAATCTTAATACACGTAGTCCTTGACTTAAAATCACAATTGAGCACAAAATTTATGTTGCTAAGCAAAACCTTCTTTAAGTGAACTTTGCCCCATTTTACAACATTTCTTGCCACCGTTGTTAAATGAATCACTACAGTTGTTAAGTTAGTAACATGGTTGTTAAGTGAATCTGGCTTCCCCGTTGACTTTGCTTGTCAAAAGGTTGCAAAAGGTGATCACATAACCTTGGGACATTGCAATTGTCATAAATATGAATCGGTTGCCAAGCATCTGAATTTTGATCACGTGAGCATGGGGGTTTGAAAAACAATCATGTCTCTTTTTTTCAGTCCCGTTGGAACTTTGAAGGGTCACTGAACGAGCTGTTATAAGTCCAGGACCATCTGTAGACTCTTTTAAACACAATAAATTCTAATCTATAAGCAGATTTATTTGTAGTAGTAATGGTTTTGACACATGACTGACCTGCATTTGAGCCATGTAGAAAAAAGCAGGAAGCCTTGATTGTCATTGATAGAATTATTTTTGTGAGAGGAATAGGACAAAAGGGAGAGGGAAGGGTTTAGGATTATAAAATAATTTGGCTAAACAAAAAAAAACTATGAAGATTAGAAAAAGTTGTTTGAAAGAGGGCGTTCTAGAGTGAAATCAGAAGAAAAGAATGTCTGAATTTTGGAATGTTAATCCTCAAAATGAGAAAGAAACAAATGGGCCCATAATTCGAAACAAGGGTATTTGAGGTCAATGTGTTTATTAGCTTATTAGTATTATACCTATAAAAAGAAATACCTTAAAACAAACACAGATTGCAATCCCAATTATAATTGTTCTATATATCTGACTAAGGAATAATTGGAATATTAGCCATGTCATATGTGTGTGTCAGGAGAAATATTTTTTTATTGTTTAATTGCTAATTTACATTTAAAATACACAGTTTGGCACTTTGTACTTTTCAGGTGGTTCAGACAAATTAATGATTATTTCCATGTAAAGGGATGTTCTTATTTTCTCTATAAACCTCATGGGAAGTATAAGACTGCTGGAGAAACAGGTAAGAAGGCAATTTTAATGACATGATTAATTCTTTGTACCTGTTAAAAGAGCAGGACGAAATGGGTGTGGGGTCTGTTTATTTTTCACAATTGGTTTCATATCTATTTTTGAATTTGTATAGGCTTTTTTAAAGGATTGACATACTGTATTTTTCCTGGGATTTTGTGTTCCCAATTGAATATGGAGAAAAGGCAGTTTTTTATTTCTTTGACTTGTTTTTGCTGAACATCTGTTACAAGAGTTCTTTACCTCAGGAAAGGAGGATTGTATAATAGTGGCAATGGAGAGATGGAGCCACATCTGCACTCTTCCACCCACTTTGGTTGTAGATGTTGTAACTCACTTGAAATTTTCTGGCAGGAAAAATTACTTCTAAATGACCAAGGTTTTTGTTTGAGAGGGGTTTAAATTGCAGGTAGTCATCATTTAACGATAACAATTGGGATCAAAAGTTCTGTCATTAAGTGAAGCAGTTGTTTATTGAGAAATCACAGAATTATACTTTCCTTTCCCCCACCCCTCTTTGCAATGCTGACCCTGTTGCTGGGATAATTAGCAAGAAGGCAGCTAATATTTGTATTTACCTCCATTGGCGAGGAAGGGATGAAAAGAGAGGAAGCAGGCACCCAAGGGGGAATATACATTGAAAGAAATGTGCTGGCATTAAGCATGCTACACAACCGTGACTTGTGGCTGCAGGTTCCCAGTACATTGCTTTCAATGTGTATTCCCCATTGAGTGCTATTTATAATCCCTTCTCCAATCTCAACACTGCAGTGGGGGGGTGAGGAGAGAAAATAGGCCAGGCACAGGGCAATGCATACTGATTATAATAGTGATCAAATAACCAAGGAACATGGTGAAGATCAAATATGCAGCTATTGGTCATAATTGAATTGGCATCCTTGAGTCTCAAGAGACTACGGTATGGTGCTATTAAACCAGTAACTGCCATTTCCAATGTTTCAATGCTGTATGCAAAGCTGGAGTGTCCTCTCCAGAGCACAAGGCCTGGGTAATTTAATATGGAGGATAAACTGTTGCCCAGCAACAGATCCCCCCCCCCTCCACATCACTGAAATAGTCTGTGGAACGGCAGAGCCGATACGATGAGTTCCAGCTGCGTCGCAGGAGTTACCAGAACGTGATTGTACACAGTCACAAACTGTTTCCGGGACTCCGGCTCTGGATTTTGCCTCGAGGTTGACTCCTGAAGCCTTTTCTAATAATAGATATAGCCACAAGGCAGTGGAGGTTTGAAATAGAGTTTCCCTTCTCCTAGAAGATGGTTCTACCGTTTTATCTGCCGTTGGGACATAAAGCCCTCTTCTGCCTTCAAAACTGTTGACCATCTTCTCCTGTAACCCTGGAAAGGGGCCCTTACGAGATGCTACCAGCCAGGCCAGCTGGACCAAGGTGTTTTAAGGAGGTATTACTCCTCTGGTCATAAGGTTTTGTTTTTCAGCACTGCTGAATACAGCAGTCACTAAGCAAGGACTACCTATACGTTACTACATTGTTTTGCATTATATTATATTATAATATATTGATTACAGAGTTCCTGAAACAAAGTTAATAGTTTTATCATTTTAAAAAAAGTATATTAAACCTAAAAGTGTGCATCTTAACATTCAATAAAATATCTTCATAATGTTTTAATTTCTTTTTAATTTGTAGCTTCGGGAGCTTTAACAAAATTAACACAAGGGCTGCGAGATGAATCAATGGCATATATTTATCATTGCCAAAATCATTATTTTTGTCCAATTGGATTTGAAGCAACTCCAATAAAGCCGAGCAAAGCATATAAGTAAGACCCTCAAAATCTACTTGGTTTTATCAGTGGGACCAACACACCTGCATTCATCCTATAAAAAGTGAATCTAATTGCTCGTATTAATATAGCTTTATCAGCAAACATGGAATGCAGCATCATATAGTTTATTTTCGTGGATTGATTTATCTGCATTAATCACTAGATGGCAATATTTCTTCATATACAGTTTTTCAAAATAGGAGCAACATTAATTTAAACTGCAAATCTTGTTCTACAAGAACTATCTCTCATGCAGGACTTTGGATAAATCTGCTTGTCGCCAAACAAGTCTGAATGACCATGAATTTGTATAATAAATGTATTGATTTATTTATTTCAGCTGTATCTAAATGTCTAACTCATGTTGCATTTGATATACCGTATTTTTCGCACTGTAAGATGCTCCAGACTATAAGATGCATATTAGCTTTAGAGGAAGGAAACAAGAAAAAAAAAACCTGCCTCTGCCTCCCAACATCCATTAGTATTCCATCTGGCTAGCGTCCTTGCAGCAGATAACAAACAGCCTGCCTCCACTGTGTCTGCGGCCTCCACCGAGGAACACTGCAGCCTTCGCTGCTGAGCAGCTGGTTGGCAGTTGGATCAGCCTCCTGAAATACCGCCAATCAGCTGTTCTAGGCAGTGGGGATCACCACCACCAATGGCTGCCCCCACCTATTCGCCGGTGGTAGGCGGCGGCAAGCCCCACTGCCTAGAGCAGCTGATTGGCGGTATTTCAGGAGGCTGATCCAACTGATTGGCAGTGAAGGCTCCAGTGTTCCCTGGTGGCGGCAACAAATACTACTGCAGCAGCAACCCCCCTATCCCCCTCACCGCAATATTTGCTCTATAAAATGAATAGACATTTCCACCCACTTTTGGGTGGGGTGGGGAAGCGTGTCTTATAGTGCGAAAAATACGGGTAAGTCTTGCTTTCTTCATTTGGAAGAATAGCCTTTTAAAGTCTTCATTAAAAATCCTTGAATGTTATTTTTTTAAATAAAAGGTTTTTTTTTAATTAGGTGACTCAATCCAATTCCATTAGTTTGACTTCTACTAAAAATAGATATATTCGTTTGCATGAACCCACATTTGTGGGAATCTCCATTCTTTCCTTAAAAGTACACACAAATGAGATTTTACCTTTCCTTTGACCTTTAACTTATTACTAGGGCAGAAAACAGTGTTTGTACAGAGATTATAAAGCACCGTATTTTATGTATGATTTTTTGCATTTATATACTGAAATAAAAGCCCTAACTCATTGCAGGAAATTAGGGACTTAAAAAGACCTTAAAAGCCATTGAATCCACCCTACTGCAGAAATAGCTGCTGCCATCTTTCTGAGTAGGAATAAATATGAATTCTAGAGCAGATATATTTCAGTCTATGCAGAAATACCTAGAGAAGGAGTACAATTGTTGAAACTTAGCCAATCTCTCAAAGAATACATTTGTTATTTTAACTAACACATAAGTAACATGCTCTCTGTGCATACAGAGCAGTTTGGGTTAAGTTTGCAAATACTTCATATATTATGAAAGCTGCTTATGATAAACATTTTGTCTTATCATTTTTGTGTACCAGAGGATATCTCTTACAGCAAGATGTAGAACATTGGATACTCATTGGGGAGCCAAGCAGAAAACACCCCACTATTCACTGCAAAAAGTAAGTTAGCACCCCCTAGTAAACTCACAAAAGATCATATAATTTAAAAGATATTCAGATAAGGAGTATTCTTTTGGCATCCACAAATACTCATATGAACACCGATTCCTAGATGAATATGTGTAAGATACAAATTCCCCAACAGACTAGAGAATATATTGAAACTTCAAAATTTGCATGGTCTAGCTGAGATTTCTTTTCTACAGAGCTAATATTTCATCCATCTCCCAAAGTGAGTGCTATTCTGACATGTGTCTTCTAATTGAAAGCATTGAGAATCAGATTTTGAGGGCAAAAAATACACTTACCTTGGGAATGGAAGAAAGTGGGCATTCACTTTAGATGCTAATGAAATGGTTTAGTTTGTTGAAACTTGAAAACAATTCTTCATATTTGCTTTTGGGTGTCACTTAGTTTTGAACCTTAGTTCCCAGATTTGCATTATTAATATTAATGACATTAACTGAGACCATTTCTAGAGATATAAAAAGTTCAGAAAGTAGCCCATAGCCCATTCTTGATAAACCAGATCATTGTGGGATGGATGGTCCTGCTACTGGATAGATTGACAGCTGGCTGAACAAGTAATAGTCAAAGAATGGTCCTTAATTGGTTTGCTTCCCTATGGGAGGTAGGTTGGAGTACTCTGGAGTTCTGTCCTGGACCCAAAATTCTTCAATACCTTCATAAATGACTTAGATAAGGGAATAAAAGGGATGCTATTAACATTTGGGAGATTGCTAACACTCCAGAAAACAGGTTGAAGTTTTAAAAGGATCTTGATAGACTTGAATATCTGGCCCAATCCAACAAAATAATAGTGCAAAATGTAAAGTTTGGAATTCAAACCAGACATGATATTCTTCCGATTAAAATCGGAATTCCGATTTTTTTGGGAATCGCCCCCCCTTTCCCCCCCTTCTTCTCCTCCTTCCCCTCCCCTCGGAGGCCCCGAGTCAGGAGTTGCTACCGCCGGCGCGGCTCTGCGTGGCTCCAGTCCCGCGTTGCCTCAGAAAGGGAAAGGCAAAAGGAAGAGCCGTGCCGGCGCTTTGCAGCGGCTCCTGGTTTTGCCTTTCCCTTCCCGAACAACGCGGGACTGGAGCGCTGAGCTGCGCCGGCGGTAGCAACTCCTGACAGCCCCAGCCGGATACCTGAGCGGAGCCGGGCGGTGCGAGCGGAGCCTGCTGAGCGGCAGGAAAAGGGAGCTGGGCAGCGATTTCTTGGCACGCGGTGGGGGGTCTCTTTTGGCCGGCCCGATTTTTTTCAGAGGGGAATATCATGCCTGATTCAAACAGGAAAAAACAGGCGCCCAGGTAGAAAATAGGTGGTGTAGTATGTCACATTTTGATCACCACAATAAAATATATATATATATATATATATATATATATATATATATATATATATATATATATATATATATATATATATATATATATATATATATATATATATTGAGAAATGGAAAGAAGGTAGAGAAAGGAGAGATCAGGGGCCAGTCCCATGAAGAGCAGTTAAAGAAACTTAATGTGTTTAATCTAAAGAAGTGATGGTTTAAGAGGGCACATGGTATAATTCTTCCAATATATGAAGGAACGAAATAAAGCACCTAGAGTCTTGCATTTGAGATGGGGGCCACGTACCATAAAATAAATACATACTTACATAATGCCAATGAGTGGAAATTTAACATACCGTATTTTTCGGACTATAAGATGCACCGTAATCATAAGATGCACCTAGGTTTAGAGGAGGAAAACAAGAAAAAAATAGTTTTTTACCTTTGCGGGTCCTGTTTTGCCTTCCTCGGCATTGGGGAGGCCGAAAACGGGATGCACAGAAGGTTTGGGAGGCCAAAAATGGGCCCATTTTTGGCCTGCAGAGCAGAGATGACGTTCTGGAGAACAGGTAGCAGAAATTTTGAGTAGTTCGGAGAATTGGTAAATACCACCTCTGGTTGGCCCCACCCCATCTATTCGCTGCCTCCCGAATTCCTGCTGATTGGCTGGGTCTTCTTTTGTTGCCCTGCACAGGAGAACGGAGCTGGAAAGCAGGTTAGTGGGGTGGGGTGGAAATGACGATTTTACAGTATTCTTCCCCTGCCACGCCCACCAAGCCACGCCCACAGAACCGGTAGTAAAAAAAAAGTTGAATCCTACCACTGCTGCAGAGTGCTTCTGGATTCCGGGGAGGGCAAAAACGGGACCCGCTGAGGGTTTGGGAAGCCAAAAACAGGCCCGTATTCGCTCTATAAGCCGCACAGACATTTCCACCCACTTTTTGGGGGCGGGGTGAGTACGTCTTATAGTCCAAAAAATATATAAATAATAATTTCCTGACTCAAGAGCTATTAAGTAGTGGATCAATTTGTCTCCTGAAGTCATGAGTGCTGCACTGCTAGATTTTTCAAGAAACGGCTAGACATTTCTTTGTCTGGAATGGTAGAAAGATTACTAAACTGGGCAGGAGGCTGGACCAGATGAACATTTGCGTTTTGTGTTTAGATAACATATTTTCTAGCTGCCACTGTATAAAACGGGAGTATGAATAAGGATCTATTTATAAAACGCCCTTGGCAATATTATGTAGATTGACCGTAAAATTTACTTAAGGGCTAGCATCCTATGGCTGCTTTTAAGAAGTAATTAAAAACATCAGCTAGTCCAGAAAAAATATTTACTAGTACAGCAGAATATTTATTGATTGCAGTTATTACGTGAAGTATGAGACCCACAGTTAACATCGCAAATTGCCACACCTTTTCTGATGGCAGTTAAGAAACAAATTTCAGTTGTAAACTATATGATTTTAAACCAGACTTCTAAAAATCAAATTCTTGCTTATAAATCTGCCTGGCCTGTAAGGTCTTTGAGAATGAACATTTTGGGTTCTTATTAAGATCAGAAGCATATTTGATGGCAATGTATGAATGGAAGCATTTGCGTCACTTTGGAAGTTCTTCAAATTAGGTATCTATATTAATCTTTCCCATGGTTGAATTTCTATTTTACCAATAAAGAAATAAAAGAAGACTAGTAGAGAACTATTTTAAGCTAATTAGCTCTCATCAGCTAGCTGGGACCCTTCTGGGATCTTTCCCATGCTTTTTATATATAAAGCCAAAATAAATTTGTGGGGGAAAAAGGAGGATAGTAAAGTGGTGTTATTTACTAAATGAATCAAAGGACTAGAACTCGTGGCTTTCATTAGAAAAATGTCAGTATTTGCTACATACTGTACAGATTAGTTTACTTAAGTATGAATTTTTGTCTATCTAGGATTAACTAATAAGCACAGTATTCCAAATTTTGTTGCATTTGTGAACCTCTTTCCATCTTACTGTGTGTAGGTGGGCAGACATTGTAACAGATTTAAACACTCAGAATCCTGAATACTTAGATATTAGGCACTTGGAAAGGGGTCTTCAGTATCGGAAGACAAAAAAGGTAAGAATGCTTAAAACCATGAAGATCTCTACTGTTGATGCAGTTTTGTAAGAGGTGGTAGAATAGGACAGCTGCTTCTAAAATCTACAATCATTTGCTATCGTCATGTAATCATCATGTAATGTCACAAGACTGCAATTTATGAATCAGGGCTGCATTTTGAAAACATTTTACTAGATTTTTAAATACCTAGAACCAACAATGGATGATGAGAAAATGTAGCTATGTGGATTGAAAAAAGCACAAAACTCTAAAATGGGGAATTGCATGTAAAACCTGCCAATTAAAATAATGTTAGACTCTTAACATAGAATAAATTGCTATTGTAACTGTCTATGGAAATTCTGAATCATCCAGCTTACATTTGAACCACGGTGGGGCAGTGGTTAGAGTGCAGTACTGCAGGCTACTTCTGCTGACTGCCGGCTGACTGCAATTTGGCAGTTCAAATCTCACCAGTTTCAAGGTTGATTCAGCTTTCCATCCTTCTGAAGTCAGTAAAATGAGGACCCAGATTGTTGGGGGCAATATGCTGACTCTATAAATCACATAGAGAGGCCTGTAAAAGCACTGTAAAGCAGTATATAAGTCTTAAGTGCTACTGCTATTTGTCCCATAGGTGCTTTTTTCAAAAGGCAACTGGACTTTCTTAGCCTTTCTTTCCTTGAAAACGTTTTGCCACTTCTTCAATCCAGCTTCTTAAGTTTTATTGTAACCACAGATTGTATTCAGTAAAGAATTCTAACCAGTGCAAAATACAAAGAAAGCATTAATTCAAATGAATAGTGAACTTGCTTAATATATGGAGAAGTGTTATTTTAACAAACATTGCGTACATTTTAGGTAGGAGGGAATCTACACTGTATCATTGCTCTTCAGAGGTTTAATTGGCATCGGTTTGGACCTTGGAATTTCCCACTTGGAAATGTTCAGCAAGAACCACAGCCTCCATCTCCAACTCAGGGCTTAGCCAAATCTGAGAGTGAAGACAACATCACCAAGAAGCGACATGGGCGCCTTGGGCGATCATTCAGTGCTAACTTCCATCAAGTTTCTGTTTGGAGGAAACTCTCTCATCTTCATGAAAGGCAGAATAGTGGCCTTCAACGTTATGCCAACTGTGATGGGAAAGACTAAAATGGACAGCTTTTTCATCTGTGCTACTGTGATACATTCCTAAAACATGGTAATAACTTATTATGCACAGAAACAGGAATGTAGGGAAATTTCATATAAAATTCTTAGGAATGTTTATTATTTCAGTATGTAATTGGTATATAATACTAATAAGTTGTTATTGTTATATATTGGGAATAACAAGAAAAGTTAGTTAAAAGATAAGCACAGAATACCAGTTATGGGCAATCTAGTATAATGGCTAATTGGTTTATGTTTCAGACTATAAAATCAGAACAGGTGTGGATCAAATTCATTTGTGGGCAGGAGAGTTTGTTATTATGTGATACAAAGCATGAGATTATTACCTTCCCAAATTATTTATTAATTGCAAACTATATAATGATGACAAATGTATAAAATATATTTGCTTTTAAGTGTTTTCAAAAATGCAATAAATTATGGTACAATTCAGAACTGACAAAACACTAAATGTCAATACATAATTAATTGATGGTCTGTTGATCAATGGAAATATTGTTCTATACAGTTTAAGCTGTTTGAGTTGGCAGTTCGTTGTTAACAGGCAAGAAACCTATGGAAAGATAAGGTAACTATCTGTTTCTTTTAGAATTGGTCTAGTATAAACAAAAACCACCACTGCCAGTCATATCCTTTTTGTGTGACCTGAATTCAGTTCTCAGTTGATTGGCTCCTTTTAAAGAAACCTCTCAGACTCATTTCATATGGTTATCCAGTAAATACCAAAACTTTCTGTCGTGGGCTGCAGTGATTTCTTGTAATATTTGAATTCTCTTTCACTTCACAACTTTTGTTTGATTGTCGAGGAAGATGTTTAAGTGCCCAAATAAACTGGCAGCCGTAGCAATATACCTCTTCAGAGCACTCTTTGTAACTACTTTTTTCAAATGATCATATCAAATAGTTTTATTTGGAAGTATAATATTGGTTCTCATGGAAAAAACATTTTAATAAAAAACGGTGGTTTTCCATTGATTATCTTCTTGTTCTTTAAATGTGCATGTTTGGCTTTTGGTTATGCAAAACCGGAGACAATAAAAATGTAGGATTATTTTATGCAAGTTTTGGATAAACTTTTTTTATCTATGCTTTTAGAAACTTGGTACTAAATATCAGTTGTTCATATCCCTCTGTAAGATAACAAGATTTTCCCTGTGAAATGAGTTGGCCCAAATGAGGAAAAAATTTCTACTTCCCGAAAACATGAACTAACTAAAACTTGGTTTTGGGTGTATTCACCCACAAACTGTTTTGATTATCCTATTCATTCTTTTTATGAGATGTCCCTATAGCAACAGGAAAACATGCAGCATTCTTGTAACCTGTAGCATGAGTTCAAACGCAGAAATAAGCTAAGATCTTTCTTTACATCTATTTAGAAGGATAATAACTGCATGAAGATTGGCACAAAGGAGATAGCAAAACATATGTGCATTCTTGATTCATTCTTCCAGTTATACAAAGATTGACTCATTCAGATCTGGGAATTTTCCTTCCAACACAATTAAGCCAAAGATAAACCTCTTTAATGCAGAATATAAGTAAGATCAGTGTCTGAGCTATGGAACTATGGTTTATGTCTGAGCAAATCTTTTCCATAGCTTGGGTGAAGGGGAAAATAACTTTCAATAGCTGAGATTTTAGTCATTCCTAATTGAACCCACATATTTTTTAGTTAAAAATGCTTTTTTAGTTAAGAGTTGTGTCCATCCTCAACCACAGCCTGACACATCTTTTGCAGCAAAGATGGGGAATCACTAGTGGCCTCCAAGGCCACAAGACTCTTGGTCCTGCATAAGTGTCGCTAGGATAGGCTCACAACCCATTCTCTTGTGATTTAACAAGGGTCTTCAAGCTTGGCAAGTTTAAGACTTGTGGACTTCAACTCCCAGAATTCCTGAGCTAACATGACTGGAGGAGGAATTCTGGGAGTTGAAGTCCACAAGTCTTAAAGCTGTCAAGTTTGAAGACCCCTGTGATAGAAGAATGAAAGCCCTGACCAAATCTGTAGGACCAGGGGAAATTGCCTCCTGCTTACCAGCTCAAAAAAGCAGGAAGTTGCTTGTACCTGTTATTCTGGCAACTTTCTCTAATAAGGGAATAGATCTCTTGGGTCTCAGGAGCGTGCTTGTTACTGTGAATGGCATTACACTGAAATATTGGGCTGGCTTTGAGGAGACCCAGGTTCACGCCAGCTGTCAGCCATGAAAAAAACTCCCTGGATGTTTTTGGATCAATCACTTCCTTTTGGTTCAAACTCCCACCATTTTTTTTTATTTTTTTTTGTGGAGAGTGGAGAAAAGAGTGCCATGTGTGTTGCTTCAAATTTTTGAATAAAAATGTTTATGGAGGTTCTCAGTCATCCAGGTCATGGTTGTCCCAAAGGTGCTTTTTCAAGAGGCAACTGGACTTTCTGGTTTTTCTTTGAAGACATTTCACTTCTCATCCAAGAAGGTTCCTCAGCTCTGACTGGGAATGGAAGGATTTATACTCCTTGCAGACAGCGGGTCATTTGCATTCTTTTATAGAGTCGTTAAGGTAACCTGGAGGTTTATCTGTGTCATCAGGGTCATCTGAGTGGTGCAAATGCGTGTGGAGCCTTCTTGGAACTGCTGAAAGGACTGTGTTGTAGACTGGAGATAGATGATGTCGAATCCCTCCCCTTCTGTTGAGAGAGGGCTGTTCAATTTTGACATAGATGGCCTCTTTAACCCCTCTTTCAAAATAATGGTCCTGTCTGTCCAAAATGTGGACTTTGCTGTTTTCAAAAGTTACCTTTGTCTTTTAAATGCAGATGGGCTGCTGAATATAGTCCTGATGTGTTTGTTCTCCTATGTTGTGCCATGTATTTATGAAGTGGTTGTTTTGTTTCCCCATTGTACAGATCTGCACATGGCTCTTGAATTTTGAATGAAAAGTGAGATATAGCTCAAATACTAATGTCATTCAATGAACTTTGATATTGTTGGGTAGGAGAAGAGTGCCCTGAATTTGACTTTAAACTAAATCAAATACTTCATTGCAGTTTGTCCCTTTCCATGACTTTGATGACTGCAATTTGGTGAGTTAGATGGACAATAACTTTGCTCAAGAGCAGGAAATCATAGTTGTTTTGATAGATTTTTTGCTGAGTATTAAGAGAAACAATGTGTGTCATCAAGTCAAAATCAGTTTTTTTTAAAAAAAGTTTTATTTAGGTTTTCACACATACAAAATACAAGTAAAACATCTTTTTTGAAAATAGCATGGTCCCGGGTTGAACTTCTTTATACACACACAAAACAAAATTTCATGCTCCTTTTTGTATTCTATTCCATATCTTATACTATTTTACATTTTCTATGTGGTTTTTCCCCTCTTAATTTTCTCAATTTTATTTTGATTATCTCATCTCAATTCAAATCATTATATTTATACTTTTGTCTGTTCTGTTTCAATTTCATATTATCTTTTCTCATTAAACAAATTTGTTTAATGAAGTCAAAATCAGTTCTTAACAACCATATAGACCAGCGGTCGCCAACCGGTGGGCTGCGAGAAAATTTTGGTGGGCCGCAGAGAAATCTCACCCTCAGAGCACCCCCCAAAGCAATTAATCTAGGCTACGCAGAAACACAAGGCTGCGCCGCCCACATGGCCCAGGGGAATCCTCCCCGCCCACTCACTCCTTACCGGGCAAACTTGCCTGCTAAAATTGCTATTTTTCCTTTTTCTGACCATCATCTGTTCTGATGTACCAGATTTAGATTAGCCAAGAAGCAGGAAATGGTTGGATTTCTTGCTTTCTAGCTAGTCTTTAGATCTTCGGCTCTGCTTTTAAGCACAGCCGAACCTCCCTTAAGACTGAAGGTTCTATTATTCAGTGCAGACTCACAGCAAGCAATGTGACAGATTGAGCTAGCTGATGGCAGATAGATTGATCACTGAATGATTCTGTGAGCAACTCAATCTGCCTGCCTGCTTTGCCTAATTTGGGGTAAAAGTTGTTCTTTTTTATGTAAAAAATTCAATATTTACATACATGGTGTGTTGTGAGTTAATTTTGTGAGTTTGCTTGCAAGCAATTTTTATGTGACAGATTGAGCTAGCTGATGGCAGATAGATAGATCTCTGAATCAATCTGATTCTATGAGCAACTCAATCTGCCTGCCTGCCTGCTTTGCCTGATTTGGGGTAAAAGTTGCTCTTTTAAAAAAAATATATCAATATTTATATAAATATTTATAATATTTACATACAAGCCATGCCCAGCCAGTCCACCAAGCCACACCCACAAATTAGGCCACACCCACAGAACCGGTTAGTGGTCCCTGGGATTTAAAATTATGAGTTTGGTGGTCCCTGAGGTCCAAAAGGTTGGCGACCCCTGATATAGACTTCCAGAGTGATCTATCCCAATCTAGTCCTTCAGTTCTTCCAATTGGGTGCTCATTGCTGCTGTGACCAAGCCCATTCACCTTGATACTGGCCACCCTTTTCTTCTCCTTCCATCTTTCCCACTTCATGGATTTCTCAGTTGTGCCATGTCTTTGCATAAAGTGTTAAAATTCGTTGAGTCTCAAGGGAAAACTGGATTGTTAAGTTCTATGAAATGGAGACTATGCCTACATATATTTGGGGGTAACCTCAAAGTTTTTCTCTATAACCAATGCAGTTCTTGACTCTTGACAAATGTATCTTTTATGTACACTGAGAGCATTTGCACCAAGACAAATTCCTTGTGTGTGCAATCACACTTGGCCAATAAAGAATTTTAAGAGTTAGCATTATTACTTCATTAACCACATGGTGGAGCCACCAGCACTTCATTATATTTCAACTTCAATAGTACTCCCAGTAGCTTAGCATTAGATGCTGTTCCTCACATGGCTAGTTTCATTCTATGCAACAAGAAACCAGCATGTTGGAAGTATGACATTTACTTGAATTAATATTTTTACATTTCCTGCTGCAACAGGAGATTTGCAAGACAAATCTTGCAAGGGTATGGTATTTCTCACTTTTACTTCCCAGCATATATTTTTTTGAAAGATGCTACATTTAGAGTTTGATATAGTTGCCATTAACGAAACTTGGTGGGATGAAACTTATGGCTGGAATGTACTGATGGAACGACACACACAATTCAAAAAAAAAAACAGACCTAACAAAAGAGGAACTGGAGTTGCGTTATATAGGGTCTCTATGGCGCAGTGGTTAGAGTGCAGTACTGCAGGCTATTTCTGCTGGCTGCTGGCTGCCTGCAATTTGGCAGTTCAAATCTCACCAGGCTCAAGGTTGACTCAGCTTTCCATCCTTTCGAGGTGGATAAAATGAGGACCCAGATTGTTGGGGGCAATATGCTGACTCTTTAAACCGCTTAGAGAGGGCTGTAAAGCACTGTAAAAACGGTATATAAGTCTAAGTGCTATTGCTATTTCTATATATAAAAGATCATTACATCTCTATAGAAATCCACAAACACAAGGATGAAAACCATCTAGAAGGCATAAGGGTCAATAATAAAAGGAAAAAGCAGGGGATTGGACTTAGACCTCCAA
This sequence comes from Notechis scutatus, assembly GCF_049901735.1. Classification (NCBI taxonomy): domain Eukaryota; kingdom Metazoa; phylum Chordata; class Lepidosauria; order Squamata; family Elapidae; genus Notechis; species Notechis scutatus. Next base: position 92,899,328 of record NC_142013.1, read on the forward strand.
GATCCCTTCCAGCCCTCTTCTGATTAATAAAAATCCTTTCCCCACATTCTATAGCTTTGATCCTGCTTGACCAGTAAAGTGAGAGAGGGGACCTCTGAGAAATTCTGCTCATCTAGAGAAAGGAAATCACAGGGAGTAGACATTCAAGTCTGATGCCTGCGTGCTGAGTCCTGTTTCCTCTTAAAGCACTCTCTGCTCGGGAATGACGATGTCTCATCCTTTGCCTGGGTCTTAGGAAGATAGTGACTGATGCTTAGGCCAGACTCCAAAGACCAGATAGCAGGAACAGATTCCTGAATCAACATTCCTGACAGAAACCTTTCCCTTCTCCTTGATTGCATATTCATGTGCAAAATGCATGAAGTTGCTGCAAGTTGCTGTCATTATCTTGAGCAACCAATATCAGCAAACATACCATCCCAGTCAGGAGAAGAAAGCGAGCAGATTGTCTTGACAGGAAGTTTGTGAGTGATCGAACAATCTCATGTTAGCTTTCTGCCTATTGATTCGGGATTAAACTCCAGAGAGAAGCCAGATGGAAACCATACAATCCCAGTTCCTGGAAAATCTTAAATCCTTGGTTACTATAGCCAGCAACAACAGCTTTTTCTCCAATTCAGTTATGTCTGAAGTTATTTAAGATAAATCCACATGTGGTAATCCCTCAGCACTGCAATAACTATGCAACAATATTGTCCCCAAAGTGCTTTTTCCAGAGGCAACTGGATTTTCTGGTTTTTCTTTGAAGACATTTCGCTTCTCATCCAAGAAGCTTCTTCAGCTCTGACTGGAAAAGAAACATCTTCAAAGAAAAACCACAAAGTCCTGTTGCTTCTTGAAAAAGCAGCTTTGGGACAATCGTAACCTGGATGACTGAGAATCTGCATAGAAATATGTAACAATATTATTTGCATGCTACACATTATGTATTTGAGCTGAAGCTTTTTGAGTAAGAGGCAAACAAAGAGATGTAAAAAATCTACTGTTATAGAATGGTTGTCTGGGTAATTGAAATCCAGATGAGATGCCACTGTTGCTTATTAAGTTGTCACACTTGGAATCAGCAGTGATTCTTCTCCCTATTTGTCATAAATTGCACAAAATATTGGAGATGGAGTTACATCATGGCCTGAGAAAGAATTTAACATCTGTTTAACATCTTAAACCAATGTTTGTATCAACAATCAGCTGTATCCCTGTCAAATTCTTTATGGATATTTTTCCTCACTGATGCACACTGGTAATTTTTCTGAAGTTCATTCAAGATGAAATTTGCCTATGAGATGTCAAAAGGCTCAAACAGTGTTACACGGAATACTATTAAAAAAACCCAACTCTACAATTTTTATAAAAAAATAATTCTGGATAGCCTGCAGCTACTCATCTTTATCTGATTCCTCTCACCCAATTTAATTGAAGATATTATTGACAATTACACTGAATCTGTTACACTGAATAATGAAATTAGTAATTATAGAAGCTAAAATGTAGATCTGGAAGTGAAAAATTTAATCTCTTCCCACACATCCCTTCCCTATCTACAGCAATTGGACATTGCACAACTAGGGGTGCAGTTGTAAGGAAAGGAGAAACTCTGTATAAAAGAGTTCTCTTAAAAAAATTATAGATCATCTACTTTATTTATAAAAATAAGGCAGGATAAAAAAAACCTTTGAAAGTCTAGAAATTCCAATTTCTACACACGCATTCATTCTATTGTTATCTAAACCTCACAGTTCATATTACTACAAAGTTTTAATGATAGAAAAAAGACATATTTTGCAATTAAAAATATTGGGAAAAATGAAATATATACATATATATTTAGTATGAACAAATGGCTAAAAATTAGGGAGCGCAAATCCTCTGGTTCTGCTATATAAACCTAACTAAATTCTATTTCACATTTAGCCAAATTCTTACATAAAAGGAAATGTGTAAAACCGCTGCACTGGATAATCACAAGTCACAAACTACAAAAACTGTTTTCTACATAATTTTTTTTAACAGATTTGAACCATAACATAGTGCATTGTAAAAATACAGCAATACAATGTAAAAATGCAGCTATACAATGTATATTATAAAAAGAACTACAATGATATGTGTACAGTACTGTAGTGCTATAACCAATAGCAGTAATACTGAACAGATTAATGGAAATTAAACATACTGAACAATTGTCAGAGTTAAGCCCAGGATCAACACCAGCTTTACCCCCTGTATAAATACTTTCATCTCAAAGTTTGAGAACGTGACTTCACATTGCCTAAACGACATCTAGGACCTTTGCCCATTTATGTTTTAGCTTTATCATTTCATATTAACATTTTTGATCAAAACTAAAACTCTTACTATCTAATTACTTATTGGATAATTTGATTAGTTAAGATTTGGATCAAGGACTTAATAGACTAAAAAACTAGAGGGCCCAAGGTTGTGCACCCATGAATTAATATGTAAAACAGAACTTTTGAAAATAGTCATCGGTAAACAGAAGACAATAATCATGTCACATTTTGTCACTTTAAAATGGGGTCCAAGCAGTGGTGGTATTGCTGCCGGTTTGCACCAGTTCTAGCAATCTGGTAGCCCCAGTCAGCAGTTGGCCCCGCCCACCCGCACCCACTCTTTCCTGTCCTATATTTCCTTTGTTTGTAGCTCAGCTGATAGGATTACCACGCCTCAGCTGTTTTACTCACCAGTGCTGACAGTAAGTTTTCAAGCTTAAAATTGCCTATTTTAGAACGCTCCATACGCATCCACAGAACCGACAGTAAAAAAAGTTTGAATTTCACCACTGGGTCCAAGTGAAGTGGTTGATGCTATAACAAGGTAGCCTCTTGCAGGAAAAGATCAGCTTTTGGAGTATCTCCTGATATATGGAGAAGCTCCAGGTGAACTTTCCCTCACAATGCAAATCTGTGTTTGTTTATTTAGAAGTAAATCCTACACTACAGGTATCTAATCTCAAAAATTGAGGCATGAGCAAATGCATTTAAAAAAAAAAAAATTTTGGCCTATTTTCCCTTTTCCATGCATAACATGAGACTGGTCCAAGACATTTTGTGTCTGAATATAAAGTCATAATCTTTTTGCTTCTTCATGAAAGAAAGAATTGGCTGCCCTTAAGAACACTACAGATATAATCCCCCGAGTCATACCTCACTCTACCAAGTTCATTAATGATAGTGGATCCTGCCACCATGTTAACCTGAAGACCTTTCAGGGAAGCCTTTAATAATCTATTCTCTTCTAGATTTTCTGGACTGCAGGACAACAGGTTGGAGTGGTTATTTATACATCCCTTCTGATAACTTAAGAGCAATATTATTTAATACTGATATTAAGTTTAAGTCTGTGTTAACTCGCAGTATTAACACAAAAACTCCACTATTTGTGGAGCAGAGTATACACTGTATTTATCTCTCTGAGTAATGAATGGTATCAATAGTGGGACCAGCCCAGATTTTACTGTTTATTATTATAGCTTTCATGAAATATTTACACAGATGCAATTAAATGTTCCATAAAGAAAAGTGAGGGATACTACCAGATCTACAGCCAGTTTAAAAGATCAGGAGGGCCAAAAAAAGTAAGGAATTTCGTACTGCCTTTTCAAGATAGATTTAGAGAAGAAGAGGAAAAAAAAATATAGGAGGGAATCCCTGTCTTCCTTTTGAATGCAGGTCTGTTCATGTTTCTACATATGACAGACTAATACCGATGGTAGTTAATTCCTGTGACCGATGTGCTTGCTCTACACTATAGAAATCTACAGAAAGAGACCTAAGTATTTTTCTATGTCAGGGGAACAAAGATTTGAAATCTTGATAATGCTACCTGGTAAAAAGGGAGAGAGAATGAAATTCTATGTGCCTACTGTTTAAATGTGATGAGAGGGGGAAAAAATCTGTACTTTGCATAAATTAAGCATGTTTGTACAATTGTTTTAATTTTACATCACTGGTTATTATTTTGCATAGTTAGATCAGTTTGACCAGCACTGGGAAAATGCAAGGTAAGTGAAAACTTAACTGAAAACTTATTCTATTGTCTTTCCTGCTTCTGGAACTTTATGCACACATTTATTGTAAGATCTAGAAACGTTTTTCCCCAGTATGAATAAAATAAAATCCTGGTATTTACAGTATATTAATTCTAAAGCTGGTATCATGTGTTGCACTCATGCCATACTAATACTGCCTGTTTTTTCATTGCTTGGTCCTGCACAGCTTGTGACACGAGTACTGCTTGGGTAAAGTAGGGCCTAAAAGCCGGTCCTGGGTCTCTGATGAAGGGCCATGTACACCATTGGGGATCACAAGCAGTGCAAGATTATCCCTAAAACCCTAAGTAGAGCTGAAGATGATCCAGATATTAATGGCTAACGACCACTTTTCCAGCCTTTAAAAAGTTCATTTATCACTCCAGATGAAGTTTACTTTTGGAAAAAAAATTAAATTGCTTTAAGACTGATTGTGACTCTTCGTTACTATGGAAAAAATTCTTACCGATTTTATTTTATACCACCATGATCCATGATGTCCTGGATCAGGTGGAATAATATTTTACACTTATATCTTACCTGTGAATTTTACAGGCAAGTAAAACTTTTTAAAAAAATAATATAGATGGGTGATATTGCCCAAAACATACAATTTTGTACAATTCTATATTAAGGATTATTAATTGGGCTCCTTGGTGAATACAATTATTTCATGTACAGGATTTGAGAATGATTTGGCAATGATTGTTTTGAAGTATTTAAGTGCTTAAAGAACTGTAGTTCCTCCCTAAATCCCTTCCGTCCAGCAACATTGACTCAAATGATTAGGAACACTGGGCATGGTTAAGATCAGTGGGCTCAGTAAATATTTAGATTTCTGTGAAAATCTCAAACTTCCTTCCCAGATAGCTCAATTTCCTCTACTATGCAGAATCTGTTGTCTTCAGCTTAACTGTCCTCTTCTTTACAGTCTGGCAACATCCCACAATAGCTGAGTCCAAGCTTTCTTGCTTAAGATGAGCTGTACTTGTTACTGGAGCGGAAATTGTCATATCCGTGGTCGTTTGCTCTGAACTTTAAGCAGGACTGTTTCTCCTCCAGGGATAGCATGTCTTTGGAATGACACCAGCAACAAAGGCATGACTGAAAAGCAGAAAGATTCTCAATTAGAAAGGCTGTTTGTACATGCATTTATACATTTGCCCAGTGCTCTAAAACAGCGCCCCCCCAACATTTTGGGCCCTAGGGACCAGTTCCATGGAGAGGTTTTTCCGCAAACAGGAGGGGGTACTGTAACTACATAGCCAAAAAGGCGTTAAGAGTTGCTAACCTAATCTTATGTAGCTTTTTCTCTGGTAAAATTATACTAATAACTAGAGCGTACAAAACATTTGCTAGACCAATACTTGAATACAGGTCATCAGTCTGGAACCCACATTATGTATCTGATATTAACACAGTTGAGAAAGTCCAGAAATATTTCACAGGAAGAGTTCTCCACTCCTCTACTCATTGCAGAATACCTTATGCCACCAGACTCAAAATTCTAGACCTAGAAAACCTAGAACTACGCCGCCTTCGGTCCGATCTAAGAATCGTATATATAAAATCATACATTGCAATGTCCTACCTGTCAATGAATACTTCAGCTTCAACCATAACAACACAAGAGCAAACAATAGATACAAACTCAAGGTTAATCACACCAAACTTGATTGCAGGAAATACAACTTCAGCAACAGAGTGGTCAATGTCTGGAATACTCTACCTGACTCTATGGTTTTTTCCCCAAACCCTCAAAACTTTAACCTTAGACTGTCTACTATTGACCTCACCCCTTTCCTAAGAGGTCTGTAGGGGGCGTGCATAAGTGCACCAACGTGCCTACCATCCCTGTCCTATTGTTTCTTTTATTTTTTTATTTTTCTTATATGTATCCATGTATTCATAATTATGTTTTTACTTATATCTATTATCATGTAAGCAATTGACAAAAATAAATAAATAAACAAACAAATAAATAAATAAAGCATGCTGTCTGCATTCCATGGATGGGGCTTTGCTTGTTTGCACGGACCGGTTGCTAACATGCCATGGACCGGTGCCAGTCCACAGACCGGGGGTCAGGGACCTCTGCTGTAAAATACAGAACCATTATTGACGGTTCTTTCACAGAAACCAGAACCTAAAAATTCCAAGGGGTCAAGTAACTAAGCAAGCAATAAAAAAATATCTTCCCACCCACCCTGTCCAGCTACAAAAATCTTCATGCCCATTTGATTATGAAAGAGAGGAGATGATGCATATTCTTTCCAGAATCTTTTTACAGCTACGTTTAAACTTTAACTTTAAAGTTTAAACTTTGAACAGCAAAAGTTCTGACAGAGACATCTCTTTCTGAGCTCCCGTGAGGGATTTTCATTTCTCACAGCCCTTCACACAGATAGCCTGCCCTACATGAACTCTATATTCCTGTGTCATTTTTGTGAGCCTCTCATTGGTTACCAATATTGTTTATACTTGTGATGAAGGAGGAAGTTGTTTCTTTATATATTTCTTTTTCTTCACTATATTTTTCTTTTTCTTTCATTTTTTTTCTCTTCTTAATTTCCCTTTTTATCCTTTTGGGTTTTTTACAGTTTGAGTTAGTTTTTATCTTTTTTACATGTAATATTTAATAACATTCACCAAAATAATAAAGTATTGCCCTGAAAAGGACAAAATTTTATGGTTATTTATGTATGTATGTATGTATGTATGTATGTATGTATGTATGTATGTATGTATGTATATAGGTGTATTGAGGAAAAACTGTTTTACTGAACCCTGTGTCTGTCATTTTTGTACAACATTTTTGTATTTTCCATACAAACAGACTCATAATCAAAAAGGTTCACATTTAGACCTTTCCCTGCAGTGACTGGTTATAATCCAAAGCACTGTTTCTACACAGAAAAACATTATAAATGTGACTCTGAACTTCTAAATGTTGATATTGTTCAGTTAGGGAAGGACTAGAGGTATTATTTTGTCATATTCAAACCTGTAATAAAGTTTTAGATTAATAGCAACAACAAGAAAATAGTACATTTAATAAATTCCTTTTGCTTTATTCTATTTTCTACTGAGGGTAATCCAAGAGGAACGAGAGGAAATTATTCTACCTAGTTATCTTTCCTTCTTTTCCAACTTCATTCAAAGAAACTCTGGATATTTTGGTTTTCTATTGGGATATAAATAAGTTCGTTCTTAGCAATCTGTACCTCCTCTACAGAAAGCTACTTCCTGAACGGAATAATTCAATTTCCTTTGGCTTACCCATAGCCAACTTGATCTTTGTGCCAAACTTTGTCCATTAGGCAAGGAAATCACAAATTATCCCAGTTTCCAGTTAAAATAATAAAACTCATTATCAATCAATAGTACAGCATCCATTTCATCCTTATTTTGGACAATATTGTGGACAATGTCCTGTAAACTACGGTGTATGGAAACAGCTAGGACTTTCCTTGGACTATGAATGAACAATTATTTAAACTTAGAAAAGATAACGTTTCAATGGGTATTGGAAATATTCCGCATACATGTGAATTCTGAAGAACTTAGGAAGCTTCTCATTTATTATCTATTATTATTATCAGCTTTTCCCTATTCTTGCCCTCTATAATTCACTGTTTCACTCTGGTGAATGATCCAATTCTCTAGATTGCCTAATTTCAAAGAACATTTCTCCTGAAAGAAAGCTTTTCCTTTCAGTTAATGTGACTGCTTGTCCCTGAAAAATGGCCTTTTGCATGTTTTAAAAACAGAATTTAATTTCTTCAGCAAGAGGTTTCAACATCTGATGGCCATTTAGCGTCATTTGTAATAAGATTTAATAAACAAATCTTACCTTAAAGCAGTTTTTGAACCTTTTGCTCACCAAATACAGAGCAATTGGGTTGATGCAGGAATTTAAAGAGGCCATGTTGATTCCAATGTAGTTCATCACCAGCAAAAAACTGTGCCAAAACCCAAAAGATTGAAGGTTTATTATAATAAGGATTACAAGATGACCGAGGCAACATAATGTTGTCAGACAGATATAGTAGGTTTTGGGGGGAACAAGTCTAGAAACCCAAATACTCCCTTGATCATGAAACACAGCAAGTAAATTGTGACTCCGTTGTAAAATAACAAGTAGGGAAAGGTCAAAATTGGTAAGATGATGGGTGAAGTGTTGTGACCTTTTGCATGTGCAGGCAAAACAGAAAGGTTTTGTTAGGAATTGCTTCGGTGGGAAAGCAGCATCAGAAAAAGTAAATGTAAATGGCTATCTTTTAAGCAATCATCTGAATGAATTCTACCTGTTTGAAAGAAAACTGATTCTTGAAAGTAAATGTATGGATCAGTACGTAACCAGTTTATCAATGGAGAGAAAACATTTAGGGAAACTACCTCTCAGAAGATACTATCTTGAGAGCTCCAAGGTGCATTCCTCCACTGAATAAGTAACGGGATTCATAATTCCTAAAAGTTCTTAAAGCATTCAGTTGTCTTTAAGGAAATCCGTGGGAGAAGGGTTTTCCAGTCTTTCATGCAAAAACACATTGCATTCCTACTGTCTCAACCTTATTTAAAAAGTTATATCCTTGTGATTATTATTCAGGAATTTTCTGGGAATCAACTGCATCTGTGTATATCTTCCAGATGGTTCTTTATAGCATTGGCAAGATCTGACCACTAATTCTGGAATGAAATATTAACAAGTATATATGATGTCCCAGATTGAGTAGGGAGCAATAGTAGTTTATTGGAATTATTATATATCATATCCTCTTTAGGAGAACAGATGGGAATTTAAGACCAGCTAAAACCATAAAGATGTACCTCCTATAGAAAACAGGGATTACACATGGAACTATTGACATTCAATATGATGCTACGCTGATTTTTTTTTTTTGTCCTGCTTTTTCAAAAGCATTTTCCTTTCAATTGCACAGTGGCAGAAAGGACAGTACTCCAGAGGGTTAACGTCATTGCCCAGAAGATCATTGGTTGCCCTCTCCCCTCTTTGGAAGAGCTTTATAGCTCCCACTGCCTTAAGAAAGTTCAAAACATTCTCAAAGATCCATCTCATCCTGGGAACCCTTTTTTTGAACTATTACCATCTGGCAGACGGCACAGGATAATAAAGGACAAATAGGCTGAAAAACAGCTTCTATCCCAGGACAGTAACTGTACTGTATTCTACTGTATAGTGCAATATTAATGCAATATCAAGGGTTCAATTCAATGTATAGAATGTGAAGGATGTGTGTTTGTGTTTATTTTCATAGTCATAATGTACACTGAAGATGGTATTTAATTTCGTTGTTCGAGGTCCAATGACAATAAAGTAAACTAAACCTTGATTTGAGAGAAAATACTTTTTTTTCTAAAGTCAGATTTTAACACAAAATTAATATAACTTATTTTTGACAGAACTTCAGTCCCGTTGAGAATCCTGCATGTTTTTCCACTGATTGCATATGGCTGATAGAGCACAAAATCTGGCTCTGCATCTTCATTTCAAGCTGTAACAGTCTTACCTCAAAAGATCACACCTGTTTGGGCTGTGTGGATCATAGAGAGCAAACTTCAATATGCTACTGAGGTAAAGAGGCAGCCAGCACAGGGCGAAAACAACCACTAAGCAGAACACTGTTTTGGCTACTTCACGTCTCTGAAAACAAACAAACACACAATTGGGAATAAAAGTAAATAGATAGGCTATATTAATGGCTATTAATGGTACTGGTTTGTTACAAATGCAGGTAGTCCTCAACAGCTCATTTAGTAACCATTCAAAGTTATAATGGCAATGATAAAAGGTAACTTATGACAGCTTTTCACTCATACGACTATTGTGGCATTCCCAGGGTCACCTGATCAAAATTCAGATGCTTGGCAACTGACTCATATTTATGACAATTGCATGCGATCCCCTTCTCCAACCTTCTGACAAGCAAAGTCAATGGGGAAGCCAGATTTGCTCAACAACCCTGTCGTTTAACAAAGGTGGCAAGAAAGGTTGTAAAATGGGGCAAAATTCACTTAACAAACGTCTCACTTAGCTACAGAAAATTTGGGCTCAGATGTGGTTGTTAGTCAAGGATTGCCTGTATCCTTAAGGATGAATACTGAAATCACAATGTTGTTTTACCATTCTTATATGGCTCCATGCAAAGTCCGTCCACATTTCAGTATGTAAAATGTGCCGACATGCATAGAACGTATGTCATTTCTGTCATTTAAACATACCCATTCCAAATAAATAGGCTTTCACATAATTTACCCCTGGCTATTTCTCTACTCCACGTGCATCAACATTCCATCTATTGGAATGCTACTTCCAAATTAATGGTAGGAAAAGCTACTAGGAAGTATATACAAAGGAACCGTGGTGGTGGAAAGTGGAGAACGAACAGTTTTCCACTTCTTCCCCAACTCAGTACAAAAATGTATTTGTGTAATAAATTGTTTTTAACTTACTTAAAATGATTTTAATTGAATCAGCAAAAAGAATTAATTGTAACTGCTACCCACTGGGTAGACTTTCTGCAATTCCAGGTTTCATTAGAATACTTCAGTGATATATAGTTACTATTGAGCCACTATGGGGGCTGTGCAAACCCTTTGAAAGGGACTCTTCACAAAATATATTTACAAATGTTCTGACCCAAGCCTTGTTCAAATCAAATAAACACAAAGTATATATAAAAGCAAAACTTTTTAATGTGTCTCTGTGAATTCTGTTCATTCACAGCAAAGAGTCATTAAAACTAATTGTCCCAGATACGAGCAAGCCCTTTCTAGGTTACAAAAGGCTGCCAAGAATACAAGATTAACTGTAGAGAAATATTCCAAACCAAAAATCTCTAAACACGAATCAGAGCAGACAGGACTTCCACGAGAACTTGGAGTTGAAATAACTTCTTTGCTTCCTGCAAAGAAGCCAACCCCGAAGGCTGGCTTTTATCCCTTGTGGGAGGAGCCATCACATTGCAACCTTACTCCCGCGTCGCCTGTGCGACTTCAGCTGCTCTTTTCTTCGAGCAGCCCTGCGCGCACGTGCACTCAGCACAGGTACCCCGGGGTCCTCTTTGTCACTGCTGCCAGACTCCACAAGCTCCAAAGGCAGCACTCCACTCTTTAATAGTCCTGGCCCCATCCCTGCATCACATGCAGGCCCTCATCCGAGTCCTCGCTCTCAGAGACCTCAGCCATCTGCACCTGCTGCCGGTGAAACACAACAACAAAGGACTATGCACCCTTTAAGTAGGAGAAGACTGCATCCTTAGGATTTGCGCAATTGCTTTCAAGCTTGTCTTCGGCTCCATAGTTATGTGGCTAATCTCATAATGGCTTGACTTGGCTTGGCTAGCAGAAGTGGTTCCTTTAACTATGCAAGTCAAAGTGTGTGTGTTTGTGTGTGTGTGTGGGGGGGGGGGTTCCTTTTAACACTTTGAGAAAGCATGCTACACTTGCACTAAGATGCATTGCAGATGTCTTATTCAAGTATTTTGTACTTGGTGTAGCCCCAGGACACAAATAATAAGTAACTGAGCAATTGTTGCCTATAAACAGGTTTTCTGTCATTTGTAGGATGGAATAAACATCTCATCTCTCCCAGATTTCAGAAGGGTATGGGATCTTATTCCAGAGCTTATTCCAGAGTTACTGTTGTGGTTCGCCAGCAGCAGATGTGGACAGCTGAAGTCTCAAAGAGCGAGGACTCAGATGAGGGGCCTGCGTGTGATGCAGGGATGGGACCAGGACCATCAGGGAGTGGGATGCTGTCTTTGGAGATTGTGGAGGCTGGCAGCAATGATGAAGAGGCACCCAAGGAGCCCGTGCCCAGTGTGTGCGCGTGCAGGGCTGCTCGAAGGAAAGAGCAGCTGCAGCAGCACAGGCGACTCGAGAGTAAGGCTGCAAGGTAATGGCCCCTCCCTTAGAAGATAAAAGCCAGCTGAGAAACCGGAGTTCTTTGCAGAAGGCAAAGAAGTTTGATCCTCGAGCCTGGTGGATGTTAGAATATCTGAGTTGGTGTTTGGAGACTCTTTTGATTTATTGTTTAGGAACCTTATCTGTTGTTCTTGGCAGCCATGCAAAAACTTGGCAAGGCTCTTCCTTATCAGAGCTAATTAGTTGGAAAAAGCCATTTATCTGTGAAGAAACAGGCTTCGTACATGAAACATTAAAAGGTTGTGCTGGTACCTTTGTCTTGTGTTTGCTCTCTGGGAACCAGGTTTGGGTGAGAACAGCTACAACTTTTTTTTATCTTGCATCTTCCATTTCTAAAGGCAAGATAGTCGGCTGCATGTGGTCTCCCTGAGTTCCGTTTTCTCTGGTAGAGGGTTTCAGGAAGCTATCATGGCTGAAAATGGAGCCCAGGTGGGCGATGTCAAGATGGCCATGCCCACCCTGGCCACAACAATGGCCACACACACACATACGGCCCCCCAAACACAACCCTGATGTGGGCCTCAATAAAATCAAATTTGACACCCCTGGCCTAGACAACAGAAGTGGATTACATCTAGAAAAGCAAAGCTGTTATGGCACTAAATTCTCCATTGAAAACAAAGAAACTGTCCCTCAACTTTTTTTTCACTATCTTCTTTGTCTATCCTTGCCATATTTTATTTTAGTTTTCATACCTTACCTCTGTAAATCAAGCCTGTTTATTTTGTATTGTTATAGAAAATGGCAATGGTTCTATAGGAAATTTGGGAAGGAAACTTTATTAAAAATGTATTTTATTTAAGTTTTAACTTTGTGTTTGAAACTATACCCATGATACCAGTATAATACACCTTTTGAATAAGACAGAGATTTCATTTCTGTTTTTACCTGTTTCAGGTGGTCATTTAATGCTATCTGCATCCCACTCTTCTTTCTTAACATCTCACAGGTCATCAAAGTATAGAAAAGAGCAGTGATTAGCAGTGGAAAACAGAAATAAAAGCTAAAAATCCACCAGTCTTTAGCTACCTGGTAAAACTGAGAGAAGGGAGAGGGGGAAGAGAAAAAAAATCAGAAGCGTTAAGACATTGTTTTGTAATTGGCGGTAAAGGATATATGCAAGTTAACAATTGACAAAACACTGAATGCCAAGGGATCAGTGCTAAGAAAACCAGTAGATCTATTGTTAGATGATTGTTTTGTTTTACCAATGTACAGATCTGCACATGTCTCACTGCATTGTATTGCATATATCACATTGTTTGTATCTGGGGGTTTAATCTTTGGGATGGACAAGCTTCTGCCTTAGTCTATTCTTGGGTTTAAAGTGTAAATATATGTTGTGTTGGTTGAAAATCCTCCTGAGCTTTTCAGCTACCTCTGCCACGTATGGAATGATTGACATGGCTATGTTTGTTGTTCTCTTCTTTGTCTGTAATGGAGGAGATCTTGTTGGGTCTTTTTTGGGGGGATTTGATAAAGGCCCAGTGAGGATAATCACAAATTCTGAGGGATTCCTTGATGTGTTTTCCCTCTTTAAACCCAAAAATATTGAGGGGACAGCAGAATACTTTTAAATGGAAAGAACTGGGCTGCTTTAAACAAAGTGAACAAATTGGATTTTACATTTTCAAGATGAAATCTGAGATTTAAAAAAGAGTTATGCTTACAAATTTGGAAAACCACAATTTCTCTTATTTACTAATATGCATGGAATTAATGTATTATTACATGTCTAATGTCTTTGAATCCCTTCAGACATTTTTCTTATTTGAACGGAAGAATATAAACATTTTAAATAAATAAATTCAGTTCAGGCAATGGGGACTACATGTTTTCAATTTGATTCCAAAAAACTGACTTAAAGCACGTGGAAGTCCAAATGTAGCATATGACTCCAACTATTTAAAACAGTCACGTCTTCTTCCAGGACTAATCAAAATATTTATTTGCAACCAAATCCTAAAAATTACACGGCACTAATATTTCATTACAGAAATAGATGATCGCGTATTACCTTCATAAAAGATGATTCTTGATGTGGATTAAGTAAACAAGTAGACAACTTCTCCCCTTTGTATGGTATACTAACGATATCAAAGCCAATAGCTTCAGGAATAGCTAAAACAAAGGACACAACCCAGATCAAAACAATTTCAATTGCTGTCCATTTTGGTACCCCAATTCCTTTGATACGGCTCCATGAAGCAACAGCTCGATACCTAAATATATAAAAAAAGAGAACCTTGGTCAGTTTAGGCAGAACCTTTCTTAGTGTAGTGCTCTGTGGATATTTTGCACCAGAAATGCTATAATTCTGGGCCACTGATTAAACTATATGTGGCAGATAAACAATAAACCAGATCATTTGGGAAGAACCATTAGTTGGAAGATCTATATCTTCAGATATTGGTGAATTCCCATTCCATGAATTCTAGTCAGCATGGACAATGGTGAAAGATGACAGCAGACGGAATTCAAAAATATCTGTAGGATGGCAGATTGCCCACTGCTCATAAAGGCTAACCTTTTCGTCATAGTGTGCCGAAAAGTGTGCATGTCTGCGTGCCTGCACCCATAATGCAACCCCCCCGTTCTCTCACCCCCCTCTGCATGCACGTGCAACCCCCCTGCCCCCTGCTCATGTGCATGCGTCTCCTGCATGCGCCCCACCCCCTGCGCAGGGGTGGGATTCCACCAGTTCACACCTATTCTCTAGAACCAGTTGTTAACATTCTAAGAAGTTTGGAGAACCGGTTGTTAGAAGAAATTACTGGCCTAATCCTGTAAGGGTGGCAGGAAGGAAACATTCTTGTGTTGCTTACAGAAACTGCCTCTCCCTTAACCCTTATTACATTCTTGGCAGGACTAGACTTCCTGTCTCAGGAACGTCTCTGGAGTTTTTTCCCCTCCTTTGCTGGTACTTTGCTTGTGTGGAATGACCATTCAAAGTTACAATGGCACTGAAAAAAATGACTTATGGCCATTTTTCACACTTACGACTGTTGCAGCATCCCCACAGTCATGAGAGGCTAGGCAAGGAGATGCGTGCCTCGATGTGAGCAATGTTGAGTTGGCCACGCCCAGCCAATAACATGACCACTAAGCCACACCCACCACCTAAGCCACGCCTATAGAACTGGTTGTTAAAAATTTGAATCCCACCCCGACCCCTGCGCAGAAAATATCCGACAATCAGCTGGCTGGTGGGAGGCACATGCACATGCGCAGCGGAACTGAGCTGGGGCGACAGCTCATGTGCTGACAGAGATGGCTTTGTGTGCCACTTCCGGCACCATGCCATAGGTTCGCCATCATGGTGCTATAATATGTCAGGGTAACATTTTGTTCTTTTTTTATATATATAAATTTTTATTGGTTTTTAAAACAAACATACACAAACAAAACATAAAAACATCAGGCCATCTTCCATTTATGTACATATATTTTGTTCTTTTTGACTGATGTGAGGGACCATCAACTTTTGGTTCTTCCTTTTTTTAAAAAATCGAGGTTTAGTTCAACTTTATCATGTCACAATGCAACCCACATCAAACCCTTGGGTTTTGGGTTTTTCCCTAGGCCAAGGTTGTGCTCAGGTATGGGAAGAGGTAATACTAAACAGAAAAGAACTGTACTTTATTCTCCATTCATGGAATTTTGAACTTCCACTATTGCTGAAGTAGCAGAAGAATATCCTATTACTGCAGCAGTAGCTGAAGAAGGCACAGAGCTTTGAGAGAGACATGAAAGTAATTTTGCTAATCCAAGCTGTCCATTGTTAAATCCTAGCAGGCTCTGAACAATTCCTTTACCTATCCTGATGCTCCCCTTTATCTCCAACTCTATAACTGGGGTGATCAGAGAGCTCGGGCATGGCCATGAGGTCCATAAAGCCTGGGAATTGTATACCAATAACTTGGAAGGACAATTAAGGGATCAGGAAAGCAGTTAGGGAGAGAATCAAACTGGCTCTATAATATGGAATACTGAAATCAGGATATACTTCACGCACAACATAAAATGTACCATAAAAATACCATCTCTGTGATTAATTGTTTACTGTATGCTTTTTTCACATGGATTGCTTTCATTAGATTGAAATGAGCAAGGCCCCCTCTGCAATGCTCCCTACTACTTTGAGCTGGGGCACGACAACTTCCAGTTTGTCAGTGGTGCTCCGATTAGCAAAAGCTTTTCAAATCTCCTCAGTCTTTCCTCGGTAGTAGTTCTATAGTTGGTAAAAAATATCTTTATTTAAAAAAGGGTTGAAATTACTTAAATTGATAATAGCATTAATCTCCAAGTCTAATGCTCGAAGTTACAAATATTTATGTGGTGGTTAGTGAAATAAATGGAAGGGAAGAATGCACCACCGATATTCTTATTTAGGTTTTATTAATTTTTTAAATCTCCTATTTACTTTTGGGATCTTTATTTTTGTGTGACTTCTATTCAAGTAATTTCTCAAAGCTTATTTTCCAAACAAACAGCATTTGTAGAAAGGTTCAATCTCCAGGGAGAAAATGAGAAGATTAGGAAGTCTATGCATATTCCATTCTCATGTTTGTTAATTCTTCAACTTAATACGGAGGATTATCTCTTCCTTTTTTAATTCCACACACCCATTTATTTCTTAAGGTCTCTTTTTTGGTGTGCATCCACATATTCTGTGTCTAATATTTCACTTACAATACTCATATCATTTAAGAAAAACAAGAAGAATTGTTTTCTCACCTATCAATACTGAGAGCACATAGACTTAACACTATGATGCCAACAGACGTCTTTTGAAAGAAGGGGAATAATTTACATAGTTCAACTCCAAAAGGCCATTTTTCTGCATGAAGCTGTGGAGACAAAAAGATGTGGTTTATGTGCTAAGCATTCCAAACTTTAGAACAGAAAGAAAACACATGCTAAGCTAATCTTAAGCTAAAAATCGCCAATTCTTGGAAGCTTAACTTAGGTATCTGAAAATAAAGAAATCATTTTTGAAATCTAGAAGTTACTATATTTTTCCTTAAAAGAGCACCAGATGCTTAGAATTATTCTTTTGGAATGCAAAATATCATGCAGGTATTAGGCTTAATCTGGAGAGATCTATTCATACAACTGTCACTGAGATTTACATTCATCTCACTATGTCTATCACAAATTGGATGGTGGGAAAAAATTCATAATGTTTTGGAAGACATCTGCATCTACCAATATGAGGTTATCCGTTGCTATGGAAGGAAAGTGCATTGGCCCAGTGTACTTAACTTCCTCCTTTAGCTTTTGAAAAACAATATAAAGGCATTCTCAGATGGCTCTTCATTAAGAAAGAGGAAGATGGAGGCGGGATTGATTCTGGAAAGCCAGTCCTAAGTTCTGAGTTTTGGCAGAAATAAACACAGCTTTTAATTCTCCATCGATGGATTCTTTTTCTGCTGATACAAAGATCTGGCTTCCCAACACCAGCAAAATTCCATAATGATCCCAAGGGCTGAGGGATGTTCTGCAACCAACGATGAGTAGTGCTAACTCAGGCTAGAATAGGACAACTTGCTGCAGCCAGGGGTAGGATTCTACAGGTTCGTACCTATTCACTAGAACCGGTTGTTAACATTCTAAGCAGTTCGGAGAACCAGTTGTTAGAAGAATTTACTGGCCTAATCCTGTAAGGAAGGCAGGAAGGAAACATTCTGCTGTTGCTTACAGAAACTGCCTCTCCGTTAACCCTTATTACATTCTTGACAGGACTAGACTTCCTGTCTCAGGAACATCTCTGGAGTTTTTTCCCCTCCTTTGCTGGTACTTTGCTTGTGTGGAGTGACCATTCAAAGTTACAATGGCACTGAAAAAAATGACTTATGACCATTTTTCACACTTATGACTGTTGCAGCATCCCCACAGTCGTGAGAGGCCAGGCGAGGAGATGCGTGCCTTGATGTGAGTGATATTGAGTTGGCCATGCCCAGCCAATAACATGACCACCAAGCCATGTCCACCCGGTCACATCACCACCAAGCCACACCCACCAACTAAGCCACGCCCACAGAACCGGTTGTTTAAAAAACTGAATCCCACCCCTGGCCACAGCCAATTCGCCATGGCCAACTCGCTACGGTCAACTTGTCATAACCAATTCACCACAGCCAAGTCACCGTGGTAGAACTTGCCATGGCCAACTCGCCACAGGCCTACTCACTGCAGGAAATTCAATTTAATTGTATGAAATAATGAAAAACAGATTTTAATTTTGGTCATTCACAATTCATTTTGTCCCTCCTTTGGCTTCCTTTCTTTAATGATTCTACTCCACTATTTCTTCGATATTGGTGTAACGCTTCTTCTGCGGCGAGTTGGCATAGACCCAACTCAAGCTATGTAGTGAAATGCTTTGTGTCTGAAAGGAAAGACTGATAGGGAGCATGCAAGGACAACCATGCAATATTTGGCACCGACTTTTTTAGTTAAACATTTCCTAGTAATCTATTGCAGCATGGGATATGGTTCCATTACTCCCACTTACAACTGCTTTGTAGAGTTGCCAGCAGATGCAACATGAGTTCTTAATGTGCTCCAAGTAGCTTTCCCCCTTCATATCTGAAATATTGCATAGTACCTAGTACTAACTATATTTGCAGATGGGTGGAGATCTTTTAACGTTTTAGATTCTGTAAGAGAACAATTACAACTTAAATATACTCTATGGTAACTTGTTCTAATAGAGTGCTACCTATGTTTTGATTTCAGGACTTGCCTGGTTGTCTAAATTGTCCTTTTGGATATGCTTTGGAAGATCTATGTGACTTGGACACTTGAGTACTGTGTACAGCTGTGTATATCTCAAGGACTATAGAGGAAGATTTTCTTTGGACCTTGCACAAAGATTAAAGATGATATAAATCTTAAAGTGGTGACATCATTTTTCCCCAGGAAGCTGAAAGGGCTGCTTTGATGGATGGTGATGGAGTATTATTGTGAATATTGTAGATTCAAATAATAATTTTGAAGGATAGTCTTCAATTATGCTATACATGTGAAGTGGGCCTCTTATTTACCTCTATGTCAATATAACTGATTAATTTTAACTGGGATTACAACGGTTGCTGATTGATTGCTATGATTACTACTATTACTGTTAATCTTCTCACCATTCCTTATTACCCATCCTCTCCCACTTGTGACTGTATGACTGTAACTTTGTTGTTTGTATCCTTACGATTTATATTGACTGTTTCCTGGTATGATTTGATTGCTTATTGCACCCTATGACTATCATTAAGTGCTGTACCTTATGATTCTTGACTTGATGAATGTATCTTTTCTTTTATGTATACTGAGAGCATTTGCACCAAGACAAATTCCTTGTGTGTCCAATCACACTTGGCCAATAAAGAATTCTATTCTATTCTATTCTATTCTATTCTATTCTATTCTATTCTGTTCTGTTCTGTTCTGTTCTGTTCTGTTCTATTCTATGTACACCTGGTGAAGATAGAGCAATTTCAAAGAAGACTTGATACCAACTGAATGATATAAATATTAACAATGATTAATTAGCAAACCAGTTTGATATTGTGGTTAAAATGCTGGCCACGAAATCAGGAGATTGAGTTCTAGTTCCATCTCAAGCATGAAAGGTAGCTGGATGACCTTGGACCAGTCACTCTTTCTCAGCCCAACTCATGTCACAGGGTTGTTATTTGGGGAAACTGGGAGGAAGAAGGAATATTGGGTAAGCATGCCACCTTGAGTTATTTATTTAAAAAGAAATTATAAAGGTGAGGATATAAATTAATTCCAGTTCATGATATCATTTCTCCCCCCCCAAACCAGCATCCTTCAGTTGTTTTGTACTGCAAATCCCTATTTCTCCTCTCCTATGCGAACTGGAGATTATAGAAGTTGACCCTGAATGCCTTTGAAGGACATCAAATTGGGGAAAACTTTTTTAAGACCCGAAGCCTTAATAAAAAGAGGATAAAATGAGGTAAGCCTATCTTCAGGATCCAAGTGTGAATTAGATTAATGATCAAACAAGATGAACCAAAGATCAGGTAGAACGTAATGGCTTGAGAAAATATATTAATAGTACTTTTCAGTCGTAACATCCTTATCCTCCCGATAGAATCAACAGAGAGAGGATGTTTGGACTTAGCAAACAGAGATGACAAATATCAAAGGTGTGGTCACAGAGATCCTGACGTTGCTAAAATATATTAGGATTCAAAGCATAAAGGAATGTGAACAAACTTTTCTGCAACTTTTTAAAGCAACCGCTGCTTATCACAAACCATGCAGCTAGCTTCTACTATATGTTATGCCAGAAAGCATCCTAACTGCTTTAAATATTTGCAGACAAATATCATGTTCACTGTCCAGTTGCTCTGAAACACCATTTTTTTAAAGTTCAGTCTGAAGTATCATACAGTCCTAAAGGACTCAATAATCACCTGATGTTTTTGGGTTCTGATAGATTGGCTTATGCCATACAGTACACTGGTATAGCCAGGGATGGGATTCAAATTTTGAAACAACCGGTTCTGTGGGCGTGGCTGTCTGGGAATGGCCCTATGACTGGGTGGGCATGGCTTCTTCTTTTTTGGTCACAACCCCCCCTCCCTGTTTTTTGGGCCTTCTGGGCCTCAGAGAAGCCTCCTGGGGGGGTTGTTTCTGCTCCCAGAAGGGTTCCCTGGGGCTCAGGAAGGAAAAAAAATGGAGCATGGGGGGCACACAGCACCCCCCTGTGCTCCGTTTTGGGGCCTTCTGCACCTCAGGGAAGCCCCCCGGGCGAAGCAGTAAGTAAGTGAGGGGAATCCCGGCACAGCTGATCATAGGAACAGCTGATCATCAGGAGGGAAACAAAAAGAAATACCTTATAGACTAGAGTGACTGAGTGGGGAAAAACGCAGTCAGCGATGTCGGGCATGCACACAATGTTGCGCATGCATGATAAGGACTGACTGGCGGGGAGGGGCGGGGCCAGCCAGGGGCACGATTTGCTGGTTCTCTGAACTGCATAGAATCATAACAACCAGGTCTATAGAACCGGTCCGAACCAGTAGAATCCCACCCCTGGGTATAGCCCAGGGTCCCAACCACGGGCAGCGCGGACTGCACCGGGCCGTGGAGCACTCTCTACCGGGCCGCAAAGAATTTTTTTAAAAAAATGGCGGCTTTCTTCACCTTCGGTGAATGCTGCTGGGATCAGGGATCAAGGACACAAATGAAAGAAGGGGAGGGAGGAAGCAACCGAAGCCTGTCCTTTCTCTGGGTCAGCTCTCTCAGTCTCTCTCTCGCTCCTCCACCAGCACAGGAAGAAACTGCTTCAAAGAAGCAGGGGGCTTTTCCTGTCGCCAAGCGCCCGTTTCTCCCCACCCCACCCGCCCGCCCGCCCGCCCGCCCGTGCGCTGGGATTCAACCCAGTGCTCCGTTCAGCCTGCCTGCCTGCCTTCGTTAATGGTTGAATCGAACAGCTTCGGCTGAGTAAAAGAGCGAATAGTTATTATTCTCAGCGAAGCTGCTCCCAAACAACCAGAAACTAAGGCAGGCAGGCAGGCAGGCAGAACGGGACACTGTGGATTGAAGCGGGCGGGCGGGGTGGGGTGGGGGTGAACGGGCAAACCGGTCCCTGGTACAAAAAAGGTTGGGGACCACTGGTATAGCCCACACCAGTTTCCCTTCAGTTGGGTTTCCAAAACTGCACAAAGTAATTAGATCGCATGCTGATCTATCTTTGTGTACAGGTAGTCCTTGAATTATGACCACAATGAAGCCCAAAATTTATGTTGCTGAGCAAGGAAGCTGTTAAGTGAGTTTTGCCCCCTTTTTCCCACACTTGTTAAACAAATCACTGGAGTTTTTAAAGCGAATCACACGGTCATTCAAATGAATCCAGCTTCCGTCATTGACATTGTCAGAAGCCAGCCCTGGGACAGTGGAACTGTCACAAATATATGCCAATTGCCATGTGCCTGAATTTTGGCCATGTGATCATGGAGATGCTGCAATGGTGGTAAGTATGAAAACTGGTCATATGTCACTTTTGAAAATGCCACTGTAACTTTGAAAGCTCCTTAAATGAATGGTTGTAAGTCAAGGAGCACCTGTACTGTATTCACGTCATAGGCTATATAAATATGTCAGGAAAAGCAAACAAACCCAAATTTTTATAAATGCTTGGGGGAGGTATAAGAAAAATTAAAAAAAAGAGAACAGTGACATTACTCTAAATATATGTAAAAGTCCCTGGGAAGATAAAAGCCATCTGAGAAACTGCGGTTCTTTGCAAAAGGCAAAGAAGTTTGATACTCGAGCCTTGTGTTCCCGCGCAGCCTGGATTAATTGCTTTGGAGGGATGCTCTGGGAGTGACATTTCTCTGCAGACCACCAAAATTTTCTCATGGACCACCAGTGGACTGCAGCCCACCGGTTGGCAACAACTGCTGTAAATCACTTAGAGTGGGCTTGTAAAGCCCTGGGAAGCAGTATATAAGTCTAAGTGCTATTGCTCTTATTAATCTATCACTTTATGAAGGTTTTTAGCAAGAATGTAATTAAATACAAGATGCAAGCTAGCATTGCAACATGTGGTATTTTGTAATTGCATGCCTTCTAATCCACAAGAAATAAACAACTGCCACTTATTTAACTTTTCAGGAAGAGCAGCCAATGGCTCATTTGGCCGAGAGCTGCTTCAGCAAATGTACTCTTAATTTGCATTCCCTCATATATTTGCATAAAATATCACCTTGCGCCCTAGACTGAAATACACTGTCACAAACTAATCCAAAAATCAAAATCCAGCAATGGACAGACATGAAGAAAAATGGAACACAGGCATAATCACTAGTAGGTACAGGATAGGGAATATTTGGCAACAGCCACACAGAAAAAAAACCTCATTAATTCCAGACAAACTTTGCTGAAGACATGAATCTATTATGGGAGAGGGGGGGGGAGGGCTTTGATAAACAGATAAGAGGCTGTTAAAGGCAAAATGCAGAAGTCACAGAGATAGGAGGAGATAGGAGCAACTGATAGCAAATAAACTTATCTAGAGGGGAGCAAGAGATAGTAGAAGATTAAGAGTTTTGAAACCCCCCTGATGTCAACTAAGCCTTCAAACTGAATAGTAAGAAATACCAGTTTCCTAGTGAATGTAGCTTAGTTTAAAATGACTACTAATTTGAATTTTTAGGAGTACTGTAAGCTGTCCCACACTTGTATACACCTTTTGAGTTGGGAATTGGGTTTTGTTTTTTTTTGAGATTTTGCTGTGACAAAAAAAAAAACAGCAGCTTGAAGGAAAAGAAAATTTACAATCTTTCAAAACTGAACAAAGAGTACAAATAGGAAGGCTGCAATAAACAGGCAGTCAGAATCAGTTACAACCAGCCAAATGATGGAGGGAGGGAGGGAGGGAGGGAGGGAAATCTGTCTTAAAATTCCTCCAAGGTAAGTGATTCATAGATGTCTCAGTTGATAGCTCCCCTAGTAATCTCAGCCTGAGAAGTATCTATAAATGCTGGTGGAGAGAAAAAGGCATACTCATAAAACCTGAAAGGCACCACATTAGGGGAAGGTGGCTTTGGCATAGACTAGATGAATTTGTGTGTCTCCAGATATGACTGAATCCTAGCTCCTATATAGCCTTAGTTAGTTTAACTAGCTGGTGAGAAAAGATGCTGGACATTGTAATTAAGCAACTTGAGAAGACTCAAATCCAAACAATATCATGCATTCGGTACTTTCCAGTTGGCCAGATTAACTTAATATAAAACGTGCCCCGTGACTTTTGTACCCTGGAAACTAATTTCCATACGAGAGAGAATTTTTACTAGAGTAGACTAGACTTGGCTTTTTATGTGCAGTTCCCATAGTTTATCTAAGGAATCTTTGTAGCATTTTAAATGTGAGATAATAAAATAGAATAGAATACTTTATTGGCCAAGTGTGATTGGACACACAAGGAATTTGTCTTGGTGTAAATACTCTCAGTATACACAAAAGAAAAGATACATTAGTCAAGAGTTGGTAATGTACACTGAATATCCCCATTACAGAAAGAAAACTTTACATTATTGGTCCTTATTTCTTTAGACTTCCAAGGATTTCATACTGTTCTTCAATACTCCATCTTTGAAATATTATTATTCTTGTTATTTGTGCAACTCGGTTCTTGGTTTTCTCACTGATAGGCCCCAGTATGTGCGAGATGGGACTAATATTTCTAACACCATGTTCTTTAGCACAGGTTCTCCTCAGGGCTGTGTCCTAAAGTCCACTATTGTTCACCAATGCTGACCCATGATTGTTGTGCAGGGTTTGCTACCAACCATATTTGTGAAGTATGCAGATGGTACAACAGGGTGGGCCTTATTCAGGAAAATAATAAGTGAAATGGGCACAGCAGAGCCAGCATTTTCTGCATCTTATGTGAAGATCCCATCTTCCTTCCCTTATCCTTACCACTTTCTATAGACTAGGGATGATTGAAAGCATCCTGTTGTATTGTATTAATGTTTGGTTTGGAGACATTACCATTTCAGACAGGAAGGCTGTGTGTGTGAGAGAGAGAGTGGTGAGGATGACAGAAAAGATTATTGGAAATTTATTTCCTTCTCTCCAGGACATGGCCACAGTGGAGCCCAACATTTCTGTTAAGTGAGACATTTGCGAAGTGGGTTTGAAGTCTGAATTTTGATCCCTTGATCATTGGGGGATGCTGCAAAGGTCATAATTATGAAAAACGGTCATAAGTCACTTTTTTCAGTGCCATTGTACCTATGAATGGTCGCTAAATGAACCATTGTTAAGTCGAGGACTAACTGTATAGCATATGTGTGTGTATGCACGGGTTAGAATGTAATACTGCACGCTAATTCTGCCCACAGCCAGAAGTTCGATCCTGACTGGCTCAAGGTTGACTCAGCCTTTCATCCTCCCAAGGTGGGTAAAATGAGGACCCAGATTGTTGGGGGCAAGAGGTTGACTCTGTAAACCGCTTGGAGAGGGCTGTATAGCATTGTGAAGCGGTATATAAGTGCTATTGCTATATATGTATGTGTGTGTGTGTGTGTGTGTGTGTGTGTGTATGTACATGTATGTTGGGTTCCGCAATCCAACAAGACAGACACAGACTTCAGAGGATAATTAGGACTGCAGAAAAAACAATTACTACCAACCGGCCTTTGATCAAGGACCTGTATACTGCACGAGTCAAAAAGAAGGCTGTGAAAATATTTACAGACCCCTCACATCCTGGACATAAACTGTTTAAACTCCTACCCTCAAAACGACGCTATAGGGCACTGCACACCAGAACAACTAGACACAAGGACAGTTTTTCCCCAAACGCCATCACTCTGCTAAACAAATAATTCCCTCAACACTGTCCAACTATTTACAAAGTCTGCACTACTACTACTATTACTCCTCCCATCCTTCCTTTCACTCATCTCCTCACACTTATGACTGTATGACTGCAACCTTGTGACTGCAACCTTGTTGCTTGTTATCCTCACGATTTTTATTGACTGTTTCCTAGTATGATTTGATTGCTTTTGACTATTATTAAGTGTTGTACCGAATGATTCTTGACTCTTGATGAATGCATCTTTTCTTTTATGTACACTGAGAGCATTTGCACCAAGACAAATTCCTTGTGTGTCCAATCACACTTGGCCAATAAAGAATTTGACCTCATCATTGAGGAGTAATGAGAAAGATTTAAAAACTACCAAGTTTAAATGTACATACATAAGTTCTTTATCTTTCTAAATGCAAAATGTTCTGACAGAAATGTATGTCAAAGAAGACCACCACGTTCAATGTTTTTAATGCTTGTACTCAATAAAAAAAATTTTTTTTTTTAAAGAGAATTCTATTCTATTCTATTCTATAGGTAGGTAGATGATAGATAGATAGATAGATAGATAGATAGATAGATAGATAGATAGATAGACAGATGATGCAGATGGATAATAGATAGATAATAGATAGAAGATAGATAGATAGATAGATAGATAGATAGATAGATAGATAGATAGTGACTGCAACCTAGATGGCAGATAGATAGATAGATAGATAGATAGATAGATAGATAGATAGATAGATAGATAGATAGATAGATACACATACATACATACACACACACTTATTTTTGAGAGCGGGCATCAGAACTTCATTTTTTAACCTGTTGCCAGTGTGTTCACAGAAGAAGAAAAAAAGTGACAACAAAGTTTATCTTATTAGTATTGCAATAAAAAGGAAAGGAAAGGAAAACCTCTTGGATCTGAGCTTGCCACCACCGCCTTACCTTGTACAAGTTGATGGGAATGTCGATGAGGATGAGCAGCAGGTCCCCCAGCGCCAGGCTGGCGATGAGGATGTTAGGGCCGTTCCTCATGCATTTGTTCTTGTAGATGATCCGGAGCAAGGTGGAGTTGCCGATGATGCCCAGCACGAAGACCAGGCAAGCGATCACCGTGTTGATGTATTTGAACGTCTTCTTGATCTCCAGCCGGCCGGCGCACATCGGGTAAGCGGGCGGAGGCGGTCGAGAAGCGTTGGAACCGCCGAAGCCTTCCTCTACCTCGGCTGCCACGGGAGCCGCGCTCGGCCAGGAGGAGGCGGCGGCGGCGGCCAGGCTCGGCGCGGTGATCTCGGCCAGGCGCGGCGAAGAGTCGCCCAGCTCCAGCGCTCGGGTGCCGGCCGCGCAGTAGGCTAGCACGGCGGCCGAGATCCACAGGAAGCCCCCGGCCATGATCGCAGGGCAGCTAGGACGGAGAGGGGTTGCGGGGGTGGAACGCGCGGGAGAAACCTATGCAAGAAAAAAAAAGCCACCCGTTAGGATAAGGCGCAGCTGCTGAGGGAAGCCCTCACGTCGGCTGGCAGCGGGTTCCTCCAGCGGCGAATGGCAGGCAGCCGGAGCACGTGCGGCGCCCACCCGGAGCCAGCGAGCCAACGAGCCGTCTGACCGACCCCCGGCCTTTACGGAGAGAAGACGATTCGCTCGGGCCGAGAAACGTCGCTTCCTGGATAAACACAACTCTGCTTTGAAGAGGCTTTGCGCGGGCGAGGAGCCAGCGCTGGGGAAAGAGGAGGGGGTGAGGGGCGCGCAGACCTCGGGCTTGACCAGACACAGTCGCTTATCTGAGATGGTATAGGATAGGGTCTCCTGCTTGAGCAGGGCTGGACTAGAAGACCTCCAAGGTCCCTTCCAGCTCTATTCCTATTCTAACTTGATATAGAATTGGGGACTCTGCTTTTCCCAAGGCTTTCAGGAGGGGAAAATAATAATAATAATAATAATAATAATAATAATAATAATAATAATAATAATAATAATAATAATAATAATAATAATAATAATAATAATAATAATAATAATAATATAATGCACCGATATCTGTAACACCATCAAACATCCAGATTGGCCTATCCCAGGTCCTTGATAAGGATTCCATAGGTAGACAAAAATGTCTGAATGTCTGTTCAAACCCAGTCTGAACATCTGGCTGACTGTGCTAATAATAATAATAATAATAATAATAATAATAATAATAATAATAATAATAATAATAATAATAATAATAATAATAATAATAGCAGCTCTCATATACATGTAGTCTTTGACTTACAACGAACAGTTCACTTAGAGACCTGAAATGGCACTGAAAAAGTAAATTATGACCATTTTTCACACTTCTGGCTGTGGGTGCAGACCTCTGGCTTGAAAAAATTGGGAACTCCACTTTTCCTATCGCTAAAGGGACGGGGGTGTGTGTGTAAAAGTTCTCATGCTATATACAGGTAGTCCTTGACTGATAACGGTTCACTTAGTGACTGTTTGAAGTTACAATAGCACTGACAAAGGTGACTTATGACCAGAGGTGGTATTCAGCAGGTTCTGACCAGTTCTGGAGAACCGATAGTGGAAATTTTAAGTAGTTCGGAGAACCAGCAAATACCACCTCTGAATGGCTCCCGCCCCCATCTATTCTCTGCCTTCCGAGTCCCAGCTGATTGGCTGGGTCTTCTTTTGTTGCCCTGCACAAGAGAACGGAGCTGGAAAGTAGGTTAGCGGGGTGGGGAGGGAATAGGATTTTGCAGTAACCTTCCCCTGCCACGGTCACCAAGCCACACCCACAGAACTGGTAGTAAAAATATTTGAATCCCACCACTGGCGTATATACTGTTTATAATAGATTTATAATAATAAATAATAGATGGATTATTTTTGTAGTTCTTATTCTTTTGCTCTTCTAATATATGCCAGCAAAACATGGACACTAACCTTACAATCAGTGGCGGGATTCAACAATTTTTACCATTGGTTCTGTGGGCGTGGCTTGGTGGGCGTGGCATGGTGGGCGTGGCAGGGGAAGGATACTGCAAAATCCCCACTCCCTCCCCACCCTACTAACCTGTTCTCCAACTCCATTCTCCTGTGCAGGGCAACAAAAGAAGACCCAGAGGATCAGCTGGGACTCGGGAGGCAGAGAATAGATGGGGGCGGGGCCAGTCAGTGGTGGTATTTGCCAGTTCTCCGAACTACTCAAAATTTCTGCTACCAATTCTCCAGAACTGGTCAGAACCTGCTGAATACCATATCTGCTTACAATCAATACAAAAGCTATGAGTGTGGCCTCAAAGAGCCACATAAAGATACATGCTCTGCATCACAAGACAATATAGAAAGACCTGCACATTGATTACAGAACAAAGGAAAATAAAGGATGCCGTCAAAAGAGTAAAAGAATGGAAATGGAAATGGCCTGGTCACATCGCAAGAAGAACCGATGGCAGGTGGACCAAGGCAGTCGTAGAATGGATCCCATTGGATAAAAAGCATCCATGAAAGAGACCTATATCAAGATGGATCTATGACATCAGCAAATATTGTGGATCCAACTGGCAAAAGAAAACTCAGGAGCATATTGGTTGGAAACATGCAGAAGAGGTCTTCGTCATGTAGTGGACAAACAATGGCTAAAATGATGATGATTCTTTTTCTATGCATGAAATCTCTGTAAGGATCCAAATTAGAACTTAAAAACCATAAAACGTAATAATCTGGCGAAGGAAAAATCTCCTATCTTCTTCTATCTACATAAAAGCGAAATACTACTCATGCATTATCGCAAAATCTCCAGAACCGTAAAGTCTACAAACTTGAAATTTGGCACGTATGTTCCTCTTGGCTTCTAGGTGCTCACTAAGAAAGGATTTTTCAAATAACCATAACAGCATTTGTATTTCCTATTATTATTAACACTCTCTGATGCTAAGGAGTTCTACTCCCCCTCCCCACCTGAAAAGAAATCTCTTCCAAATGCAAAACACAAGCAGAGGAGAAGAGTTTCAGGTTCATTTTTAGTTTCACAGCATCAAGCAGCTTTAGTACAGAACATTTGAGCTAAGCCACACCCAGGCTCCTTGCTGTCTCCTTCTTGCTCACACAGCAAATACAGTTTCCAAACAGCCTCGCATACTGACAGGATGCTAGCCAGATGAATGCCAATGGATGCTGGTAGGCACAGGCAGATTTTTTTCCCCTCTTATTTTCCTCCCCAAAAAACTAAGCCCCACGACGTAGTTTCCCAGCGAAGCACGGGCATTGCGCTAAGTTATGAATATAAAAAGATAGGAAAAATCATGAAGAGACTCAGAAGGTTAGCTTGATGACTTCTCAAAGGTCAGAACAGGAAGGCCATTTCCTGTTTAGCTAAAATAACTTACTGTAGTTTAAAATTTCCCATTTCAAATGCCATTAGGAAGATCTTGTTTTGAAATCGTCAGTAGCACAGGATGCACGAACAAAGAAGTTTCAGTGAGGGATTAAAAGTTTCCTGACTTTTTTTTTTTCAACTTGCTTATTATAAGCAGTAGGGAGATCTTTAAATTCCCACAAAAATATGAAGAGTTAACTCCTAAACCAATGAAAGGTGTGATTAATTTGCCAAGGCCAGTTTCCCATCTGTTGCTTGGCAGGATTCACCAAACCCACAGAACTTAATTATATGCATCACTAGTTAACTAGTGAGGATTATTATTTTTTTAAATATGTAAATATATTACATTAATAAGATGTAACAGTTGAAGGCATGCTTTGCTATTATTCAGAGGTTTTCAAGATTTTAGAATAGAAGCATCCAGCATTGATTCATTTAACAAACGAGGTGAGAACAATCATAAAGTGGAGAAAACTCAACAAATTCCTCACTTAACAACATAGATTTTGAGCTTAACTGTAGTCATAAGTTGAGGACTACCTGTAATTTTAGACCTGTATGGCATTGATTTCTTGGTCTGGTCTATCTAATGAGGCTGACTAATAATGGAGGAGGGAACTGTGATGTAACACAGAAGAAACCTGGAATTAAGGAGAAACTTCCTTAACAGTGAGGACAATTAACCAGTGGAATAGCTTGCCTCAAGAAATCATGGGTGCACCATCACTGGAGATCTTTAAGAAGAAACTAGATAGCCACTTATCTGAAATAGTATGGGTTCTCCTGCTTGGGCAGGGGGCTGGACTAGACGATCTCTAAGGTCCCTTCCAGTTCTATTCTAACAGCTGAGCAGCATTAGATTGGAAATGGATAATATATATCCTACATTAGCAACATTTTGCAAGTGGTTTCTATGTATTATCCAACATTTGCCTAAATTGGTCTTAAGTGTTTATTCAGTGTCATATGTTTCTTGTAAAATTAATAATGTTATATTTTTTTGTTATTACAGTTACTTATCTGTAGAATTAATTGCTATGATCCCTTGTTCTCAGACAGATAAAGATGTAGCCAGGAACTGAATAGAAGTAATTTATCAATGTTTGCAAAAGGTTTGTGTTATACAGAAATATGCATAATTGGATTCAAAGCTGGAGAGGCATAAGGCCTTGAGATGTACATGAAAAGAAACAGACTTTTGTTGTTCCTCACTTGGCCATTAGCTGCATGGATAAGAATACTTAAGAAAATGACTAGCCATACTTAAACTGTTCATATATCAGATGAGTAGTGTCATGCCCCTGTCGGAGTATGAATCCGAGGAGGAAGACGAACAGCTGACAGGGAGTGGGAGTGTGGCTCCATTGGCTGTGGGGGAAACTGGGGAACAGCAAAGTCCAACTGGGCAGAGCAGGGAAGAGGTAGAACAAGGGAGAGGGAGTTCAGAGGAAGACCCAGGCCTACCCGCTCTTCATCCTAGGGCATGCAGGGAGGAATGGAGAAGAGAGCAACGTGGGTTGCGTGGCTTATGGGGGAGAAAAGGGCCCTGATTTCCTTCATTAGCCACAGCTGGGAAGAGAGTTTAAAAGAAATGCATGCTGAGTGCAGCAGCTGCTGGGAGCAAATATGAGTTTATCTTGTGTTGACTTTGGTTATCTGTGTTCCTGATGTCTTAAGTTATTGCCGTGCCTTCTGGAATTCTTGCTCCTGCCCTGCTGGACTAATTGCCTCATTTTGCCTTGATTGGACTTATAGTTACAGTTTTTGTTGACCATGTTTTGGACTTGATTCTCTGCAGCCAAAGGCTGTTCCTGGGAGAGTTTTTCTCCAGCCAGAAGGTAACCAGGACACTGGGGGCAAAGTTGGAGCTAATAAAGGGACTCCTACTGATTATCTGACTGTGTTGCCTTTGTGCCAAGCCCTGGGTCACCACAAGTCGTGAGCAACCTTTTCTTAACTCAGAACCTGTACATTATTTTTACTGCCTTGCTGTAGCTGATCATGCTGTGACATCATCTAAGTCAGCGAGCCCTAATCTTTTGGGCACCAGGGACCAGTTCCATGGAGAAAGGTTTTTCCATGGACCAGAGGGGACATGGTTTTGCATGCTACTTGCATCCCACAGATGGGGCACCGCTTGTTTGCATGGCCCAGTTGCTGGTATGCCATGGTCAGTAAAAATAACGCACATGGACCGGGATTTGGGGACCCCTGATGATCTAAGTGAATGCAGTTGTTTATGTTGGAGGATTTTAAGGGTGAAGTTGTACAAAGTTGGCCAGTTTTGAGGTTCTTGTTGTGGCCCGCCAGCGGCCGACTGAGCTGGCAGCAGAGTTGGACAGTAGTGAGGAGGTTGCAGAGGAACCTGGGCCAGTCTTGGAGGCTGGGGAGGGCTCGGATCAGGGCTCGGCATCAGAGGCAGAGATGGGGCAAGGGCAGGCTGGCAGTCATCAGCTGCCTTCAGACTCAGACAACAGTGAGGCGGGGGAGTTTTTGGAAATGGTTCCCAGCCTGCACATTTGCAAGGCTACCAGAAGACAAGAACAATTGAGAAAGCAGGGTCGACTCAAGAGCAAGGCTACACCTTGGAGACGATTGGCCCCTCCCATAGGACATAAAAGAGGAGCAAACAGGATGTGAGCTTTTGCAGGAAGCAATTAGTTCGTCTGGTCGATTCAAGCTTTGAAAAGTTCTCTTTGACTTGGCCTTGCCCTGCATTTGGCGGGCATTCCAAGTGCGATAAGGTGGGTGTTTATAAACATTCCCCTGAAAGACTGCTCGTGAAGCCTTGCAGGCTGTTAATGAACGTAATTCACAAGCCATAGAAATAAAAGAGGTTTTGCCGGAACTAAGATTGTGTTTTATGCTTTCTAAGGAAGCCTAGCAGAGGTGACATTCAGCAGGTTCTGACCAGTTTTGGAGAACCGGTAGCGGAAATTTTGAGTAGTTCGGAGAGCCACAAATACCACCTCTGACTGGAGATTTTACAGTATCCTTCCCCTGCCACGCCCAACAAATCATGCCCACAGAACCGGTAGTAAAAAAAATTGAATCCCACCACTGAAGCCTAGGTCAGAACAGTTCTGTTTTTATTAAGAGTTGCAAGGGTTCAAGTCTTTCACTTTGTTCATTGTCTCCCAAATTCAGAAAATAACATAAAACAACAATCTCATAATTTGGCTCCTCTAATCTCTGTGATCTAGAACTGGGATGTTACATGCAGCTTATGTTTTGTATGTTACCTCACCCTGTAATAAGGCATGGAAATATTAATGCTAATGTTTCATTAATTGCTCTCCCAAGTATTCTTGACTAGTTCAGTGTCATCATAGCACTTCATTTTCCCTTCAAAGGCTCCAGTCCTGTTCATAGGTTTTGGAATTATGCCCAAGTGGAAACCCCCAGAGAAGAGGATCAAAATGTAAACACTTAACCCAATGCTGGAAACATTTGTGAACAAATGATCTATTATATAAAAAGAGGGAGTATAAAAAGGGAGAATGCCGTTTCCTAGAAAAAGGAGTTTAAAACCTGCCTTAGACCATCTGTATTTATGTGAAAGTGTGCTTTGTTATGTATAACAAAATTTAATATCCTGTTAATTAAGGTTGTGTGCAAGTCCTTGGTTCACACAAGTGTCAAGGCAAAATACGTCTTCTTTGATTTTGCTTAAGTTTGAATTGTAAATTTATTATAAATTGTGAATTAGTGGCAGGAGCTCAGTGTGATTTAAAATAATAGTAAATGACTTAGAGTTGTGATTGATAAAGTCATTTATACTAATTAATAAAAGCAGGATTAAAACAAACTAGTGTTGACCATTTGCATTTCTCATTCTTAGAATCATAAAATGAAGGCTTCAAAGGGATCCTAGAGATCATCTAATCCAAACCTCTATCCAGTGCATAAATCCAGTACTGCCATATGCCTTAATAGAAAAACCTTAATAGAATAACATAGTTGGAAGGGACCTTGTAGGTCATCTAGTCCAACCCCTCGCCCAAGCAGGAGATCCTACACCATTTCTGACAGTTGGCTGTCCAATCTCTTCTTGAAAGCCTCCAGTGATGAAGCTCCCACAACTTCCGAAGGCAACTTCTGTTCCACTGGTTGTTTGTTCTCACTGTCAGAAAATTTCACCTTATTTCTAGGTTGAATCTCTCCTTGATCAGTTTCCATCCATTATTCCTTGTCTGGCCTTCAGGTGCCTTACAGGGAGCCCCATCTGTCCTTTGTGCAATTGCCTCTAATTAACAGGAATCTATCTCGCCCATGAAAATCTGTTCCATGTTCAACTACAATTATCATTATCATTTTTCTCCCAATGTCTAATATCTGCATCCTTGTAAGGTAAGGATGTCCTGTCTCAAAGAATATTTCTGAACCGGCTTGCCTTGTAGCTGAAGACAGCTCTCAGGTTTTCCTGCAGTCTTCTTTTATCCAGAATAACAGATAACAGATAATCAGAGTTGGAAGGGACCTTGTAGGTCATCTAGTCCAACCCCCCGCCCAAGCGGGAGACCCTACACCATTTCTGACAGATGGCAGTCCAATCTCTTCTTGAAAGTCTCAAGTGATGGCGCTCCCACAACTTCCGAGGGCAACTTCTGTTCCATTGGTTGGTTGTTCTCACTGTCAGAAAGTTTCTCCTTATTTCCAGGTTAAATCTCTCCTTGTTCAGTTTCCATCCATTGTTCCTTGTCTGGCCTACAGGTGTTTTAGAAAATAGCTTGACCCCTTCCTCTCTGTGGCAGCCCCTCAAATATTGGAAGACTCCTATCATGTCTCCTCTGGTCCTTCTCTTCACTAGACTAGCCATGCCCAGTTCCTGTAACCGTTCTTCGTATGTTTTAGTCTCCAGTCCCCTAATCATCCTGGTTGCTCTTCTCTGTACTTTTTCTAGAGTCTCAACATCTTTTTTATAGTGTGGTAAACAAAACTGGATGTAGTACTCTAGGTGTGGTCTTACTAAGGCTTTATAGAGTGGTATTAGTACCTCACTTGATCTTGATTGTATCCCTCTGTTAATGCAATTTAGGATTGATTGCATTAGCTTATTTGGCTGCTGCTGCTGCACACTGCTGGCTCATATTTAGCTGGTTGTCCACTAAGACTCCAAGATCACACTCACAGTTACTGCTATTGAGCCTGGCTTCAGCCAGAATAAACTTACGTTGTGCCTCTAATTGTTCCATTTTAGTTTCCTTCCAGGAACATTATAGCCTTGATTTTTTCTCCTTTGAGCATGCTCCAGGTTGTCAATATCATTACCAGAATCAGATGTAATATTCCATGTAGGACCTGAACACTACAGAATAGAGAGGAATGACTTCTTTTGATCTTGGAATCATATTTTATGATGCAGCATAGGGTTGCATTTACATTTTTCAAATGTATACATCACACTTTGATCTACCAAAGGTTGCAGTTCCTTTTCACACAGTTGCCTAATATGTCACACCAAGAATGTTACAAACGCATTATCACTACCTTCATGACTTTATTTCTTCTTACCCAAATGTAGGACTTTGCGTTCAATTTGAGTTTGGTTTCTGTCTGCTCTTCCAGATCATTAATAGTGTCCTCTAAGGTAGTGGTCGCCAACTGGTGGGCCGGGGACCACTGGTAGTCTGCGAGAAAATGTTGGTGGTCCGCAGAGAAATGTCCCCCCCAAAGCAATTAATCCAAGCTACGTGGGAACATAAGGCTGTGCCACCCACATGGCGCACCCACCCGCTGGCCTCCACCCTTTGGCCGAGCGCAAACCTTACTGTGAGTAGAGCCATGCGAGCTGGAACTGGAAGGTAAGACCAATACCACCACTGGATACAACGTAATCAGACTTGCAGGATTCTGTCATTACAGTCAATCTCAGTAAAAATAGTTTTAGTCTTGGTTTGATTCTCACCTAGTAGTGCAGACACTTGTCACTAAGGAGATTAGATTAGTTTGGCATGATTTGATTAAACTCATTGGAGCATCTGTTCTGGCTATACCTGCTTTAAGAGGTAAGATGGTTACAAAAAGATTGTCTATTTTGTGATGGTTTAACACTTAATTTTCATGCCATTAATAACAAAAAGAAAGAAAAAGAAAAATGAAAAAGGTAAAATCCCCCACAAAATATAAATCAAAAAGTATAAATAAAGAACCCCAAATAAAATTAGCATCAGCACCATAAAACAAGTTTTTTCTGTGAGGGCATTCTGTAGCCCTTTGGGCCTCTTTAAACTTTCTATCCAGTGGTGGGATTCAAATTTTTTTACTACTAGTTCTGTGGGCGTGGCTTGGTGGGTGTGGTGTGGCTTGGTGGGCGTGGCTTGGTGGGTGTGGTAGGGGAAGGATATGGTAAAATCTCCATTCCCTCCCCACTCCTGGGGGAAGGTTACTGCAAAATCCCCATCCCTCCCCACCCCACTAACCTGCTTTCCAGCTCTGTTCTTCTGTGCAGGGCAACAAAAGAAGACCCAGCCGATCAGCTGGGACTTGGGAGGCAGAGAATAGTTCTGTGGGTGTGGCTTAGTGGGCGTGACATGGCTTGGTGGGTATGGCTTGGTGGGCATGGCAGGGGAAGGATACTATAAAATCCCAATTCCCTCCCCACCCCACTAACCTGCTTTCCAGCTCCATTCTCCTGTGCAGGGCAACAAAAGAAGACTCAGCCAATCACTTGGGTCTCGGGAGGCAGAGAATAGATGGGGGCGGGGCCAGTCAGAGATGGTATTTGCCGGTTCTCCGAACTACTCAAATTTTCCACTACCGGTTCTCCAGAACTGGTCAGAACCTGCTGAATACCACCTCTGTTTCTCTCCCTTAGGCAATCGGACTAATTAAAATTCTCGTTTAAATCTTTAGCCTTTTGCCTTTAAGTTATGTCATGATTTGAGTTGTCTCTATATTGTTTATTTCATGCTTGGTTGTTAACCATTTTAGTGTCTTAGTAATGAAAGACATGGTACAGTATCACAGTATTTTATATAAATAAGCATTTCCTCTGAATTCTAAAATGTTGCTAATTTTCATACTTGTACAAAAATTGAATTTTGACTTTCCGATGCTCCTTTAAAATAGCATGATTGAGATACAGCCAACTATATAAGAATACTTGATTTGAGTCATTCTCCATTTTAAAGACTCTATCATGTACCATTATTAAAAAAAGAAATTCTATAATATTTAAGGGTATTTTGAAAGGAGAATTCTCTATATATTTATGATTTCCCACAGTAGAATGTTTTAAGCACAGCTATATATGGTTGTTGACATAAAACAAAAGAGAAAAAATACTGGTAATGGTGTTACACCTCCTTTTCTCCTTGTATGGTAAGGGCTCAAGCTACGAGTATTTGGACTGTACACATATCTCTATATTTAGTATAAAGGGATAATAGTTTCTCTCAGCCAACTTGGAACAGAAATTCTGTCTCTTGATGACAGAATTTATACAAAGTGATCCCAATCTTCTATAATGTTGACATTAAAATGACAACTCTAATTTCATTTGTTACTCTTCTGGAAGTGAATTGTATTACAAATATACAGTGCACACCTTCAAAAGGGAGTAAGACTAATATGTATGCATTTCCATGATTATGGAATTATTTTAGTTTCTTTTTCTTATCCTTGGAAATCAAACACAAGTGAAAAACCACTGCAGCTGTGTTAGATATCCTGAAAGCTTATTGCTTCTCCAGGATGGGCAATCTGCCCTAAGTAGCATATTATATTTAGCTGGCACCCCACGATCATGGAGGTTTTTTGTTTTTTGTTTTCATTTATGTATATTTTATTATTTACAACTGTAAATATTATTTACACAGTGTACACAACACAGTGTAACTGTTTTGGTGTTACATTTGCCATACATAGACCATTAACATTCATATTATTGATACAATATTTACTTTTTAATTCTATTCATCCTGGTTATTTTTGTTCTGTATTTCCCTTCTTTTTTGCAACCACTGATAAAACTTATTCCATGTTTCATAATAATCTGATTTCCCCCTTGTTTTTCAATTCTATCCAATTCTGCACAAGCCATTATTTTCCTTACAATCTCTCTTTCTGGTAGTATGATTTCATTCTTCCAATATTGTGCGTATATCATTCTCACCACTGTCAATACACCTTTCCTATAACCTTCTGTCATTATTCCCAAGAGAAATAATTCTGGTTTACATGGAATATGCTCTCCTACCATTTGTTCCACCCATGTCCGTATCAATCTCCAGTATTTTCTTGCATAGTTACATGTCCGTCACATGTGATAGAATCAGGGGTGGGATTCAAATTTTTTAACAACCAGTTCTATGGGCGTGGCTTAGATGGTGGGCGTGGCTTTGTAGTCATGTGACTGAGTGGACATGGCTTGGTGGTCATGTGACTGGCTGGGTGTGGCCAACTCAACATCACTCACATCGAGGCACGCATCTCCTCGCCTGGCCTCTCATGACTGTGGGGATGCTGCAACAGTCGGAAGTGTGAAAAATGGTCATGTCACTTTTTTCCGTGACATTGTAACTTTGAATGGTCACTCCACACAAGCAAAGTACCAACAAAAGAGGGAAAGAAAACTCCAGAGAGGTTCCAGAGACAGGAAGTCTAGTCCTGCCAATAATGTAATAAGGGTTAACGGAGAGGCAGTTTCTGTAAGCAACACCAGAATGTTTCCTTCCTGCCTTCCTTACAGGATTAGGCCAGTAATTTATTCTAACAACCGGTTCTCCGAACTGCTTAGAATGTTAACAGCCGCTTCTAGCGAATAGGTGAGAACTGGTAGAATCCCACCCCTGGATAGAATGTACCTGGTAAGTCCTTGCACTTCCAGCATTTGGGAGATAAATTTTTATACATTTTGGCAAGCCTTGCTGAGGGGAGGTGCCACCTGTAAAACATCTTGCATAAGTTTTCCTTTCATGGAGTTTTCGTGATAGTAATTAGGACAAGCTTTTTTTTTTTCATTCATGGCTAGGGGCGTGCTGGGAAATGCTACGTATTAGCAATGGGGAAATGATAATAGAATGAGATAGCTACATGCAGGGGTGGGATTCTACTGGTTCGGACCGGTTCTATAGATCCGGTTGTTACTATTCTGCGCAGTTTGGAGAACCAGCAAATTGTGCCCCTGGCTGGCCCTGGCCCTCTCCGCCCGCCCGTCCCCTCCCTTGCCAGTCAGTCCTTATTATGCATGCGCCCCCCATGCTCCTTTTGTTGCCTTTCCTGGGCTTCAGGGAAGCCTCCTGGGAGCAAAAACGCCCCCCAGGAGACAAAAAAAATGAAGCGCAGGGGGTTTGCTGCAAAAGAAGAAGAAGCCATGCCTACCCAGTCACATGGTCACTCCCACCTAGCTCCGCCCATAGAACCGATAGTAAAAATATTTGCATCCCACCCTTGGCTTACATGCACACTTTAGTTATTAGCAAACTCTGAAATGGAGATATTTAGCCTATCAGCCTTTAGAGCCATCTATGTATTCATAACTATGTTTTTACTTATACCTATTGTCTTGTAAGCAATTGACAAACCAAACAAATAAATAAAATAAACAAAACATCAGTATTTTGCAAATGAGGATGACTCTTGAAGTTAATGCATGGCATTCTTGCATGCCAGCTTTCTAATTATTATTTTTCATAAAATGACTTCAACCTAAAGCCCGTCGGAGCAGGGAATCTGACAGGTCTCCAGGGAGATGCCCCTGGTAAGAGGCCATGGAACGCTTGGTTGCAACAATATTTTGTTGTTGGAAACATCTGGTCGCTCTCCTTGACTACGGTGGGGAATACAGCGAAGTTCAAAGGAACCAGGATGTCCAAGATAAATGGCAAAATAACAACAAAACCTCTGCGCCAGAGTGTTCTAGCACTTAAATTTGAATTTGCAGGAGACGGTTGTTGCAGCTGTTCAGTGAACAAAAATAAATAAATAAATAGGCATTTGTGCTTTCCTTCTATTCCTGAGACAGACAAAACAAAAGAAAACAACATCTATTTCTCTGAGTATGACTGCCAGCCAGAGCTTTTTTGCATTCTCCATGAACCACTTTGTCTTTATTCTAAGTGCGAGGTTAGTGGGAAGATGGACATGTCCTACTGCAGGGATGGCTAACCTTTTCCACATTGCATGCCAAAAGTGTGTGCGCATGTGTGTGCACACACACTCGTGTGCCTGCACCCATGATATTTCCTAGTCGAACCACAGACAACTACAATGATCTAATACATATCAATTTTACAGAATACATTGTTGAAAAAGCACTGTGCAATCTAAAACCATCTCTATCTATTGGCGGACGGAATATGTGCCTACTTCTTAAAAAAGCTACCCACTGCCATAGCAGAACCTCAAAGCATAATCTTTGAAAAATCTTTCAGGACATGAAAATTGCAGACCAATCTCTTTATGCTGTGTCGCCTGTAAAGCCATGGAATCAATTATTAACCAATCCATCATCCTCCACTTAGAAACAAACAACCTACTCTCTAATAAACAATTTGGTTTTAGGAAAAAATTATCATGCAATCTGCAACTCTTACCCTGCAAAAACATATGGACTACACAACTCGATCAGGGCAAAGCAATAGATGCAATCTGCATAGACTTCTGTAAAGCCTTTGATTCAGTGGTACATGACAAACTACTCCTAAAATTAAAATCTTACAGTATCTCTGGACACCTGCATTACTGGATAGAAGCATTCCTGTCAAACAAACAACAAATGGTCAAAATTGGGAGTGTCCTATCAAATTCTGTACCTGTCAACAGTGGTGTCCCACAAGGCAGTGTTCTAGGACCAACTCTTTTCATACTCTACATAAATGACCTCTGTGATCATATCAAGAGCAACTGCGTTCTCTTTGCTGATGATGTAAAGCTATTCAACACCACAGACAATACTGCTACCCTTCAAAAAGACCTTGACTATGTATCAGAATGGTCAAACAAATGGCAACTTCAAATCTTAACAAATAAATGCTCTGTCCTACATATTGGCAAAAAAAATATCAGAAAATAAAATACAGGCTGAATAGTCAAGACCTTGTTGATGATCCAAACTCTGTCAAGGATCTTGGAATACTCATCTCAAATGACCTAAGTGCTAGAGCCCACTGTAACTACATAGCCAAAAAGGCGTTAAGAGTTGTTAATCTAATGTTACGTAGCTTTTTCTCTGGTAATATTACACTAATAACTAGAGCATACAAAACATTTGCTAGACCAATGCTCGAATACAGTTCATCAGCCTGGAACCCACATTATGTATCTGATATTAACACAGTTGAGAAAGTCCAGAAATATTTCACAAGAAGAGTTCTCCACTCCTCTACTCGTTGCAGAATACCTTATGGCACCAGACTCGAAATTCTAGACCTAGAAAACCTAGAACTATGCCGCCTTCGGTCCGATCTAAGAATCGTATGTATAAAATCATACATTGCAATGTCCTACCTGTCAATGAATACTTCAGCTTCAACCATAACAACACAAGAGCACACAATAGATACAAACTCAAGGTTAATCACACCAAACTTGATTGCAGGAAATACGACTTCAGCAACAGAGTGGTCAATGTCTGGAATACTCTACCTGACTCTGTAGTTTCTTCCCCAAACACCAAAAACTTTAACCTTAGACTGTCTACTATTGACCTCACCCCTTTCCTAAGAGGTCTGTAGGGGGCGTGCATAAGCGCACCAA
The DNA here is from genome assembly GCF_049901735.1 of Notechis scutatus. Taxonomy (NCBI): domain Eukaryota; kingdom Metazoa; phylum Chordata; class Lepidosauria; order Squamata; family Elapidae; genus Notechis; species Notechis scutatus. The sequence goes on from NC_142013.1 coordinate 92,940,752, forward strand.
CGTGCCTACTGTCCCTGTCCTATTGTTTCTTTTATTTTCTTATATGTACCCATTTCATGTATTCATAACTATGTTTTTACTTATACCTATTATCTTGTAAGCAGTTGACAAATAAAAATAAAATAAATAAATAAATAAATTGAGGCAATGCACGCACAACTCCCGCCGTCCCCTGCGCATGCACACATGATCCCCTGTGCATGCAACACACACCTCTGTGCATCCATGCATGACCCTTCCCCTCCCTGCATGCCTCTGCGCATGTGCACATAGGCCCCCCTGCACGCCGCATGCCTATGTGCATGCGCATGTTTCTCCCACACGCCCGTCTCCCCCCACATGCACAGTGGGGCTCTTCCGGCTGACTTCTCACGTGTCGGCACATGTGCCATAGGTTCGCCATCACGGTCCTACTGCATGTTCTGAGTATTTGTATTTTGCCACTACTGACTTAGTACCATCCATCCATACTTGCTCAGTAGATATGGGTTGAGAAAAAAAGGTGAAGTGCCATACCAGTGGTGGGATTCAAATTTTTTTTACTACCAGTTCTGTGGACATGGCTTGGTGGGCATGGCAGGGGAAAGATACTGTAAAATCTCCAGGCAGAGGTGATATTTGCCGGTTCTCCGAACTACTCAAAATTTCCACTATCGGTTCTCCAGAACTGGTCAGAACCTGCTGAATACCACCTCTGATAAATACCATATTCCTCAGGAGCCTGTAACAATTTGGAACTGTTCTTATTTATGGAGATTTTCAGTCATCCAGGTCATGGTTTTCCCAAAGAGTTCTCTTGCAAGAGGCAGCTGGACTTTCTTGTTTTTCTTTGAAGATGTTTCACTTCTCATCCAAGAAGCTTCTTCAGCTCTGTCTGGATAGTGGGGAATGGAAGGATTTATATTCCTTGCAGACAGCTGGTCATTTGCATTCTTTTAGAGAGTCGTTGAGGCCACTTGGAGGCTTGTCTGTGTCCTCAGGGTCACCTGAGTAGTGCAAATGGGTGTGGACCCTTCTTCAAACTGCTGAAAGGACTGTGTTGTAGACTGAAGACAGATAATGTCCTATCCCTCCCTTTCTGTTGAGAGAGGGCTGTTCAATTTTGACGCAGATTGTTCTTTGACCCCTCTTTCAAACCAGCCATACTCTCTGTCCAAAATGTGGACTTTGCTGTCTTCAAAAGAATGCCCTTTGTCTTTTAAATGCAGATAGACAGCTGAATTTGTCCTGATGGGTTTGTTCTCCTATGTGGTGCCATGTGTTTATGAAGTGGTTGTTTTGTTTCCCCAATATATAGATCTGCAGATGGCTCACTGCATTGTACTGATTACACTACACTGCTCAGTTTGTGATTGGGTGCTTTATCCTTGAGGTGGACAAGTTTCTGCCTTAGTATTGTTGTGGTTTGCCAGCAGCTGGTGCAGCTGGCAGAGGTATTGGACAGTGAGGACGAAAGGGAATCAGTCAGGGAGTCTGGAGAGGACTTGGATGAGGGTCCTGCATCTGATGCAGGGATGGGGCCAGGACCATCTGAGAGTGGGGTGCTGTCTTTGGCAGCAGCAAAGCAGAGGACCCCAGGGAGCCTGTTCCCAGTGCACGTGTGCACAGGGCTGCTAGAAGGAGAGAGCAGCTGAAGCAGCAGGGGCGACTCAGGAGTAAGGCTGGGAGGTGATTTTCCCTTCCATAAGGGATAAAAGCCAGCCCTCGGGGATGTGCTCTTTGCAGGAAGCAAAGAAGTTCATTAGATTCTGATTCCTCATTGAATCCTTGCGAACTCTGGTTCGTTTTTGCTGGAACTTCTATCGGTAAATATTCTAATTAAGTGGACTTCTGTTGCTTGGCAGCCTTCTACAACCCTGAAGGGGTGAGCTTATCTCAGAGAATTGTGTCTAATTAGTTTTGGCTGAGAATGCAATGAATTCCCAGCGTCGCATTAAAAAAAAAGTTTGATTTTACACTCAGTTTGTGTTTCCTTAATTTGGACGAAGCCTGGGTCAGAAAAAGTATATTCTTGGGTTCGAACTGTACACATATGTTGTGTTGGCTGAAGATCCTCCTGAGCTTCTTATTTATGTATTATTTAGATGATTTATCTAGCCACCCATCACTTATAATCCTGTGTATAAGTGGCATACATCAAATAAAACCCCCCAGAAGCAATGTTTCAATAAAATCCATGCAGTTTCAACAACAACACCTCCAACAGAAAGAAAGAAAATAAAATTAGAAGCTAAACATATCAACAGTATAAAGGTGTTCCACCTCCCAGAAGGCTCACCTATTGTCTTGGCCCAATGCCTGGAAGAAGAGCCAAGTTTTGGAAAAAAAAAACCTATATCATTCTGTTTACATTTCATGGTTCCTTATAGAGATAATTCCATGGATTGTCTCCTCATGTGCACAAAGTAATATTGGGGTAATGGATAGTTATCTATCTCCCATGAATTAAATAGAGAGAGAAGGAGAGAGGGGCTCAACAATGTGCAGGCTGAGCCTGCTGTTTTCCTAGGCAGATGTAATAGGCAGAAGGAATAACCTTAAGAAATAGGATTGGATTTCACCCCAAACATGATTGTCAATCAAGTCCTTGCATTAACTTCCTAACTGGAGAATGGATTCCAAGGGAAAATGAAAAATGCCTCTATTTTTCTTCTCGGCAGCCTATGATACTATACCTTGTCATAACACCATTGCCTTGATTGACAACATATTGAGTAACAGGTTATTTTCAAGTTTTCACAGAATTCAATAGAAACAGATATCTTAAGTTGAATAATGGACTACCACAAGCATCAGTGCTATACCCTGTTCTTTTTAACTTATCCACAACCTACCTAAAACTGTTGCTCAGAAATTTATTTATGCCAATGATATCAATCTCACAGTGATGCAGAGGTCATCCCCTCTCAAAATCTCCAGAAGCTGGATGACTGCCTCAAAAAAATGGCGCCTCCAGCCAAGCCTAACAAAAAACAGAAGTTGCCACATTGTTCTCATAAAGATAAAAAGAGGGAGGGGGGGAGAAGCACCTGCAGACATGCAAGATTCTCTAACGCCCTCCCAGGAGTCTCCACACTGCCCGTTTGAGAGGCAGGTAAATGCAGGGTCCACGTGGAGGCTCCGGGAGGGTGAAAAACGACCCTCCCAGAAGTTCCAGAGGTCTGGAAATGGGCCTGTTTCCAGCTTCCGGAGGACTCCAGAGCCCAGGGAGGCCATTTTCGCCCTCCCAGGGGCCCAAGGGAAGCCTCTGGACTCTGGGGAAGGCGAAAAAGGTCCCTCCCAGAAATTCCAGTAGGCCTTGCCCATCATGGCCACACCCACCCAGCAACCGAGAAAGAACCGGTTGTTGGAATTTTTGAATCCCACCCCTGCCTATATATAATTATTCATCACTTGTAGTGATTAATTTTAATCAAATGGAGAAACATATAGATTAAAGTTTTAGTGTGAGACATGAGGCTATGTCCTGGATCTGTTTTTTCTTACCATTCCAGATGGTTCATTTCAACTAATTAAATAATCCAGTGAAAAAGTATGTGAACCATGTTCTTTCCTGCTATCGTGTTTGGTTGTCTCTGTTCAGAATTTCATGATCCCATGAATCTCATTTCCCAGACATACTGGGGGGAAAGGGGAAGAGAATCGGAAGAAACAGATCCAAAGGCAAGGCAAGAGAATTAAGCTGAAGAAGATAAGCTTGTATATCATAACATGGAGGAATGCAATGTTTGGAATTCTTTTAGAGGTTCCAGTGATAAAGACCTTAACAGTCATGTTGGCAAATGGGAAAGAAAACAGTTGCATATGATATAGCAAACAAGAAGAAATTTTCCCTTTGACTGCTCACAAAAGCTACATATTCTTTTGTGATGATTGAAAAACCACACACAGACAAGCTGGGAGAAGAGGAGGCTAGGAGAAGAGGGAGGAGTGGATAAACTTTCTTTGACAATTCCCCATTTCTGTACCTGGAATAATTTTCCCCTTAAACCCGCAGTGGATATAAAAAGTCTATATACCCTGTTAAAATGCCAGGTTTCTGAGATGTAAAAATAAGTCAGACGAAGATTTTCAGAGTTTTCATTTCACTTCAGAAATCATTTTTTCCAAATGGCCCCTGCACTTTGGGAAGGTTAACCATGCTTATGCCATCCTTACAGAGACGACACAGGAGAGCCCTCCAAACCCTAGACTCAGACTGTGATTCCAAAGTCTCCCATCCCACAAAAACAGAATACATCTCATTGGCAATATCCTTGGTAGGGGTACCTGGACTGGCAGTGTGAAATTCTAAAAATTTGAATAGACTAGCATGTACCCTGGCAAAAAGCTTGAATTCGACCTCCCATGCCCTGGATGCCCTTAACAGAGAACTGAGGAAGGTCAGAGAAGCCATTCTGGAGAATAGGGCAGCAATAGACTTCCTTCTCTTGAAGCATAACTATGGCTGCGAAACATTCAAAGGGATGTGTTGCTTCAATCTGAACGAAACCTCAGAACTCGTAGGAAGGGACATCTACCACCTGAAAGAGCTAGCTCAAAATATTGGCCAGGAACAATCATTCCTGGACTTTTCATGGCTCTTCTCATGGATGCCGGATCTCCATTGGCTCAAAATCCTCATAACAACCACAGTCAACATTTGTGTCTTTGGAGCACTCATGTGTTGCCTCTGTCGGTGCATACCGCCCTGCCTCAGCTGTCTAAAGGCCTGTATTCCCTCTAAAAGGAGAAAATTAAAAAAGGGACAGGCAGCCATGATGATGATACAGATTGATCATGAATACCAAGTATACCCAGACATTCAATCAGAAACCACCCCTTAGAGAGAGAGAGAGAGAGAGAAAAAGGAAGGATTGTGGAAAGGGAACTTCACGAGGACAGTGGTGACACCCAAGCAGGAAAAGCCCGAGGGGAACATCAGGCCAGCCATAGAACAAACTTGCATAGGAAAAGAAATTCAATAAAAAAGTATTGAAAGAAGCCCCTAGACAAAAGCCAAGTAATTAAGAAAGCTAGGGAAACAAGGAAAAGAAAACCCTTACAGGATCAGCAAAACAAACAGACAAAAGACACAGAATAAATTACATAGGAAACAGACAGGAGATTGCCAGAAAACATATAGAAAAACCCATTATAAAGGTAAAAGAGATTAAGAAAGAACCGATAAGGCAATCAAGCCACCCCGCAGAGTTTATTTTCCGCACCTCGCTAAGTATGCCTTCCGGCGAAAATTAAACTCTGACAGGATTTTAATATCTAAACATTAAACATTAAACGAACATTCACACACAAAGGGAGAAAAAAGGTAAATCTGAAATAATTTATCTTGATCTGATCTTTTTACATCTCAAAAACCTGGCATTTTAACAACATGTGTAAACCTTTTATATCCATTGCAGTTTACTATCAGAATGGAAGACTTCTGTAGAGTTATAATTGCAGGAATGTTCCAATCTCGGATGGCAAACCTCAGATAAAGAATGTTTCCAAGTAAATACAACTCAGGTAAACAAAGTCACTAATCTAGAGGAGGATTAGAGAGAGGAAGTAAACATATGTTAGACTTTAACTAGAGATAATTAATTGTATGGATTACTGTGCTAAACAGTAACAAAAGTTAAGCAGTAACCAAAGTTAACCAGTGATGGAGGATAACTAAAAGTGTGTATAAATGCAAGACTAGATCATCATGATTCAGTTGTTCATGATCAAACAACTCGACTGCCTCATTATTACAACAGACTTCTAGTGAGAAATCATTTATTGCATATCCTGTAAGTCCCAGGTTTGTTAAGCACATAGCCTATCCCGTACATTTGGAATTTTCCAGTAGATTGTTAAGAAAAATAATATTAGGACCACCTAGATAAATCTTTCTCATTCACTCATGCATACATATGCATAGTGGGGGGAAAAATCTAAAAACCACACCATTATTTTTAAGTCTTTCTTCTAGATTTGGTCCTACAGTATTTAAAATATAGCCCTGATATCAATAAGATGATTAATTCAAGTTTTGTTGAAATTCATGGGTCTAAGTAAGACTGCATCTGGATCCAACATCTAACTTTTATTGGAGAACATTGGAAGATTGAAAACTAATGCACACTTAATAATTTAGTACATATACTAGCTGAGAAAATCATGTTTGTGTGTGTGTGTGTTGCTTTTCAAACATCACAAAATCATATGTATCTTATGTGACATTAGTTTGTATGATTCTGATATTTTCTAATTGCTGAATTTTGGAACAAAATAAGAGAAAAGCAGTCAAGGAATTGTGCATGTTTATTAGACCATTTTTTCTTATTTTGTAATTAATAGATTCTTTTTACAAAACTTTATATCTTCCTTGAAGTCTATTTTCAATAATTTACTGGAATGAATGGTAAAATTAAACACCATATTAGCAGGCCAATTTACATTAAAGTAGTAAGGATTTTTAATTTCCCCAAAATTATCAAGTAACAGCCCAATAAGATGATTCCCCTACCCTAAAGGAGACTCCTAAGGTGAAGAAAACGTATGTGTGAAGAAGAATAAGTTGTGTCAAAGGACAATGAAGCAATTCAATTTTAATATCCAAAGACATTCCAAGATGCCTTTTTTTTAAAAAAATCAATAAGTTGACAGTTAACTTGCAAACTTTTGAGCTCCCAATCAGGAGTATCAATGGTGTGTGTCAGGCCTGTTCCAGCTTCGGCGTTCAGGTAGGAAAGTCCCTGGACTCCATTTCTAGTGAAAGATATACTTTTACTGATGCCAAGTAGTTACAGCATAGCACAGCCACATCTGAGGATTTCCTGCTTCTTCCTGGTAATTTTCCTTTCTCCCAAGCCCTCCCCCGTCCTTGGTCATTTTGAAGGTGTCCAATAAGGTTCAAATTAGGTGTTTTTGTAACAGCTCCACATTTTGGTGCCTCTTTGGATGGGCATTTTGAATTCCATTCCCAATTTTGTGTCTTTGATTCTCTCCGGTTCTGTTCTGGGCTGGTCACCTCTGTTTCCTCTCATCCTGTCATTCCTCCATCTCTATATCCCTTGCTCCTCCCTAACCCCACCTCTTTTATGGCAAGATGCCATTGACGCGAAACAGGTCTGAAGTGATGTGATAGCAAGCCTGACAATGTGTCTATATGATCAAAAGTCAACATGATGATTGCAACCACACTTTTGAGGCTTCTTCTTAACAATTAACATCCACAGTTTTGCCCAAATCTTGATTTTATTTTTACACTCTTCCCACAGATACCCCTATTTCAAAAACTCTTCCCTGGGTAAAATAATTACAAATGCAGTCAGGGGTGGGAAATATATACAAATGATTGATGATTGAGACGTGTTGGTACCATGTCTGCAAACATCAATCATGCATCCACCTGCACTTGATTTCAACCATATTTCAGCTTCTAGTTAACATTTTGCAGATATTTTTAAACATTGAGGTGCCTTAATAAAACATTGTTTCAAAATGGATTTGGGAGGTTTTCTTCTTTGATCCAACAAGCCAAAATTCACTTTTTAGTTCCAAGAGTTTTTTTTTCTTCCTTTTGCATCTTGTTCCAGGTGATGGTTTTCAATTTGGAAATCTAAAACAGGCTTCAGGCTTCAAGGTTGTTCTTCTCAATGAAAAATGAGCATCGAAATGCTGGGGGGAAAATGAAATCCAGTTTGCAGATTTGGGCAACACTGTGTTCCAAGCTACTAAAAGATTTAATCTTTGAACAAATAATGTTCTTCTTGAGTGAAAAATGGTAATATATTCAAGTTGCCTGGAATCGTTGCTGGGCTTAGGATCAAAGAATGAAAGCTATCTCTCAAAAGGAGATATGCACCTTGTGAAAATGGACAAGATCAAGAACTGCATCACAGATGTACTGAGAGAGCTTATACTTTTACGTATAAATAGTTTTGGGGGCTCTCATAGAAAGCAATAATTGGTTTGCATTCTGTGCATATTTTCCATTCCACAAGTCAAAATTCAGCCAGGGGTAGTTCAAGGATGGGAAAGCATCATACATGACATTTTCAGTTACTTTTTATTGAATATGTCGTCACTGCTGTCATTAATATTTCAGCTGTGTTTTGTTGTTAGTCATTTATTAAAGTGTAAACCTTTAACCTCTAAGATATTTTCAGAGAGCTTCTTGCACAACTAACTAGGAAGCATTATACAGCTTGCATTTCTCTGTAGCTTAATGAATGTTTAAAGGAGAGTGTAAAAAAGAAAACAGAAAAGAACCGATGTTGAGAGTTCTATGCAGAAAAGAACATTCATTTCCTGTAAAATTCCATGATCGGGATAGGAATGATTGCATAATCAAAGCCTAATTTGAAGGCATTTTTAGCCAACTTTTTTTTTTTCAATTTGCACAGAATCACATTAAAGTGGGAAGACCTGAGGATCATGAAACAATATTATACAAAATTAGCCTTTGGAATGTGCATCTATCTGAACACACTCAAGATTTGTGCGACATTTAGAAAATAACATTGTCCAAGCATTCTCTCACATGATTAAATATTGGGAAAATTAAAGAAATTTCTGTACAATTGTGATGAAAGCTACCTGATGGAGACTAGCAAAGTGATATTAAGATCCATAACCACATATATATGTCAGAGAAGTGGGCAGTAGTAAACGATGTAGAAGTTCATCCATTTCCTAAATTTCAGAAATTGTTCTTCATAAACAGAGAGAACTCAAGGGAATTAATTAGAATTAGAATTCTTTTATTGGCCAAGTATGATTTGTCACACAAGGAATTTGTCTTGGTGCAAATGCTCTCAGTGTACATAAAAGAAAAGATACATTCGTCAAGAGTCCAGAATTATAAGGTACAACACTTAATAATAGTCATAGGGTACAATAAGCAATCAAATCATACTAGGAAACAGCCAATAAAAATCGTAAGGATACAAGCAACAAGGTTGCAGTCATACAGTCGTAAGTGGGAGGAGATGGGTGAAAGGAAGGATGGGAGGATTAATAGTAATAGTAGTGCAGACTTTGTAAATAGTTGGACAGTGTTGAGGGAATTATTTGTTTAGCAAAGTGATGGCTATCACTTCAATCAACAATCAAATCATACTAGGAAACAGTCAAGTGGGAGGGGATGGGTGATAAGGAGTGGTGACATTAACAGTAATAGTAGTGTACACTTTGTAAATAGTTGAACAGTGTTGAGGGAATTATTTGTTTAGCAGAGTGATGGCTTTCGGGAAAAAACTGTCCTTGTGTCTAGTTGTTCTGGTGTGCAGAGAGTCTAAAGCATCATTTTGAGTGTAGGAGTTGAAACAGTTTATGTCTGGGATTTGAGGGGTCTGTAAATATTTTCACAGCCCTCTTTTTGACTTGTGCAGTATGCAGGTCCTTGATTGAAGGCAGATTGGTAGTAATTGTTTTTTCTGCAGTCCTAATTATCCTCTGAAGTCTGTGTCTGTCCTCTTGGGCTGCAGAACCAAACCAGACAGTTATAGAGATGCAAATGAGACTCAATAATTCCCCTGTAGAACTTTTTCAGCAGCTCCTTGGGCAGTTTGAGCTTTCTGAGTTGGCTCAGAAAGAACATTCTTTGTTGTGCTTTTTAATGATGTTTTTGATGTTAGGTGTCCATTTTAGGTCATGTGATACAGTAGAACCTAGAAATTTGAAGGTCTCCACTGTTGATACTGTGTTGTCTAGTATTGTAAGAGGTGGTAGTATGGGAGGGTTTCTTCTAAAGTCTACCATCATTTCTACGGTTTTGAGTGTGTTCAGTTCCAGATTGTTCCGGTTACACCACGAGGCAAGTTGTACCTGCCTTCTTTAGGAACAGCAACAATAGTAACTTTATTTCCCAACTACCAATGGCTTCTGCATGATCTTTCTACCCTACATACTTACCACAAGTTTTATGTAAATCTAGAATGCTGTTTGAAGCCAATAACCTATCCATCTAAATATCTCTGGGGGAGTCATGTATATATTGGGAGAAAGAAATTCATATAATTGGAAGGAAAACATTTTTGTACTTTATGTAAAAATACACCAATGAAAAGGACATGTTAAGAATGGATTATAATTAAAAGAAAAACAAATTCCAGACCCCAAAAGGAAGAGGAATCAATTTCAGAAAATGAAACCTGTGTAAGTTTGAGAGATGAAAAACTGTTTAAAATGTTAGCAATAGGTTCAGTGCCTGAAATTGACCATCAAGGTTAGCATGTTAAGAACAAATCTGATCTTATGTGCTTCCCTCAGCTCTTCTGGCAGAAGAGGTATGAGAGATTTTAATTTTGTTTAGTTGTATCTTCTCCAAGTTTTGCTGTCTTGTATCTTGTTTGATCATATGAATCCAATAAACAGTGTGGCTAACTTTAACTCTTGGCTTCTCCAAGGCAAGGAATGTGACTAATATGTGGAACTCTAGATATAAGATTAGCCCAATCTTTGACCATTAAGGCTGACCAGAATTTGAGCATCACAAAGATTCCTCATTCTGTAGGACTTAAATGACATGAAAGGAACTGAAATTCATTAAAGTGAAAACTTACGATGCCTTTTTGCAACTGGGAAAACAAGAGCAACTGAGGAGCCAGCCAGGGTTGTATTATCATACAAAATATAGTTCAGTGAAGTAAAAGTGAAGGTCTTATTTTCAGTTCAAGATCCCAGACAGATTCCAGGGGATTTCTTACAGAAAGCATGACAGATACCGATAGACCCAAAGTCAAAATGGGTGAAGCCACCTTTCAAGCATGAACTTCTCATATACATCTTGCTTTGTGCATAAAGAAAGAAGTAGTATTTAATAAGGACTAAGTGGTTTTTCAACCATTCGGATTTCTATATTTGGAGCATCTAGAGCAGGGGTGTCAAACTCAAATTCATCAGGGGCCGCATCAGCAGTTTGGTCCCCATCAAAGGGCCGGTTGTATCTGTAGGTTTATGTGTCCACTCTTTATTATCATAAATTAATGTCACTGCATTCAATTATTACTGTTTTTTGTAATAATGTAAGTAATAACTAGCTCTGAAAGCAGAAACATAGTCAGAATAATGACAAGTAGATATTCAAATGTACAATTATTGTACAATGTATTGAAAAATGTTTTTGGTAACAAACATTAATTTTTTTAAACATACAAATATTGCCAAACACTGTTTATTAAACATATGGAAAACACAAGGCATTACCTTTTTTTTAACTTTTATAGTGCCCAGCCATGTGCCCCCTTTTAAAGTGCCCAGCCATGTGCCCCCTTTTAAAGTGCCCAGCCATCTGCCCCCTTTTATAATGCCCAGCCATCTGCCCCCTTTTATAGTGCCCAGACATCTGCCCCCTCCATTTACTTTACTTACCTTTTACTTCTTTCTTTCTTTTACTTCTTTCTTCTTGCTCCTCTCCGCGGCGTCCGCGCGCTCCTCTGATCCCTGGAGATGTCGGGCGGACGTCACGTGATGACGTCACGTCCGACACCCAGGGAGCAGTGCGGGGCAGGAAGAAGTCGGGCCAGGTCCCGGAAGGTAAGTAAATTTTTTTTTTTTTAACTTGAGCCATTTTAAAATGAATTTACTCTGTGCAGGCACGGAGTAAATTCATTGAAAAAAAAAAGGGGAGGCTGCAAGGCTGGCGGCGGCACCGTGGCCATCAGGCGAGTCTGGCGGGCGGATTTGGCCCGCTGGGCCTTGTGTTTGACACCCCTGATCTAGAGGGTTTGTTCAGAAAAACTATAGGAAATGCTGTCCCAAAGGTGCTTATTTAAAGAGGCAACTGGACTTTCTGGTTTTTCATTGAAGACGTTTCGCTTCTCATCCAAGAAGCTTCTTCAGCTCTGACTGGATGGTGGGGAATGGAAGGATTTACACTCCTTGCAGACAGGCTGGTCATTTGTATTCTTTTAGTGGGTTGTTAAGGTCACCTGGAAGTTTATCTGTATCATCAGGGTCACCTGAGTTGTGCAAATTGCTGTGGAGCCTTCTTGGAACTGTTGAAAGGACCATGTTGTTGATTTGAGATAGATGGTGTTGTATTCCCTCCCCCTTCTATTGAGAGAGGGCTGTTCAATTTTGACATAGATGGCCTCTTTAACCCCTCTTTCTAACCATAGGAAATACTCTTCTTCCAGCTTTGCTTGAAATTGGGTGCTTTGCCCCAAATATTTGCTTACTTGTTTATATGAACTGTGATGACCCAGAGTGTAACACAAACGTAACAAAATCCAAAATGTAAATAAATGTCCTTTAATGCCTCCAACTTGGCCCTACTGTTCAATAATTCTCAGTTCGAGATAAAACATATTCAAAAATAGTCTTCAAAAGAAAGCAATACAGTCCAAACTTAATGAGCAGATAGAGGTGAAACAAAAAAACTAAAACAAACTACAATGAAGGAATTTCCACAATGGACCAGGATAAGTAATTACCAACTTCAAGGAGATAACAAGGCACAGTCTGTTGGAAGGATGCCAACCAAGATAATGTCAACCCAAAATAATACACGCTTTACTTCTGGCAACACTGTGTTTTAACGTCTCTCTTATATACTATTCTCCCCAGCTGCAACCAATGAGGGGGATCATGGCCGCTTCCTCTCTCGTAAGCCAAATTGTTTCCTTCTCTGTTCTTCCCTGCATGTCCTAGGATGAAGAGGGGCTGGGGCTGGCTCTTCCTCTGACTGCCTAGCTGGCCTCTGCCCTTCCCTAGCCTCCTCCACAACCTCCGGAGCCACACCTCCACTCCCTGTTCCTCCTCTCCCTCAGAGTCTGAATCTAACAAGGGCATGGCATGTACCTTCAAGATACTTTTTATAACTATCTTAAACAGCTTCTTCCAACCTGATATTTTCCAGCAACAGATGACCTTCACTTGTGGACATCATTCATTATATTAATGAGGCTGGAGAAGGGAGCAGCAATTGTCAAGCAGAACAGAGCAACAATGGCTAAATTAATTGACCCAATCCTGATAAAGAACTGATATGTGAAAGCCAGATTCCAGACAGAACTCCCTTAAAACCCCATATTATGGTAGAATGCATGCCCAATCTTTTACATTAAAACCCAAGTCCCCTCAAACTGCTAGAATGAGCAGTTTGGCTTTTTCACACAGCCATAGTTTCATATTATACTTTCAAGGGCAGGATGTGGGAAAAGAAAAAAGAACAGCTCCATAAAAGATCTCTGCAAGTAAAGGTTCAATTTAAACATCTCCAGATGGATGGTCAAATAGATGGAGATTCAGAAGACCTTTGATAGTTTGTTTGCAGTTTGACTGCTAACCAGAGAGTGGCTAATATGGACCAGATAGACAGATGACCTAGTCTTGTCTAAAGCAGAGTCTTGTATTCTGCTTCATCTTTTGTGACTTTTGTGACATCTCTGTGCAGGATGTTGTTATTTATAACATAAAGAGGTAATCTTGCAAATTTTCCTCTCATTGAGTTTTTTTCTTTGCTTTTTTTTAAAAAACACTGGCTAGGAAGGGAGCAGAATGAAATGAAGCTGGCAAATCATCAGTTGTCGTCACCTTGAGTGTGTTGGGAAGTGTATGAAAACAATGACATTTATCACAAGCTATTGAGCTTTTTCGTCCTGATTTATGACCAAGTTTGCTCTGCAAAAAATACACTCCATGATTTTAGGGCTTGTGAATGACCTAGAGATGATAACCTCAAGCTCCTTTCAGAGATTGGAGGCTACAGCAATATACTCCAAAGTACAATGGCAGGAATTAAGCTAGCGTGGAGCAGAGTATCTATTTCCCCACCTATACACAGGGGAATATCATGGGAAGTACAATGATGTCTTTTGTACTATATTTATACGTAACTGGTGTCAGACCCACCCTTACATGGTTGAGAATATTGTTACACTTTTACTACAACACAAAAAAACCACACAAATTCAAAATGCAGTACAATACATTTTTGATGTGTATTTTTTATGGTCCTTGCCAATGTGTTATGTGATGCTTCATTTGTTTGGTTTCTCGTCATTTTGTTTAACTTAGCTTTTTGTTTTGCTTTTGTTTTTTTTTTGTAATGCATATCCACAGGTAAGCCAAAAGTTGTCAAAACATGTGTGGCATAATCATCAAGCCCTAGCACACTCCTAGGCATCTTTGATCAGAATTGTTGTGGCCTGCCAGCGGCCAATGGAGCTGGCAGCAGACTTGGACAGTGAGGAGGTTGGGGAGGAACCTGGGCCAGTCTGGGGAAGGCTCTGACGAGTCCTCTGCATCGGAGGCAGAGATGAGGCCAGGGCCGTCCAACAGTTATCAGCTGTCTTCGGACTCAGAGATCAATGGGGCAGAAGATCAGCTGGAGCTTGTTCCCAGTGTGCACATGCACAGAGCCGCCAGGAGAAGGGAACAGGTGGACGGTGAATGCCCCCTCCCATAGAGAATAAAGAGGAGCTAAAGGGGAGTGGTGTTTGCAAGAGACAATTAATTCAATTCATTAGGTTGAAGATCGGTTCCTGACTTCTTGCCAAGTAATTTCTGCTACAGTGTGGCATTTGGAAGATATCAGCCTGGCAACTCTCCAAGCCTGATAAAGGTCTGTAGTTGTGAAATCTCATGAAAGACTGTTTGCCGGGACTTTGCTGGAGATGAATTCACTTTAACCTAGATTAAAGAGGTTTTAATGGGAGAAGGAGTCTGCTTCATGCTCTCGGGAAGCCTAGGTTGGAACAAGAAGAAGGCCACAGGCAGCCCTTGAGTTATGAGCCCAACATTTATGTCGCTAAGTGAAACATTTGTTAAGGAAGTTTGCCCCATTTTATGACTTTTCTTGCCACAGTTGTTAAGTGAATCATTGCATTTGTTAAGTTGGTAACATGATTGTTAAATGAATCTGGATTCCCTAATGGCTTTGCCTGTCAGAAGGTTGCAAAAAGGGATCATATGACCTTGGGACACTGCAACGGTTACAAATACGAACTACGGTAGTTGCCAAACAAACACCTGAATTTTGGTCATGTGATCATGGGAAGGTGCAACGATCGTAAGTATGAAAAACGATTATCAGTCACTTTCTTCAGTGCCATTGTAACTTTGAAAAGGCACTAAATGAGCTGTTGTAAGTCGAGGATTACCTGTATTTGATTTGATAGCATTTATTCCCAGGTAATATGGATGAGATCACAACTTGTAGAATTCTTCCCACATGAAGATGCCCCTTCTGGGCACTAATTTCTCAACAATTCTTTTTCCTACTCTAGAATGGTCAATCGTGTGAGAAAAACAACTAGAAACTCTTCCTCAATGGCAGCACTAGAATATTGAGTTTTATAAAAAACTTCCATTCCATCTCTTTGTCCATTGGGCACACAGAACCAAGTTGAAATCAGGGAGTGCTTTGACTGAGAGTTTAGCACTTCTGTTATTGTATTTTGTTGATATGATGGCACTCAAAAATGAAAAGGCTTTCATTGACCTAACTTTAATTTCTGAGATTAACAGTTCTCCTTAAAGGAAAATGAGAATGCTAGACTATTCAAACAGACTAACAGATAACAGATAATCAGAGTTGGAAGGGACCTTGTAGGTCATCTAGTCCAACCCTCCACCCAAGTGGGAGACTAGGTTCACATGTTGCATTAAATCATAGTTTAGTTAACATGGCTTGTTGGATACAACTGAGTTGGTTTTCTGCAATTAACATGCTAAATGATATAGTCTGTCTTAAGATTCTAATGCAAGGGTCTTCAAACTTGGCAAGTTTAAGACTTGTGGACTTCAACTCCCAGAATTTCTGAGCTAACATGACTGGAGGAGGAATTCTGGGAGTTGAAGTCCACAAGTCTTAAAGCTGTCAAGTTTGAAGACCCTTGTTCTAATGGATGAATTCCTAAAACATGCTAAACCAAAAAATCACACAAGACCCATTCTGGAAATGTGTGAACAAAACCATTGGGCACCAATAGTTAGATAAGCTAAAATGGCAGCTGTAGCCCTGCTGCTTTTATACCTGAGCTGCTTGCATGAAACATAGAAGAAAAATATCAGGGCTTTGATCACATGATTGTGGTCACAATCTTGACTTTACGACCCACCACCCCATGAATGTTCTTGCTTCATATCCAGTCACTCTATCTGTGTCTCGTTCCTCCCTCCCCACAAATACCCAGCAAGTAATTTTGCTGCTGAGCTAACTTCTGGTGCCTTTGGTACTGAATTTGACTGGTAAGCCCTTCCCTCAGCCCAAAAGACCCAGCACTTCCTGGGTTTTGCTGACATTTACAGAAAATGTATGCTAGGATCTGCTCATAAAGCGAAACCATTGACCCAACTAACTAAGAAGGGAGTGAGATTTGCTTGGGCTCTTACACACCAATCCCCCTTACAAGAGTTAAAGCAACTTTTTGCTTCCCAGGCCCTGCTTCAGGACTTGGACATATCCAAGAGATTTATTGTCCTGACAGATGTTTCAGCTTTAGCCATTGGAACTGTTCTTTTGCAAGAGAGAAAGGGAAACATCAGCCTTCTTCCATGCATGTTCTTTTCCAGAACCCTGACAGTTCCAGAATGCAATTATGACCTCTTCAATAAAGATGCCGTTCAATCAGCATTCCAGCACTCGAGACACACAACCTAGAAGGAGCATGCTTTCCTATAGAGATCAACAAGAACTTACATACCCTGCAACAAACCCTACTTTTGCATACCCTGCAACAAACTGCTACTTTTGCACAGACAAGCAGTTGGAGCCGATTCTTCTCATGTGTTGATTTTTAGATTAAGAACATCCCAGGCTCCAAGAACTTAATGACAGCTGTGCTCTCCCACAAATCAGAATATTCCCTTGTTCAACAGATTCCAGCACCAATAACAACCCTGCAACTTTCAATTTCCAGTTTCACCAATCACCAGCAGCCACTGAGAGGTTGGGAGCTGCCCAACTGCACCAGGACTTAATCTTCAAGACAAAGGAACAGCAACAACAAGATCACTTCTCATGGGCCAGGATAGATGAACTCAAGGAGATCCCAGCAAGTACTATAACTCCGTTCCCGATGGTGCCCTGAAACACAGAGGCAGAATAGTAGTTGCTCCCTGCCCCCAATGCTGGGAAGAGGTACTGCAGCTTTGCTGTAATAATCAAACAGCCATGCATGGTGGCATGTTAAAAACCCTGCAAAGAACCTTGAGAGATTTTTGGTAGCCTAGGATGGCTTCAGACATCAGGGAATATATGGCTTTTTGCCACATGTGCAGGATGGCCCAACTACTCAATCAGAAGCCTGCAGGACATTTGCAACCACTGCCTATGACCCCCAACTCCCACCCTTGGCATACAGTCTCTCTGGATTTCATTACTTACCCTGTATCCAAGGCTTCACTTCACAATGATGGTAGATCTTTTCACCAAGATGGCCCATTTCATACCCTGTAAGGGATTTCCGAATGCCAAAGACACAGCCCAACTTTTTCTAGACTATGTTTTTCACTAGCATGGCATGGTCTCAGTGCTCATGTCAGACAGAGAGGCACAATTCCAATCTAGATTTTGGAAAGTACTTTTTCAATTGCTAAATGTCATGGTCAGCCTCTCCTCAGTCCAACATCCATCCACGAATAGGGAGGTTGAGAGAATGAACCTGTTGTGTTTGACGGAAGCCTGTGCAGACGGCAGCGGAATCAGACAGTGGGGAAGAACAGGGACCAATCTGGGAGTCTGGGGAGGACTTGGACAAGGGTCCTGCGTCCCACACAGAGATGGGGTCAGGACCATCTGGGGATTATGTGCTGACTCTGGAGCCTCCAGAATCTGGCAGCAGGGAGGCAGAGGAACAAGGGGAGTGTGTTCCCAGTGTGCATGTGCACAGAGCTGCCAGAAGGAAAGAGCAGCTAAGACAAAATGGGCGACTAGGGAGTAAGGCTTGGAGGTGATTGCCCCCCCATAAGGTATAAAGGAAGTGCAAAGGTAGGAAAACCTTTGCAGGAAGCAACATCGTTTGCTCTGATCGGTTTGGACTCTGAAAGCTCTGTGGTGAATTTATTCTCCATTTGGTTTTGGAAAGACTAATTGGGACTTTAGTCATTGGCAGCACGTCAAGTAAGATAAGATGGTTCTTATCAGACGTCTCTCGAAGAACTTTGGCAGATGTCCCTGGGACTAATTATAACCGGTTAAGACTCATTCTGGGCTGTGAATGACGATAATTCACAGCCATTGAACTAAAATAAAAGAGTTTTGGATTTTATGTGCATTTGTTAGTGTCTCAGGAAGCCATGGTCAGAACAGAACCAGCTCCTCCAACAGTATCTGAGGTACTACTGTGCTTACAGCCAAGACAACTGACTATCATTACTGCTACTCACAGAATTTTCTTACAACAATTTACTGCACCCATCAACTTCAATGACACCATTTCAAGCCATGTATGGCACACACCCTAAAGTGTTGCCAGACCATCTTGAACTCGACTCCACGGATCCAGGGAGGCTTGATGTCTTACAAGAGCAACTTGCTGCCCAAGACCTGTTGAAACAGCAACTTGACCAAGTGAAACAGGCTTATAAGAAGGCAGCAGATGCACATTGGCAAGGGGATCCACACATAGCAGTAGGAGACAAGGTTTGGCTCTCTACTAGGTTCTTAGCCACTTTAAGACCTTCCAAGAAGCTAGACGCTAAGTTTGTGGGCACATTGGACCCCAAAGGTGCTTTTTCAAGAGGCAACCGGATTTTTCTTTCTTTGAGGATGTTTCGTTTCCCATCCAAAAAGCTTCTTCAGCTCTCAAAGCTCATTTGAAGTTCTCTGTCAGATCAACCCTGTGACCTTCCACCTACAATTGCCCTCTTCAATGAAGTGTATCCAGTCTTTCACTGAACATTACTTACCAAAGATGCCTACCCAAGCACAATAAGATCCCATCGACTCTCTCTGCTGCCAATCACAGTAGAAGGAGAACTAGAATACGAAATGGAAGAAATTTTACATTCTAGGAAAAGAAGCAAGGGCATCCAATATTTGATTCATTGGAAGGGCTACCCAGTTTCTGATTGCTCCTAGAAGAAGTACTTCCCTTAACAAACCAAGGCCAGCCAAGCTACCAGCACCCTGCATTTACCTGAGGAACCTGTCTAATGGTTCTACTGAAAATCTTAAAGATATGAAAAATGTCTGTCCATGCCGTGATGGGCCCTTCAAAGAGGCACATCCTCAGTTTGTGCTACTGACATTGTATGACAATCGCACTAAAATGACTTTTTCTAACTCTGTCTCTGGTCTATGTGAAGCAATCTTGCTGGCATTTTACATTTCTCTCCATTTTATATTTATCTCCACGGCATGGACAGTTTCTGGGCCCCACTGCAATTCAATTCCCCTGAGGTTAATTTTAATGACAGCTAAAGGCAATTAGCACCTTCATGATGAAGCAAAAAACCATTTGCTGGGCCAGCAAGCACAGACCATACAAAAAAATCTCCTATGTTGAGACGTGGGGGTTGGGTTATAATTCTTTTGTGTTTGAATACAGTGGTAGTAATTGACCAGTCACTGTGACTTTGAGAATGGAACTGATGAGTTGAACAGAGAAAATTTCCCATTATTAAATTGCTTCTGAATAAGAGCCAAACCACAAAGTCCTTATCTTTAATGTGTTCTTTAAAATACACGGATCTGGATATAGTCAGTGGTGGACTGATGAGAAATTCAGATAACCCCTCTGCAAAAATGCCAGACTTTGATTTGAAGAAGGAATGATAAAATGTGTTTTCCAAATATTATCCAGTTTCCATGATGCAGGCCAGACGTATTTCAGTTCAATTCCAAGTACTATTTATTTATGAGATGAACAAACAGGCTGACTGGGAATTGTGATCAAGACATTCAAGGAAAGCTGCCTTGTGTATCTAAAAGGAAAAGAATCCTTGGGTTGAGTGTGATTCCTAGTTACTAATTGGACACATCTAAGTAATTTTCTTGCAACACTATGGAAATTATTTACAATTCCTTTCCTTGTGATGGTGTTTTATCCCCCTCTCTAAATTTTGGGCCTTGTATTTCCAGTGCTGTCCCGTTCAAACAACAACTAGTTAAACCCTCCTTTTTGGGGGAGGCAGGCAGATTGCCTTCAAGTCATTGTTGACTGCTGGCAATTATCTGGGCAAGTTTCTGCAGTTTATTTGGCATGTTTTTCAGAAATTATTTATCATTGACTCCTTTCTAGGGCTGAGAGAGAGTGACTGGCTCAGCTGGCTTTGTGCCTAAAGTGGGACTAAACTCACAGTCTCCCAGTTTCTAGCTTGGTGCTGCTACTACACTAAATTGGCTCTCTGACCTCTCTCCACCCCTTATTTTTTTCAAAATCCATCAGGGTGAGTTAGGTGCACTCACTTCCTGCTGCACTGTTTCCATTCCTATAGGGGAAACATTTGAGTTATGAATGTAGTTTTTATTTAATTTAAAAGTGTGTACGGCCCAGAGGTGGTATTCAGCAGGTTCTGACCAGTTCTGGAGAACCGGTAGCAGAAATTTTGAGTAGTTCAGAGAACCAGCAAATACCACCTCTGACTATTCTCTGCCTTCCGAGTCCCAGCTGATCGGCTGGGTCTTCTTTTGTTGCCCTGCACAGGAGAACGGAGCTGGAAAACAGGTTAGTGGGGTGAAGAGAGAATGAGATTTTGCAGTAACCTTCCCTTGCCATGCCCACCAAGCCACACCACACCCACCAAACCATGCCCACAGAACTGGTAGTAATTGAAGACTTTCCCCCCCATCTAGTTGAAAGAAACAGATTCATGCTCTTCGTTGTTAGTCCATTTTAAATTTTAAGAGAAACCATCCTAACTCCTTGATACCTTATTTAATAACTCCATGAGTTCTGAGATTTGCGTTGCAACCCTAAATTCAAGGGGCTTTTTAATAAGGATGCTTAGGATTGCATTATCAAGTAAGCATTGTGGCTCTGTAGGTATTGCTGAACTACAATTCCCAACCTCTAGGATTACTGACTGGACTGGATTGGAGCTGGTGTTGATCCACACGGGGACATATGGCCCTTCATAAGACAACACTCTTCCACCAAAACATCAAGTATGAAAGTGAACTCTATGGTTTGTTATCCATTATCTTGGAGGTGAGGCCAGTTGACTCTGGCAGGCATGATATGTATGTTTTGTGAGGATTTGAGAGCATAGCCAATCCTTCTTTCCTTTGATCACTAGCCAACCTCTACCACAGCCATTTCTCTTTCAGTGTTTGTCCTCTCCATTCAGATTTTGCTTTCTGAGTTCCTTTCAAACTTATTACCCACCCCACCCCACCCCTTTTCCTCCTGGCAGAATCTGGAAAATAACCAGGGATGTTGAATTGGATTCTTGTTGCTTTTTTGCTAGTTTCCACATACTTGTCATTTGCTCCTCTCCTATTTTGCTTAAGAGCCCAGTCACATAACAGTGGACACATTTCAGTTCTCTTACTCCAGTGCACCGAGTTAGATGCCTTATCATGTTAGACTCTACCTCTTTCCTTTCTGAGACTGTTTCTGTTCTGGTGTCTTCTCATATCTTTCTTCCATTGTTTTACCTTTGGAGTTTCCAAATGATGTAAGAGAGGAAAGCTAGAAAAAAATAATAATCAGCCAGGATAATCCTAATAGGCAGGGTTCCCAAATCAAGTTTCTCATTCTTCTGCAGTACCCCGATGAATAAGTTTTTGCTTTTCTCACAGGCACTTTGGAAAGCCTGAACTGCAAACCAATCACATTGATGATTAGGAATAACACAATCAGAAATCAGGACAATGGGATAGAGGAGGAGATGATTAAGAAAATAATGGAATGTGTAGAATGAGTCGATTAACACTGGCAATTAGAGAGCAAGAAGAAAAAGAATACTATAAAATATGGGATTTATTTTATCAATGGCAGATAGAAAAATTGGAAAATGAAGTATATTATAATATAAATATAATACAATAGTAAATATAATAATAATGATATGTTATAAATGATTACGATGGAATGAATTATAATATGACTCAGAATGAGCAAGAACTGTGATTTGCTCTAAAAAGATAATGTGGATTTGCAATTAAAGTCTAATGATGATGTAATAATAATATAACATGACATGAAAAATTGATTAATACAATGTGAATATAAATTTTAACCGGCAGGGCAAGGGGGACTATCGGACAATGGTGGCCCTAAAGACAAAACAGTGCAGCACTAGGGTAGGAAAGATATAGCTTTAAATCTATACCAACTGTACAATTAAAGAAGGTTTTATTTGTTGTTTTATGTTTATGTTTTTAAAAATATTACAAAAAAAGAGAAATAGATAAATAAATCAGGACAATGGGACAGCAAAAATGACAGCAGATTGTTTCCTCCTAATTTAAGGATGGGTAGATATGATAGTATTTGAACAGACTACTGAGAAAGGGCCATAAATTGCCTTAATGTAGTGATATCCTTGTCATTTGGATGATGCCGTTAAAACGGGATCTGTGATTCCGTTTGACTGCAAGGAAAGAACAAAGTATATGCTGTGGCTTGCTAAAGCAATAAATCTCAGCCTTGTTTGTGTGACCAGAAAGAAGAAATATTCCCCCCCATAAAAGAGCAGACAAGAGAGGCAAAGGGTTGTCATGAAACAGCCCTAAGGCTTGAATTGACATGGTAGTCAAACTTCAACCTACCCAGCTTGAACCAAGTACAATCCCAGCCATAGTGAAAGATAACATAAAGATGCTTTATTACCCTAAATGACTTTTTCAAAGCAGTCAGCATTTGACAAATGGCATCTTATGTTATAGTCCCATCAATTTTGTTACTCTTCCTGGCTTTCTGGAACTAAAGATTACTTGTTCTGAGTTGTCAAAAGACTTAAAGAGAGGGGTTGTGGGGGAGGGGGGGAAAAGGCAAACAGTTCCCTATTGTTCCAACTAGTCCTGTAGCTGGAATTCTAGCCTGGGCAGGAGAAGCTCTTGGAAGTTCTTAGGGTGGACAAGAAGTTGCCTAGGAAATAGTTGCGCTCTTTTCAGCTCCTGGCTGCCACAGGAATGACCCTCTCTTTTATCCAGCCGTGAAGAACCAGCAGGTGACATGTTTTTGTCAACATTAATCAGAATATCTTCTTCGCCAAATGTTGCTCCCTTGCTTGCTATTATTGCTCTCATCACTTCCCCCAGCCACGGCAATGCTTTGTCATCTATAAAGACCGCTCAGCTCAAGCTTAACTCCAGTTGACTACGTGTTGTAGCAATAATGTGGAAGCAGCTTGCCTTTGACTTCTTCTTCAGCTTCCCACCGTAGCCTATTGCCTTTCCTGATAGTTCCCCATCCAAGCACTAAATAGGTCTGACTCAAATTCGCTTTTTCATTCCAGCCAAGTTGAATTTAACTGCAGAGAAAACAATAGTGAGACTGGAAAATACGAAGGAAGTGATGTTAGTAAGCGACAGTGGTGGGATTAAAAATTTTTTTACTACTGGTTCTGTGGGCATGGGTTGGTGAGCATGGCAGGGGAAGGTTACAGCAAAATCCACATTCCCTCCCCACCTCTATATAATATAGAGAATAATAATAATAATAATAATAATAATAATAATAATAATAATAATAATAATAATAATAATAATAATAATAATAATAATAATAATAATATCATCTTGTGGTACTTCAAAATTCAGACAAACAGACATTTGGCCCACAACACGCCTGGCATAACAATAGTTGAAAAGAAAAAAGGGTTGGTTCATTAATATTGCAATACCTGGTGATGCACGAATTGTAGACACACAGCAAGAAAAAAATCACAAAATATCGGGACTTACAAATTGAAGCTGAGTGACTTTGGAAAAAGAAATCGTGTGTTATCCCAATTGTAACTGGAGCCCTTGGAGCAATACCTAAAGGGCTGCCTCACTATTTGGATGGGTGTACAATCAAGAATTAAGCTTAAATTAAAATGGATGCTGCTGAACATTGACTAGGGAACCAGGCCAAGTTAATCCGTAAAACATAAGCTCTTTTCATCACTGTCTTATATTTTCCAGAAAAGCTCTATTATATGGATCACAGCTTTATTCCACTAAGCATATTTATCTTTGGTTTCCACATAAATGGCTATGAAAAGACCACAGCTGAAAGGTACATCTGCTTCAAAAACTTTTCCATGCCAGTGAAGTAATGTAAACAGAGTAATGTAAAGCAAAAACTCAGACAATGGCCTTTGCCTTACAGAACGAGAAACGGCAACTGAAAAACCCCTATTTGGTGATGGAATCAGTTCCCTGACGTGCATAGTTCAAAGCTGCTAATCTTCTTTTTGGGAAGCTTTTTCAAGCTGACTTCAATAATACATAAAGGATCAAGGTGGGGGGGAAAGATCTGATACCTAGTTTGCTCTCTATGATTGGTATGTGAAATAGAGAAATCAGCATGACTGTGTCTCCACTTGCAGGTTTATAGGGCAGACATTTTTTATTTATTTTATTTATTTATTTTTATTTGTCAATTGCTTACAAGATAATAGGTATAAGTAAAACATAGTTATGAATACATGGATACATGTAAGAAAAATTAAAAAATATATAAAAGAAACAATAGGACAGGGACAGTAGGCATGTTGGTGCGCTTATGCATTCCCCCTACAGAGTTCTTAGGAAAGGGGTGAAGTCAATAGTAGACAGTCTAAGGTTAAAGTTTTTGGTGTTTGGGGAAGAAACCACAGAGTCAAGTAGAGTACTCCAAACATTGACCACTCTGTTGCTGAAGTCGTATTTCCTGCAATCGAGTTTGGTGCGATTAACCTTGAGTTTGTATCTATTGTTTGCTCTAGTGTTGTTATAGTTGAAGCTGGAGTATTCATTGACAGGTAGGACATTGCAATGTATGATTTTATACATACGATTCTTAGATCGGACCAAAGGTGGCGTAGTTCTAGGTTTTCTAGGTCTAGAATTTCGAGTCTGGTGGCATAAGGTATTCTGCAACGAGTAGAGGTGGAGAACTCTTCTTGTGAAATATTTCTGGACTTTCTCAAATGTGTTAATGTCAGATACATAATGTGGGTTCCAGACTGATGAACTGTATTCAAGTATTGGTCTAGCAAATGTTTTGTATGCTCTAGTTATTAGTGTAATATTACCAGAGAAAAAAGCTACGTAAGATTAGGTTAACAACTCTTAACGCCTTTTTGGCTATGTAGTTACAGTGGGCTCTAGCACTTAGATCATTTGAGATGAGTATTCCAAGATCCTTGACAGAGTTTGGATCATCAACAAGGTCTTGACTAATCAGCCTGTATTTTATTTTCTGATTTTTTTTGCCAATATGTAGGGCAGAGCATTTCTTTGTTAAGATTTGAAGTTGCCATTTGTTTGACCATTCTGATACATAGTCAAGGTCTTTTTGAAGGGTAGCAGTATTGTCTGTGGTGTTGAATAGCTTTACATCATCAGCAAAGAGAACGCAGTTGCTCTTGATATGATCACAGAGGTCATTTATGTAGAGTGTGAAAAGAGTTGGTCCTAGAACACTGCCTTGGGGGACACCACTGTTGACAGGTGCAGGATTTGATAGGACGCTCCCAATTTTGACCATTTGTTGTCTGTTTGACAGGAATGCTTCTATCCAGTAATGCAGGTGTCCGGAGATACCGTAAGATTTTAGTTTTAAGAGGAGTTTGTTGTGTACCACTGAATCAAAGGCTTTACAGAAGTCTATGTAGATTGCATCTATTGTTTTGCCCTGATCGAGTTGTGCAGTCCATATGTTTTTGCAGTGTAAGAGTTGCAGATTAAATACAAGCTGAATAGTCAAGATCTTGTTGATGACTCAAGCTCTGTAAAGGACCTTGGAATACTCACCTCTAATGATCTAAGTGCTAGAGCCCACTGCAACTACATAGCCAAAAGGCATTAAGAGTTGTTAACCTAATCCTACGTAGCTTTTTCTCTGGTAATATCACACTACTAACCAGAGCATACAAAACATTTGCTAGACCAATACTCGAATACAGTTCATCAGTCTGGAACCCACACTACGTATCTGATATTAGCACAATTGAGAAAGTCCAGAAATATTTCACAAGAAGAGTTCTCCACTCCTCTACTCGTTGTAGAATACCTTATGCCACCAGACTTGAAATTCTAGAACTAGAAAACCTTGAATTACGCCTCTTCGGGTCTGATTTAAGCATGGTATATAAAATCATACATTGCAATGTCCTACCTGTCACTGAATACTTCAGCTTCAACCATAACAACACAAGAGCACACAATAGATACAAACTCAAAGTAAACCGCACCAAACTCTTGATTGCAGGAAATACGACTTCAGCAATAGAGTGGTCAATGTCTGGAATACTCTACCCGACTCTGTAGTTTCTTCCCCAAACCCCAAAAACTTTAACCTTAGACTGTCTACTATTGACCTCACCCCTTTCCTAAGAGGTCTGTAGGGGGCGTGCATAAGCGCACCAACGTGCCTACCGTCCCTGTCCTATTGTTTCTCTTATTCTTTTATTTTTCTTATATGTACCCATTTCATGTATTCACAACTATGTATACATTTATACTTATTATCTTGTAAACAATTGGCAAATCAAATAAATAAATAAATAAAATAAATAAATATTTTTTTCCTAAAACCAAATTGTTTATTAGAGAGTAGGTTGTTTGTTTCTAAGTGGAGGATGATGGATTGGTTAATAATTGATAATTTATATGATAATAATTTGTGTCATCTTGTCTATTTTGATATCAAAGTTTGTCAGACTCAAAAAGTGTTAAGTTTTGTTCCTAAGGTAGTGAGCCTCAGGACTTAAGATAAAAATGTGGATAGGGGTTTGTTTATTTTTACATTTTGAAAACTATGACAAATCTAAGGAGGTACTATTATAGAAATTTCATTCTTTTCTGACAAAACAAGTTTCCTAACCTTACAGTGGGGTTGCTCAATTGCATTTTGTACAAATCATTTCTGAGGGTTTCTATTGTTTGGTCATAAAAGCTAATATATTTTACTATGCTTTATCCACTGGCAAGAGAGGTATTCTGTTCTTTTAGCATAGTCTTGCAAATGTTTCCTCAGAACTAAATTTCTCTGAGTTTAATGGGGTTCATTCCTATCTAATTGTGCAGAAGACTAAAACTTATCTGTATTGTAAAACTGTAACTGCCATCATTACTTTCGGGGTGTCCATTTTAAGTTAGTTCTTTTTAAAAAAAAATAGTTATAAGTAAATATTTACAAAATCTGCCAAGTTAACTAGCAGTGAACGACAAAAACTTTTGAACTGAATCCAGGCTGAGTGAATTTATACAATTTAAGTCTCATCGAAAGGAGTGGATTACTTTGTCTATGATCTCGTCTGAAAAATTCTACAGTATGCAAAAGGCTTGTTTGCTGCTTTGTGACATATTGATAATTCTTAGTAATACTCAGTGTCTATCATTTTTAGTGATGCAATAAAGCCAGGGGTAGGATTCTACCAGTTCGCACCTATTCACTAACATTCTAAGCAGTTCGGAGAACCGGTTGTTAGAAGAAATTACTGGCCTAATCCTGTAAGGAAGGCAGGAAGGAAACATTCTGGTGTTGCTTACAGAAACTGCCTCTCCGTTAACCCTTATTACATTCTTGGCAGGACTAGACTTCCTGTCTCTGGAACTTCTCTGGAGGTTTTCCCCCTCCTTTGCTGGTACTTTGCTTGTGTGGAGTGACCATTCAAAGTTACAATGGCACTGAAAAAAGTGACTTATGACCATTTTTCACACTTACGACTGTTGCAGCATCCCCACAGTCACGAGAGGCCAGGCGAGGAGATGCGTGCCTCAATGTGAGTGATATTGAGTTGTTCACACCCAGCCAATAACATGACCACCAACCCATGTCCACCCAATCACATGACCATCAAGCCACACCCATCACCTAAGCCACGCCCACAGAACCAGTTGTTAAAAATTTTGAATCGCACCCCTGCATAAAGCTACCTTTAATCTGAATGAGCCTTGAATAAATAAGTGTTTAATTTTGCATGGTGTTGTGGTTCACCGGCAGCTGGTGCAGATGGCAGAGGTATCAGACAGTGAGGACAAAAGGAAACCAGTTAGGGAGTTTGGCGAGGACTTGGACGAGGGTCCTGCATCCAATGCAGGGATGGGGCCAGGACCATCTGAGGGTGGGGTGCTGCCTTCAGAGCTTTTGGAGTCTGGCACAGTGAGGCAGAGGACCCAGGGGAGCCTGTTCCCAGTGCGCATGTACACAGAGATGCTAGAAGGCGAGAGCAGCTGAAGCAGAAGGGGCGACTCGGGAGTAATTGGGTGATTGCCCCTCCTATAAGGGATAAAAGTCAGACCTCAATGATTAAATATTTGCAGGAAGCAAAGTAGTTTGATTGAGTCCTTCTTGAAGCTCTGCGTAGTCTGGTCGTTTTTTTCCAGTACTGTTATAATTAATTGGGATGCTTCTTTTTTTGGCAGCATTCCACAGCACTGACAGGCATGCGCTTATCTGTTTAAGTTAGTTTTGGCTGTGAATGAAAATAATTCCCAGCGTTGCATTAAAATAGGTTTTGCTTTTAACACAAGTTTGTGTTTAATTACGTTTGACGAAGCCTGGATCAGAACACATGGATTGTGTCTTTCCTTTGATTACAAAACTTACTTCAAAATAGCAATAGCACTTAGACTTATATACCACTTCGCAGTGTTTTACAGCCCTCTCTAAGCAGTTTACAAAGTCAACATATTGCCCACAAAAACCTGGCTCCTCATTTTACTGACCTTGGAAGAATGGAAGGCTGAGTCAACCTTGAGCCAGTCAGGATCGAACTGCCAAACTGCTGGCAATTGGCAGTCAGTAGAATTATCTTGCAATACTGCATTCTAACCACTGTGCCACCATGGTTCAAAAGGATTATCTTCTTTACAAAGTTGGAAATGTTATGTGGTATTAAGCTAAAAATCTTCCATACATTATAAAGTATTATTTACTTCTTATTTTTAATGAGATTGTTTTAAAGGTCAACATGAATTATAGCAGTCTATTTGTTTAGTTTCATTCTATAATCCTTCACAGAATAAGCTGAATGATTGTTAATGTAATTATTGCTTCATAATGTATATATTTATTTTGCACTACTAATGTGCTACACTCTAGCTTTTTTTAGTACAATAAGAATTTGAAGCAATGTAGAATGTCTCTAATGGCACAACGTTTTCTATTTTATTTCAAAGCAGCAAGAATACACAAAACAATACCAGCAGTGCCATTTTTTGTATATAGAACCAATATTAATAAAATATAGAATTGGGGATGGGATGGGGATGGGGAAATGGAATTTTCATTTTCAGAAATTGTACAAGTGTTCTCCCCAGTAGCTCTGATTCAAGTTGAGCTACATGACAATTGTTAGTCAAATCTGTAATTTTTTTGAGATGTGGGTTGAACTGCTTCCACCAAACCCTGGGCAGTTAACAACACCCAAAATGAAAGCTTGTTGTCCTCCAAAAGATGCAACTTTCTGAATAACAGGCATTTTGAATCACTGCCCTACACATTGCATGGTAAAAGTGAACGACCAGAATTAACTTTTGATGCTGGTGAGTGAGAACTCTCTGACAGCTTTATGGCCTTACATTCCATAACAGTGTGAGAACAAGGAAATGGTTTTCAGGCTGCAGAGTATTGATTTTTTAAAATCATGTAAAATTACACAGAATGGCCAACTGTGTAGAGACTATGGAAAATTATAGCCTAGAATCATGATGGCAAACTTTTGGCATGCGAGCGCCAGCCAAACTTACCTGCACTGCGTATGCACGCACCTCCGAGCTGATTTTTGGCCCGGTTAAGGCCGTTTTCGCCCTCCCGGAGAGTCGATGGAAGCCTCTAGAGCCTCAGGAGGCTGAAAAATTTCATCACTTGGAAACCTGACACAGGCCTACTGGAAATACCGGACGTGCTAAAACGGACCTGTTTTCAGCCTCCTGAGGCTCCAAAGGCTTCCATCGACTCTCCGGGAGGGCGAAAATGGCTTCAAACAGGCCGAAAATCAGCTGAGAGGCACACACATGCACAGTGCAGGTAAGGAGGTAGAGCAGGGATGTTGCATGCGCATGGGCGGGGGGTGGGTGCCGCATGCACATTATTGGCACATCACAACAAAAAGGTTTGCCATCACTGACCTAGAATATCTGAAATATATTAGATTTGAAGAGAAGCAGACACATTTTAAAAACAAACACATAGGTAAGAGAAGACTAGTTTAAGCAAGAACTTATTTTTAAAGATTACTTCGAAGAGGGTTGAGTGTACTTTGGATGACATCAAATATACACTTATTGATAATATTCCTTTGAGAAATAATTCTTGACAATTAAGTTTGGGAGGGAAATACCAACTGAGATCATTATACAGTGACATTCTACTTAGGCTGCTTAATCTATATTGCCAATAATGCTTTTGAATGAACAAGGATAGGCATTACACATTTCCTTACACATTTTGACTGGAAATGTTCTCAGTTATCTGGACAATGCATACCATTTTATCAACCCTTTCTCCTTATTCCATTTCTGGTAGAAAATTAACCTCAGTAATAATAACAATAAAAAGCCCTGTATCTCCTTGACATCACTGATCCTATCCTTTCAAGACAGACTGTCCCATGACTGGAATATTTAATGGAGTGTTGTTCTCAGAACAAAGTCCAATTTTACTTAGTTCCTACAAGAGGACAAGACATCTGGCTGTTCGGAGGTCATGAGACAAAATTCAGCAAATGACCTCTAGATCACAGACCCCTGCTTCATAATTTATGAGGTCAGAAGGCTGTCAAAAACTCAGACAGGCTGCAGCTGTTCAAGTACATTCAAAGACACATCTTGTATGATGGTGAAAGTACTAATTGTCTTATTTTCTCGACTTAGTTCTTACCACTTATGTGTCACCTGAATTTGGGCAGAGAACCACCGATGCCTTAGCTCTGTTCTGTTACAAGATGAAACAAGCATTTGTCAGTCTTAGACAGCACTGCTAAACCAGGGAATAGTATTATAAATCAATTCCTTAACTGTGTCTTGGAATGAAAGAGCTAGAATTTTGTTTTGGAAAATGCATTACAAAAGCAAATGATTTTTTTGCATAAGTTTGCACAGATAAAGCTTAAAAGTGGAGGAGCTCTTTTCTCCTTCCCTGTTCCACTTCCCAAACACATAATAGCACAAATATGTCTGGAAATATATCTTCTACTGTGTCCCAATGATGAGTCCTTCATCTTGTTTTTGGCTCATTAGACAATCTTAAGTACCAGTGTCAAAGTAGCATGTTCCTCTTGATCCTTGATTTCCTCTTGATTTGAAAAAATCAAGTGCACAGGTACAGTATATGTGGTACCTTGCTCAATAGTAGTAAATGTGAGACGGATCTCGAGTCCTAGTGGACAACCATTTAAATATGAGCCAACCATGTGCAGCAGCTACCAAAAAAGCCAACACAGTTTTAGGCTGCATAAACAGAGGGATAGAATCAAGATCACGTGAAAAGTTAATACCACTTTATAATGTCTTGGTAAGGCCACACTTGGAATCCTGCATCCAGTTTTGGTCACCATGATATAAAAAAAGATGTTGAGACTCTTGAAAGAGTGCAGAGAAGAGCAACAAAGATGATTAGGGGACTGGAGGCTAAAACATATTAAAAATGGTTGCAGGAACTGGGTATGTCTAGTTTAATGAAAAGGACTAGAGGAGACATGACAGCAGTGTTCCAATATCTCAGGGGCTGCCACAAAGATGAGGGAGTGAAGCTATTCTCCAAAGCACCTGAGGGCAGGACAAGAAGCAAAGTGTGAAAACTAATCAAGGAGAGAAGCAACTTGGAACTAAGGAGAAATTTCCTGACAGTTAGAACAATTAACCAATGGAACAACTTGCCTCCAGAAGTTGTAAATGCTCCAACACTGGAAGTTTTTAAGAAGAGACTGGATAACCATTTGTCTGAAATGGTAGAGGGTTTCCTGCCTAGGCAGGGGTTTGGACTAGAAGACTTCCAAGGTCCCTTCCAACTCTGTTATTCTATTCTATTCTATTCTATTCTATTCTATTCTATTCTATTCTATTCTGTTCTGTTCTGTTCTGTTCTGTTCTGTTCTATTCTATTCTATTCTATTCTATTCTATTCTATTCTATTCTATTCCATTCCATTCCATTCCATTCCATTCCATTCCATTCCATTCTATTCCATTCCATTCCATTCCATTCTGACATGAGTAAGTATGTAACATCTTCTAGATTGTGTTTCTTATTAGATTCGAGGGTAGTCAGGGAATTGCAGTGAGGCAAGATAGGAATGATGGTTTCAGGAAATTTTACGTTGGCTTAGTTTTATGCTCATTCAAGGATAGGCAGAAAGCATTTCAATTAAGCAGTAAGGAAAAGTTCTAAGTTTAATAAGCATGATGTTTTGACAACATAAGGTTAAACAATTGAAGTGATTATCAGAATTAGAAATGAATATAAAGTTATGGAGTGATAACAATGACAAAAAGTTAAAAGGCCAGGACTACTGTAATTCCTTTTGCCCCCAGATTTATAAGTGGAAAACCAGCAAATTTTGCTAATTCTTGTTTCCTTATGCCTTGTATTAGATTTAAAGGGGAAAATGGATCCTATAAGCCAATTTTTCTTTGTTTATTTGTTTCTAATTTTCCAGCTCTTTTAAAGAGCTCCATCTCCTAAATTTGTTTAAGTCTAGCCTCTACTAACGCTTCCAAATGGGTTCTAAGTGACGGGTTAGAGCAGTGTTTTTCAAACTTGGCAACTTTATAATGTGCGGACTTCAGTTTCCAGAATTTCCCAACCATCATGGAAAATTCTGGGTTAATGAGGTTATGTGCTTGAGAGATTGTTGAAGATGAGGCTGGCAGCTGTGATATTTATATACAGGATATAAACCTGTCATCTTGTTTATTGCTTACAAAATCTTACATCACCTTTATACTTTTTCCAGAGAAAAAAAGTACAGACTACAGGAACCAGGAATCAGGTGACCCTGGGGACACAGATAAACCTCCAAGTGCTTTAATGGCCCTCTAAAAGGATGCAAATGACCAGATGTCTTCAAGGGGTATAAATCCTTCCATTCCTCCACCGTCCAGGCAGAGCTGAAGAAGCTTCTTGGATGAGAAGCAAAATGTCCTCAAAGAAAAACCAGAAAGTCCAGTTGCCTCCTGAAAAAGCACCTTTATAAATGTTGACACCAATGGGAACTTAGAAATGATAAAGAATTTGGATTCATACTCCATTTTGAGTTAGAGACTTCCAAGAGTGACAAATTTGGCTGGAATTATAGTATATGAATAATTATGGACAGCTGCACTTGAATTAGGAACAAGATCAGGGGTGGTATGCTACTGGTTTGGCCCGATTCTACCGAGCCGGTAGCGGCGATGAGCAGTGGAGACTGAACCAGTTCTCTACCCTGTTCTGCTGTTGGGCCCACCCGACCACCTGGGCTCCCATACTCACTTTATCTTCTGCTTTTGAAGCGCAGCTGCTTTGCATGGCACAGAAGAGTGCCACGCAGCAGCTGCTAAAGCGACCAGGATCATGCAGGCTTGCAGGAGGCGAGTTAGAACGCCGATACGCCTGGGCAAAGTGCGTGTTTGGCGCACGCATGCACGCAAAGTGTGTGCACGCGTGCAAAGCATGCCCACTAAGCCACGCCCACTGAAGCAGTGGTAAAAGTTTTTGAATCCCACCATTGAACAAGATGTGTATTTATACAACAAAACAACATTACGCTATTTTAATGGGGTAACAACTATGACATCACGAATGGATGTGACCGACAGATTTCATAACAGTCTTGAAATAGTTTTCATTGAAGATGTAGCCTTCTCCAAATAAATTTCAGTGGCTTTTACGAGCCCAGCTTAAAAGCTAAGCCTGGGGAGGTGGTAGAATAACAGGACTTGATCATTTTTCTTCTAAATCAGAATTATGATTCATTTTCTCCTGTGCCTGCAGTTGTATTGAATAGAATGCGATCACCACAGGGTAGATCCTACAATCACTAAACATTAATTCAACCCAGATAGTAATTGGCTGGAGTTGAAGCCTCTGCATTCGTCTTATTCACTGATTTCATTTTTCTCCCCAGCAGTTGTGTGTGCAGACTATTCATTCTTCCTGCTATCTGGGGGAGCTGTTAATTTTTTAATCCAAATAGGAAACATGTATGGGCTCCAGTTAATTACAGGAAACAATTGGGTGTGTTGCAGTGCACAGCTGGGTGGGTTGCATTGTCTAAAACCCGGGAAGAAAAGCAAAGTGACCAATCAGTGCTATGATAATATCTCTGACAGGAAACGCAACTGATTAAAAGTTTTAACTCACTAAGTTATCAATTAACAGGTTCTGTGTATGTTGATTTAGATTAGAACCATGTCCTCCTATTGAAACCTGTGGGAACATATGATGAAAAAAGTCAGATCACCCAGAATCAGCCAGAAGAACTTCAGAAACTTCTGGCAACCTAGCACTTCGTTACTCCATCCGACTTATTACTGCTCCAGCTCTAGGGAGTAAGTTCCATCTCTCTCTCTGAAATTTATTTTGAATGCCAAGCTTTCAATCCCTCCAAATATTGTTGCAAATTATTTCTCAGTAACATCACACTGACTTCAACATCTTCGTTTGCTTACAGCTGAGAGATCTAAAATAACCTGTTTCACTTTTTTTTCTTCTATAATGCCAGTGCCGCAATTGCAATTATTTTTAAACTTATTTACAAATAATTATTATTATTTGTAAACTTATGTTTTTCTTCCTTTCTCCCTCCCTCCCTTTTGGACTAATGCAAGCATTTGATGCCTCAGGATGGCATGCCAAGGATATTCCACTTAATAAAAGAAAGCATGAACGATTTTGGTTTCCTGGGACAGTCATTTACATTTATATTGTAGAAACCTTTGTAAAAATCTGGATAGGCAGATTTAAAATAGAAGCTGTTTACACTGTTGAAAAATCAAATTTATATATCTACTAGCTCGATACCTGTGCTTCGCTATGAAACTATGTGATCGGGCTTAGTTTTTGGGGAGGAAAATGGGGGGGGGGGATTCTACCTCTGCCTACCAGCATCCATCGATATTCATCTGGCTAGTGTCCTGTCAGTGTGTGAGAGAGTTGAGGGTTGTTTGGAAACTGGAAGAGTATTTTCTGTGTGAACAAGGAGAAGACAGCAAGGAGCCTGGGCATGGCTTAGCTCAACTGTTCTGTACTAAAGCTGCTTGCTGCTGTGAAACAATTGAAAATGAAACTCCTCTCCTTTGCTTGTGTTTTGCATTTGGAAAAGATTTCTTTTCAGGTGGGGAGGGGGAGTAGAACTCCTTAGCATCAGTGTGTTAATAATAATATACGAAATACTAATGCTCTGGTGGTCATTTGGAAAATTCCTTTCTTAGTGAGCACCTAGAAGCCAAGAGGAATATACATGCCAAATTTCAAGTTTGTAGGCTTTATGGTTCTGGAGATTTTGTGATAATGCGTGAGTGGTATTTCGCTTTTATACATATAGATTAGATTAAAAATATTAGAATCCGAAAAATACAGAGCAAACATTTATGGAGAAATGCTTGAACACTGCCAAATCTGATGGATTTGATAAAGGAACACTTCCAAACCTGGTGGATGAGGTAAGTTTAATGATTATAAGGATGGTTCCCTCATATTTTTTAGAAATTTAGAAAGCTTACTGTGTGGTGCGCTCCATCTGAACGAATGTTGTATATGTAGCAGCATCCAGAAACATTTTTAATATATCATTTTTGTGCTATCATGAAGCCAGCCAAAGTCACCATGTAAGAGAGATGGAGAGCCTCAAAATTTAATAAATAAAAATAAAAATAAGAAGTATTATTTTTGTCCCGTTTTTACCTGAAAGAGGACAACACTTGAAGACAGAATGATCATATGTGGTGGTCTTATATAGAAGCTAAAAGATATTGGACAAAAATACACACATGGCTGGAAAAAATGATAACGTAACACATAGATTTAAAACCAGAGGTGGTATTCAGCAGGTTCTGAGCAGTTCTGGAAAACCAGTAGCAGAAATTTTGAGTAGTTCGGAGAACCAGCAAATACCGCCTCTGACTGGAGATTTTACAGTATCCTTCCCATGCCACGCCCACCAAGTCACGCCCACAGAACCGCTAGTAAAAAAAATTGAATTCCACAGCCCGAAATATTTTTATTAGGAATGGTACCTGAAGGTTACAGTAAAGAAAAAAAACATATTTAATTATACATGTATTAACAGCAGCTACAATTGTATTTGCTCAGAACTGGAAAAGTGATAAGATACTGATAGAGGGAAAAATAATTGAGAAAATATTTGAATGTGCAGAGATGAATAGGTTAACATTGGCAATCAAAGAAAAAAGAAGAAAAGGAATATTACATGGTGTGGGATTTATTTTATCAATGGTTGGAAAATAAAACAAATTAAAATGGACTAGATGAATATGTAGAGAAATGTTATGACTGTTAACAAATAGATTTATTAATAATACTTTTAAGAAAATGTGATTATTGTTATATTGCTAAGAAAAGCATTAATTAGAATTGTTAGCACCAGACATATGTATCCAGTCAACGCACGGTTGAAATGAAAGATGGAATTATTGTAAATATAAATTTTTTAAAAAATTATTTTTAAAAAAAGAAGACAGAATGGTCAAATTCAAAAGTGTACAGCCTCCACACTATGGACATGCTGCACCATGTAATTCCCATAGGTTAAAAATGAGTAACATATACCTTATGGCAGAGGTCTCCAAACTTGGCAACTTTAAGACTTGTGGACTTCAACTCCCAGAAATTCTCTCCCAGAGACCTCTGCTTTATGGAAAAAGCAAGCAAACAAATGAAAGATGAAAAGTCAGCTTTGTTGTTCTGATCAAATTCCAACCAACTACAGGTAGTCCTCAGCATATGACCACAATTGAGCTCAACCTTTTTGTTGCTAAGTGAAACACTTGTTAAAGTGAGTTTTGCCCCATTTTATGGCTTTTCTTGCCACAATTGTTAAATGAATCATTGCATTTATTAAGTTAGTAACACGGTTGTTAAGTGAACCTGGCTTCTCCATTGACTTTGCTTGTCAGAAGGTCGCAAAAAGGGATCACGGGACACCCACCCACCCCCGGGACACTGCACTTGTCTTACCAAGCATCTGAATGTTGATCATGTGACCCTGCGGAATGCTGCAATGGTCATAAGTGTGAAAAACAGTCAAAAGGTCACTTTTTTCAGTGCCGTTGTAACTTCGAATGGTTAATAAATGAACTGTTGTAAAGTTGAGGACTACCTGTACTAACACTTATGTCAGTGTCACAAGAACCTTACAAAATAAAACATTCCATGAATGAAAATAAAATCTTAATGAATGAAAGGAATGAGAAGAATTAAGATACACACCCCAAGCCCCCCACCACTCTCTCTCTCTCTCTCTCTCTCTCTCTTTCTCTCTGTGTGTCTCTGTGTGTGTCTCTGTTTCTCTCTGTGTCTCTGTCTCCCTCTCTCTCTGTGTGTGTGTGTCTCTCTCTTTCTCTGTCTCTCTTTCTGTCTCTCTCTCTGTCTCTTTCTCTCTGTCTCTTTCTGTCTCTCTCTCTCTCTCTCTCTCTCTGTCTGTGTCTCTTTCTGTCTCTCTGTCTCTCTCTCTGTCTCTCTCTCTGTGTGTGTTTCTCTCTCTGTCTCTGTCTGTCTCTGTCTCTGTCTCTCTGTCTCTCTCTGTGTCTGTGTCTCTCTGTCTCTCTCTGTATGTGTGTGTCTCTCTTTCTCTGTCTCTGTCTCTCTCTGTCTCTCTCTCTCTGTCTCTCTCTCTGTTTCTCTCTCTGTCTCTCTCTGTCTCTGTCTCTGTTTCTGTCTCTGTCTCTCTGCCTCTGTCTCTCTCTGTCTCTGTCTCTCTGTCTCTCTCTGTATGTGTGTGTCTCTCTTTCTCTGTCTCTGTCTCTCTCTCTTTGTGTGTGTGTGTGTGTGTGTGTTAATGTGTGATCATATAAACACATGGATAATTTCAATTTTCTCATATATTTGTTTTCAAACTCTTGTTAGTTGCCACCTGTTTTGACATAATATGAACCCATCATATAACAAGTAAAACATAAACCAACCATATCATAACTTTCAATATTTGTAAAAATCAAAAAGGATCATTCATAGCTCCACGTTATTCAATTAGCGATCTGAAAGAATTCTTTGTCAATAGTCAGGGCTGACTGTGTCTCATGTGATGGCACATTGTCCCCTTAAGGAAAGCTCTTCTATTTTTCTTGGGAATGTAATTGTCTCTTCTTGAGGAAGAATTATGACCAATCTACTCTAGGGTCAAAGATGTCAAACTTTGTTCATTGTATTTAGTGATATTTCATGATCCTAAATTTACTTTCTAAGATTAATGTGAGTTGGAAGGACATAGATTTACAGTTGTAGTCTAACAAAATATTTCATTGTTAATATGAGTTCAGAGAATTAATTCTCAAATGTAGTTTGAATGTACCCACCAGTAAAAAAAAATCCGTATACAATTTGGAGCAACCTTCTCTGCAATGATTATTGCAAGCAACCAGGGGTAATTTTACAAATATTACAAATTATGTAGTTGCTTGTAAATTATCACTACAATGATTCTTTCCCCCCCTATTGTATATATTTAATTCAATAGCAGAGATGATAACTACAAATGAAGAATTGATCTGATATTGATATATTCTGAAGGTTTATTGGATATTATTTCTGATCGAATGCAGCAAGTAATTTAAAAGACACTGTCAAAACAGGTGGCAACTAACAAGAGTTTGAAATCAAATATATCCTGAAGAATAATTTATTGACAGAAATAAATTGCCCCAAACATTTTCTCAGTTGAGTCCCTCACAAATGGCAGCTGAAAATTCTCCTGTATCAAAATATGTGTCACACCTGTCACACCTTGATTCCTTAGGGGGAAAAAAACCCTTTGAGTCCTTTTGTGTGAAAAGTATACTTTTACTAAAGCCCAAGTGGTTTCAGTACAGCAAAGCCAGAACTGAAGTCTACATGAAAGTTCCCTAGTTAATTTTCCCTTTTCCTGTTCCTCTCCCCTTATCTGTCTATTGTCCAGTAACATTCAAAGTGTTTGTTTTGCTAATGGTCCTGCAGCATTGGCAGGTTAGATGGTTAGCTGTTATGCTTCCCTTCCCACGCCTCTGGATTTGAGGCTCTGGCTGATGTTGTGGGATGGCACAGTGGGTAGTTTCGCTTTCCCCCTTCCCCACAATTCCAGTGATTCCCTTCCCCCATAATTTATGGCAGGCTGGCATCTAGCAAAATAAGGCTAAAGCTGAAAATGTCAGTTCTGACAATATGCTTCTAATAGTTTTACATGGGACGTTTACATGTGATCTTACATTCTCAAAGAAACACCAGCTGATTTAAGGGATTTTTTGAAATTCATCAGGTGTATTCAAAGACAATTAAACCTGGTTTGAACATTAGGAATAAAATCCTTGTCACCCATGAAAGAATTGTTTCAAGAAAGGATGTGACAAAAGTCTCTCATTAGTAATTTAAAAAAAGGTAGAATATGATTCAGCTATTACACAGGTACTTAAGTGGCTGAATAACAGACCCTGAAAGTATGTATACTTGGCTCAATATCAGCTTGGAGCATAGTATTAAATGGCTTATCACAGGTCTCTTTCATGAACCCTGTGCTGTTCAATGTTTTGATTAATGATCAGTATAAAGGGGTCCAGATCAGAGGTGGTATTCAGCAGGTTCTGACCAGTTCTGGAGCGGAAATTTTGAGTAGTTCAGAGAACCGGCAAATACCACCTCTGACTGGAGATTTTACAGTATCCTTCCCCTGCCACGCCCACCAAGCCATGCCCACGGAACCGGTAGTAAAAAAAATTGAATCCCACCACTGGTCCAGATGATCTTCATAAATTTACATATAGTATAAAACTAGGGGAAGCAAATAGCATTCTGGGAGAGAATAAGACAATTAAAAAAAAATCTAAGCAGACTTGAACGGTGGGATGAAATGGACAAGGAGAAACAAAGTGTTACATTTCTGGAGAAAAAAATAAAGAACACAAGTTTAGGAGGAGGGAAAACCTGAACTTGGCTGAAATAAGTTTTTTTTAAAAAAAAACCTCTGGTCTTTTATTTGATCGCAAATTGAAAATGAACCAACAGTATAATAATGCTAAAATGAGATGTTGGTTTGGAATGTGTTGGCAGAAGAATAGTGTCCAAATCACAGAAAATTATTGTCACGCTATGTTTTGGTTTGAAGAGGGCAATAGAAAACATGAGTGAATTAATAAGAGAGTTACCAGAATTATGAAAGGACTGTAAACAAAGTCCCAAACGGAATGAATAAGGAGACCGGTCCGAACCAGTAGAATCCCACCCCTGACTTTACACTTATCTACCTATATGTGAGTTGTATTGATTTTTGGTATGCATAGAGTTATATACGTTCAGACATCATAGGATGCTCCTTCACATTCTTGAACACATCGCTCCTAGCAGGTATCTCAGGGTTGACGTAAGATATTTTGTTGCCAAACTGCAGGACCAAATGCTGCTCCTCTAACCATTTATGTATAAAAGTTATCTCAGATTACTTGAAAGTTCCTTCAATCAGTTTATAGGACAACATCTTCTATTGCATCTGAATGTGATTGGCAACGTAGGAATGTTTGGTTAGTTCTAAGGCATAAAACCATATCTATCACTGAAAATATTTTGTTGCTGGAAGTGAAGATAAATATTTGCCTCCCCCCCCCTTTCAGGTACTTAAAACAGGTATGAATCAGGTACAAAAGTGAGCACTGGTAATAGAGTTGCATCTTCTACAGCAGTGATCCCCAACCTTTTTTATGCTGCGGCCCGGTACCGGCATCAGCTGGGCGCCGCCATCTTTTTTTGATGAAAAAGTGCTTCCGGTGAGCTTTCTACCCAGAAAAGCTCATCGGAAGCACTTTTTCATCAAAAAAAGATGGCGGCGCCCAGCAAACCAGCGGCCCGGTAGGACTTGTTCCACGGACCGGTACCGGTCCGCGGACCGGTGGTTGGGGACCCCTGTTCTACAGCACCTAAAGCATTGGAGGGAGTTCATAGAACACAAAACAAAAAAATAAAGGAAACATTCTGCCATTGAAATAGTCCATTTTCCCTGTTGAAGAATGAAAGTCCATTGTTGAAAGTGCTTCTTTTCTTAGCTGAGAAAATACAGAGGATTGAGGTGCTTCATTTGAAGAAATGGGAAATCTCACATTATTATCTAATCTTCTACAGCTGTTTCCTTTAAAAGCTCCTCCTTAGCTTTCATTGCAAAAAGGTAAACAAACTTTCATCATCTCCCCCCAACCTGCATGTGCTAACAAAGCAATGTTGAATTCCCAACTACTCTCAAATAGCATTCTAGGAAAACTGTGAGAAACAGGTATGAACAACTTCAAAGCTGCCTTCTCAGAAGTTTCTGCTATTATAGCAGAACCAAATTTCACTGTGTTTATATATGTCCCTATGCAGGTGCTTGCCTGACTTGAGTAGGTAGCTTGTAAGTATGCCTGTATAAAACCATTTCTCTAGTCATGCAATTACTGTGAAGAAATGTAAGAAATACAAATGTGACAACATTCTTCTAAATGCCCTTGTAGCTTATAGATTTTTGTATTAACAACAGGAAGAGCAAAAAGTCACATCTGTCATTACAGCTTTTCCTTGCTCATGTGCAGGCAAATACTTGTGTGGACTTTGATCCATATAGATTTATTATTTAATTAAGTTTAAAGGCTACCTAACTTCAGATGACTCTTGGTGTTTTACATAATAAAATAAAAGACAATGGAAACAGGAACAAAAATCATGACGAAAAAGTCAAGG
Organism: Notechis scutatus; assembly: GCF_049901735.1. Lineage (NCBI taxonomy): Eukaryota > Metazoa > Chordata > Lepidosauria > Squamata > Elapidae > Notechis > Notechis scutatus. The sequence goes on from NC_142013.1 coordinate 92,982,648, forward strand.
GAAGAAAGAAAGGAAGGAGAAGGAGAAGGGGAAGGGAAGGGAAAGGAGGGAAGGAAAGATTCAACAGCTATTCTTCCCTTTCTAGAATTTATAATAGATGGATAGATAGATAGATAGATAGATAGACAGAGATTGATGATAGAGATAAATAGATAGAGATAGATACATAGACAGAGATAAGATACATACATAGATGATAAAGAGATAGAGATAGATAATAGATGGATGGATGGATGGATGGATGGATAGATAGATAGATAGATAGATAGATAGATAGATAGATAGATAGATAGATATAGAGATAGATGGATAGAGATAGATACATAGATAGAGATAGATACATAGATAGAGAGATAGATAGATACAGACATAGATAGATAGTAGATAGATAGATAGATAAGATATACATAGATAAATTACTAATAACTGAGAGATTTGCAATTGCAACATTCTTCCTTTTCCCCCTACTCCCACAGTTCCACACCATCTCAAAATCAATAGAAATAGTATCGAAACTAGTTCCTGCTTTTCATTGGCTAAACTGCAAAAAAATGGAGAAAACCCAATGTGGTTGCAACACATACACACCTTAACCTTAGTCTCAAGGCAGTTTGAACATTCAAAATGGACACTGGTTGAAATGGCCAAGGTTTGTTCCAAGATGAGAACAAAGTATAACATGTTTTGGTTTGACCCTGAAACAAAACACTCGAAAACCATGGATGTCTTTGTTTTGAGCATGGAATATTCAAGATGATGGTTTTAAAGGGCATGTAAAGGAATGTTCCATAGTATTTAGCATACCCTTCAGAGAATGTTGCCTTTCAATAATAGTTTGTTTATGCATACAACCAGACAAATGGCCCTTATATGAAGCTGGGATGTAACATCGACTATGTGTCAAAATGGTCAAACAAGTGGCAGCTTCAAATCTCAACAAACAAATGCTCTGTCTTACATATTGGTAAAAAAAATCAGAAAATAAAATACAAGCTGAATGGTCAAGGCCCTGTTGATGACCCACCCCCCCTACTATGCCAAGGACCTTGGAGTACTTATCAATAATGATCTAAGTGCTAGAGCCCACTGTAACTACATAGCCAAAAAGGCATTAAGAGTTGTTAACCTAATCCTACGTAGCTTTTTCTCCCATAATTGCACTACTAACTAGAGCATACAAAACATTTGCTAGACCAATACTTGAATACAACTCATTAGTTTGGAACCCGCACCACATATCGGATATTAATGCAGTCGAGAAAGTCCAGAGATATTTCATGAGAAGAGTCCTCCACTCCTCTACTCGCAACAGAATACCTTATGCCACCAGACTTGAAATTTTAGGTTTAGACTGCCTACAACTATGCCGCCTTTGGTCTGACCTAAGTGTAGTACATAAAATTATCTATTGCAATGTCCTACCTGTCAATGACTACTTCAACTTCAACCACAACAATACAAGACCACACAACAGATACAAACTCCAGGTAAACCGCACCAAACTCGATATGCAGGAAATATGACTTCAGCAATAGAGTGGTCAATGTCTGGAATACACTACCTGACTCTGTGGTTTCTTCCTCAAATCCCCCAAACTTTAACCTTAGACTGTCTACTGTTGACCTCACCCTTTTTCTAAGAGGTTTGTAAGGGGGTGTGCATAAGCGTACCAACGTGCCTACCATCCCTGTCCTAATGTACCTTTTTATTCGTATCCATTTCATGTACTCATAATCATGTTTATACTTATACCTATTATCTAATATTTGCTTGACAAAATAAATAACAATAACAATAACTGGGTAGACATGACTATTTTGGTTCTCTTTTGCATGGAGCGAGGGAAAGAATTTCATTTCTCTAGCCAGCAGATTGAGGCAGGGAGTCAATTCCTTACTCCTTGATCTCAGTGTTGCAAACATGGTAGCAGTGAAGAGGATCATGGCTTCCTGTTCAAGCAGCTTTTGAAAGATCCGAAACGGAAATAGCAACAATGTCAAAACACTTTCAATTTATTTTCATGAGAAACATTTCATATAAACGTTGGGTAAAGTGATGAGCTGCATATCTTCAGCCTCTTCCAGTCAATATATAAAGCAGGGACAGGTCACAGGATAGGCTGTTTGCATTAAGTGTATGTGTCAGAGAGAGGAGATACACAGTTATGTTATGATTATGTTTATTCATAAAATTACAAGTTAGGAGGCTAAAGGGCCATTGAAATGAACCCCTATTCAATGAATGTAGGAGTTTCTTTAAAATTTTGCTGTTCAGCATCTGCCTGAGCACATCTAGTGAAGGGGAGTTGGCAACCTTTCTTGTGGAACATCTAGAAATAAATGTGCCTGAGTCCTTTTAACTTAAAAAAACCCCCAATTTTATTAGTTTATAATTTAGCATACAAAGAAAATACAAAAGTAAATAGTAGGGAAAGCGGTGGTGGGCTGCAAATTTTTTAACAACCGGTTCTCTGGCTGGGTAGGCATGGCCGGTTGGTCATGTGACTGGGTGGGTGATGTCACTCATCACACCCAGCCCTGCCTCCCGGCCACTCACCTCAAAGGAACAGTAGGATTCAGCCGGTCGGGCCTAATCCCATCACTGGCTGGCCCCGCCCCTGCCCATTTTGGGCCTGTTTTTGGGCCATTTTCAGGCCATTTTTGGGCCATTTTCAAGCCAGTTTTGGGTGGAAATACACCCTGAAAATCTCCCCAAAATGGACTTAAAGTAGCCCCCAAAACAGACCATTTTCCAGGCTCTTTTCAGGCTGTTTTACTGGCCCAAAATTGTTTGAAAACAGCCTGAAAAACAGGCTATTTTAAGGGCCTTTCTCAGGCCAATTTTCGCCCAAAAAACAGCTGAAAACAGCCTGAAAAACAAACAGGGTTAGCCGGTGGTCCAATTTGCCGGTTCTCTGAACCGCACAGAATCGGAACAAGGATTCAGACAAACCCGTGCAAATTTGTAGCAGCCCACCTCTGAAATTAGGGAAAGGAAAAGGGAAGAGTGAGGGAAAGCAAGGGAGAAAAAGAAAAAGAAAAAGGCATTGACTTCCAACTCCCTTTGGCACAGTAGAATAAGGCAAAGTGGTTACAGAAGAAGCAATACTGGATCTGAGTTTGTCGTGCACAAAAGATACAGTTAACTTTCCCTTGTTCTGGTTATCACTGATCATCCAGTTAGGTATTAACATATTGTTTGGTCCCTCACTTTGTGAGCTCGCCGATTCCATATTCTTTTGGTGTGATCTTGAAATCGCTGGTGTTTCTCACAGGACAGAACGGCTTGGTTTGCAAGATGGCTTGGTTTTGATTCCTCTTCTTCCCGCTCTGTATCCCCACCTCGCTGCTCTCTCTCCCCATTACTAATATCAAGCTGTCAACTTGCAAGGCGTAGTTTAGCAGAATGGCAGCCATGACAATATGGTTGTATCCAATATAATCTTGTACCAAAATGAAGGTTTATATTTCAAATGCTTTCTCTTTAGTTCCAAACGTACTAGTTATGCAAGACACTCATGCAATACAAGTAGTTGGAAGAAGGAAGAGCATTGTGGGTTCACAATGGTTAATATAGAACGGATAGTGTTAGGGTTCCACAGAAGGTAGAAAAATTCTGAAGAGTTCCATGATTGAAAAAGTTTGGGAACCACTACCCTAAGGTACAGCTGGAGTTATATATAACTTCAAACTCTGGTTCCCAGGCTAAAACTGTGGGTGAGTTTGGGTTTGTTTCCTTTTCCTCTGATAAATGTTTCTTCTTGATGTTAGAAAACAATACAATAGGCTAGCCAATTAAGTGTTTTAAAGATATAAGAGAGGCCATGGCCAGGAAAACTTCTAGGTCAAAACCCAAGGGTTATCATTTCAGCATTTCTATTTTGACTCAACTCATTGATTCATGAAGAACTTCGAATAAAGCACACAACTGCCTTTATGAAAGAAGGAATCAGAGCGTGGCCCAACATACTATATAAAATGTTCTACTACAGGAAAAAAGGGATTTTTCTAAATTTGATTATAAACATAATACATTATTAGATGTAGCAGGATGGATTCATGGTTCAGCTATTTTTCTGCCTTGAAAGATGATTTTGCAGAATGCAAAAAGCAAAGGTTATGTACATGTAATGATCTTCTGAATAATACAGATGGTCCTCAACTTACAACGGTTCATTTAGTGACTGTTCAAAGTTACAAGGGCACTGGAGAATGTGAGTTGTTATGACTGTTTTTCTGTTAGGACCTTTGCAGCATCCCCATGATCAAAATCCAGATGCTTGGCAATTGTCTCATATTTATGACAGTTGCTGTGTCCACATGATTCCCTTTTGCGACCTTCTGACAAGCAAAGTCACTGGGGAAGCCAGATTCACTTAACAACCAGGTTACTAACTTATCAACTGCAGCGGTTCACTTAACAACTGTGGCAAAAAAGGTCGTAAAATGAGGAAAAACTCACTTAACAAATGTCTCACTTAACAACAGAAGTTGTGGACTCCATTGTCGAGGACTAGCTGTCTACTATAAGCTGCAGAGTAGAACTTGCTAAGGGTCACATTTTTAAAGGACCGCCAAGCTCTTCAGAAATAATTTGGAAATATATTTCAGAACCTAGATCTCTGGTTCCTCTGCATTTTTTTTAAAGCAGCCATTTCTTTTTTTTCTGAGGTCATGCAGATTCTCTCTCTATACATATATATATGAATACCTAGATGTATACTATATTATCATTATCTGGAGTAGTTCTGCATTTCCATGACTGGAAAATACAGGGCAGATTTGTTATCTTCTATTGATAGTTCTGGAGCAGGTTTTGTGCTTTTCACCCAGACACAAAATGGCAGATGGGTTATTGTACATGTGTAAAATACATTTTTTTATAGTCTTGTTACTTTCTCATTGCCGTTTCTCCCATTCTCCCCACCCCCGTCCCTCCACAACCCTTCACAGGTTGTTCCTCAGGAACGGTTAAGTTACATGGCTCTATCTGCCAAAATATGTAGTCACAGCACAGCCCAGAGGACATATTTAAAATGGATGGACCTTGTATGGTATGCAGCTGTTTTGAAGATATTAATTTTATGATGATATGCTCAGATGAAATAATACTGGACTGGCTTTGTGAAGTAGGGTATAACAGATGTTGACAATTTTGAAATTCAGTTTCCAGCAAGCTTCATCTGGAACCTGAGCATTAGTTTATTAGACATTCCTGAAAAAGCTATTGTACTGTTTTTTTGTTTTTTTTTAAATGTGTCTCTTATCAAAGTTTATCATTAAAATCCCTTTTTGTATTATGGGTGAAGTTCCTGGATACCAGTTTACATTTAATGATAATATAAAATAACAATTAACATATTGAGGTGTATTGTTCACATTATATTTGATCTACCAGATATATAAATACTGAGTGAAACCTTTCCACAAATATTCAGTCAAATAATAGTATATGTGAATAAAGTGATATATTGCTATGAGAAATGGGGAAATTCTGTGTACTAAACAAAGATCAAATGTAGATTTTGTAAATAATATAAATATGCCAAAATACTTCTTTTCCCGTTTATTTTGGAACAAATAGTAAAAAGAAACTAATCTTGCTTCAGTTGGTAATTTCATAGACATATCTGTCTGTCTGTCTATCTATTTATCTATCTTTCTATCTACACTATCTATGTATGTATCAGTAGGAAAGTGGTTAGCCGTTACCTTCATCCAAGATTTTTATTTTTTTATTTCCCAATCTAGCCTACAACCTTAGCATTCTCTAGAGGTCTCCCATACAAGAACAAACCACCATTCTGAGTGATCCCATCTCTTTAAAATGAATCTGGGCTGATACATTACACTCTGTTTATCTGTTGATGCTACATTCGAAGCTCTGTGTTTACTTGGCATTTAAGCAGTACAAATGCAGAAGTTTATTTGGAAATAAATTCCACAGAGTTCAATGCTGCTTGAAGTCAGTGTTACGTATGTTCATGTGTGCAGGCTTAGTGTTTATTGGTATTGTGTGCTATAATAGTGATATATTTTGATTGGTGAGAATAAATTTGAGGCATCCTGGATTCAACATACAAGTACATAATAAAGGAAAACACAAATGATGCTTGATTTGTTATTAGTGTAATTTTTGTGATATTAAAATCGGGACAGGCTTTTGAGGTCTGTCAAGATTCACATTTCCTCTGTGGTAATATCAGAGCAAGAACTGCAGTTAGTAACATATAAGCCAGCAGTTAATGGAGCCAAAAACTGTGATGAATGGATCCTCTCACTTTCCTGTTTCTGCCACCTTTTTTTTTCTTATTTTTTCTGTTCCTCCTTTTTCCCCAGCATTTTCATAATGAGTTGATTTGAAAAGGGAAAGATGGGAGAAAGTTAAACTTATTGCCATCTCGGGATATTATTGGTTTCAATCAGTGGTGGGATTCAAATTTTTTTACTACCAGTTCTGTGGGTATGGCTTGGTGGGCGTGGCAGGGGAAGGATACTGTAAAATCTCCAGTCAGAGGTGGTATTTGCAGGTTCTCCGAACTACTCAAAATTTCCGCTATCGGTTCTCCAGAACTGGTCAGAACCTGCTAAACACCACCTCTGTCCCATATGTACATTCTAGCTCCAGTTATAGCATATTCATGACTTTATTCTAAATAATTTGTGTTTTTTTAGTTTACCCATTCAAACCAGCTTAAAGAAGAATGAAAAATAATTATGCTTTTCGATTTCATTGAGGGCCGCATCAGGGTTGTGTTTGACCTTGGGGGGAAGGGTGGCTAGGGATGGCATGGCTAGCTTGATGTCACTCGTGCCAGGGGCACTTATGGTGTCCTGAGTGTTCTGCCACCGAAAATGGGTTCTTGAGCTCCGTTTTCAGCCGCGACAGCTTCCTGCAACCCTCTGCAAGTGAAAACGGAGCTCGGAGACACCACAGGCCGGTCCTTCACGGTTTCCAGGGCAGCCCCATGGACCAGATCTAAGCACCCTGTGTTGTGAACTAAAGAAATGTATTTAATAAAGATTCATTTGCATAGCAGGATCGTAATCCTGCACTTCCTATTGGCCCATATAATGGCAAGTTATGATTGGTTCATTCCGAGCAATCTGACTGGCTGTTGGCGGGCCGCGCCAAGATTCAAACGCTACAACACTATCCATTGGTTATCCGGATAGCAGCTTACTCTATAAAAGAGTGACTGCTAGCCGGGTTTTTTTTTGTCTCTGTTATGCTTGAGAATAAAGAGCTGAAGTTCAAGGTTCACAGTCTGGTCTCCGTTCATTAAACCCATGCCTCAAACGTAACACCCTGCAGGCTGGATCTGGCCTGTGGGCCTTGAGTTTGAAACCCTGCTTTAGAGGGATTCCTGCAAACCCCAGAAATGTAAATTTAACAAAATTCTTCCTTAACAAAAGACTTAAATTTTTTTAAGAAAAAAGATTACTGTATATGCACAATGGATACCATAATGTTATTTCCTTTTCATGATAAAGGAACAGACTATATTTTCCCATGCCTTTCTATCTTCATAGAGCTTACTTGCTTCGACTATGTGTATCCTATCCACACATTTAAAAACAATTAAACCAGATAAGAAAAAAAAGGATGAATCACATGACAATTCTAGTTTGTTAGAACGATTTCTGAAGAGCGCTTGGCAGAAGAACTACCATTCTATGATTGATAGGAAATTCATTATGATTGGTAGTGAGCACATTTATTTCATTTCTTCTTCTATATTCATTACAAATAATAATCTTTGATATTTCTCCCCCAAATCATCTAGGTTTTTCAGATCTAAGTGAGCCTGGAGATAGCTTGTCTAACAGATGGTGTTTTGAAATTTGTGACATGCAGCATTTCATCCCTCAGTGGGTCACATAATGTAAGAATAAGCAAAATAGCAACGTCAAAAATCCCACAGCCATTCTACCTGCTCATTTCCTCACCATGTGGGGAAAGTCATGAGAATCTGGGGAAACAAAGCAGACACTGGTAAATATTACAAAATTAAAATCCTCATCATCATTTTTTAGCCATTGTCTACTCTATTCACTGTAGGATGAAGGCCTCTTTTGCATGTTTCCAACCAATATGGTCCTGAAGGGGCTTTTTTGCCAACTGGGACTGGCCTGCAATATTTGCTGATGTCGTTAATTCATCTTGTTTTAGGCGGGGTGGGATTCAAAAATCCCAGCAACTGGTTTGTTGCCCGGTTGCTGGGTGGGCATGGCCATGGAGGGTGTAGCCTACTGGAACTTCCTGTTTCTGGCTTCTGGTGGACCTCCAGGGCCCGGGAGAGGCCGTTTTCACCCTCCCAAGGGTCCAGAGGCTTCTGCCGAGCCTCTGGGAGGGTGAAAACAGCCTCCCTCAGGCTCTGGAGGACCACCGGAAGCCAGAAACAGGCCCATTTCCAAATTTGTGGTACCTCCGGGAGGGACGTTTTTCACCCTCGCAAGGGTCCGGAGGCCTCCCCTGGAGGGCCTCTGGGAGGGCAAAAACAGCCTCCCCCTGGAGGCCCTCCAGAAGCAAGAAATAGGCCCATTTCCGGACTTCCGGAAGGCCCATTTTTTCCCCCTCCCAGAGCTTCCGCACAGATTCTGCACTTACCTCCATCCAAAATGGGCTGCTTGGAGACTCCTGGGAGGGGAGGGGTGGGCGGACCAGACGGTCGGTTGAAATACCGGTTTGGCGAACCAGATGTAACTTTAACATCCAATTCGCCCGAACCAGTCTGAACTGGAAGAATCCCACCCCCTGGTTTTAGGTCTGTTTTGTGGACATTTTTTATCAAATGGGAGCCATTCTACAACTGCCATCAGTTCTTCTTGCTAGTTCTTCAGCCCATTTCCATTTCAATTCTTTTACTATCTTGATAGTAACAGATACTTTCGTTTGTTCTCTAATCCATGTGCAGGTTTTAAAATACAAAAGATTAAGATACATGATATAAAGTTCAGCTTGGTTTATAATGCATTAGCCTTTAGACAGATTTCATGCACTAATGCACGCCCTGCGCATACAGCTGTTTATTCTAGGGAGTTACAAATGCTCATGTGTTTTGCAATATTATGACATCATCTCTGGAGCTGCTAGAAGTTGTTGCTTGAACATCTGTCTGAGCCTCAGTTCTCATATTTACGCTGCCAATGCTAGCCAAATAAATCAAATCGTTTTCCAGATGTACTTAGAGTATGATCCGTATTTTTCTAAATTAAAATATATTTATAAACAAAACCACAGATTTGAAATAAAATGACTAATTGGGCCCCATTTTATCATTGGCAATTGCTTTAGTTCTTTCAACTTTACCAAAAAAAACACCCTCTTTTTAAATATCAGCATATTCATTATGTACAAGTCCTTTATTTGATAATCTTACTGATTGAACTATGACTTTAGGAATTGTTCGATCGGGTAGATCGGTCCCAATGAGAGACGTGAGACCAGTGTACTTCAAAACTCTTATTTTATTATATAGTTCTGTTCAGGATCTTGGAGCCGCGGCAGCCCTTCATATAGGGACTGCTCGCGGCTCAACGGCCAATGACAGGGCTTTGAATCTCCCGGGATCGGTTCGGCCAATCGCGGTTGATTCTTAGGAAGCCAATCACGGCCGTTCAGTAGACCAATCGGGAAGCGGCCCGTGTGGACTAATCAGATTTCACCTTTTGGAGTATGTTAATATAGAACAGGAATGACGTTATTTTAATATACAAAGATATGGCATATGGTGGGGACCTCACAGTGTAGAGGGCATGGAAATATGGCTGCCTCCAATTGTTCTAGACCCCTAGCAAGATGGAAGGTAAGAGGCATAGGAATAACCAGGACCTTTTTGTAAACCAGAGGCCCAGTGCACAAAACCAACCAGGATGAGAAATGAATTTCAAGCAGTCTTTTACAAAGGGGCAAAAGAAAGAAGCTCAAGATTGAAACTTTACAGCATGTGCGTATGCACACCCACACAAAATTAGGTTCTTCATCTTTGCTGTTTGTAATAACCAGCATTGCTCATGCTAGCAAAAAAGTATGTAATCTAAACCAACCTCTGGTCTCCCAAAAAAAGGATTATTGCAAGGGCTTGAGGCAGAGGTGTCAGCACAGATAGTGGTGGTATCATCACAATCAAAGCCTTGTTCCTTTTTGCACTTGTTGATATTTCACACATATACCACGGGTAAGGATTTTGACCTGCTTTGTGGATGCTGCAAAGCAGGTGAACATCTGTAACATATATCTAATAGGTAGCTGTTGATTAAGAGGACCTCTTCTATGATCAAAGTTGGGTCTGTAGCAATCCTCACAGAACTCATAAACCTGTGAAAATTTATGACATTATAAATGATAGTATAATTGATGACTTTCATGATGTTAGTGCTGATGAATATTTTAGAGATGAACCAAAGATAGGCAAATGCTTTGATCCAGAAGTCTATCTGTATTTTGGAAGGTTAACATCATGCAATCCAGTTTATACTGTTTTAATCAAAAACCCATAAGATCCCCTATAGCAGCAGCTTTAAATCAATTAAAGCAGCCTATTGCCTAAGGGCAGGGAGAGTGCAGTAGTAAATAATGAGCTGGATTTATTTGTACTTATCCATGTGCTGAATACAGGAAATTGAAGTCAATCTAGATGGATCCTAAGATGCAAAAAAGCAAATGTGCACTGTTCTTTGATGTCCTTTTAAGCAATGCCAACTTAAGCATAAGATAAAGAAAGCAACTGCACCCTGTATTTCAGGAAATTATTCTAGCTTAAAGCTTAACAACAAACTTGAAGATGTTTTGGATTAATTTGCCATGTAGATTAGATTAGATGAAATGGTCAAAATCACGAAACTATGTCTGATTTATTTTGGCCATGTCATGAGTGCGCATTCATTGGAGAAGTCAATGATGCTAGGAATCATGGAACAAGAAGAAGGGGCAAGCAAAGAAGAGACTGGCTTGATAACATCAAAACTGATGCAAAGATGAACATCCAACAACTGAACAAAGTTGTGTAACAGGGTAGCATAGAGAGCACTTGCCTATAAAGTCACCAAGAATAGGACACAACTGAATGGTTAAAATAACAAAATTAGATTGAACATTAGAGGACTTGCCAAACAATGTTAAGAGAAAAATGAACTACCCTTGTTTAGAGATAATTTTTTCTTTAAGTATACATTTAATTGTGATTAACTACAGGTGGTGGTCCTCAACTTATGACCACGGTTGAGTCCAACATTTCTGTTGCTAAGTGAAATATTTGTTAAGTGTGTTTTGCCCCATTTTACGGCTTGGCCTTGGGCTAAGGCTAGCGTTAGCTTGGGTACTAGGTGCGGATTGTGGTTTGAATATGGTTATGGTTATGACTACAGCTACATCTACGGCTTCGGTAACAGTTATGGTTGCTTTGACTTTTGTGACTTTTATTATTTTATCAATGTATAAAGTACAAAGAAAAACAAAAATAGGAAATGAAAAGAAGAAAAAAGAAAGGGGAAAAGAAAATATGGGGTCCAAGGAAAGAAAGAAAAAAAGTGTTGACTTCTGACTTTTTTTAGCAGGATACAAGATAACATTACAGGGTCAACTTTTTACATGTTAGTATATAACAGCAAATCTATCTAATCAGCATAACCAAAGTCAAAGTTTTGGGTTTTTTTTATCACAAGCACAAAATCCAGAAGTGATATCCAGATAAAAAACATAAATACATTCTCCTCTTTGAATAGGACAATCGGTTTAACCATTTCTGTTTTATCTTCCTTGCTCTTGAAATAATATATATTTCCAGGGGTGGGATTCTACCGGTTCTGTCCAGTTCTATAGAACCCCCTGTTAACTTTCTAAGTAGTTCATTAGAAGCAATCGCCTTTTGTTTTTTCCCTTATTACATTCTTGTCAGTAGACTTCCTGTCTCCGGAGCTTCTGGAGCCTGACTTTCTTAAAGGGGAAGGGTTGTTTTAAGATTTTTACACTGCTGTTGGGAGGAAATACTTCCCTGGTCAATCAGCATTTTGAAGAAATAATTGAATAATGAAGTAAAGCTTTTAGTGACAGGGAACCAAGATGAGTGACATTCAGCAAGACTTCTTGGCTAGCTAGAAAGATTGACATTCAAATGTGAGTTTACATACCCTTTCTGAGTTTTGGTCTAAAACTGCTTTTTGGTGAAGGTTAATTCTGTGCTTGGTAACATTTAATCCGGTGTTTATTGATGGGATAACTTTCCCTATTCAGCTTCAACAAGCAATAGCTACTGTTGTGATTTAATTATTTGTATTGTGTTTTCCTGCCGCATGGTTTCTTTTTCTATCTGGGGAGTGGGTCTTCCTTCACTGCTTTAGTACTATCTGGCACTGTCCTTTAGGGCTATACTTCCAAGAGGCAGGATGCAAGCTTGGCACTGATTATTTTTACTGCCTTTCTGGGGGGCATGTGGCCTTTCCTTAAATCTGGATGATTTCCTTAGGATATCTTGTGAGGTGACTGAGACCAGCTGGCGTCTTTAAGTGGTGCAAATAGATCTAAGCAAATGGATTGCTTTTCCTGGGTGTGCTTTTTCTGAAGAGCTTAAATGACCTCTCTGCTAAAGGGTTTCACTTTATGAGCAAATGTTGGCTGCTTGATAGTTATCACTGCATTTTAACTATTTTCATTCCTCAAGGTGCTCTGGCACCCTGCCTGATTTGTAACTCCAGCTTGCAAGTATTTTTAATCTAATGATTGGTATTTAGGGCAGCTTTTTGCAAGCAAAGAAGCTTTTTGTATTTTTGTACAAGTAATCCTCAACTTACAACAGTTCATTTAGTGACCATTCAAAGTTACAATGGCACCGAAAAAAGTGATTTATGATCATTTTTCACACTTATGACCGTTGCAGCATCCCCACTGTCATGAGAGGCCAGGCGAGGAGAAGTGCCCCTTGACATGAGTGATGTTGACTTGGCCATGCCCACCCAGTCACATGACCACCACACCACACCCACCAACAAAGCCATGCCCAGAGAACCGGTTGTTAAAAAAACTGAATCCCACCCCTGTATATTCCTATTTGCACTTAATAATCTTTATAAATTATCACAATTTATATTTATAATATTGACTGTATTCTTTTACACTCTAACCTTAAAGGGAAAAATACTTTTTTTCATCCATTTTAAAACGAATAATAGACATTTTAAAACAGTTTATGAAGGCAACATTCATTATAGTAATGTAATTAAAATAGCATAGTTCATGTACTAAGAATCCATTAAACATGTATTGTCTTATGTGACTGGAACTACAAATTTTCAGTCTCGAACTTGGTCATCTTCAGAATTACAAAATTATGGTAAATAGATTTTTTTTTTAGTAACAGAGATGGAATACTTGAGATCAAAACTCGGAATGGGAGAAAGAAAAAATACCAGATTTCCAAAAAAAACCATCTTGGAGTACAAACTTTTAACCAACCCCAGCAAAGACGTAGCAACTTTTTGTAGGATCATTCTTCTTCACCACACGGATGGAGCAACTTTGGCGGTGAAACATAGCAATGCATTTCTTCTTATCATAGTTGATAGGTCTGAAAACTCTAAATAATTAAGACAGATATTCAGGCCATGTTGCAAAAAGGGTATTGAAATTATCATTAAAGAAATCATCGATGACTCCAATGAACTAGCAAGATAGACTGACTCTTGGTACAAAACATTTGTGGTGCTCAGGTGCTCAGCCTGAAGACTATCAGAGGAACTGATGCTTCGAGAACGACATTCTCATCCTAGGACAGCTGTCAGGATTCCGGCAATTACCCCAATTAAATCATGAGTCTCGAGCCAAACTTCCAAAACTTCAAAAGGATTTATTGGGAGTTGACATGTCCAGCACTGCCTGGGTATAGCCGACTCTGAGACACATAATTCATTGTCATCCTTGACCCGTTTCCCCTCACCCCCCTGAGTGTATCATAATTCATATTCTCCAATGAGATATTTGTGTGGCAGAAACTTCAGTCGCCTAGTTACTATATTTGAAAAACTATTTATGGAATGCACTTTTGATTTCCAAGCTGCTGCACTGCCCTTTCAAACCCCCTTTCCCTCCTCCCTTTCTGTTGGCAACTTTAAAAAGACCATAGAAATATTTTATGAGTTGACAACAGTATTGCTCTGGAATTAGATGTGCCCTTATTATCATGTCTTTTAGATAAATGGCACAGACAGTTTTCTTTCAGGCCACCCGAGGCAGTGATAGTGCCTACCCATCCGTGGACAGGGAGGCAAGGTGACGGCTTGCGCTGCGTCCTCCTCTGAGCTGAGCCCCGCCGAGTGAGCGCCTCTACCTGATGCCTGTGCCGCAGCAGTGTTTGGAGCTGCCGGCGCATTTGGATATGCGTGGGGATGGGGATGGGCTGGGTGAGGGATGGAGGGGAGAGGGGCTCTCTCCGCCGTACCCACCGGCCAGGGAAACAGTGCTGCCGTCGCCTCGCCTCCCTGTCCACGGACGGGTGGGCAGCCTCTCCCGGTGGCCCCTTTGGGTTCGGGCTGGAGGGACTTGGGAAGAAAGCCAAGCTCAGGTCGTCCCGGCTCTTTTGTTTGGCAGGCAGGCGCGCACCCGCGGCTCGCTTTCCCGGCTCTGCTCAGCCCGCACGGCTCTGGCACGGCCCTGGCAGGATGAGCGGAGGGCCCGGCAGGAGGCGCTCGCTGCCTTGGCGAGAGCTCCGCTGCCAGGCAGGAGGGCCCGCCTGTCAGCTGCGCTGGGCGTCCCAGGCAAAGCTCTTCACGCTCTGCCCGGTGCCAGGCAGGGATGGCGGCTGGGTGCTTCTCCCAGGGTGGGCCGATCCTGCGCTGTGGCCCCGGGAGATTCTCCTCCCCTCATGGGGTTGGGCTGCCCTCTCGGGCAGGGGAGGCTTTGTTGTACCGGTAGTAGGACGTCGTTTATAAAAGAATTGGTTTTGCCTTCGAAGGCGAAGGGAAGGTGGCGACAGAAGCGCCTGAAGCCGAGTGTCTCCGCCGGGCTCTGGTTGCAGGGAGGAGCCCTGGCTGGCTAAACGCCAGCAGCATGGGGAGAAGGGAAAGCAACGGTGGCAGAAGGTCTCCTGATACAAAGTGCCCCACCAACGCTGAAGTCAACACAGGCAGCACGATATCCGGGTATGCAACAAAAGTACTCCCTAACAGCAAGGCCCCCCCCGCCATTCCCCCCCATTTTGCATGTTTAATATAGGCCTTAATTTGGGGGGAGGGGCTTAATTTGATTTTATGCCTATAAAAAATGCTGGGACTTCCTATTGGGGGAGGCCGTATTGTTGGAGAAACATGGTACAATAAGATAAGAGAATAATAACTATTTTTGTGAAAATAGTGTACAAGTTCTTGTAAAATTATTTTTATTTATTTGTTAAATGTATTTGCCACCTATCTCGATAGCTCAAACTATGAATAATAAAATGCAGATTTAATAATAGTTAATTTACATTAATAAAATCTAAGGTTGCTTAGATCTTTATGAGAGGGCAATATAATGATCTAAGCAATGTTAGAGTTTATTAACTTAACTTTTATTAAGCTTTAAATTTATTATTCATAAAGTTTGAGCTATCGAGATAGGTGGCAAATACATTTAACAAATAAATAAAAATAAATAATTTTGCAAGCATAGATAAATGAGTTTGCAGGAATTCAGGACACGGGTTGATCTAGAGCCGCGGCCCCCAACCTTTTGGGCACCAGGGACCGGTACCATAGAGAGAGGGTTTTCCATGGACCAGAAGGGGCATGGTTTCATGTGCTGCCTGCATCCCACAGATGGGGCTTCGTTTGTCTGTGAGGCCCAGTTGCTGGTATGCCGTGGACCAGTGCTAATCCATGGACCAGAGTTTGGGGATGTCTGGTCTAGAGTCAACAACCCAAAAGATGGTTTAAGTAGATCAGTAGTTGTAGACATTTGAGAATCAAACAGAAAGGTTTGGAAGATCTTTAGAACAAGAAAGTCAAGGACAATATTCTTGCCATTACTTTAAAAAACAGCAAACTGTTTGCAGCCAAATATGAACCGCCCTTATACCTTCCATATACAATCTATATCCATGAAGGGAACTGCTTCATGTATTTGACAAAGTAAATTCTATCCCACGAGCACCTTGACTAGATGCCATGCCTGCATAAGTTCTTGTGCCAGCCAGGATCTTGCATTACCAGGATTTGGTAACCATTCTCATGGAAATATAGATATAAATACATGAATATAGATATAGATACAGAGCATATATCTATGCATATAGAGTTGAAAGTACCACACAAATCTGATGTCTTTTAAGTGAGGTGAATGGACATTCAAAATATAGCAAATTCGGAAGAGGTTTGTAGTCATCTAACTATTTAAACACAACACTTCAGCAAATCCGAGAGAGTTTAAGGCTTGAACTTACAGGCTGCAGCATATTAATTCTTTGGGTTTACATTCACATCTTTGGCAGTTGTTTGTTTTCCAAACGGCAGGAGCACGGTACCATTTTCCATTCTGAAAGCAACCTGCAAGATGCAGAATGCAACCAATGTAGAACTAATTCTGAATTTCTGGGTATGATCCCAGCCACTTTTCAGTGAATTTGGACAGACTATTTTTCATAAAGCGATCAAGTCTTCTTCATGTTGTCTTATCATGTAATCAGCACAGGTGCAATTTGCTTCTAGAGTTTCCTTTATCGCAAACTTGACAAGTACCCTGGGGAATTCTGGAAGCTCCAAATAGAATTTCCTACCACATGTTCAATTCACTCAGGTTGATTATAGCCGTGACGGTCAAGGTAATATTATTAGTAAGAGCCTTGATTTAACATCAAACAGATTCAATGATATATTTTATTTATATACTTGTATGTTGCCCATTCCATTAGTGCAGGGGTCTTCAAACTTGACAGCTTTAAGACTTGTGGACTTCAACTCCCAGATTTCCTCCTCCAGTCATGTTAGCTCTGGAATTCTGGGAGTTGAAGTCCACAAGTCTTAAACTTGCCAAGTTTGAAGGCCCCTGCATTAGTGGCTCAGGAAAGCTATTGTCTGTTAACTCAAGAACTGCTCAATAAAATGACAGATAACTTTAAATAGTGGATAGATAGATATATATAGAATAACAGAATAATAGAATTGAAAGGGGCCTTGGAGGTCTTCTGGGCCACTAAGGACAACACCTAGCTATCATCATCACCATTTAATGACCCTATAATCACTTGCGAGGTGGAGCCTGTGCAACTAAATGGAGCCAGCAGAGCATTTAATGGCCGGATGCCCTTCCTGTCACCAATGCGGAGTTTTGTTTAGCAGATATATTCTCAGTGTGCTCAAAGAGAGAAATATCTGCCTCAACCTAGGATCGAATTCATAGCCTCCTGATTGTGAGGTGAGAGCTCCACCTCTAGGCCACCGCACCACTCTGCAAGGACAACACCTAGCTATAATGTAACTTATTAGTTTATTTCTTTAAATGAAAAATCTTAAATGTCTGATAGTTTTAAGTAATGAAAATTTCAGGGACAGGTAGAAAATTTCAGAGACTTATAACAATTCATTTAGTGACTGTTCAAACAGCACTGAAAAAAGTGACCTATGACCGTTTTTCACACTTATGACCATTGCAGCATCTCCATGATCACGGGATCAAAATTCAGACTCTTGATAACTGACTCATATTTATAACGGCTGCAGTGTCCCAAAGTCATATGATCCCCTTTTGCGACCTTCTGACAAGCAAAGTCAATGGGAAAACCAGGTTCACTTAACAACCGTGTTCCTAATTTAACACCTGCAGTGATTTACTTAACAGCTGTGGCAAAAGAAGTCATAAATGGGGCAAAACTCACTTAACAAATGTCTCACTTAATAACAGAAATTCTGGGCTCAATTGTGGTCATAAGTCAAGGACTACTTGTACTATATATATAATATATTCCTGTTCTAACCCTGCATCTGCTTTCTAGAACATCTTAAAACTATATCTTTATTCCTGGTTAGGGCATTTTTGCTATGAAAAGGAAGAAAAAGCCAACAGCTCAAATACCTCACAGGTTTTCAAAAGGGACTATTTTAGGAAGGGTGGGAGGAATTAAATGAACCAAGGAAAGACAGAGCGGTCCATAGAACATTATGCTTTATTGTTACTGTAGTTCTGATCACTCAGGAAGAATAATTAAGAATCCACTTCTTATGAGTCTTCAAGTTACAAAACACTTCTATCAGAATTTTACGCTGATTTTAAAAATGGTACATATTTTTATGTAGGAATGTATTGGTACAGATGTAGGATTTAATGATATATATATGTCATTATAGTTGTGCTTTTAAAAGCACAACTATAATGACGTGGGAAAATATCCGAACAAAGCTGAATACCATACATATAAATACCCGCGCACACGCACACATACTTTGAAAAGTCCAGATCCGCAGTGAAATTGTGTGATACTATTTTCATCAAACTGAAGTCAGACGTTGACTGCCCTCTTTGGATGGTGCTTTATTTTGCATTTTGAGAAAACCAATAGGAGGATGTGCATAACCAGGATTATTATTTTTTCCTTTTCTTTTGAACGCAAAAGAAAATTCTTACCCTTTTTACCGACTGGTTTCACAGAACACTGAGCATCACATAAGTTTCTTAAAAGGGCAAGGATCAGAAGGAAAACCAGAATATGCCTCTGTTAAAAAAAAAAAAAAAAAACAGCAGGAAAGCAATACAAGTTAAATTCAGTGGGTAATTATGGTGGATATTAATGGAGGCACAACCTGTTAACCCAGTAGTTGCATTTGAACATTAGGTATTGCATGATTCTTGCAAGAAAATGCAAATAAATTGAGAACCATCGGCCACAATCCTTCCCTTAGGATTTGGTTCCCTCCAGCCATAGCTGCACAAGAGCCTGACCTCAGGATCACTGTTCTTCCCTTCTGGGTCTCCTCAGGGGCTACCATAGAAGAACACAGACATTTTCTCTTTCCTTCCTTAGCGATTCTGTCTATGGAACTGAACAGCAAAGGAAGATGGCATGGAGGCTTCCTCAGAGAAAGCTGGTAAGTCTTGGATGCAAGACCTAACCATTTCCAGTCCCCATTTCCTTCCAGCCTTAATTTCGGTCCAGCATCCAGAACTCCCCACCCTGTCATCTCTTCCTCCTTACCAGACATTCACCTTGTATCTGGATCCTCCTGCCTTCCCATCTCTAGCACTCCTCAAAGGTTGTCTATCTTGCTATTGGGGCAAAAGTCCAGCTCCATGTTTACTGTATCTAGTTGGTAGAGGAAAATCTTCCATGCTATCCTTAGGAACAGATTGTGGACACCCTACAACACCTCAAACATTTAAAGCAATTTTTGAGAAAGGGCTGTGTGTGACAATTTCAATTAGTTTAATTTTGAATATGATTCCTGTATCGCCTTTTATTCCTGTTATCGCCTTTTATCTCTACTTGTTTTTTTGGAGATGTCCCAGGAATCAAACCGGCTGTCAGCCTGAAAAGGGTTAAACGTTACCAAGCTAAAAATATATATAAGCCTGAATATCATAACCAAATATTTTTGCGTTACTTCCAACTAAGTAGTCTCCAATCAGACTATTCATGAGATAGGAGCAGAAAAAGAAAGAATCCTATGTAGGCACTCACCATAATGGAATCATCTACCTTTCATAGGTTGCTCTGAGAATGTGCAGGCACTGTGCTGCAAATTTATAGGTGGATGCAAATGTATGCATTATGTATGTACTGCCCTGTGAGCAGAGTTTGACAACTGACAAATGTGTTGATTTGTCCTAGGCACTGCTCAGGAGAGGCATTTGATATAATTTCCGGAACTAAACGTTTGGCCAATTGATTATGAGAATCTATCCCTGGTGTCCCTTTACAAAGTCCAAATTACTGCAAGCAGTCGTTCTACTTTGAGCCAAATAGGAGGGTCTGTATTCCAGCAATCCATCAAAGAATTATGTACAAAAGAACATATGTGACAATGTGTTTTGTTCCACTGACCTGCTACAAGGTAAAATAGGTCATGTAGAATGAATGCCAAATGATTCCAGGCAGGGCCTTCATTGTTTCATGTTGCAATTCATTTCTGCAGGGAAATAGTCACCACAATAAAGTGTTTTGTTTCTTGATCACTGATTCCAGAGCACATCAATTCAAAGCAGACTGGAATTCAGTGGTGGTTGCCCGGAACATTATGCTCCAATCCTGTTTGGTGAACTCTCCAAGTCCACTTGGTAAACTAGTCTGTGAACAAGAGGTTTTTGCTCCAACTCCCTCTATTCTGACTATTGTTGGTCAAGTCTGCGGATAATTTCTTACCATATATCAGGGAACCACTTAGACCAGTGGTGGCTAACCTTTTGGGGCTCCTGTGCCAAAAATTGTGCGCGCGCTGGGGCTCGTGTGCTCGCATGCCAATACCCAGAAGGCAATGCGTGCCCCCCACACTCCCTGCGCATGAGCGTGCAATCCCACTCATGCAAGCCCCCTTACCTGCACTGCGCCTCACAACTGATTTTCCGCTGGTTTGAGGCCTTTTTCGGCCTCCCGGAGGCTTGAAAAAAGCCTCTGCAGGCCGAATAGACCCGTTTCATCATTTCCCACCCCTGGCTGGCCCCACCCACCCACCCTACCCCACCCCTCCCAGGAGTTCCTGCATGACCCATTTTGGATCGCAGGTAAGTGAAGGGCCTGCGTGGAGGCTTTGGGAGGGTGAAAAACAGGCCTCCCGGAAGTTTCCAGGCCCATTTCCTGTCTCCAGAGAGCCTCTGGAATCCGGGGAGGCCGTTTCACCCTTCCAGAGGCTTGAGGAAAGCCTCTGGAGCCCAGGGAGTGTGAACAACAGGCCTCCCGAAAGTTTGGGGCCATTTCTGGTCTCCAGGGAGCCTCCGGAGCCTGGGGAGGAAAGCCTCTGGAACCCGGGGAGGGCGAAAACGCCCCCTGCGTTCCATTTTCACTCCCAAGCCAGGGTGGTGCAGGAGGCCGACTAGGCCACACCCACCATGGCCACGCCCACCCAGGAACCGGGCAGAGAACTGGTTTGTAAATTTTTTGAAGCCCACTCTTCCTTTGCCAGATTACTTCCTGCTTCAGATGAGTTTGAGTGCCATACAGAACCTCCATGAAAAGAACAGAAGGATCACCTCAGGGGTCTTATGGATCTGAATATTTTCCAGCAGGCGCTTAAGGGTTCCCTAGATATCTTCTGGGCAGTTTCACTGAATGCCTGACGAGCTTTTGGCAACAGGAGGGGACTGAAGCACTTGATAAGATTACTTCTGAATGGTCTTTCTCTTTTACTTGATCACGGGTGACTATCTGATTAGTGAGGAGTCTAGGACAACTGATGGACAAAGTCAATTCCTGAATATATGAGCAGCCAGCAAAGAAGATGAGGCAGCAATAGAACAATCTGATGCTTTTGCAATTACGTTATTTGAAGCTAAAACCCAACTGCAGTGCTGTTATGTGGAACTTATTTAAGGATGTATCATAGCACTGCTATTCTATTAAACACAATGGTCCAGTTTCATGATCTCTAACTAAGTAGCATAACATTTTAGCAATTACAGAAACAAATGCTAATATTGAGAAACTTGGCTGAATTTGGAAAACTTGTAATATGCAATATGGAATTTTTTAAGGTTTGATTTATAGTTCAAATCATTGGGAAAGGATGACTCAAGAGCCTGAAAAAGTCAAAGATAAATGGGCACATAACCCAAATGCAATGCAATTAGAATGCAGTGATAGGGTTTTCAAAGGAAAAATATTAAATTTACTCCAAATATTTAAAAAATCAGTATGTTTTATTATTAGGTATGTATGTACAAAAATCAGTATATTTTATTGCTCCAGATTTGTTTGCCAAAATGGACAATTCTTTCTAAAAATTGTTGGAAGCATAATAAGCTGATGGGATCACTTTTTCACATGGTATTAAGTGGCAATGTTGTAAATTAGTTTTGGAAAAAGATCCATACTTGAATGCAATAAATTTTAAAAGCTGAATTTATATATATTTTAGTACCACCAGAAGTTGAAAAAGGGAAATTCCAAACAGCATCACACCAGATGCACCTAAAAAAAGATATTAAAAAGATGTAAGTAGAGATCATGATATGTATCCTCTTTGTCTGAATCCTAGAGCACAAACTGCACCTGACCATCTTATACTACAAATTGCATCCTGCCCTTTAGCTGTTTCTGCCTGGCCTGCAGGTCAATTGGAAGTCAGAAAATAAAATGTAAATAAGACCGGCAGAGGGGTGGGTGGGAGAAGAAGCCTAGTAGGACCCCCGCTCTGCTCAGTTGCCATGTGTGCCTTCAGTCAGCTGATAATAGAAAGCTGCTTCTAAATCTACATCTCTATCTATCAATCAATCAATCTATCTATCTATCTATCTATCTATCTATCTATCTATCTATCTATCTATTATCTATCTATCTATCTATCTATATTTATCTATATTTATCTATATCCATCTATATCTATATCTCTATCTCTCTATCTATCTATCTATCTCTATCTATCTATCTATCTATCTATCATCTATCTATATCTATATCTATATCTATATCTATATCTATCTATATCTATATCTATATCTATATCTATATCTATATCTATATCTATATCTATATCTATCTACTTATAAGATGTTGAGACAAGGGGTGGGATTAAAATTTTTAACAACCGGTTCTGTGGGCATGGCTTAGGTGGGGGGGCGTGGCTTGATGGTCATGTGACTGGGTGGACATGGCTTGGTGGTCATGTTATTGGCTGGGTGTGACCAACTCAATATCACTCACATTGAAGCATGCATCTCCTCGCCTGGCCTCACATGACTGTGGGGATGCTGCAACAGTCGTAAGTGTGAAACATGGTCATAAGTCACTTTTTTCAGTGCCATTGTAACTTTGAATGGTCACTCCACACAAGCAAAGTACCAGCAAAGGAGGGAAGAAAAACTCCAGAGAAGTTCCTGAGACAGAAAGTCTAGTCCTGCCAAGAATGTAATAAGGGTTAACGGAGAGGCAGTTTCTGTAAGCAACACCAGAATGTTTCCTTCCTGCCTTCCTTACAGGATTAGGCCAGTAATTTCTTCTAACAACCGGTTCTCCAAACTGCTTAGAATGTTAACAACCGGTTCTAGTGAATAGGCGCAAACTGGTAGAATCCCACCCCTGGTTGAGACTCTAGAAACTAGAATGCAGAAAGGAACAACAAAAATGAATAGGGGACTGGAGACTAAAACACACAATGAACGGTTGCAGGAACTGGGTATGTCTAGTTTAATGAAAAGAATGACTACGGATGGCATGATAGCAGTGTTGCAATATCGAAGGGATTGTCACAAAGAAGAGGGAGTCAAGCTATTCTCCAAAACTCCTGGAGGCAGAAAACGAAGCAACAGATAGAAACTAATCAAGGAGATCCAACCCAGAACTCAGGAGAAATTTCCTATACAGTGGAACAGCTTGCCCTCAGAAGTTGTGAGTGCTCCATTACTGGAGGCTTTTAAGAAGAGTCTGGACAACCCCTTGTCTGAAATGGAATAGGACCTCCTGCTTCGGCCCTTCCAACTCTGTTATTCTGTTATTGCGATGTGTAGCATATTGTGTGAAACAGAGCTCTCAGTTTTAAAGATTTGATCAGGCATCCAAAGGCAGATTATTAGACTTCTTAACGGATGGCAAGATACCTAAAGTTATTTTTCTGTTCAGGGATGAGAATGGAAAGCAGGCTGGGTTATTCTAACTTAGGTTTGGGTCTTTGGGATCTTCCCTCATCCCAAGAGGGTATATTGTGCTGCCAAATTATGTCACTGTCACCCTAGAAAATTCAAAGGAAGATAGGAATTGGGAAGGGAGAATGCTAAGAATAATTTAGGAATTAATCACCTCTATTGTCTATGGAGATTCTCAGTCATCCAGGTCATGGTTGTCCCAAAGGCTTTTTCAAGAGGCAACTGGATTTTTTTTTTCCCCCTTTAAAGATGTTTTCTTCTCATCCAAGAAGCACTACTCAGGTCACCCTGAGGACATGGACAAACCTCCAAGTGGCCACAATGACTCTCCAAAAGAATGGAAACAACCAGCAATCTGCAAGGAATATAAATCCTTCAATTTCCCACCATCCAGTCAGAGCTAAAGAAGAAAAAATGAGAACGTCGAATTGCCTCTTGAAAAAAAAGCATCTTTGAGTTCACCCCTATTAATCGCCCCTCTTCTTGAAATTTAAGAAAAACATGGGTTATTCTGTTGTTACCGCCTGCTGCCGGACAAATTCCAACTGAGGCTTTGTAGCCTTGAGAGCTGTATGCAACAAAATTTCATTTTAATGTATGCTGATTAGTGTACATTCAAAGTGACAATAAGATTTCCTATCCTATCCGTATCCCAATCTCACTCCCAATCTATCCTATCCCAATCTATTTTATCTTATCCTAATCCCAATCTATCCTATCCTAACCCAATCTATTTTATCCTATCCCAATCCCAATCTATCATCTCCCAATCTATCTTATGCTATTTTATTTTACCCTATCCCAATCCCAATCTATCCTATCCTATCCCAATCTATCTTATCCTATCTTATTTTACCCTATCCCAATCCCAATCTATCCTATCCTACTCCGATCTATCTTATTCTATCCTATCCTACTCCGATCTATCTTATCCTATCCTCTCCCAATATATTTTATCCTATCCCAATCCCAACGTATCCTATCCTATCCTATTTTATCCTATCCCAATCCCAATCTATCATCTCATCTCCCAATCTAGTTTATCCTATCCCTATCCCAATCTATCCTATCCTATCCCAATCTATCTTATCCTATCTTATTTTACCCTATCCCAATCCCAATCTATCCTATCCTATCCCAATCTATGTTATCCTATCTTATTTTACCC
The DNA here is from genome assembly GCF_049901735.1 of Notechis scutatus. NCBI lineage: Eukaryota > Metazoa > Chordata > Lepidosauria > Squamata > Elapidae > Notechis > Notechis scutatus. The sequence continues at coordinate 93,007,567 of NC_142013.1, forward strand.
TATCCCAATCCCAATCTATCCTATCCTGTTCCGATCTATCTTATCCTATCCTCTCCCAATATATTTTATCCTATCCCAATCCCAACGTATCCTATCCTATCCTATCCTATCCTATCCTATCTTATCCTATCCTATCCTTCTATCCTATCCTATCTATCCTATCCTATCCTATCCTATCCTATCGTATTCCCTTCCCCATCCCCATCCTATCCTTTCCCGGGCTCTTTTCCTCGTCCATCGCCTTTCCGCCAGTCCTGAAGCTCTGGCGGAAGCGACTCCAGCAAAAAATAATAATAATAATCCACTGGGCGGGGCGTCGGGACGGCCCACTTTAAGGCACTTTCGAGGCGCGGGTCACGTGGGCAGCGTCAGCTGACGGACGCCATTGCCGCGGCTTTTGAGAGAGAGAGAGAGAGAGAGAGAGGCAGGGGCGGGCGCTTCTTCTTCTGCCGGAGCAGCGATGTCTTCTCCCACCTCGTCCTCCTCCGCCTCGGACGACACGGAGGCTTCGTCCGGAGCCGGAGCTACGAAGGAGGCGGCGGCGGCGGCGGCGGCGGCGCTGCTGCTTTGGGAGCGCGCCTGGTCCCTGGAAGAGATTCGCTCCAGGAGCCAGACCTGGTCCCTAGCGGCCGACGCCGGGGTAAGGGCAGGCGGCTTGGGTTTGGGCTTGGGCTGGGGGTGCAGAGGGAGCCAAGGCCAAAGCTACGGGCGCCTGCAGGGAAGAGAGTCGAGCGTTTCCGGCTCAGCCTTCAATGCCCCGATTCCCCCGGGCAGCTTCCTTTCACCGAGACGCCGCTTTCCTTGGCGCTGGCCCTTCTTCTTCCCCTTCGGGAGCCCTTCAGTTGGGCTGCCGGTCGCTCCGTTAGGATGGTTCCAAGTCAATCAATCAGAAGAGAGAGAGAGAGAGAGAGACCTTCGAGGTCTTCTAGTCCAACCCTCTTGCTCAAGCAGGAGACCCTGTACAGGTAATCCTCAACTTACGACCGCCATCGACCCCAAGATGTAGGTTGCTAAGTGAGAAATCTGCAAAGTGAGTTTTGCCCCGTTTTACCGCCTTTCTTGCCATGTAAATGAATCACTGCCGTTGCTAAATCAGGGCAGGGGCCTTCAAACTTGGCAAGTTTAAGACTTGTGGACTTCAACTCCCAGAATTCCTGAGCTAACATGAGTGGAGGAGGAATTCAGGGGGTTGAAGTCCACAAGTCTTAAAGCTGTCAAGTTTGAAGACCCCCTGAATTAGGAACACGGTTGTTAAGGGAATCTGGCTTTCTCGTTGACTTTGCTTGTCAGAAGGTCGCAAAAGGGGATCATGTGACCCCAGGGACACTGCAACCGTCATAAATATGAGTCAGTGGTCAAGTGGCCGTGACCATGGGGATGCTGCAATGGTCATAAGTGTGAAAAATGTTCATTAGTCACTTTTTTCCAGTGTCGTAACTTTGAACAGTCACTAAGTGAACTGTTGTAAGTCAAGGACTGCCTGTACAATTTGAGAAAAGTGGCTGTCCAGTCTCTTAAAAACCTCCAGTGATGAAGCACCTACAGCTTTCGAAGGCACGCCGGTCCACTGCTTAATTGTCCTCACTGTTAGGTTGCTTCTTTCCTTGATTAATTTCCATCCATTGTTTCTTTAGGCCCCTTTATTAGTCGTTGATTCACCTCTCCATTTTATGTTATAACTTTCTGGAAATGCATCCAAAGGCTTCTTAAATTACAAAGAAAAGTGTTTGATGCTCCATATCTTAACATGGCAGTGCTTTTACAGTCCCACCCATCTGCCATCTCTCCCTCCTTCCACACTGTGATTTAAATTCTGTACAAACACATTTTTTGGCAGCTTTTGCAGTTTCTGCAAGAATTCTCCCAGCAGACAATCTCCAGGACCCATGAAATAAAGAAGCAGATGGACAGACTGATTCATGAAACTAAGAGTATAGATTGTCGCCTGCATAATGTCTTCAACGGTTTCCTCATGCTTTCCAATATGCAGTTCATTGAAAATGTGAGTATGTTGCTTTTATATATTGTGTTATGAATAGAGAAAGATTAATGTCAGATTTCTGTCTGATACGGAAAATCTGAAAGAAGTTCAGATAACATGTTATTTGTTATTTGAAGTACAGTTAACATGTTATTTGTTTATTTAAAATAGTTCTGTTATTTATCATACAACGCATCTTTAATTATTGCAAAACTTTTTATACAATTTAAAATACCTGCATATCAAATAATAGAAAACTAAACAAACCAGTTTATGATTAGTGGAGCCATTGTTATTGTGAGATTTTCTGTTGAAAATCATGCACTAACCCATGTTAAATTCAATCTGTCTGTTTCCATGCCTAAGAGAAGACTAGAACACAGTCTCCCAGTTTCTAGCCTAGCACCTTAACTACTTACCAGACTGGCTCTGTTTAAAAATTAATTGCTGATTTTCTTCTCTCTGGGTTGAATGGCTTCCCACTGGCCAGAGCATCACCTCCATGCTTCATGTTTATGTCCATGAATGCATAGAGCGTCAGAGATAGGGCACCTTGTTTGACCATACTGGTGAGCAATGGTGGGATTCAAAACATTTTACTACCTGTTCTGTGGGCATGGCTTGTTGGACATGACAGGGGAAGGATACTGTAAAATCCCATTCCCTCCCCACCCCACTAACCTGCTTTCCAGCTCCATTCTCCTGTGCAGGGCAACAAAAGAAGACCCAGCCAATCAGCTGGGATTCGGGAGGCAGAGAATAGATGGGGGCAGGGCCAGCCAGAGGTGGTATTTGCCTGTTCTCTGAACTACTCAAAATTTCCACTACCGGTTCTGCAGAACTGGTCAGAACCTACTGAATACCACCTCTGCTGGTGAGGGATTACAGTCCAGCAAAGTAGTTGAGTATGCATAAAGACATGGCCATGGCAACGGGATTTGAGGAGCCATGGTAGAAATGACAGGTGAATCCTACTCAAACTCAGATGTACATAAGCTGACAAGGAGTTTGTCAACATGAGCTTCACTTAGTGGTTGCTCAGGATCTCGTAGTAAGAGCTAGGAATAATACATGCATCTCATCCAATGCATGTCATAAGCTAGGGACTGATAAAAGTTTGACTTGCTCTGCTATCCTTTACTGGTTTCAAGTATAATCAAGATGAGTTGGTGTTTTAGGGAAAGAGTTTACCCAACATTCATTACTTGTATCTGATTACTGGGCAGGCAATCAGTAATCTGGAGAGTGAGACAAAGGAGTAGTCTTTGGTCACCTTCCAGTGGCAGGTTGAATCTCCCGACAATCACTGCCAGATCTGGCCAGACCTGGGTTAGGTTTCCTCAAAACTGAAGGATGTCACTTTCCTCCTATTTTTCTGGCACATGAATAGTATGTGTAATTGACATTAAGTATTACTTGAAATTATTTGTTTATAAACACTTGATGATGAAGTGATGAACTTCATGTATCCAAATCTTCATTTGAATTACTTTGTTTATATTTCTAGAGAGTTTATGATGATGAAATGGATGAACTCGTATCCAAATCTGAAGGAGGAGACAAACTAGAACAGGCAAGTTTAATACATAAAAATAATGTCCTTTTGGGTGAAATCCAGTCTGTTTAAAATGCTGTAAGGGATTGATAGAAAGGATACAAACAAGCAGAAGCTCACACTTTAATCCGAATGTTGTCCTTCATTGTTGTGAGTGTAACCAATGTTTATATATAATATAAATATTTATAAATGATATAAATATAAATTATATTTTATAAACAATATAAATCTAAGTATAAAAATATAATATAAAAGCCAGCTGTCTTGGGGTCCAAATGGGAGAGTTCCACACTGGAGGTGGCTGCTGGATTGATGGCAGATGCTGCTTCCCGCCTTGTTCTTTATACTCTTAACTCTCCATCTTTCTTTTTTGGTCATCATATAGTTGTGTTTCTTGTTGTGTTCTCTTTCATTGTTTATTTTTTTGTTCTGTATCTTACTTCTCTAAAATCTGTGGGCAAAACATCAAAGAAGTCGCTGGACCAAGGCTGGGAAAAAGGGACTTCACTCCCCACAATGTCTGCTTTGTTTGAAGAGTTTCTGTTTTTACAAAAAATAGGCAACGCACTAAACTGCACTGGGCTCCTCGCTTGTTTCTGTGTTGTATTGAAGTCTAAATTTTCTCTCTACAAGTTCAGGAATTGTTTATAACTCCCAACATTTTACACGTTGTGATGTGCCCAAAGATGCACCCTTTTATTCTGTGGAATATTCTTGCTCTTTAATATTTTGTACTCTTAGCTTACGATCTATAATATTCTGGGCAGAGTGTATACATTCTATTTTGTGGTCTACTTAGATCATTGAGTAGAATTTTTTTCAGAATTTTTCTTTTATTTATTTAAGTTACCAATAATTTGAACAGTTTTGCAAGTTATCCTCTCTACCACTGAATATTTGTGTTTTTTAGTTTAGTTGAAACGATATTTTATATTTTACATTCTCTTTTATTTATTTATTTTTGTTTTGAGATTGGTTTGTCTACCAAGGAAAGGAGAAAGGAGTGAATGCTCTAATTGCGTTTCTTTATGATATACAGCCAGAACACGGCCTTTTCTTGTTTTATATTTTGACCTTTTACTAATCAGAAAAAATAGGATGGGTTGTATGTGTCCTATCTCTTCCTATTCCACTCTTGGGAATAGGAAATAGAGGCCTGGTGAGGTGCTCCTTGGAAAGTTTGCCACGGACAAGAGTTATTATGTCTTAAAATAGGAGGCCTTACCAAGGTATGAAAATCCAGAGAGCTTCTAGGAGGAGAGAGAGATTTGCCTATGGGCTCAGTCTTTTCACTACATCTTTGTACAGGTAGCATTAATTAAATATTAGCTAACTGGATAATTATTTTTAGCAGAAAGGCTACAGTTTTATTTCCAGCTTCTGAATTTGATGGGATAGCTAGTTAAGTGTTAGGGGATGAAACTATTTGCTTTTGGGGAATGGTAAACTTTAGGTGGTGAGCTGAGGAAGATATGGGAATCAGAGGGTGGGTCATTCACAGGGATAATGGGAATAGTGGTTGAGATTGGTCCCGGTTTGCAGCCTTCAGTCTTCATCCATGTTGCCAGGTCACTGGATCTGAGGTGGCCCTGGACTCCTGATGCTATTTGTTGAACACCAAGTCAGTTTGTATTGAGAGTGCCATCACAAGTGACTTGATCTTGGCTAAAGCAGCAATCCTGGTTGGCCCAGAGAGGGACTTTGCCTTTCAGAGATACGCTCACCTGGATTTTTAGCTTAACACCAGCTTTAGAAGGATGGCCTTGTCAGATTATCTGTAGATTGATTTCCCTGAAAAGAATGATTGACAACAACATGTCTAGTCTCTGAGCTGCGTCATTCTAAAATTTTCGTAAAAGGTACAGACAACAGAAGCACAAAATTACAGGAGTTATTCTATTGCTTGGCAGACACACTGAGAGCTATTATTGCCTCTACTATGTAAAAATTCAATTTTACTGTTTTCTTTGGTTATAGCCAGAGTTTTGATGAGATGATAGGAAAATACAGTATAACAGAATGCCATACTTGAAGCTAAATTCTCCTTCCCTCTTTCACATTCTGACTAATGTTAAAACTTGCTCTGTATTAGCATTGTTGATTGTATTTTGAATATCATCTCTAACAAGACCCTCCCTTGTTCTCATAAAGATGAAAGGAGGGAGGGGAAGGAAAGCACCTACAGACATGCAAGGTTCTATAACCTTATAATAAAAGTAAAATTAATACATGACTTTGATTTCCTTGTCTGGCCTATCTTGAACAATACATGTAGTCCTTGACTTACTACCATAATTGGGCCCAAAATTTATGTTGTTAATCAATACAGTTGAGTGAATTTTGCCTCATTTTATGACCTTTCTTCTTACAGTTGTTAAATGAATCACTGCCAGTTGTTAAATTAGTAACATGATGGTTAAGTGAATCTTGCTTCTCCATTGACTTTGCTAGCCAGAAGGTGCCACATAAGGTGATCACATGGCCCTGGGATACTACAATTGTCATAAATACATGCCAGTTGTCAGCAATCGAAATTTGATCATGTGACTCTGGGGGTCATATGGAAAACAGTCATAAGTCGCTATTTGTAGTGCCCTTGTAACTTTGAATATTCACTAAATGAATGGTTGTAAATTGAAGATTATATTCTATCCTCATTTCCCTATCTTTTCTAATAAGTTAGTTAGAAATTAGATTTTGTGTCTTATTTTGAAACATCTTTGGTAAGAGTTACTGAGTTTTCTAAAAGTTAATCACCTCGCCTTCATATTTTGCAAATCAGTTTTACAGCAAGTAATTTTACAGTGATGACCAAAAATTATAACTTCTTCCATTGCATGTAAAAATTATGGGATCGGTATATTTTGATTTTCTAGGAGAAAACCCGTGAACAGAAAGAAGCTGATTTGATTCCCAAGATTCAGGAAGCCATCAATTTTGGACTGCAGGTATTAGACAGTGCCTTTGAACAACTGGACATAAAAGCAGGGAACTCAGACTCTGAAGAAGAAACCAATGAAAGGCTGGAACTAATCCTGGAGCCTAAGGTAATGGAACTTGGTATTTCTGGTGATTTCGGTTTTACTGGTTTGACTTATTCAGTAGTAAAAGCTGTTTAATGACCTCTTGAAACATTAAAGCAGAGGTGTCAAAACTCAAGGCCTGCAGCCCACATCCGGCCTGCGGGGTGCTTAGATCTGGCCCACGGGGCCACCTTGGAAACAGCGATGGGCTGGCTTGCGTGCCTCTGCCAGCGAAAATGGAGCTTGGGGGCTGCGCGCAGCCCCCTGGGCTCCCTTTTGGCTGCAATGGCCTCCTGCAGCTTTCTGTCAGCAAAAACGGAGCTCGGGGGCGTGCCCATTTTCACTGGCAGAGCACTGCAGGAAGCTGTCCCAGCCGAAAACAGAGCCTGGAGGGGGTTGCCCGGCCATCACAGGTGCCCCAGACGTGAGTGACAAAGAGCTGGTAACGCCACGCCCCTTCCCCGAGATAAAACACAACCCTGATGCGATAATTTTTACTTGTTATTGGTAATGTGGCAGCTAAATTGAAGTCTTGGGAATTGGTAATTAGCCATCAAGAGGTGTGCAGATGGTTATATTTTGAAGTTTAATCTTTAAAAAGTGTTTTTGATTTATTTTTTTCAGGATCTTTATGTTGATCGACCTTTGCCATACTTAATTGGCTCCCAACTGTTTATGGAACAAGATGATGTTGGGCTTGCCGATCCTTCCAGTGAAGGTAGTTGAAAGAATTAGTAATACATTTTTACAGTTAATTTATTTTAAGGCTTATTATATGGGCCAATTACTATTCATCAGGGACAGTGCTGTGGCTCAGCAGTTAAGACACTGGGCTAGTTGGCTGGAAAGTTAGCAGCCCAGGTTCGAGGCATGAGCTCCTGTCCTCGCCCAGCTCCTGCCAACCTAGCAGTTCAAAAGCATGTAATTGTGAGTAGAGAAATAGGTACCATTTCAATGGGAAGGTAACAGTACTCCATGACATCATGCTGGCCATATGGCTGTAGAAACCTCTTCAGACAACACTTATCATCAAAGCAAAGATGAGCACTGCCCTCTATAGTTAGCAATGTCTAGTGGAGTAAAATCCATAAAGACTTCCTACTATTTACTAGATATGTGCAAAATATTTAATCTTCAGTGACAGAAAGAAGAGAGAAGAGTATTCTCTCCTGGACCATGATGATTCAGCTGTTTTGAGAATGGTTTAGCAATTTTCTGAAAATATACTTACGGTAATCATAATATGGCATGTAATATATCCAAAGCACCGCAAACCATTTGTGTATGTATGTGTGTATGTATGTACGTATGTATATACATATGTACCTATGTATGTATATAAAAAGAAAGATTGAAATAAAGAAAAAGAAATGTATAAAGAAGTGACTTCCAATCTTCAACAGTATAAACTGGTTTGATAGCTTTTCACCTCTATGGGAGCTGAACAAATTGTAAGTTTACAGAAGTTACAAACAGTTTTTTCCATAACCCATCTGTTATCTATAAACGAATCCATAAGACTTCTACTTTTTAATCTGCATTAGTAAAACGGCTATAAAAAGGATTTCCAGAATTTCATAAAACCATGTCTTATTTTAATTCTGATAAAATAAATCAACTTTATATTCTTTTTGCTTCTGAAAATCTTAACTTTTAATTTATTCATATACTGTTGTGGTATTTGATCTCTCAAGTTCTTTTTTGTCCTATTGCATAGACTTTTTGAAGCTTTAACAAGCCTCTTTTGTATGTCCAGTAAAAAGTCCTTATCCAAATCATTCTTTTGGCCTGTGACTTGTATTCCACTTTAAATTTTTTAAATCAGAAAAACATAATTCAAAAGACATGCAAAACTTTTTTAAAAATAAAGAAAGATGGAGAAAAGCTATATTCAGCTACCAGCTTTTTACATAATTGCTATATAGAATGTTGGGATTATAATTTCCAGAAATAAAAGTAAATTTATGTGATAATAAAGGTAGAATACAAGTAAATAAAAATAAATAAATTCCTGAAATAGAGAAAGGCATTCTGGGTACAGGTAGTCTTGCAACCATTCATTTAGCAACTGTTTGAAGTTATAATGGCATTGAAAAAAGTGAATTATGACCGTTTTTCACACTTAACAGCCATTGCAGCATCCCCATTGTCACATGATCAAAAGTTGGACGCTTTGCAACTGGCGTGTATTTATGAAGGTTGCCGTGTCCCAGAGTTATGTGATGACATTTCGCGACCTGACAAGCAAAGTCAATGGAGAAGCCAAATTCACTTAAGAACCGTGTTATTAGCATAACAGCTGGCAGTGATTCACTTAACAATTATGGCAAGAGAGGCTGTGAAATGGGGCAAAATTCAGCTGCCTTGCTGAGCAACAGAAATGTTGGTTTCAGTTGTGATTATAAGTTGAGGCCTATCTGTATAACCAGTTAAAGAAACAGTGCATAAATCTTGTCTTTTCCCTATGGGACAGAAGGTTCAGTGGATGGTGATCACGGAAGCCTGATAGACAGTGAAGGAAAAGAAGAAGAGGTGAGTAGACTATCTCTTGAGGAATTTTAGAAACTGGGAAGTTTAGATAATTATCAGTTTATTATATTGGTGGGAATGTGTTTTTTTTAAATTCAATTAAATTTAAATTAAGTACTTACTATCCCTGTCATAGATGAAAACAATTCAGATAGTGTTTCAGAAGAATTGCCATCTAAAAGGCTGTTGCACAGAAGAGGTCCAAGAGAGTGTTGACAGCATGATGTCAAGTTGAGTGCCACTGTTTGATTTTTGTTTTACTTTTCAGGAACTGGAAGAATTTGGGACTATAAGTGATGAAGATCAGAAACAGGTAAGAAATGCATTTTGCCAAGTTTCAGTTCTCTGCAAGTAACCATTGGGTTGAAAAAATAAGTAGCATGAGAAAATGTTTTGATAAGATGCCATTGACAAAAGCAAGTTTTCCTCTTTTATTTAAATAATCCTGTACTCCATACTAGACAGAAGGGAAAAGTGTAAGGCAAATTTCTTTTCCCCCCTCAATCTGTCTCCAGACTGTTTTATTTCTAGGCACCCGGATTGAAAATTATGGTCCACTGAGATCATTTCAACAGTTGTTTTTAATACATGTCCTCTTTTTTAGCATCATTTTTCAAGATGGAATGTTTACTATCTCAATTCTTCCTGCAGTTATTTTTTCTGCCTCTGTGCAACCTTCCAGTAGTTTTATCAGTTTTTATCGGTTCTTCGCAACTTCCCTGTCTTTGAAATTATCATTTGCGTTTTGACTAGAGACAGAGAATAGAACCTATGTAGCTTAGTGATGAAACTTGATTCTAACCATTATTTCTGATTGTGTTTTGAAGACACTTTCAGGATAATAAGCAGAAGCATTCAATAAGAGAAGAAGGCAGAGCAATATGTTCTGGATATTCTTTCGCAAACAAGGGAAGACATTAAGTCAAAAAACTGGCTAGATCTATTTCACTGTAGGAAATTTCTTTCGCAAGTGCAGTGAATATACAGTACATTATTTGTTTTTCCAGAGAACAGTACTAATGAGTGATGAAGATGAAGATCTTTTTGGTGACTATGAAAAGGGGGAAGAGGAAGACGGTGACCTTGAAGAAAATACAACATTGGTAAGAAATTGCTGCTCAATAGCATTGGCAGTTTTATAAGAAAGTGTTAATGAAGCATATTAGTAAGATCCTTATAGCATGGATTATAGCACTGAAAAGTACAAAGCATTAATGTGATCAGTGAAATTGTTTATAAAATACTTGTTCCAGTACTATATTGTGCCAACCCAGATGCTTTAGGACTTCCTCCTTTTGCCAATTCAGAATCTGCTGTTAGTTCTTTTTCCTGTGATCAGAATGTTATATAAGAATCTAATCTTCTTAGCAAAGCATAATACAAAATATACATAGCTTGTTTGAGGGTCAGCCTGAGTACAGGGATATGCAAAGAGCTCATTACTCTTTTTTCCATATTTGTGCCATTGGTATCAAAACTGTACTGGGCAGAGCAGAGCAGAAAAACCTTACTGGCAGCAAAGAAGAGTTAGAGAGGAGAGAAAATTAAAATAGCTCTGTCATAATTTAATGGCACAAACTGAGATAGTAGGAAATTGACCATTGAGCTGAAAGGTGATAGAATGGTAGTTGGACTGGATTAATAAGGGAAACCTGACTAATTTGGCTTAATCTGCTGTATTGAACCAAGATTTTGCAGTTTGTAAATTATTGTTTATGCCTGCATATTACTGTATAATGCAGGTACAATGACAAAGAAGATGCGCTTCTTAGGACATCAGATAACATGACTTCACTGAATCTGAAGAATAGCTGGGTGTCTTAGACAAATAGAAATTATTGGGTATTGCAAGCAACTTGGGACCATGGCATATAGTAGTTTAAAGATGACAACCAGAAATTGAATTATACCCAGAAGTTTATTGGAAACCAGTAAGTTCACAAAGCAATGTTACATATACTGGGTACATTCGATACTGTATGTGCTATTATATTCTAGACCAGCTGAACTTCCACATTTTCAGGTACTGTCTAGTGTGGAACCATGGAGTGCAAGTGAGAGATGACTAGTACATGAATGACCATACGTAGTGTCTCTCTTTAGGAAGGAAACTAGAGGATCAGTTATACTGGACTTAATTCTTACTAACAAAGATGAAATGATAGAGGGCGTTGAAATTGCAGGAGCTTTGGGGGAGTGAGGCCATATCATATTGGAATTCAATATAATGCAGACACAAGCAATAAAACAAAATCAAATTAATGTCTTAGACTTTAAAAGAGCTGATTTCAACAAACTTAGAGTTTGGGAAAGTTTCCATGAATGAAAATCTTAAAAGGGGAAAACAACTCAAGAAGCTTGGGAAACTCTGAAAAAAATGTGATTATAAAAGCCCAGTCCACCACAATGCCACTGGAAAAGAAAAACAAGAAATCCAAGAAGAAACCAGCATGGATGCATAAAGAACTGTCTGATAAAGTGAACGACAAAAAGGATAAGTATAAAAAAATGGAAAGACAGAGACATAACTAAAGCAGAATACCAGCATATAGCCTGAATCTATAAAGATGAAGTCAGGAAAGGCTAAGAATGAACTAAGACTTGAAACAAATGTCAATAATAATAATAAAAATATATATTTCAACGTGTAACAAATAAGAAAAAAGTCAAGGAAATAATTGGTCCACTAAGGAGAGAAGATGACAAAGAAATGACAGATAGGAGGAGAAAGCAGAGCTGCTTAATTCACTCTTTGCATCTCTCTTCATGCAGAAAGATAATACAGCCCAACCTACCAAAAAACAAACAAACCATAAAAGCAGATTAGGAATACAAATTAAAATAGGCAAGAAAATTGTAAAAGAACACCCGTCCAACCTAGACTAGTTCAAATCACCTGCACCAGATGGATTACATCCCAGAGTTCTGAAGGAGCTGGCAGATCAACCATATCTTTCAAAGATCCTGGAGTACCGTGGAACTACCAGAGGACTGGAAAAGAGCTGACATGATTCCCATCTTCAAAAAAGAGAAAAAAGAGGTCCAGGAAACTTCAGACCAATCGGCCTGACATCAATACCTGAGAAGATCTTGGAAAAGACCATCAAGCAACAGATCTGTACACCCCTAGAAACAAGCAAAGTTATATGCAGAAACCAACATCGGTTTGTCAAAAGCAGATTATGCCAAATGAATCTTATTTCACTCTTTGACAAAGTGACTAAATTAATGACCAGAGAAATGCTGTGGACATAGTATACTTGGATATTAGTAAACCATTAAATTAACTTTTTAGTAAGTTAGAAAAATGTGGGATAGACAGTCTCACCACTAGATTAATTTGTAACTGGCTGACAAACCATGCTCAACATGTAATCCTTAATGGAACTGCATCTACATGGAGGAAGTAAGCAGGTTCTGGGATACACCAAGGTTCTGTTCTAGTCCTATGTATTTTTTTAATATTTTCATAAACAATTTGGATGAGGGAATAGAGGCGAAATTCATCAAATTTGTAGATGACATCAAGCTGGCAGGAATAGCCAACACCCCAGAAGATAGGCTTAAGATTCAGAAGGATCCCAACAGACTTGAACACTGGGCCCTGTTTAACAAAATGAAATTCAATGGTGAAAAAAGTAAGGTTTAGGCAAGAAAAACCAAATGTACAGATATAGAATAGGTGGAACCTGGCTCAAAAGCAGTAACTTCAAGAGGGATCTAGGAGTCCTAGCAGACAACCACTTAAATGTGAGCCAGCACTGTGCTTCAGCCACCCAAAAACCCAATGCAATCCTAGGCTGCATTAATAGTGGTATAGTTTCAAAGATCACATGAAGTGTTAGTACTGCTATATAATACCTTGGTAAGACCACACTTGGAATACTGTTTTGAGTTGTAGACTCCTATATCCCTCTCGCAGTTCCTTCCATGTGCTCTTATTAGTTTGAAAATTGTGTTTTTCCTTCTAACATTTCCTAGTCTATAATATGTCTGGCTTTAAGTAATGTATGAATAAACTTTTCTAAAAAAATAACAAAGTGTGTCTTTTATCCCACTTACCCATTTCTACTTCCCTACTTGGAATTCCAAAGAAAAGACCTACATCGTTTACTGATGAGCTTACAGCCCGAATCAAAAGGGAAGAGCTAAGTAAAGAACAGAAAGAACAATTATGTAAGCAATTCCACACCTTTTTTTTCTTTTGCTGCATAAAGTATGATAGAATTTTTTTTTCTAATATTTTAAAATAATTTTTATTTTCAGTAAACTGTTATATTACAACCTACCTTTTAATATCTTTTAATTAATGCACAAAGGAAAGTATTCACTGGAATCAAGGAGAATTATTTAAATGTATCTTACACTTTAAAATATATACTAGATCAAGAAATTATTTATTCCAATAAACTGTTTCTATTATGAAAAATATTCTTTGTCCACAGTTAAATGTAATTCTGTTTTGTTAAAAGTATATCCAATACATCCAAGCTCAAAAGAAATTTTTTCCTGACAGAGATTTAGCAAAAGTTATTTTATTACTTAATTGTAGATTAGTTGGGCTCTGGAAGAAAAAAGAAAATGATAATCTGGCAAGACCTCTCCCAACCTATTCTCTAGAACTTTGTATTTAACCACTAAAAGAAATACAATCGGATTGATTTGAAAATAACAATTTAAAATAAAACAAGTCAGAATGATTAGGATATTTAGTAAAGAATGGTGATTCCTAATGAATATCTGAAAAATGATGAAACAATACAAAATAACATGCTCCATCATTTCAATTACTCCTCTACCACATGGATCCAGTCAGAAAGGATCTTTCAGAATATCTTTTCAGTAACAGCTCTTGGGGGGAGCATTAAATCTAGCCAGGGATAAATCCATTCAAAATGTTGGGGTCATTATGTGACTAAGTTATTCTGGCTAATTCAAGAAAGTGTGCAGAGTAAGTCAAGATATTTTGGGTAGAATCGAGAAGTCTGCTCTGCAGCTCTAAGTCAGTGGCCCATTTTAAGATCAAATAATGTGTGTGATCATAACCCATAGTTGTCATAGGGTGATGTGTGGCCATGAAAAGCCATAAAAATGCAGTTTGGCGAAGGAAGGGAAGGAAAAGAAGGAAGGAAGGAAGGAAGGAAAAGGAAGGAAGGAAGGAAGGAATCATAATTAAAGGGGCAAAGCCAGTGGGGGGGAAAAAGAGAACTTAAACCTATAGAAAAAATGAAAATCCAGGCAGATGACAACTTTTCTGTTTATTGCACTTTTAAATGTTTCATATGTAACGCAGTCGTGAAGAAGAAGAAAAATGGTCATAAATATTTTCTTCCTGAACAGATACGAAAAATAAGACTACGGTCACTATTAAGGAAGATGTTAATGCTGACTCAGATGGTAAGTTGAGGGGTAGTGGTGGGTTGTCCTTAGGAGCTGCATTTCCTATGAGAAGAGAAAGACATGAGAGCAACCTCATTTAGGAGGTTGGAGGATGGCTATTTATTTATATTCAGAAAAAGGTCGTATGGAAAAGTTGTGTGAGAAGCTCGCATGCTTTTTTATTACCATATATTTTAGCTATTTTGTTGGCCTTAAGGTCTTTTCTCTTATATAAACCCCTTTTCAGTACATTTTAAATGCTATGGAAATTGTACTAGAAGCTGAAAAACAACAAAAAAATGTTGACATTTTTACACTCTCAATTGACTGGATAGAAAGAAATTTGAGTTTTGAATCCCCAAAAATTGTCCAGGAGATTGTACAAACAAAGCTTCTGTGGCTCCTTTGCCCTAACCTTCTGTGGAATGGTTAGTAGGTGCAGTCAATGGAAAACTTTGCTCCTAATCATACTATCTTACTATCTATCTGAGAACCTCATAGCTATCTTTTTTTAGCTCCTTTGATGAAAACATTTGTCTTATTCTAGATGAGGATATCTTTAAACCTCCCAAGCTAACTGATGAAGATTTCTCACCCTTTGGTTCTAAAGATGGACTCTTCAGTGGTGGGACCGGACTCTTCGATGATGATGAGGTTAATATATGGTTTATATATTCCTTTATGAAACTAGCTAAGGACATCCAGCTATTTGGATGCAAGGAAGGAAACTACTTTGAACCTAGGTGCATGGATCTCCATGAAGAGGCAGATGCATCCAAGCCCCAAAAAAGATTATAGGATAATCTGCGGTAGTAATCACTGCACTGCAGCCTAATTTGTCATTTTTGACAATTTAAGTCTACTTAATTCAGGCATGTATCTTCCTGGAATAGTATAGCTAACATGTAAGCCTGGAAATGGACATGGCTTCTTTCAAGAGGGGTTGAGAGGAGCACACTTATACCCTCTAGGGCCCCTTTCCCCCCACTTCATATCTAAATAATTGTATGTCCTTAGAACTAGACAAAAAAGCTTGATGGAACCTCTGCTCTTTTATGCTATATGGTTGTGTCAAAAGAATATAATGTGTGTTTCATTCAATTGTACTACAGTCTTTTATTTTAGATTTGGGTTACATAGGGAGAGTCTTCTACCCCTCAAAATATTACAATCCTGTTCTGAACAAAGTTAAGCAGGAAAGAATTAGCATGTTTCTCACAGAGTTATTACCTTGATCAGAAATCGGGTAATATAACTGAAGGAGTGTGAATTGGGTAGAGGATGTTATGCAGAAAGAATATTTTGCCTATTACTTTAGACAGTTTTACCAAATATGATGGTTCAGAACAGCTAAAGAGGGCAGGCCTGTTCTTGAAACCTAGGGCTAATGAGGTCCACAAGATCTAGGCAAGTCAGTTTGGTGTAGTGGTGAATGTGCTAAATGAAAGTCATAAGTCAGGAAGTAACTAATGATAAGCAACATTGTGGTATTCTTTGTGTGCAAGCTAGGCCATTATGACTTGCTTAACAACCATGACTTTTTAAAAAAAAAATCTTGGCTTTGTATTACATATAAACACAATTTTTGTCTATATTATACATATATTTTATAGTGTCTCGGATTATAGAAGGATCTCGCACCAAAGTTTGATGAAATCTGAAGTTAACTGCTTTTTTTCACATTATAAACTGCATTTCCTTATGAGCTCTAAGTACCTGTTACTATATATACATAGAAGCCTAATAGACAGAAACCAAAACATTTTACATGTAAAATTGTATGAAAAATAATTTTAGTGTTTTTTGCAGTATTTATATACTATTCTGTTCTCTGAATCTAAAATTCATTCTGCTATGAGATATATTCTATTTTCAACCAGAAGGATCTTTTTGCTGAACTGCCAAAAGAGGGAGATTCAAAGGAAAAAGAGGCACGAATCCCAATAAATGGTAGTAAGATTTTTTTTTATTAAACTTAAAGATTTAATATTTAGCACAAGAAAACTTTGTAGTTCATTTGGGAAATATGTTCTTTTTTTAAAAAAAGTGCATTTAAAATTATATTGATACAAACATGATCTGATCCTAGATGAGGATATATTTAAGCCTCCCAAGTAAAGAATACTGTAGAATGCAGATTTATTTTTCAACTATAAAATGTGATTACCCCACAAAGAGCCTTTCACTGATTCTCTTTTATTATCATGGGATATACATAAACTTTTATCTTCAACACACTTCATTGCCACCTGTTGCATTGGCAACAAATCTTTCATAATTCCCTCAGAGTCATCTTCCTTATGCTCTACATTAGTGACCTCCCCCCAATCTTTTGGCCACCAGGGACCAATTCTGTGGAGAAAAGTTTTTCCGTGGACCAGAGGGGATGTGGTTTTGTGTGCTGCCTGCATACCATACTGCTTTGGTTGTTTGTGTGGCCCGATTGCTGGTATGCCACGGCCCAATGCCAGTCCACAGACCGGGGGTTGGCTGCTGTTCTACACCGTGAGACTTCACT
Source organism: Notechis scutatus (assembly GCF_049901735.1). Classification (NCBI taxonomy): domain Eukaryota; kingdom Metazoa; phylum Chordata; class Lepidosauria; order Squamata; family Elapidae; genus Notechis; species Notechis scutatus. Next base: position 93,024,555 of record NC_142013.1, read on the forward strand.
GTTTCCTCAGCCCTTCTATTCCATTTACCCACAGGTGATAGGCATCATATTAGATAGCACCATATCCACTCCATCAAAGTCCTCAGGCAAAAGGACTCCCAGCAGACATTGTTAGATGTCATCATCTTACACCTATAATATTGTAAAGTGTCACATCTGTAACAATGGAAGCTGCCATCCTTGTGCTCATGAACAGTCAGGAGTAAGGCAGACATATCCTTAAAGGTATAGTGTTCAGAGTTTTGCAGCATAAATTCAACGCCAGAAAAGTAAACACAGATGGCAGAGGCTTCATTTAACTTCTTTATAAACACAAACTCAGACAGAAGCAGACATGTTAACAGGTTCAGAGCAGAACAGCAACTCAGGAGCTGAGAAACAGACATCAGTTTCACTTTAGTTTAGCAAGCAAGCAGAGGAGAGAAGCAGTTTCATTTTCAATAGACAGACTCAGAGCTTAACATAGCTTCAGTGCTGCAGAGCTTAATATAGAGCCATGTCTAGGATACTTCTAGTTTCAGTTTCCAAACAGTCCTCATTGGCTGACTTAGTTACTATGCCTATTCATTGGCTGACCTTGTTACCATGCTCTATTCCAGTTCATGAATATACTCTGACACATAGTTCCAGAAAAGGAAGTTGACTTTAGGATAGTTTCAATTTGATCCCTTTTCTATGCTTTTTAGAACCATCATTAAAAGCAGTAAAGAAAGTTCCTCCTGGAGCAGTTTCTCTCTTTCCAGGTATGGATAGTTAAAAAAAATTGACCAATGATCTGTAAATTTTTTATCTTAACTTACTTAACAGCCCTTGCATGTTTGCAACATTTCTGGAGATTGAATGGCTTTCATCTGGAAATGTTCTGGCATATATAGTTACTGCAATTAATTCTCCAACCATTTAGATCTTATTGCTCTCCTGGGCTAATATAGATGAAGTCTATATTACATGTGTATATTAACACATAATAAAATGGGAATGTTATTGTCTGAAATTTAGGAATTGTGCCTTTGTTCCTGCTTTTACTTTTTTGTAACCATATCAACATTTCTAACTCATATTTCTCTTTTTAAAAACTGGCTTTTTTTGGAAGGAGGCTACACTCCTATCCTTTATTTTTTCCTCATTGGAATTATTAACATTTAATATTTGTTAACATTTCCTCTTCTATTATCTTTTTAAGGAAAGTGTGTCTTTTCCTATTAACTTTTCCTGTTATGAAATTATATTTATTGTTACTCAATATTTTTAACATTAGATTTTTAGAGTCTAGGATACATATTTGAATTCACTCAGTTTTAGTTTCTCTTAACAGAAAAATCAGCATTATATGGTCATTTTTCCCCCAAGTTTCTGTTACTTCCTGTTCCTTCTCTTAAGTATTCTGTAATGGTTAATATCATTAAGCTTCTCTTGCACTTTCTCCACTCTGAGAACTAGAAGGATGTCAGCAACGCAACTTTTCAAAGGACCATGCTTGGCTGATTTTTCCAAATTATCTTTTTCTGTCCACACCAGCAAGGCGGAGCAGCAACCATTTCAGGCAAAATTCTATCAAATGCCTTGGTTAAACATACTTAACAAACCACAGATAGTCCTTGACTTATGACCACAATTGAGCCCAAAATGTTTGTTGCTATGTGAGATATTTGTTAAGTGGATTTTGCTCCATTTTACGACCCTTCCTGCCACGGTTGTTAAGTGAATCGCTGCAGTTGTTAAATGAATCTGGCTTCCCCATTAACTTTGCTTGTCAGAAGGTCACAAAAGAGGACCACATAACCCTGGGACACTGCAACCACCATAAATATGAGTCAGTTGCCAAGCGGCTGAATTTAGATCACATGACCGTGGGGGTGCTTGCAACGGTCGTGTGAAAAATGGTCAGTAACTCACTTTTTTTCAGTGATGTCGTGACTTTAAATTAGCGACTGCCTCAGAATGCAACCATTCATAGTTATTACAAGGATGAAAAAGTAACATTATGACAAATGCCCGCATTTACATCCTCCTTTGCAGAACTGAAAAGCAACGGGAAGCTGAAATAAGATCATAAGAACAAAAATGGCCATGCGATGTTTTATTTAGCACCTGCTTCGTTTAATGACTGAGTTGCTGGTCTCAATTGTGGTTGCTAACAAGGTCTATCTCCAAGGTCCTTTCCAACTCTATTATTCTGCTCTTCTGTTATAACAATAAGGCAGAGGGAAGGAATGAAGAAACCAAAAACTATCATGGTGTACATCTTTTATATCATAGCTGCTGCAGTATATAAAGGCTAAGCAACATGGTTATAAATCCCCAATTTGAAAAGATTCCTATCTTAAATTAATGGTTTAAGGGAGGCTCGCTTTCAACAGTGCCTCATAAGCTAGCAAAATAGTATTGCATATTAGGTAACAAGGAAGCATAAAGCACACTGAAAGCATTCTACCAGGATTTATTATTTATACTTGGAGAAGAATACCTGTTTTGGATTTAAAATCATGTTCTGTTACTCTAAATACTTCCTGCTGGCCAACAGTGGGATTAAAATACTCTTGGTTTAACAGTGCTATAGATCTGAATAAACATTTTCAAGTTTTGTCATTGTTACTTTGGGGAGAACTGTTTTGCTTTAGAAACCTCTTCCTAGAAATATTGTTAAAGAATAAGATGACTTCTAGATAAAATGGTACTGTTCATTGATAAAGAAGTGAAGTATCGGTATATTTGGAAATTGAACAGTGAATTTTATGCCTAATGATTTATAAGGCAAAGTTGGTTTGTTCCAATGAGTTTGAAAATGTTTTTTAAACTAAACAATTTGTAGAACTCCATCTCTAGGTATTAGATGACTATTTTCAAACCCTGTTCATAGGTATAAATGATGTATTTAGTCCTTCTTCAGTTCCACTGGAGGAAGAGAATAAAAAGTTGCCAGAATCAATCACAGATAAATCTTCCAAGCCATATGAAGCTCCTGGTCTGTTTGAGGAAGATGACAACTTTGAATCCAGTAAAAGTAGTAGCATTATACGTAAGTTTCTAAAACTTAAACATGTTAATTCCTTCTCCTTTATCATAATTAAAAGAGCTTAGAATCTCTTTAGGCAATGTATCTTAGTTTGTGATGGTGCCCTTGATAGTGAAATATGAGCTATTTTTCTGTAGTCTCCTGTTAATAATAAGACTTTATTGAATATTACATTTAATTTATATATTTAATGATGTGTGGAAATATTCAGTAAACTATAGTACACAATAAATATTTTAATTATGTGTGAGATCCCTCAATTATTTTTATATACATATGTATGGAGTGTTTTACCAGTATTACTGTTTTATTAATGGACTTCCTCTCTTGCTGATAAATCTGATTCTAAAGTGAATTCTTTGTGTCTTATTTTGAAACAGCCAAATCTTCTATGGATTTCTTTGATGTTGATGGGGATCTATTCAAGGAAAAGCCTGACACTGTCAACATTGCAAAAAATGTAATTTTTCTTTTTGTACAGATTTTTTTTAAAAAAGTGCTACATTGAGGATTAGTTTATAATGACTTGTTTCAGTTTCAACATCCAGTGAACTTAGATATGAATCAATTTAACACTCCCTCCTTCCAAATCCACCAAATATTTTGCAGTTAGTAAAATGCAGATAATGTTGGACCTGCCACAAGTTGAATTTCTAAATCAAAATTATCCTTGATGCCATTTGTTGAGAAAGGCATAGTTTATTTGAGATCAAGTGTATTGCAGTAATGCAAAGCCAGAACTGAAAATTGTGCACCCAAATCGCTAAGTTCTCCTTTTCCCTCTCTTAACTGTCTCTCATTGCTGACCCCAGTGTAACCAATCAGGTTCTGGTAAGATGTTTTCCTAACTGTCCAGCTTACATTTGATACCTTCCAGATTTATTAATATGTATGTGTATTGTGTATTTTTAAGAGTCAACATTCTTCTGCTGAGAAGTTTAAAAATTTAACTCCAACACATTTCACGAGTCAGAAAAACCTATTCTCTGATGATGAGGATTCTGAAGTAAGTTCTTAATCATTCAGTTACAATTAAATATTGCATGTACCACCTCCTTATTGAAATATTGTAGCTAGGAATGACTATGTCTCCTTTGTAATGTTAGCATGATCCCTGAAGGCCACAAGTATAATGAATTGTTATGATTACTGGCCATGGAACTCAGATTATTAAGATTTCTAGACATGGGCTATCTACATTGCACTCAATGTGCAACTCAGTGTAGTTGACTCATTCAACGTATAGTCCCCAACAGAACTACATCTACATGGAAGGAAGGGAGCAGTGGGTTACCCCAAGGTTCCATTTTAGGCCCAGTACTCTTCAACATCATAAACGATTCAGATGAGGGGAAAGAAGAGGAAGATAGGCTCAAGATGCAGATGGATCTCACAGACTTGAACACTGGGCCCTTTCTAACAAAATGAAAAAGTAAGTTTTTATACTTAGGCAAGAAATATCAAATGTACAGATACAGATTAGGTGAAACCTGGCTCAATAGCAATAACTGAGAGAGGGATCTTGGAATTTTAGCGGACAATCATTTAATATGAGCCAGCAATATGCAACAGCATCCAAAAAAGCCAACCAATCCTAAGTTGTATTAACAGGGATAGAATCATGATCCTATGAGGTATTAGTACCATTTTATAAAGCCTTAGCAAGACCATACTTAGAATACTGCATCCAATTTTAGTCACCATATTGTAAAAAAGATTCAAAGACTCTGGAAAGAGTGCAGAAAAAAAGCAACAAAGATGATTAGGAGGCTTGTCTAGTCTAGTGAAAAGAAGGATTGGGGGTGACATGATATTCAAATATTTGAGCCTCAAATATTTAAGCCACAAAGAAGAGCGGGGTCAAACTATTTTCCAAAGCACCTGAGGGCAGGACAAGAAACAATGGATGGAAACTAATGAAGGAGAGAAACAACCTAGAATTAAGGAGAAATTTCCTAACAGCAAAAATAATTAACCAATGGAGGTTTGTCTTCAGAAGTTGAAGGTGCTCCATCAGAAGAGACTTGGCAGCCACTTGCCTGGAATGGTATAGGATCTCCTGCTTGAGGAGCGGATTGGATTAGAAGATCTCCACAGTCCTTTCTAACTCTGTTATCCTGTTAAGTTGAAAAATGTAGGGGAATGTTTCATTATAAACAGTAAGATGAGAGTCCTTTCTTTACTGGGGTGGGGATAAAAGGGCACATGTTGTACTCTAGCACAATCAAATACCTGGTGCAAACTAGAGGCTCACAACCCAAGTCTCTAATGTTTGCCTTGACATGTAACTTGATTAATAGGTTATCAAGTGGAGGAACTGCCCTTTACTTCCTTCCTACTACCTATGCCTGCCAGAGCTCAAAACAGCACCTGACCAACAGGGATTGTGGAAGTTTGTTTCAGGAGTGCTTTCTTTTAACATTATTTCATCTGCTAGATACAGAGTCAATTCTTGGGCTCAATATCTTTACTAAAATGTTTGACAGCATACGGATGTTATTGCAAGAATACTTGTTTAGTCATTACAATTTTGATAGAAAAGCTGTTTAACATAATGATCCTTTTGTCAAGGTTCCAAGTAATACATCCCCAACAAGGAGAACTCCCAGGCAGGCATATTCCTCAAAGAACATTTTATTGGGACATATCAAATTGGTGGAAAACCGGCTCTAAGTTCCCGCCGGGTTTTTTACTCAATTAAAAGTAAAACTTTGTCACTTCCCCCCCAAAAGTTGCTAGTTGACTTAAGTCTCCACCTTTCAAACACCTGCACGAACGTCCTTGATTCCCAAAGGAAAGTATTTTGGCTACAACACCCCAGTTATCTCTACACACCCTCCCTCCCTGCCCCTTAGCTCCAAGTTATGTCAGCCCTGAAGCAATGTGAAGAGAAACCTCCTTATAGGAAAGCTACAGAAAACAGCCTCATATAAGCCAGCATCAGGGTTGACACCTTTGTTATATTTACAAGGACAGAAATTGCCTCAAAGTCATACCCTTTCTTCCATTTACCATTTTGTTGTCTTCTACCATTCAGTTGGCTGCTGAAAATGTTCCAAGAGAGTAAATGCATATATTTAAAAATGCTATACGTGGCTTTTTTTCACACGCAACAGGACTTGTTTTCTTCACGTCCACCTATAGAAGCGAAGAATTCAACTTCATCTACGAAAGTGATGTCAAAAACTGCATTGTCTTTGTTTGAAGATGAGGAAGAAGAGGTATGTAATACCTGAAAAACAACATTTTACTGTAAAGGTTGCTCAGATGACTGTAATAATGAGAATATTCCATTTTTATTCATCTATTTGAAACTTAATAGGTGCTTCCACAAGTCAATTTGCCTAAGAACCAAAAAAACCAAACAAACCCAGATCTAATATAATCTACGATCTTGAATTTTATTTCACAAGCAATAAATTGTTAACATTAAAATACAACAAACTTGTCAAGACCACTAGAGGATGGTTTGAGAGAAAGGAGATGTGAAATTCAAAATACAAACTCACGTGTGCAACAGTCTCATTTTGTACCATCAAAGTAAAGCTTTCCAGAAACACTCTTAATATACATAGTAATTTCAGTTAGGTGTCTTTCTCTCTTTAAAACCATCTTCCTCTGAAGCAACTGTTTTTCTCCGTTTTTTAAATTTATTCTGAGCCACGGTTTTCCTTTCTTCCCCGCAAACCTTGTATTAGATAGCTTGCTCAGCCATAATCTCCTGCTTTCCTGTCCTACTATACGAGAAGTCATCAGTTCAGAAGCAGCAAGCCTGTATTCACTTCAACATAGTCAGGAACAATAAAAATATATTTCTTGACTATTGAGCTGATGCTTCTTTTTAATATCAGCAGCTTATAGAAGTAAAACTGAATTTTTTAAAAAAACAAAAACAAATTTTAATATGAAATATTTCTCATCATAAAAATGCAAAATTAACCGTCAACGTCAAACGTATCTACTGTAGATTTGACAGCAATTGCCCATTGCTGATCTAGGATTGCAGGGCAGACAGTATGGAAATAGTTTATCCTAAACACACAAAGTTTGTTTTAAATCCCCATTTTTCCCTACTGTGAAATATAATGAAACCCTTGGTGGCGATTGGTTTTCCATTGTCCGAAGTAAATTAAATTCTACTTACTTTTTTTTCCAGGACCTCTTTGGATCTGTGCCAAATATATCAAAATCTTCTCAGGAGAGAACAGCCACCTTATTTCTCAGCAGTGATGAAGAGGTACCATGTTCAGAGGTTATTACAATGTGGGTCTGCAACATGAAGCCAAATTTGTTCACTATAGCACCTCGCTTACTATAGAACATTGGTTAGGAATTGTTTACATATTATGATGGCTTCATTTGTTCTACTTCAAGCCTATATAGAATATATGCAGTGCCAAAACAGGCTACTCTGCCCTCTCAAGATGGCCTCAGATATAAGGAATAGGATCCAGAAATAAACATGATAAAAAAAATGGAACATTTGTTATATTAAATACCTTCTGTTATTACAGGGTTGCTTTTTCTTCAGAATGTAGATTATGTGTTCACTAGGAATGTTGAATCAGGGAGGTTGAATTTGTTTTAAATGTGTGTATCATATGATTATAAGAAATTCTGGCCGGTACATAAAGCAACCCAGCAGTAAAAGTAAGTAGCAAAAGATGGCAAAAACTGGGCAACAAGAAACAGATCCAAAATAACCAAAAGCCTGGATGCGAAGTCAACTCTTTTAAGGCCCTTCTAAATACCAGCAAGAAAGAAGCTACACAGATCTCGAGAACCTAATTCAAGAGGGACTTCAACAAAGGCAATGTTCTTCTACAGTCCCAACAAATACCATTGTTTGACTACTGTTGGCATACAAACCTTCTGATTGAATCAGCCAGCAGATACTACGTGAGACAGGCAATCCATCAAGTAACCCAGCCTTAATGCTTATAAGGCTTTATGGGTAAAAACCAACACCTTAAAATCACACCCCCAAAAGCCCACTGAAATCAGGGAAGCTGACCAAGCAGAACTATTATATGGTCATATTGAGGCATGTCCATCACTGACTTTCCCACTCACTTCTGGAAAAGTTAAAACTGCTGAATAGTCTTCTAGGACTACTCTAGCATGTAGAAGATGTTGCAATATGTAGAAAAACTAGGCCACGAGTCACTGAAGGATTTTAGGCATGTTTTATCAGAAAGATCCCTAATTGCAGACTAGTAAAAAGACTTATATTCATAGGTCATATTCATAACTGGCTTTTCTTTAGGATCCCCTAAAACAGGGGCCTCCAGCCCCCGGTCCATCAAACAGCATTGTTTCACGGCATGCGAGAAACTGGGCCGCACAAACAAGCGAAGCCCCATCCACAGGATGAAGGCAGCACATGAAACCATGCACTCTCTGGTCTGTGGAAAAACCTCTCTCTATGGAACCGGTCCCTGGTGCCCAAAAGTTTACCTGCCCCGGGGGGAGGGACTGCTTTAAAGCTACAACTAATATTTCATCTTATTTTGATTTCATGCTCCCAAGAAAAAGCATTTGTCTTCAATAGTGAGATTGGTTTATTTCAGGGTTCCTATGTTACTATTTTGGTGGCATCTTGGTTATTGTGCATTTATTGATGTGCTTTGATTTGAACCTCTGTATCTGAATAATGAATTATTACATAATAATTACATAATAATTGATACATTTTTAGGATCACTGTAATAATAAAAAAGAGGTCAAAGCTACTTCTGAAGGAAGTAAAAAAAAGGAACCCATGAAGTCCGCTTATGGGGCCAGCCAAGCTATTAAGAGAGGCCTCTTTGAAGAAGGAGGAGAAGATGATTTTGCTGTTACTACAAAGGACAGGTAAAAGATTTAGCTACAAGAAAGAAAACAACACGTTCATTTATTAGTACTATATTTTATTTTTTTAAAAAAGATAATTGGCTCAAATTTAGTGACATTGTTTTGTCACTAAATTGTTCTGCATTGTTTTTGGAAACTAGGAATTTTGAACATACTGGGTTTTGGTTTTTTTAGTTTTGCCGCATTTTATGACTTTTCTTGTCACATTGGTTAAGTGAATCACTGCACTTGTTAAATTAATAACATGGTTGTTAAGTGAATCTGGTTTCTCCATTGACTCAAAAGGTTGCAAAAGATGATCACATGACCCTAGGACACTGCAACTGTCATAAGTGTGAGTCTGTTGGCAAGTATCCAGATTTTATCACACGACCATGGAGTTCTGCAACGGTCATAAAGTGTTAAAAATGGTCATAAGTCACTTTTTTCAGTGCCATTGTAACTTTGAGGGATCACTAAATGAACTTTTGTAAGTCAAGGACTACCTATAGTCATTAATAGGGCAACAATCTGAGTGGAACAAGATAACTCTTTAAACATTGTAAGACAAATAGCTGTGCTGTCATAGAGTAAGTAGCCTTGAGCACATGTGCTACATGGGATTCTTTAATCTCTACCAACTGTACTACTACTACTGTAGATTTTCTTCTTGCTTACATCTTTAGTGACTAAAAAAAGTAATTGTTCTCAGTTTATGTTAGTCAAATAATGGCTGGGTTGGGTCAGATTAATACTTGGAAGAGTTAACCAGAGTTCATTAGGGCTGCAAGCTACATGTGAAGTCAGAGAAACATACCAAAAAAAAAGTGAGGAAATACCAATAAAACTGCATGACTATATCCATGTTGTAATCAGGAATTGGAGAGCCAATTTGGTATACTGATTAATACATCAGGCTAGAAATGAGGAGGCTGTAAATGCTACTTCGCCTTAGGCACAAAGCCAGCTAGATGACTCTCAGCTCCAGGAAGAAGGTTATGAGAAACTGCTGCTGAAATCTTGCCCAAAAACCTAAAGAGACTAACCCAGGCAGTCGCCAGGAGTCAACAAAGGCACAAAAAAGAAAAAAAATTCCAGGAATTATTCTTAGTTTGGAGATTTTACAATTAATTAAGTGTATCTTTTCTTTTATGTACACTGAGAGTATTTGCATTGAGACAAATTCCTTGTGTGTTCAGTCACACTTGGCCAATAAAGAACTCTAATGTTCTAGTGTAGACAATATAATATTTACCTGGCTTAGCTCTTAATTTGACCTTATTGATAAAATATTTGTGAAAATTGTTATAAAGAAACAATTACAGAATTCTAGCTATTTACTAAATCTCAGATACATTGTTAAAATATCATTGTAGTAAAAGGTAACAAGGTAATAACAGATCCATCTTGGACTAAACTTTTTTCTTTCTTTCAGCAATAAAAAAACACCTCAGAAAAGTGCTGTTCTGTTTGAAGATGGTACCTTGCACTGTAGCTCTCAACCAACTTTAACCAGCCCTCAACCAGCGTCATCTGATGCACAAACAATAACACTACCTACAGATCAAGTAAGCAGTAATCCAAATTGTGACTTTGTAAACATTAAAGGCTTAGCGCTCTCATTCATATGATACCGACTTTTTGCATAGTGCATCCATCTAATGAGGTTACAGCCAGTTAGATGCATCGAACGAAGATTTGAGGAAAAAGGTGACATTTCTGAAGAATCATTCCTCTTAATAATAAGTCAGTTATGGGATCCCAATCTGGAAAAAGTAGATCATATGTAAGAACAGCAGAGTCTTAAAGCAATGCATCAGATTCTTAAATCTGTTATGAGAATTTGTGGATTAGAATCTACTTTAATCATATACACAATGAAGTGATGAAATCTATTTTATTTGTTTTTACAAATAAGGTGGCAAAGCTATCCCACACAGCTCCTTCCTCCTATTTTCCCTACAACAACAACCCTGTGAGGTGTGTTGGGCTGAGAGAGAGTTGACTTTCATGGCTAAGGTGGGATTTGAACTCACGGTCTCCCACTTTCAAATATGATGCCTTAACCACTTGATCAAACTGGCTCTATCCACAAAATCTTACTATAATACATTCTTCCTTCTTAAAAAATATTACAGATCATGTATCTGATGGGTAACAAATAAAACAGGGATCTTCTAAAACAGTAAATTTTACCACTATCTCATCTAAATTTAAACATCAAATCCCACATCTTTTACTTCTTGGCCAGCAGGAAAATTTCTTGGAAACACATCAGAAGAAATTAGTAGAAAAGAAGGCAGGACCTTCGGAAGAATCCAGTCTGCATCATGGTTATGATTTTGGAGAAGGAGGAAATGTACTTGAGCAACAAAGGAAGGAAAAAGTGAGGAAAAACTTTACATATAATACATATATGTTGTGTATGTTGCGTACCAATGGTGCAAGATTTTATAAAAATCTCAAGATTTTCTCATTGTTCCATATGCATATTATAACCAATTTTAGCCCATTTTATCATACATTATCTCACTTCTGTTTCAAATTTCAGTAAATGTTTTATTTCAACAGTTACGTGTTCATTTGTACACAATTCTATTTCAATTCTATTTATCTTATGCTGTTCAAAACCATGAAGTACATTTTTCTACTCTGAACCTTTCTGATAGTTGTACATAAGAAAATGATTTCACGGGTATATCCCTCTGCCACCAGTTTTATTTTATTTTAAATTCCCCTTGACAAAATTCTAATTCTAATTTGACTGTGGCAAAAGAAAGCAAAGGTAGTACCAATAGTAATAGACAGGTGAAATCCCAAAACAATGGAGCATCATTTGAACACCATCAGCATTGACTAATCCCCATCAGTCAATTGCAAAAGCCAGCTTTATTCAGAACAGCTTACATCATGCGACAATATCTGTAACACCATCAAACATCCACATCTGCTTATCCCAAGTCCTTGGGAAGGACTCAATAAGCAGACAAAAATGTTAAATCCATTCTGAACATCTGGCTGACTGTGCATCAAACCATAATAATGTTCCAGCATGAGCCCTTTCAGTCCTGACAAGAACCATCCTGACAACTCCAGTGACAAAAAGGTTGACATATCACATGACATGAAGAATAAAGTGCCTTATTGGACTGAGGTTCCCTAACCCTGGATTACCAAATCAATTGTGGTATAAAATCGAGCTATTTAATCCATTTGTCACTGGCCCGAACAATAACTTCTGTCTGTGAACTTCCAGCTCTTTTTGGAGAAAGATGCCAAGAAAAAGATGAGAAGTGTATTCAGTTTGTTTGAGGACGAGGAGAAAAACGAAGTTATGGATTCTAGTAAGACTAAACAGATTGGAATGGGGAAGGTGAGTAACATGCGGGGGTGGAACAGTACAACTCACAGTGGCCATGTGGGCATGAAGGAATGGGCGCAGATGGGTTGACGCATAAGACTCGGTATGACCAGGTGGGCGTGAATGGCTGGGCGTGACCAGGTCAGCATGGAACATATCACCCCAGCCCCTGGACTTGAGAACAACTTGATGCCCCACCAGCTTCTTGCCTCCCTGAATTGCTGGCAGCCAAGCACGTCCCTCCTGGAGCCCATGCTGGATCCTGGTGGTAGTCAATCCACTGCTTCCCCCAGAAAAATCTTCCTTTCAGATCATGGGAGGGGAGGGTTTGAAATTGCTCAAATCTCCAGCTGCATTAAAAGCTCTGAGGTGATGCTGGCACTCTTGTAGCCTTACCAGGACGAAAGCAAAAAAAAAAGTGAGGGTCAATACTTTCCATGTATTTGCTACTGTGCTGTGCAGAGTGGGAGGCCACATGGTCAAAGTCCCCCCTTTTTTTGCCTGTGTACCCCCTTCAGGAGTATTTTACAGGGGTGGGGGCTGCAACCGGTTTAACCAGTTTTGTGAGCGCGCGCGCAGCATTCAATAAACACCTATTTGAACCTCTCCAGCTCACCTTCTAGCCTTCCCCAGTAAAGTAGAACAGAGGCGTGGTAATCCACTTTGCCGTGTGAATCAGCTGAGCTGCAAAAGAAGGAAATGTAAGACAGGATCACGCAGGGGCGGGTAGGCGGGGCCGACGGATTGTCGTTTGTAAGGATTGCTAGAACCGGTCCGAACCTGCAGCAGCCCACCACTGGTACTTTAGCATGGGCTCCAGGAGGCACACTTTGCTGCCAGTGGTTCAGGGAGGCAAGGAGCTGGTGGAACATCAAGTTGTCCCCACATTCGGTTGGCCTGGGTGACTTGTTGCTGACCTGGCGGCACCCAGCCATCTATACCCACCTATCAACTCCCACCTGCCCTTAGCCCCCCATCCATGCCCACTTGGTCATGCCAAGTCATCTTCACTGAATCATCCATGTCAATCCAGCTGTGCTCACTCCTTCGCATCCACCCACCCATCCATGCTCACCTGGCTGCTGTGAGTCAACATAGACCCTGCAGGGGATACTCAAAATATCTAACGTGCCTTCTCTGTTATCAGTTTGTAGGACAAGTTAAATTTTTTTAGTCCGGAATAGATTTAGGAGTTATAGTACAGTGGAACCTCCTGTTCACAACCAAATCGGGTTCTGACCCAAAAATCCACTCGATTTTTGAGTCGGGTCACAATTCAAAAATCGGGTGGCAAACAAACCTGGCCGTGGCAGATTCCCTTGCCGCAGTGATTTACCCTTCCGTGCATGCGCAGTCTGTCATGCTTCTGGTCACGACCAAATCAGGTTGCGACCATAGTCTATACTGGTATCACTCCACTTTCCCCCCCAAAGAATCCCAATTTGCTATAAAATATGTTAAAACTGACAACATCTTTCTTACTATTTTGTAATCCTTTTCTTTCTTGTATCTCCATTCTGGGAGGGAAGGAAATACATCAGGCACAGGAAAGATTGCCTAAAGAGATCACTTCCCTCACTTTCTCCCCTCCCAGTTTGAGCATTTTCTACTCTGCAAGGGAGAAAAACAGAAGCAATCTCTTTAATTAGTTTCTCCTGTGCTTGACTTGTTTTTTCTTCTTTACCCCTCTTCCACAGCAGAGAGATTGGAGAGGAAGAGATTACAGAACACTAAGCAGGCATACAGTAATGAATACACACACTGCCTGTACCAATGTATTGTTTTCCTCCATTGTGTACCTGCTTACTCCCTTGTAATCCCTTCCTCTCCAATGTCTGAAAGTACAAACATTAATTCCTTCTTTCTAATTATCTCAGCACCTGAGTGAATATCCCAAAGAGTAGGAAAATGCAGAAAACAAAAGTCGAGTTGTAGTCATGCCATTTCACTCTCAGCATCTGCTTCGCTTAACAACAGAACTGCTGATCCTAATTGTGGTCACTAAATAAGCACTACTTATCTGTTGCCCACCATACAACATGAGTGGGCTGGGTTATTTTTGCATACAGATGAATTCCTCAGCAAATAACTGATCTGCTCTAACTGTTACATTTTATTATTAGTTTTTGACACGGTGTTTTGAAAACAATTCAATGGTTTTTTTTTTCCAGCCTTCAGAGAAGAGCACAGGTGTGTTTCAAGATGAAGAACTTCTCTTCAGCCGTAAACTGCAAGAAGACAATGATCCTGAAGTTGACCTTTTTGATAACAAAACAGGGGTCAGTCAATAGTAAATGCTTTCACTTTTTGTTTACGGATTGGTTTATTTCCAAGTTGTTAAATAACAAGCAAAAGTTGGACATTTCTGTTGATTCAATAGATTGCATATAAGCTTTAAAAAGTGTTATAAAGGATCTGCTAATTGACATAAAGGAGTTATAAGTAATTATAAGGATGGAATATGACAGCGTAGGAAGCTATGGATCTCCAAATACTGCTAAATGACAACTCTAGCAACCCAGACAGCAGAGAAGCAGAGGGAATATAAACTTGAAATAGGCATGTAACTTACTTCTTAAAAGTGAACAGGTGGATGTAATTCTTTTTACACAGTAGGTCACTTCATCATTGCAGGACTCACTTCTGATGGTAAGAAGTACATACGAAATGCCTTTTTATCTCTAGTTGTAAGTTAGATTGTGGCAACTCAGCTTGTGAACCACAATCTGATACTACCTTCCTATAAAATTAGTGATTTGTTAGAAACAAGTAAAAAGTATTTAGGAAATAGTTATTTGTTTACCCTATGTATATGATAGATATGTATATTTCTGCTTCCACTTCAGATTTCAAGCCCTAAAGCAAAATCCTCATCTGGAGAATGGCTGTTTGGGACTGATGACAGCGCCGATGACGGTCTCTTTAGCAATTCTGCCGCAAAGCCTTTGGTACTTATCATGTTGTAATGAATATTTGAAAAAGCCTCAGATGTTGCTTTTTGTTTGGATTGAGATTGTTTAAACCAGATAATAGAGGTATGCAAATTATTCTGAGTTCTGAGTGATCTACAGTTGGAACAAAACATTTTTGCCCTCCTTTCAAGACCACCACTGCTGCTTGGCTCTCAAAACATTTGTTACACTACAGTTTACAATGAAAGATCTTCCTAAGAGCAGACTAATGAATACATAAAGGTAAAGGTTCCCCTCGCACATATGTGCTTGTCATTTCCGGCTCTAGGGGGCGGTGCTCATCTCCATTACAAAGCCAAAGCACCAGCACTGTCTGAAGATGTTTCCGTGGTCATGTGGCCGGCATGACTAAATGCCAAAGGCACATGGAACACTGTTACCTTCCCACCAAAGGTGGTCCCTATTTTTCTACTTGCATTTTACATGCTTTCGAACTGCTAGGTTGGCAGAAGCTGGGACAAGTAACGGGAGCTCACTCTGTTACGCGGCACTAGGGATTCAAACCTTTCTAATCGACAAGCTCAGCGTCTTAGCCAATGAGCCACCGCGTCCCTTAATGAATACAAAGTCAGGGATAATTGCCAGATGCAACATGTTACTTTGAAGAACCTTCTGAGATGGCCATAAGGATCTTTTTGCTACTTTTGACATGCAACACTATAGTGTTTTCTTTTTGTTTAAAATATTTTGTTACTTCTGAGTAATTTACATACTCACACATACGCACAGAAAGAAATTGAGAGTAATAGTATAGAATATAAGTAGTATTGCATCAGGGTCCAGGAGTGTTACATAAAGTTTCTTCAGAACCTAAACTTGCAACTTTAAATATGGCAAACAAAAGTCACAAATGGTTTACATAATGCCAAAAGGCTTCAGGCTGACTGGCATTTTTTTACATTTTACAATTCAACTTTATTTGAAAAGAAAAAAAACAAAAGCTGAGTGGTGAGATGAAATTGTAGGTCAATATCCTTTTTTCTTAATTTGACATGTTTTTACCTCTAACCATGTAAAAGTTTAAGCCGACGTATATTTGGAATAAATAGTATTGATTTTACCATGTTTATAATGTTTAGACTTGATAAATTCAGTATACTAAAACAAATTAAGTTGATTTTAAATTATTTTAAGAGAATGCATAATTCTGTTTTTGTAGTTATAACTCTTGTTTCAGAGCAAGATACATATTTCATTTTTTAAATGTTAATGACATTGGCAACTTGTAACTGCTTTCATAACTAACATAAAGCACAACCTTGCTTTTTTAATGTTACTTTAATTTTATTTTTTGGAAGGTACCAGAAAAGAAAACGATAATAAAGAAAGACAGCCCCGTTTTGCCCTTGGAAAAAGATAGTAAAGTTCTGCAGAATAATCAACATGACAAACAAGGAGAATCAAAAATCCAGGCCACTGAGGTTTGTAAAATACAATTTTTAATTACAGGTTTGAATATATGAAAATTACGTATCTTAACAAGGAAAGGCATTTGAATTTTCCATACCCATTAGTAAGTAAGGTATAAGTATCTTCAGATGGAAACACACGCACACCAATTGTACTGTTTCCATTTTGCAATGCAGTTTGGAGTAGAAATGGTAAACCAATAGTAAGTTTAGACCAATTCCATTCGCTATACCTCCCTGTATCTTTCTATCCTTGAAAAATTTCCTTACTTCAATTGCATTCATGTCTCTTCATGGATTGTTTTTCTTTGCATTTCAATTATCTTTTCTGTGCTTCAGTAATTCCATCACCATGATTACTTCTTCATCTTCCCTTTCCTCTTAATTCATTCACTTTCCTTTCATATAATTGTTTTGCAGTGTGGGGCTCACTCAGTTCTTTTGGGTGACCAAAATAATACCAGCACTGTACATTCATATTGATCACTTGCTTTTTAATTTTCATTCATGCATCAGCTATTTTCATTATTCTATTTGTTTTTTTTCTTACTTGTAGTATACATTGCACTCCTCTGAATCTGTTTTCACCCCTCAGTCTTTCTGGAAATGTAGTACCTAGAATTGGACAGGTGTAGCCTCACTAATGCTGGCTAGAAAGAAGGAAGCCTCTTTGGTATGATGCTTCTTATACAGTCCAGAACTGCATGAATTATTCTAGTCACACTCTTCTGATTCATGTTCAGCTTCTTGTCAATGAAGCTTGTTCTTTTCAAGTACATTGTAGAGAACAAAAGAGATGACATTGATAAAAACATGCAAACCATTACCTAAGCAAAATGGTCTGAAGTGTTGTTTAAGCGCTGAGAAACAAGATTATATTCAGAAGCAGCAGGGTTATGTTAGCCTATCTTAATAAGTCTACCTAATCGGGCTGACAGTTTCCAACCCATAAAAGTCATATCTTGAATATATAGATAGATCTCACTTACCAACTGTCTTGTGCCACAACTGTTCAAAATTACAATAGTTGGGGGAAAAACCAACAACTTTGTAACCAAAGTATTGAACCCTTCACAACAATGTTTATATATCTAAGATTTCACTGAAACTGGCAAGGTAAAAGTTTCTGCAAATAAAACATTGTAAATGCAATACCAGGCACTATGCCAAGTACAATATGGATAATGGTGATTATGGCAGAAAGTTTCTACTGAGACATGTACCATTTAACAGCAGCATCCTACAATATAGCACTTCTCAAAGTTTCCTTTTTCAGAGATGTGCTCACTCAAGTGAGATTTTTGCCCTGAGTTTATGTTTTTTAGGTACATTTTATCTTCCCTTTCTTTCTGACCTTTTACCCTCTCTTTTTCTCTCTCTTTCTCTCTCCATCCACTCTAGAAACAGGTTTCTAGATAAAACTTAAGAACTGTCCAGTTAAAAGCACTGTGGCAAGTCATCCTTTCTGTACTTATTTAATATTAAGGTCATTTTGCATTGCCACCTCCTTTTTTACTGATCCCTCTTGAATTTTTTCCCCAAATGTGTATTTGCTTGACCTGCTGCCAAATAATAAATTTTATTTTACTTTGTAAGGGAGAATTGGAAATTCACCCAAAAGATAAACCGTACAAGAAAACTACTGTGAAACCACCATTAAAGGGACCGTCTCACTTACCTGATGACACAAAGCATACCAAAGTAGCTTCAATAAGAAATACCACAGAGCTGGGAGTTAGTTTTGATAATCCTATGAAAGCCAGCACACTGCAAAATGTCAACAAGGTAATTTGGTAATGAAAAACCTTTATAAAGATGATTATTTTAATGAACGCCATAGGACTCATTTTAGTTGCTCAATGGTGTCAAAGTATTTACTAATGTAGGAAAAAATGTAGTGAATGTATAAGCATTCTCTTTTCCACATTTTCACAGGGAAAGGAACGAAATATTATATTCAACATAGTATGGTTAATTTAAATTGAATAGTGAGCAGAGGAGAAAGAATTATTAGGATAGGCTATTCACCTTAACAAAGAAATGCTTTTCTTAAGAAGAGAATTTTTGAAGACTTCTCTCATTTAAAAACTACCTGAAATTTAAAGGAGAAATTGTGAAGAAAAGTACTTCACTCTAGGTCCCCTTCAGTTATTCTGTTCTGATGTATAGCCTTATTTAGATGGATTTTTTCCTCTCTTGCCTAAAGGTAATAAATACCAATTTCAAATTAGTAGTGCTTCTTTTAAAAATGTGGCATTGCCTGCTCTTACTGCTTGTTAATTTGTACTGTTTCTTACTTTGCATCCTTATAAACTCAAATTATAGGGAAGAATCAAAGTGAGTGGGAATCGAAGGCCCCCAACCAGACCTGCCAGGCGATTAGCTGTTGAAGAACTTGACAAAAATGAAATAAATACTGCAGAGAACAAATGTTTGCCTATCTTAAAAGGAAACTCTGGGCCGCCAACTATATTACATCATAGCAAACTGCATAGAAAGAAAAATTCCGAAAAAGCTTGCTTGGTTCCATCAGCCAACAGCAGCAACCAACCCAATGAGTCAAAATGTAGCCCTCTTTTAAAATCAACAGCCTATTCCGATCTCTTCGAATCTAACAACCTTTCCACCAAGGATAGCAACTCTAAAGCAACACTGGAAGCTAAGGGCATTGTAAGCCAGGCTGCAAAAAATGAGGAGCTGTTTCCTGCAGCACAAGAGGGTACAAGTTGTGATGACCTCTTTCACTCTAGAAAGACATTAAGGAAATTAAGTCCGGTCCCTTTCCCGGAGGAAGAACAGGATGTCTTCATCACTAGTAAGAAAACTGTGAAGAGAAAAGAACAGCAGCTCCCATCTCAGTCACATCAAAGTTTCGCAATCCAAGACATTTTTGAGGTAATTTTCGAAAGTTTTTCTCTTCAGGCTTGGATTCTTCTGACTTTATATTGTGCTGTTTTTGTTTATTTCACAGGCATTAGAGTGATGGGGGAAACAACTTGGGTTGAATGCAATTCGTTTAAATGGTAACCAAAAAGTGAATAAGGAAAGATGGGCTGGATTTGGAATTTTTGATTTCATTAGCATTCTTATGATAGGCTGACCCTTTGGATGACCTCTCCAGTTGTGTTAAATTATTTTTAAAAAATCTCTAAGCAGTGCCTGAAACTGTCTTGAATAGGACACAGATAATCTGCTTCTTCTGACCACATATTCAATATTGTTTCCTAAAAAAAGAAAGGTTAGAGATTATCAGAGTTGGATTCAGAGAAGATACCTTGAGGGGGCATACTGCAGTCTGCCTCAAGGCTGCAGACTTAAAGCCTTATCCAAAGGGAAGGCATTGACAATCTCCTGAATCCAGTTTGTCCAGTACTCCTTGAAGGATCCAGGATCCAGCATTGGTCAAGCTTAAAAATGGCAGGGATCATGTTAGATGTCCTGTCCACTTCTCAAAATTCATAGGCCAAAAAGATTTCCAGCTAACAGTCAGATATACCTGCTGTTCACTCATGAGAAATCAAGTCTTATCGATGACTAAAAATGCATAAAAATGAACTTGTGATTTATACTTTTAATGATTAAATAGAATAAATTATAAAAAGAGTAATATGTAATAATATTGGGAGCCACTTCTTTTTCCTTTTTTCCTTTTTTTCAACTTATTTTTATTTCTTACACTTCTTGCTTTTTCTTTGATTTCGTTCTCTTTCTTCTCTTTCCTTACTTTGTATTACTTTGTGTTAGTTTTAATCTTAAATGATGTGTTTGTGGGATGAGGAATTAAAGGAACTAAATTCAATGAATTTTATGGAACTATATCTGGCAGGCTGAAGAGATGATATTCTTATTTACTACTCATATTCCTAAAAACTTCCCAAGTTTCAAATTAGAATAATTCATATTCAAATTTATAACCACATAGAACTAGCTGCTTAGCAGAACTTATTTTTGGATCAATTTTGCAGAAAATGAGAGCTACTAGTATTTTATTTTACAAGCACTAACCAGAGAAAATATATGCCTTTATATACAGTATATCATTTTTAT
This sequence comes from Notechis scutatus, assembly GCF_049901735.1. NCBI lineage: Eukaryota > Metazoa > Chordata > Lepidosauria > Squamata > Elapidae > Notechis > Notechis scutatus. Next base: position 93,045,192 of record NC_142013.1, read on the forward strand.
ACTCAGTAATCCTTTTCTTTATTCAAGGATGATATATTTGCAGTAGAAACTGTTAAGCTGCCAGACAAAGCAAAAGAGGTAGAAGTCAACTTGTTTGATGATGATGTTGATATTTTTGCTGATCTTGCTGTAAAATCAAAGGAAAAGAGTACCAGAAAGAAGATAGAAGCTGTATCTATATTTGATGAGGACACAGGTAAAAAAAACCAAGTATTTATAGAAAGTTCTGCAATTCACTGACAAATATATTTCTATAGAAATATGTTAAGAATTAGGTAATGATTTTGCAAATTAAAAAAAAATACAAAACTGCCTGCCTTTGGATTTGGAGAATTGGGGAATGTCAGAATATTTAATATATTTCTTCAGATATGCAGAAGGATCATGACTAATCCTATTTTTTGTTAGAAATGTTGAGCCTCGATAGGAAGAGACTATCTTCCATGAAGGAAGAGTAGGATATATGTCAAGAAAGAGGTGGAAAAACACTTGTGCTTCAGGAACCTAATAGGGCTTGTTCTCTTAATAGTATTGGTTCAAACTAGATTTCACAGTCTATCTTTGAAATTCAAATTTTTGAAAATTCATATTCTATCCAGTGGGGGGGTTGTGATTATTGAGATTGTAGCACTTTGTTAAAGCATTTTCAGTTAAATCAAAAGGCAACCATGGCAAGAATGACTACATCTATGGCACATTGTCTTTCTTGGTATAGCTAACTTCTGCTTTGGCATGGTAGAGGTTACACTTATCAGAAAACACGCCAGGACAAATACTATATTTGATTTTAAGTCAATGTAGATAGTATGATACTCTTAACACATTTAATAGTTGTATTTTTCAGTACATTAGAAATTAAAATTGGAGGCACTACTTTGAAGGGGCTCCACTCAGTCCTTTCAAGGCTTTTGAGTCTCCTGCACCCTTGAGTCCTTTCAATTCAATCAGCACCAGGATTTCCCACGTCTGTTATTTCAGACCTACCACATGTTGCGAGCAATGCATTATTGATGCCTTTGCAAAGAATGTGCCTAGGATTCAGCAGATTTTTTTAATCAACATCCTTCCCTGTACTCCTGTTAATATAAATATAATTCATCATTTTCTTTTTTTAAAAAAGTCTATGAAACAGTTCTGGTACATATCCACATTTTTCTCCCTCTCTCTAGATGATATCTTCTCCCCCACTAGTCAATCTAAGACATCAACAAAAAAGACCACCTTTCAGTCAGTCTCGGGACGTAAGAACAGTGAACCTAGAACAGCAAGCACTTTTGATGACCCTCTCAATGCATTCCAAGAGCACTAATAAAGAGACTGCTGGACAATTTATTTTCAATTTGTCACTGAATGCAAATTCCTTTATTTTCTAATCAAATACTTGGTGTGACAAAACAGAATATTCCTGGACTCATTCACTTATCTATTTTACACCATGTGACATTTTTTAAAAAAATGTTATAAAAGCTATTTGAGCAAACAATAACTGTCCTAATCAGCTTGTTACTGGTAATGTAGTATGCATATGTATATAGTATAAATCAAAATTACAGAACATTTAATGTTGATAAATGGCATTTACAAAATCAGTATTTTCTGATCTATATTGTAAGCAAATTCACTTTCTGGAATTAAGTTTATGATCATAACTCATGATTATGAGAATCTGAATTCTCCTTTTGGATATATTCTTGATCACTGATAAAGATTATTTCATTTTGCTGGAAGGGATGGGATTAGATGGAATGGGGTTCTTCACTATCATATATACTTACAGATAAGCCCTTTCTTCAATAAGGTAACACTTTTTTTTAAACCACAGTATAGTTTAAAAAGATGTCATCAGTGAATGAGCTGTCCTATATTTTTTGTTTTGGTAAAAAAAGTTTAAGGTCTGCCTATCTGCAGATGGGTTTACATGCAAGTATATATGGGAAATACATGTACTTTAAAAAAGAATAGTGTATACATTCACAGATAACCCAATTTGTGGATGAGCCGAACCCAATTTTTTATGTGCATTTTGGTACTCAACATTTTTGGCTTATCTGTCAGTATGTACAATATTAAAATACCTCTAATCTGGTTTCAGTTATTTATATCATATATGCTTCAACTGTTCACTATTTTTCTTTCCCTTCTCGATACATACCCTCATTACCAATTCTGGTGAGCAATTTTAGCCTGAAAATTATCTTAAATGTATGGGATTGCTTAAAATTAACTGTCAAAAACTGGGAGTAATCATTGATTTGGACTATATCAGAATTCTGTTCATGTTGAATCTCAGTTTACCTTAATATAGTATCACCACCAGGCAGTGATAAAAATGCATATTTTGGGTTGAATGTACTGTTCACACCTATTATTGGATACTGTTTCATGTCAAATACAATGCATTTTCTCCACTATTCGGTCTGTTCAAAAAGCAGGGTATGTGCATTCAAATAGTTCTTTGAAGGAAAAGAAGTATGATTTAATCATTGAATTGATTGGATGAATAACACTTAAAAGGCTGCAATGACAAGTTGTTACAGTGGCTTACATCTGAAGTTCTTGCAGTTGTAGAAAACTAATAAGTTGGGTCCATCTATGTGTAACCCTAAATCCCCACAATGTAGCATTTAACTTTTATTCCTGAAACCCTTTCCTTGTGAGAAAGAACAGTATAAAATAAAATTAATAAATGCAAGTTATTGTATGACACTCTCTGATTCAGTGAGGATAGGTGGGTTTGGTGAGTGTCATAACTACTGTCCTGGAAGAAACCCAGAGCATCCAGGAGCACATCAGTAAGATAACACCCAAAGATGAACTGCTGAGATTAAGCGGAGATGCCATGGAAAGACAAAACCCTGCATGGGATGTACCATTGACAGACAGCTGAGGTGACAGAGAAGCCAGGCACTGAAATGGACCCGTCTCTCTCCAGCAGTTGCCCAGCCCACCAGAGGAAAGGCTGGCATCTACCGGCACTTAAACATGGCAGCATTCCAGATTTCTGAAGTTTGGTAAGAAAAGTGGGAGTGTCCTATACATGGGGGCATCTTATAGATGGAAAAATATGGTAGAATTCTACCGAATCTGTTTCAGTAGAAACATGGAATTAACTAATGTTGCTTAAATAGATTGTTAACCAAATTTTCACTTAATAGCATCAATTCCAATTTGGACCACTTACAATAGAATATCCCGTTATTTTACTAAAGGGATCTATTATTTGCACCAACACTACAGTGAGGTATCGTCTGCAAATAAAATCAGTTTGTTTGACTAAATTACATACTACCCTGTAAATCTCCCTAAGTTGTCTAAAAGTACAAGCCAAGGATTCCACGCACATATTAAAAATCAAGGATAAAAGTGGCATCCTTGCTTACTTCCTCTAAATGAGAAAGCAGCAGAAAGCATACCATTAATCTTATTTTAGATGTGTGCTAATCATATAGTAGCTTGTTCCATTTTATAAATTTCAACCAAAAAATAAATAAATCCAAACCTTTATCGTACAGCAAACGTACTGTATTGTACATATTTTGCCAAAAGCTTTTTCAGCATCTTAACAATAAGATTACAAATTGGCTTTCATCTTTATTCAAGTTATTAAATCTGTTTTTAATCTAATGTTGTTCTGGTGCCTGCCTATTTCTTAAAAGTCCCGTAATAAAATATATCTTGCTGTAATCTTGTTTGCTAGCAATGCCATTAAGATCTCCATTTCAATATGAATTAATGAGATAGGAGATTGGCACATTAGGTATAATTTTACCTGCTATAATACACATTACATTAATACTTTATATGTGTAACATCCACATTAATATGATCCAACTATTTACAACTAATACACAATTGTTTTCAAGATTTGTAAACTACCCAGTTTAACACCACTTTGGTAATATATGTCCTGGTACATATTAAAGACACTCTCTTTTTTTACAGCCTGCTTACATTATCTTGCATGCTGTCTGCAATGCTTAATTTGAAAATCTGTGGGGACACTCAATAGTTTCAACACGTATTTTTAACTTGAGCATTCTATTATAGGTAGTCCTCATCTTATGACAATTGAGCCCAAAATTTCTGTTGCTGACAGTTGTGAGTTTTGTTCCACTTTACCAGCTTTCTTGCCAGAATTGTGAATCACTGCAGTTAGGTTTGTAACATGGTTGTTAAGTGAATCTGTCTTCCCCATTGCCTTTGCCACAAAAGGTGATCACATGACCCTGGGACACTGTATCATAAATGTAAGCCAACTGCCAAACATCTGAATTTTGATCAGTGATCGTGGAGATGCTGCAACAGTCGTGTGAAAAATGGTCATGTCACTTTTTTCAGTACCGTTGTAATTGAATGGTCAGTAAAAAGGGCTGCAAGTCGAGGACTACCTATATTCTGTTAAAACTCTGAAGATATAAAAAGATATATAAAAGGATTAATATTAATATTCTGGATAAGAAATGGTCTAACCTGATCAATATTAGATCATTTCTGATCTCCTTTTGTTAATATATTGGGTAACAAATTTCAGTTATACTGTATACATATTAGAGTTTTATGTTAGGGACATTCTTAAAACTGTACATTTTAACATCTGGTTTTTGTACAATATGCAAGATGCTCTACATCCACTGAGATCATAGTATTTTTACAAGATTTGGACACTTTTTTTAAGCATTGAATTTCTGTTTTATCTAATAACTTTAAAAAGTGCCCAGTGCACTGCTGTCCATAAGATTCCCCTGCGATTTCTATATTCAGTTTGCAAAATGGAAGTGGTTTTCATTCACACCTGCAGGCACTTTCCAGGGATCTAAGCTGAAGTATCATTGAGGCTCAGTATTTTGGGTGCTTGAAGTAGCTGAGAAGCAATGGACCAGGGTCGACAGAGAGAATGGAATGGAAAGGAATAGAGAATAGCTGCAAAGCATAACAGTAAGAGTTGAAAGGGACCTTTGAGGTCTTCTAGTCCAACCCCGTTCAGGCAGGAGACCCTCTACCATTTCAGAGAAATGGTTATCCAATCTCTTCTTTAAAACTTTCAGTGCTGGAGCATTCACAACTTCTGGAGGCAAGTTGTTCCACTGATTAATTGTTCTGTCAGGAAATTTCTCCTTAGTTCTAGGTTGCTTCTCTCCTTGATTAGTTTCCACCCATTGCTTCTTGTCCTGCCCTCAGGTGCTTTGGAGAATAGCTTGACTCCCTCTTCTTTGTGGCAACCCTGAGATATTGGAACATTGCTATCATGTCTCCCCCTAGTCCTTCTTTTCATTAGACCAATGGTGGCTTTTTGTGTTGTCCCCCTGCGCCTGTGTGCCCTGCATCTCTGCACCTGCACGTCTCTTTGCATGTGCACGTGTCTCCCGCACACCTTCCATGCATGCAAGCCAGATACCCGACAATCAGCTGTCAGGCAGTGGCGGCATGCACGCATGTGCAGTGAGGCTCTTCCGGGCAAGCTCTCGTGTGCCAGGGGAAATGGCTCTGCGTGCCACTTCCTGCAGGCATGCTGTAGGTTCACCATCATGGGACTAGACATAGCCAGTTCCTACAACAGTTCTTAATACGTTTTAGCCTCCAGTCCACTAATCATCTTTGTTGCTCTTCTCTGCACCCTTTCTAGAGTCTCAACTGGATGCAGGATTCCAAGCGTGGCCTTACCAAGGCCTTATAAAGTGGCATCAACCTTGATTTTTCTATCCCTGTCTTTATGCAGCCTAGAACTCTGTTGTTTTTTTTGGCAGCTGCAGCACATATTGCCGCCTCATCTTTTCATTAAACCAGGTGGCTGGAAAAAAAACCTTAAAAAATCGGACGAGCAGCCATCCGGGTAGCCGAATTGGCGGTCGCCCATATTTGGGCAGGCACGGGGTCTCGAGACCCCTTGAGGATTACCGACGAACAAATGAAGGGTGAAAGGCCTCCCGGGCCTAAGAAGGCGTGGGGGGGCGGGGGGGATGGCACCGCATTCCAGTACAGCAATTGCCCGGCGAAGCGTTGCCTCAGTTGAGGCGCCTAACCAACCAACGCCCCCTCACAGCTCCTGCTGCTGCTGCCGCCGCCCCTTCCCGCCATTTTCCGAGCCGCGCAAGGATCAGAGCCCCGCATCTCTAAGCAACCGGACTCGCCCGTTTATCGCGTCACAAAGAGCGGGAGGACGGGTTAAGGCGCCTCCCCTTCGCCGTCGGGCGGAGGGAACGGGCCCTCCCGTGGGGCTGAATGTCTTCCGTTCGCCATCGTCTTCTCCGCTCCATGGCTGCCTCGGCAGCTCCTTGAAAGGGGGGAGGCGACGCGTCGGCCCCTCCCGCGGGGCCCTGAGTGGCGGGAAAAACGGCAGGTGAGGAGGACGGGTCTCCACACCTGGCCGCCTCTGAGAGGGGGGTGGAAAGCAGGCGAGGCCGCGCCCGCCCGTTTCTCCTCTATTCCCCCTCAGCGTTCCCCAAGAGCCCCCGGCAGGCATCGTGGCCCGATCAAAGCTTCAATGGAGGCTCCGAAGTGGGGCCTGTTACCTTTCTTGGCCTGGGAGTTAGAGGGAGGTCGCTTTCTTCCCTTCGGGGCGAGCTGGAAAATGGAGAGCGAAGGGCCTGCTGGCAAAACCAGGGCCGGAACTGGCCGAAAACCAGCCCTGTAAAGGACAGTTAGTTACCTTCGGCGCTTCCATCTTAAGGCTTTTTGTTTCTGGCGTCCTCTTTATGTGTTTCCTGGGTCTTTTTCCCGCCCTGAGAATAAGGGACGGAAAGGGGCGCAACTACCGAGTTTTGATTTCCCCGATCCTGTGGGGAAAAGCGAGTTGCCGGCTTGCCTTTTTTTTCTTCTCCAAATGGAGTCGGCACCTTGGATTAAATATTAGCATTGGGGGTTCTACCAAGAAGGCTCTTACTTATTCTGCACCTTAGCCTGTTTTAACCTAACCTTAACCTAATTGTAGATGGGCGACTTGGAGGATTGAGTAGTTGAGTAAGAAACGGCCCTGTTCTTTTGCTTGATAGTTGTGTCCACTCAAACATTGGAGCTTAGTTTCTTTTATTTTTCAGTGTGGCATATCCAGTAGTGATGATAAAGAACATAAGTAACTTTTCGTAGTGCACAGGGTTAATATACAGGTAGTCCTTGATTTACAACAGTTCATTCAGTGACGGTTCAAAGTTACACCAGTGCTTGAAAAACTGACATGACTCTTTTTCACAGTTCCGACTTTTGCAGCATCCCCATAATCAGGTGATTAAAATTCAGATGCTTGGCAACTGGTTCATGTTTATGACCATTGCTTGTGTCCCAAGGTCATCTAACCTGACCAGCAAAGTCAATGGGGAAACCAGATTCACTTAACACCCAGATTACTAATATATCAACTGCAGTGATTCACTTAACATCTGTGGCAAGAAAGGTCTTAAATGGGCAAAATTCATTTAACAAATGTCTCAACAGAAATTTTGGGCTTTTTTGTGGTTGTAAGTCAACTCCCCATAGCAATTATTAGAGATAAAGGACATAAGTAACTTTTGGTAATGCATATCTGCATGAGTATGCATGATGGAGGGCAAGAATCATTTTGACACAACTGATAGATTGTTATAGTCCACCAAAAAAAAAGCTGGAAACCTATATATTAAGGCAGAAAGATCACAAGAGCTTATTAATTTCTTTGGTTCTATGGAAACAATAAGGGTTTTCTACTATTTGAATGTTTGTGAAGTCCCAAATGTGATTTTCCAGAGTGCTTAGCATGGGATGGATCAGCAAGACCAAATTAGGCAATTGTAGCTCAGTAACTGAATTCTGGTTGTGTTTCAAACATTTTAGTGCAGTTTTGCAATAAGAGCTTTTGCAAAAACATACAGGAAACAATTTGTGCCATTCAGCATAGGCAGAATATTCTGAGTACACAGTAGGAGTACAAACATCTTCCATTTGCAATAGTAGAGGGTTTACATAATTTTATATCTTCTGTGATTGTAGAATTGCCAATTATAATGGATCATTATAACACACTTGATCTTATTTTCATTGCTTGAGAATTGGCTGTTGACATTAATGGAAATGCTTTTCTCTATTGGCTTGTTTTCCCAGGAACAGTATTCTAATCTTATAAATTTCTAGATTCTTCACACATATAGGAATTTGGGGATAGAAGGTGTTTTAAAGATATCTATTACAAAATTGATCTCAGTTGATTCAGTTTCCTCAATCATTAGTATAATGTAGATTTCCATCTTCTTACTTGTTTGCACCAAATTGGTTTTTATTTTGTAAGGAAAATCTTAGCTATCTTCAGTGAGATTTTATTTTCATGTGAAGAATTGCTCTGAATTGGAATATAAATATAAGGAATATAAATCCTTCCTTTCCCCACCATTCAGCCAAAACTGAAGAAGCTTCTCGCATGAGAAGCAAAATGTTTTCAAGGAAAATAAACTAAAAAAGTCCAGTATCCTTTTGAAAAGCATCTTTGACACAACCATGACCTGGATGATTGAGAATCTCCATAGACAATTGGTCTGAATTTTAAAATTTAGTGTACTCTTTCTGTTATAATAACAATAATACAGTGAAAAAAGTCATTTATTTACAGGTATTTACATTTTTTGCCTTTAAATATGTTCTGGGTGAAAAAAATAGAATGAAATTTGTTTTCTTGCTTTAGGATAGTTACTAAAGAATGCTTTAATGTTAATATTTCCTAAATGTGACAACAAATATTGAATCAGTCTTAACCTTGAAATATGAACAGAAGCCTAGTTTTTCCTGTTTAGAGCTGACTTGAGTTAAAATTGAGATATAATGCCCAACTGATTTTTTTCACAAGGAATACTAGAATGGCCAGCAAGAAGGAACCCCCTTTCTTCAATGAGGATAATGTTGGATCATGTCATTGCAAACTTACTTTCTATGAGACCATGGAGCTCTTCATTGAAACTCTTACAGGAACATGCTTTGAATTGCGAGTGTCTCCTTTCGAAACAGTTATTTCCGTGAAAGCTAAAATCCAGAGGCTGGAAGGTACATGTTCTTTTTATATTTGAAATTTGAAAGTTCAGATATTTTAGAGGGAATACCAACAGAATTAAATGTCTGGTCAAAAATTTGAATATAAAATATTTATATTGAGCTCCTAGAAATAAATTTGGATATAAATAGTAATTTGTTATATTTGTTATAGTAACAAATGTATAATTGCTTGGGTCAAAATATTAGTACAAATGCAAAAATATTTGCAAAAGCTCAATTTACGGTAACATTTGTGAATCAATAATATGAGATAAGGATGGTGAATGACTGTTCTGTGTAGGATACCTTTAGCAAATGCAGGTAAGTCCTCATTTAATTATCACAATTAAGGCCAGTAACTTGGTTGCTAAGTGATGCAGCAGCTAAAGGAAATGGTGTGACCGCAACTGTCCTTATTTTATCTCCATTTTCCTTTTTCTCCCCCACCCTTTTAGATGCTCATTGGGATAATTAGCAAAAAGGAAACTAATGTTTGTATTTAGATTCATTGGAGAGAAAGGGAATACAACAGTATAAGCAGGCACACAGTAGGAACTACGGATCCAAAGGAATGTTCTAGCATCAGCATGCTCCCAGCTCCCAGTCCTGAGCATACTAGGCAAACAGCCAGTCTAGCACATTCATTTCAGTGTGTACCTGATTGTGTATCTGCTTACTACCTCATAATCTCTTTCTCTCCAACATCTGTCCTGGGGGGGACAAAAAACAGACCAGGTCCGGTATATGTACTTATGGCAGATATGTGACTAAGAGATTCTGCAAAAGTCCTGAGTATGCACAAGTTATTTTTTCAGCATCATTATAACTTTGGTCACTGCATAAAGCAATTGATAAGTGAGGTCTATCTGTAATATTTCTTCTTCAAATAACCTCCTCAGAAACGTTCTTGCAATAGATCATATTCAATTTTTGAACCTCTGCCTTTCATGAAATCTGAGACAATATAATGAAAATGAACTAAATTCCAGCATTCCATTGTAGTGAGGCACTTGTAAGGCCATAGATAAGTAACTAATAACTACTTTTTATTATCCATTGCATTACATAAAAAAATTTTTGGCTTTATGACAGTGTCACTTAGCGACAGAGTTCCTAGTCCCAATGGTTATGACCTAAGGGCTACCTGCATATTATGTCTACAGAATTCCACAATACACCAGAAAATTAACCAAGTAATGCAGGTAGCCCTCAAGTTACAATTATGTGTTCAGCAATTGTTTGGAATTTCAATGGTGCTTAACAAAGGGACTAATGACCAGCCCTCAAAGTTCCAGCTGTTGCATGGCTTCACATGAACAATATTTGAGTGCTTGGCAACCAGCTTGCAATTATGATTGGTTGCAACATCCTACAGTCACTTGATTGCTGTTGCTGATTTTCTGTCCCAGATTCCCATTAGCAACATTAATGAGAAGCTGGCAGGGAATGTGACAAATTGCCCAGATAAATGTGTTCTTTCTTTGCACTCACCAGCACCCTCTTTCACCCTTTGCATGCTCACATGTAGCAGTAGCTGCCTTCCTGGCCTCCCTGCACCCACACACAAGCATGCATCCACCAACAGTCTCCTTCCCTGGATCTCCCTGTGTTTGCACACAGGACTGCATCCCCAGCACCTTCCTTCCCTGTTCCTCCCTGCTCTTGTACACAGGCACCCCCACATCCTCTTTCCCCAGCTTCTTTGACTTTGTGCCGCATTGTAGCACACACACATACACTTCCCAACTTGTGCATATCCTACATAGGGACTCCTGGAGCCTCTCTCACTCTTCTGTGGCGTCCCCACACTTTGTCTCGGACTCCCTCTGTTTCTCGCTTAACATCTTGCATTTCTTAAGATTACAGCAACAACCAGGGCTGCCTAGATTGTATTGCTAAACAATGTGGCCACATGAAGTCACACTTTAAGGTTGCATTGCTTAGCGTCAGCAATCCCAGTACCAATTTCCGTCACAAGTTGAGAACTGCTTGTAATACTGGTCTATTTTCTACTCTAGATTTTTCCAAGCTTATTGTACAGTTGAATGGGATCTTCATTTCCTGGATCCTATTTTTATCCTTTTAAATATAGGAACAGTTTTGGGTCATCTGCCACTTCCCTAATTGTTCACTATTTCTTACAGATAAGAATTCAGCAAGTACCGTTAGTATCCCAATATGTAAAACAAGTATTATTCGCTCATTATTCACCTTTTTTTTTTACAATTGCTTTTTGTAGCCTATTGGACAGCTAATAAACTGATTGCTGTTCTTTTTTTTTAACGCAACTTACGCAAAGAAATTTCTTAGCATTTTTCACCCATACCAGCTCATTGTCAGCTTTAGGTCTCCTATGTAAAGAATCCAAAGCTTTGCAGCTGCATTAAAATACAACATTGTAACCTTATCAGTGAGAAAGGAGATTAGAAAACAGTAATGATCAAGCAAATACTATAGTACATGCATTATATAACAATTTTGGATTTATAACAGTTCTCTTAAGTATCATTCTCATGTAATTAAATGAAAGCAAAATTCTGATATTTTGCAAAATACATCGTTAAGTCAGGAGAAGCATTACTGCATTACTTTTTTCTCAGAATACTGCATGCTGACCATAAACCTGATCATTGTCTTCATGCCTTACTTACAAACTGTAGATTGTTATAAATACAATCACAAAGGACTAATTTAACAAGCCCTTACTTAAGGTTAACATGGATTATTCTGATTTGGAAAAATTTATCTTCAGATTCTTAATTCCCAGTGAATTTTACCAAATGTCTTAAAATACTTGCAGCCTAATCAACTTCATGAAGCTACAAGGATAAAATGAAAGGAACAATCATATAGACCATCTTGAGCAAATTGAGGAATTCTAGGGCAGTAGTTAATGAAATTAACCCTGATGTTGGTGAGGTAATACAAGATTGTTATTACTTCCTACTAATCAACTGGTATTAACTGCCTTACTTAAAGGCAATTTTTACTATTATGTGGATTTAATCCTAGCACTAAAAATAAGGCGTTTAAGTCAGGAATGTTTTGCATGATACAAATTAAAATCATGCTTTTTATTTAGAATGGGTTAATTTCAGAGGAATATATATCCAAATAAATAAATTTTAGTAATTTTAGTCATAGTTTTGCAAAGTAAATATATCCATTTAATTTTAATAATATTTCAAGGTATCCCTGTATCTCAGCAGCATTTAATCTGGAATAATGTGGAGCTGGAGGATGACTATTCTTTGAATGATTATCAGTGAGTATTTAAATGTGATTCATCAGTGTTTCTGAATATTTCTTGATTACATTAAAAAAGAGTTGGAAGCGACCTTGGAGGTGTTCTAATCCAATTCCCTGCCCAAGCAGTAGATCCTATACCAGTGTTGGTGAACCTGTGCCACGCGTATGCCCTGGCACATGAGAGGTCGCCCGGACAGCGGCGCCTGACAGCTGATTGTCATATCTAGCGCACATGTGAAGGGGAGGTACACAGGAGATGCATGCGCATGCACATGGACATGCACACGAGGGGGAAACGCAGGTGCACGAGGAAGAAGTCACGCACACAGGCGCAAAGACACATGGCATGCGAGGGGGGAATTGCAGGCGCAGGGGGCGTGAGGGGGCAGCCTGCATTGCCTTCTGGGTGCTGGCACACGAGCGCACGCAATTATCGGCACAGGAGCCGAAAAAGGTTAGCCACCACTGCCCTATACCATTCTGGACAAGTGGTTGTCCACTTTCTTCTTAAAAACCTCCATTAATGGAGCACCCATAACTTCTGTGGGCAAGCCATTCCGTTAATTAATTGTTCTCACTAACAGGAAGTTTCTTCTTAGTTCTAGATTGGATCTCTCTCTTTGATAAGTTTCCATCCTTTAACTTCTTGTCTTGCCTTCAGGTGCTTTAAAGAATAAGTTGTCCCTCTTTTCTTTGTGACAGCCTCTCAAGTATTGGAAGACTGCTATCATGTCACCCCAGTCCTTCTCTTTGTTAGATTAGACATACCCAGTTCCTGCATCCATTCATCATATATTTTAGCCTCCAGACTCCTAATCATCTTTTCTCTGCACTCTTTCTAGAAGAAAAGCTTACAAAATATGTCTGATTGATTGTTTACAGCATTTCAGAAGGATGTACTTTGAAGCTGATCTTAGCAATGCGTGGTGGCCCTATTAATACAAAAAGAGGTAGACTTTTTATATTTAATCTTTGTGTTTTTATAGAGATCATAAACTAACTAAAATTATGCTTATCATTTCCTTAATGTATGGGAAGAGGTTAGGGCTAGTATACAATTAAATTCCATTTCAGTTTTAATTTAATAATGAACTACACACTATGAAGGTAGTTCTCATTTAGCAACCACGTTTGAACCCAGCAATTTGGTTAATAAGCAAAGTGGTCACTAAGTGGAAAACCCACCTGACCACAACAGTACTTATAATTTTACTTCAGCTTTCCTTTGTTTTACAATGCTAGAAGGATACAACTTCAAACAGGTGGGTAAAGCCAAACTACAGGAAAGTTTTTCAGAACTTGAGGAAGCTAGGTAAAAGGCAAATCTTATGGTGGAATGTTCACCCTAGCACTGGGATTGTTGTTGGGTTATTAATTGGGTTATTAATTATGATTATGATTAGAATAAGAAAATGTTTGTATTTACATTAATTGGAGAGGAAGGAATTACAGGAGAGAGCAGGCATACCGGTGGGGAATACGCATCCAAAGGAATGCGCTGACACTGGCTATTTTCCTAACTTGCCAGCTATAGGGGTGAAACTGATTTGGGTTTTGTCAATTTCAAGAAGCAGTTACAAAGAGGCTAATTACAAGTAGTCCTCACTTACCACCCCAATTGGCTCTGGAATTTTGGTCACTGATGTAGATATTAAATAATCATCATGTGATCAGACCCGATTTTGGGACCATTTTTACCACGGATAAAGGGATCACATAGTTGTTAAGCTTCCTCAATTGACCTTGCTTGTCAGAAGCCAGCTCGGCAGGTTACAGATTATGATCAGGTGATCTCATCAGATGCAACCATTGTAAAAATACTTCTTCTCATCCAACAAGGTTTTATGAGCCTTCTCCACATCTTAAAGGCTTAAATCATTGCATAGACAATTATTGAGATCATTTCTTCATGTGGAAAGTTGTAACTCCTATGTAATTGAAATCAGTAGATAAAATCAGATTTAATTTTTCAAGCTATGAGCTTAATCTAAATAAGTTGCAACTTCTAAATTATAAAAAAAAAGGGTACTGGTAAAACATCCTGATGTTTTACCATAAATATTACAGCGCTGGTGAATTTCAAAATGACTAATTCAGCAAATAAAAAATCTGTTCTCTCTGCCAGCCCCTCAAGATAGACAAGAGTAGAAAAATCAAAGTTCTGAGTGCTAACACTGCTTTTATTTTATTTTAAAATTTTATTTTACTTTTAGGATTATAGTAACAGAATCTTGCAAGCCTGAAAGTGCCTCCCCCCTCCTTTATTTTTAAGAAAACTAGGGAAGATTATTTCTGAGAAATTTTCTTAAATTCCATTTTTGTTTTAGACTTAATTTTTTATCTGACCATTGTCTTGGTTGCAGCTCTTCCTCTTTCTCAAGGTTATTCTTACAACCCATTACATCCTCTGAATCTGGTTTAGTTCTATGCTAAAGATTTCACACCATGTGTCTGAAATTGATATACCAAGAAAGTGTTCTAGTAAACATTAATGGAATATTATTAGATCTCATTAAGACTGATAGGAGAAAATAGTACAGGCAGTTCTTATTGAAGGACCGGTCACTTAGCAACTATTAAAGTTACAAAAGTACCACAGCTACTTTGTTTTCAAAGTTCAAGTGGCTGAAAAACACATACACCCACAATCAAGTGATCTCAGTCACCCAATACTGATTTTTGGCAATTTTCTTTTGCATATTTTGGGTGCATACTTCTGGTTTATGGCAAAAAAACCCACTCATTATGGAAAACATGTTTACTTCACCACCACCACCACAAAAATGGTCGTAAAATCAAGCACAATCATGTATTGATCCACTTAATGACTCAATTATTACAATTGTAACTCAAGAACCACCTATACACAATTTTGCCACATGTTTTCATGCCTGGGACAACAATTTTTTTCTTATTCATTGTCAGTTTTATGCTTGAATGGAAACACCTAATTTGTGGATTGTGGATTATTTTACATCAGCCAAGACTTGAGAAAACACCAGGTTCTCAGGATTATACCTAATGCTTTTCCAGAAAGTTGTTCAATTATGAAAAGGTGTTGGTCTGTACCTGAGACCTGATATGCTTCATGATGCTTTTGATGTTAATGCTTTTCCTAATATAAAAAAGAAAGTTTACATTTTGTAAAGCAGTAAAAAAGTTTGTTGCTATTCAGTTTTATTTCTATTTTAAAATAGCGGTTTGTGACTAAATCTGATTTATTTAATAAGGTTGCATAACACTTTACTTGGTTCATTAGAAACAGGAGTTTCTGTGAACATGTCCTTCAGGTCAGCATTCAGATGAAAATATAGTCCCTTTCAAACCACTTTTTTCTTAATGTTCCTTTCCTTGGTAGTTCCTTTGGAAGACCCAATCAAGGAAATAGCAGAATACATGGGTCCCTGTCGAGATGATGTCTGGGAAAAGGTTCCATCCAGTAAACATGTTACATTCTTGGTCTACCAGGAAGGAGACCAGCTGAATTTTTTTCGAGTTGTGGACAGAGGAGATGGAACTTTAACACCATTATCTGAATCTTTAAGGTATGTTATTTCTAAGCTTAAGAATATTCAAATGTTATTGAAAACTCTAAGCAAGTTTACAATTAAGTTAAGTTCCAGTGTATTCTGCTCTTGGCAGAGCTTTCAGTTATGTTTTCATTACATGTTTATTATTAAAAAATTGATATAAAAGTATAATATGAACTAAAGGAAACAAAACTCCAAGGCCGGTAGATTCCTTAAATAATAGTTTTATTGGAAATATCATATTGGCAGAGTTCTGGTGAAAACCGATTCTGAGGGTTTCCGCAGTTTTCACCAAATTAAAAGTAAGAGTTTTTCCCTTTCCCCAAACAATCAATCACATGGTCCAATCAGGATGCCATCTGGTTGCCTGGTAATGTCACTCCTCCTCTCCTTCCAACCAGGTGTGAGAATGTCCTTGGTTCCCAAGTGAAAGTATTTTATTTTGACCACAAAACTCCAGCTATCTCTATTCCTCCCTATCCCTCAGCTTCAGTGTGGCAACGCTGAAGCTCCAAAATGGCTCCAGTCAGGTCAGAGTTGACAGTTGCCTCTTGAAAAAACACCACTGGGGTTGTTAAAGAGAAATCCAGTCTGGAACTAAGGAGAAATTTCCCAAGAATAAGAAGGAACAGAACAGCATACCTCTTGGACTTCTGGGTATTCCTTTGCTGGAGGTCTTCAATAAAAGAATAGATAACCATTAATCCAGGATGGAATAGGGTCCCCTGCCTTGGGCAGGGGGTTGGACTAGACCTCCTAGATCCTTTCCAGCCCTAGGATTCAATGAAAAAATAGCTTCTGGGATTACGTGACTACATCTAACTTCAGTAAAATTCCCAGTTCGTGATTGTATTTCCCCATTCACAGAGTCTGTTTCAAACAGTAGTAACTTTAATTAGATTTGTAAGAATGTTTCCAAAACTAAAGCAGGAGACATTCTCTCCATATGCTACCAATGAAAAATGACCAGTAAATGGTATCTGAAATAAAAGAGAAAAGGAGATTGTTACATGCATTAACAGTCTCTACATGTTTTGCCTATGCGTGTACATCTTCACATATAGAGAGATCCCCCATTTTCGAAGGCGCTATTTCATTTGGCACATTACAAGGGCGGGTTCTCAAGTAAAAATTAGTTCTGAAAGACGTTTGATGTAAACAATGCTTTTGAAATATAAAACCATCACCGTTTTATTTCAGAAAGTTTACTCTTTTTGCTATTTTTTATAATTTTGACTTAAGAAGGGTTAACATGTACAATACTAGACCACATCTGAATTTTCTCCTTGCCATAGTGGTGGCTCTGTTTATAATTTGTATGCCGATGATGATGAGGATACAGAAATATCTCCTTCTGGGCAACAGATTATTGAGAACTCCATTACAATGAATAAAATGAAGCTGCTAAAGGCAAAGATGGAAAACATGAATCTTAATAAAAAGGTAAAGCCATAAAATATAAGATCATCTCTAGATAGATATCAGTAAAGAACAATTAAAAACCTCTATAAATAACTTATTCCATAACAGATATTACTCAATATACAGTTTAATATCAAAAATTAATTTAAGCTGTGCACACTATATCTGACACATTTTACCAATATAATGTACTTTTCCTAAAAAAACAAGTACGTGTCATGAAATTACAATGTGTCAGGAGGCTATCATTTTTGTCTATCAGCTGTCATTTTTAGTCTAAAGAGTACTAAATATTGTAATATTTTCATCATTCCAATCCAGAATTTTTCCAACTGATCTATAGAACCATTTGGACAAGTAGTTTGGACAAGAAGCCAAGGACAAAAAATAGTTCACTTGAAATCAGTCTATTTTCTACCACCAGATGTTTGCCTTTTGATCCAGATTTTTTTTCCCAAATAGATTCGACAGCCTGAGAAAATTTGAAAAACCCTGTTCTAATTGGATAGAGATTACTGATTAGAATTATTATTCAAAGGAAAGCAAGTTGTTTTTTGAGTCTGGATATTGAATAATATTTAAGTATTATGAAATTCTTCAAATTGAAATGTAAAAGAGAGTTAATGCTACTGTGCAAAACTGGTGATGAGATACATTGGGATTCTGTAGTTGCGCTATTGTTAAAACTAACCACTTTTCCTTTCTCTCCCCCCCACAGCCTAAGATCAAAGTGAACCCCCATTCTCCAGTAGTCCTTCATCCATCTAGTGGCTCACTTGCAGCTGTTCGTCATAATTTTCTACGAGCACTTCCTCATATTGGGCAATCCTGTCTGCCTCCTGAAAATTTACATAACTCAGGAATATCTCAGAATGCTCTTTCAGCCTTAACACATACTGGTAAAAAAGTGTCATCCATTACTAGAAACTTTCTTAAAGAAAATGACAGATGGGAGAGTATTTCACCATCTCACTCGGCACTGTCTTCCAAAGTATCATCTGTGGAAAAGGGAGAGGCAAAACTTTCTGAAAACAATGTAGTTCCTCAAGTGACAACTGCACTTGCAAATTTGGAAAAAAATGCAGAAAGTGGTACATCATCCAATGAAAGATGTCCTTTCTTATATCCAGATCTCACCAATGTAAATCTGTATACTGCAGAAAAAAATGTTCTACCAAACAAAGAGACTCTTGCCTTGGTATCAGAAGCAACTTGCAATGACTCATACAGCAAAATGTCTGGAGCAGAAGAAGGGAATACCACCCTTCAGTTACCGCAGGAGCATCAAAACAAATCCATCACAAAAACTTTGACTTTTACAACAGCAGATAATAGTATTTTTAACTCTCATGAGTTTAGTCTTAAGAAAACACGCCTGTCACCTCTTCATTTTTCATCACAGATGGCACATTACAGTCCTCAGAAATCTCAAACTCACTCCAAATATTTTGAAGAAGCTGGCTTGAAGCCTACTATTTCTCCAAACATTGTACAGTCATTGGAGGTGCACAGTTTAGCAGATTCCTCTTACTCAAGAACATCTAGATTTCATGGCATTGGTTTAGATTTACCTAGCAAAAGGCCTGATACCCATTCTAAAGTGGAGGCAAGGGATATCACAGAAGTAGCAATTAAGGCTTCCAAAGACCCTGTTGTTTCTGTAAATAATATAAGTTTGCTAAGTTCATTTGCCCGAAGCACAAATAGAGATGGCTTACCGAATTCCTGTGGCACTAGCCGGTTTCGGACTTCTGGTATTTCATTAACTACCAACTTTCAACATTTTCAAGAAGAAAGTTTTAGAACAGCTTCTCCTCCCAATGACATGCCTGGATATTTTTTAGTAAGTACTCCTACTTTATTTTTTTTTACAAAGATGAGATTTGTACTTGTAGTAGGGTTTACTCCCTATTTATTGGTCAAAAATCAGAACTGGCAACTTGTCAAATTGGAAAACCTCAATGTATATCAATATTATTTAAATAAGCTTGAGTTTTGGCTTTCAAAATCTAAAAGTTACCATTCAATAAATAATCCATTTTTGGATGTGTTAGTTTTCTTTAAACAATGGGCATTTCTCTGAGGCAGGTCATGTTTTATTTTTACAGGCGGATTTGTAAACTATGTCTGGTTTTCTAGTAAATACTGTAGATTACTGTGAAGTTACTATATACATGAGCTATAGTGGTGCAGTAGTTAGAGGCTACTTCTGCTGACTGCCAGCTGCCTGCAATTTGGCAGTTCAGATCTCACCAGGCTCAAGGTTGACTCAGCCTTCCATCCTCCCAAGGTGGGTAAAATGAGGACCCAGATTGTTGGGGGCAATAGGCTGACTCTGTAAACCGCTTGGAGAGGGCTGTCAAGCACTGTAAAGTGGCATATAAGTCTAAGTGCTATTGCTATCGCTATACATTTCAAAATGATTGAGACAGCATATTTTAGACTTTTTGTATTAGAACACTATTTTCAAAGTGCTTTACATTCAAATGTTTTGCACTTTTGAGTTTCATTAATTTTGAGGTTTACATTTTAACAAGTTGATAATATGTTCTGTATATTTATCCTATATTTTAGCCAGTGCATATGTTCCGAAAAGTTGTCTCACGATGTTTCTCAGACATGTTTCACTGAGGTTGAAATATTAGGCATTTACTTCCCAACTATAAATAAGATAAAACACACATTGTTCAAGATGTCATTCAGTAACAATTTCCAGATAATGCTCTCTCACACCTTGAGGGGGAGGATGAAAAGAAACAAGAGCATGACTTTGTTTTTTCTTCACATATAATCTGACCTTAGACTGGAATGGAAGAATCCTTTGCAGAACCTTCTTGTATATTTTCTATTTATGTGACTAGTGATCACATGGCAAGGCATTCCGGCCAATACTTACACCCCAGTTTTCAGAAGTCCTTGAAGTAGGTTCAGAAGCAAATCAACAGCAACACAAGTGGTAGTGCAAATGGAAAGTGCATCCAGCACTGAATGTCACACAGTACGGCACTGTGACATTCTGCAGCTGATGCTTTATTCTCAAGGGAAGCCCCATGAAGATCAGATTGCAATTTGGCTGTTTATAAATGATATCTTATATGATTGCTTTATTTTTGTGTTTTCCTCCTACATGTGTTTGGGGATAGAACTTATAGCATTACATGTAGTCCTCGATTTATGGCTGCAGTTGAGCCTGGAATTTTAGTCAAAAATCATTGTGATCTTGTTAAGCAAGGCACACAAGTGATAACTTTGCCCAGCAACCATAATCCAGGCAATTCCCCTTGAAGTCATTAAAACAATTTTGTAGGTTGTTAAGGTGGAGGGAGTCCCAAATAAAGGAGTGTGGAAGTGCCTTTGATCAGTGGCCCCCAACCTTTTTTGAACCAGGGACCGGTTTCATGATTATTCTTCCACGGACCGGTACCTGAGTAACGCGAGACTCCACCGCCATCGGGACGGCTCTTCGTTTGAAGCTGCCCCCCCCCCTTCAACGAAACTAAGGCGTGAGCACCCAAACGCCACTTTACAACCGAAAACCTGGAAGCAACCAAAAACCCGGAAGCACCATCGAAACAAGATGGCGGTGCCCAAGCTTTGCGGCCCGGTAAAAAATGATCCACGGACCGGTACCGGTCCGGGGACCGGTGGTTGGGGACCCCTGCCTTAGATGGAGGAGGCCCTGAGAAGCCAGGTGCAGGCTGGGTGCGAGTTATGGGAGGTATTGCAGTGCAGTGTATAAGTGCACGGAGGTCAAATAAAGAAGCTGTAATTGTCCCCACCTGTCTTGGCACATGAAAAGTTGCCACTCCTGGGAAGTGCTAAATGCCTGGAAAACCTCTACCATGGGGCGTGAAGTAGCCACTCCTCGAAAAGCCAGAAAGCCTCCACAGTGGGGTGCAAAGCAGCTGCTTTGTGGGGCGTTCCAAATGACCTGGGCATTTTACAGCCTGTGGGCCACTTTCTCATGTGGCCCTTTGGGAAAGTGAATTGCCCACCCATGCTCCAAGGACACACAGTGGTGTGAAGCAGCCACCCCACATGTGTAACACCAAACACCTGGGAAGACCCTAGCTGCCATATACTCTGCACCAGGGGTGTCCAACCTTGGCAACTTTAAGACTTGTGGACTTCAACTCCCAGAATTCCTCAGCCAGCAAAGCTTCTCTTAAAGTTGCCAAGGTTGGACACCCCTGCTCTACACCATGCCAGCTGGCCTTCACCACGTCTTTGTCCTACTGGTAGGACAAAGTAGCTCTTCGTGAACAAGAAAAATAAATGCTAAAATAATCTATGTATTTAGTAAAATAAATGTATCTTTAAGAACCCTCCCCCCCCCCTTATGCTGTGAGGACAGAGCTGGAATACTTGACACCATCTCCACTGTTCCATCCCACCTGGGAGCAGAGGAAAAGGGCATTTTAAGACATTGCAAATGAGTGGCTGCCTTCCCCAATTATTTTTCTTCTTTTTCTGCAAAGGGCCAGGCTGGACATGCCTCAGTAAATAGTGAGAGGAAGAAAGTGGTGAAGGTCAGTTGACATGGTAGATTGCATGCATGTGTGCTGGGGTGGAGTTTCTCAGGTGTTTGAGGATTCATGTGTGTTTTTGTGGGTTTCTTCACGCTGCCTTCATCCTGGGGGTCTCTGGGGTGTTTGGAATTTCCTGCAGAGTAGCTGCTTTGCATCCCACTGTGGAGACTTCTGGAGCTTGGCTCTGTGTGTGTGTGTGTGTGTGTGTGTGTGTGTGTGTGTGTGTTTTGCCTTATGCCACTGAAGCTTTCCTAGCATTTTTAAATGCATCGATTTGGGGAGGGGGAGAGAGATAGGGAGGTGTGAGGAGTGGCAGTATCTCTGCAGGTGGTCGTAATTTTGATCATGTGAGTTTTAATTTTTAATATGGTAAATATTGATTAAATAACTCATAGAAATAAAAGCTCTTTTAGCTTAGGGTAGATTCAAATGAAAACTTTGCCCAGTGCCAAGGTAAATATCTATGGACCTGTCTGGTCATGATTATGGAAGATGGAATGAATGAAATGGCAAGGGTTGTGGAGGAACAAGAGAAAACTGTAAAAGATCTGAAGGAAGGTATACATACATGAAAATCTGGAGAATGAAATGAAAAAATGGTTATTCAAACATTTTTCACAAGAAAAATGTTTGAATAATCATTTTTCCGGCATGGAATAATGGATAGGTGGTTGGACTAGAAGACCTCCAAGGTTTCTTCCAGCCCTATGATTCTATGATTTTCTGCTTAGAATTGTACAACCTCATAGGAATCCTCTGGGAAGAAAAAGTAGGCATAAACTAGGAAAGAATGGAAAGTGCTCATATGTGCTTAAGTTTAAAAGGGCATATAAAGGAAATGGAAACTGACACAGTTGTCAAGAAAACTTAGAGCAAGTAGTTAATGCTTGCAGATATCAAGTCGTAAAGGCTGGAATGCAACAGGAATTTAGGCTCACAAGAGAAGCTAACGTCAATGTCAGTAACAAGAAAAAAAGGAAGGGGTGGGGCCACTGTCTGGAAAAATAAGCTGGTAACAAGTGATGAGATGGCAGAGCTTCTCAACGAGTACTTTGCTTCGGTCTTCTTTCTAAAGGGAAAACTGTTCAAATGAACCTAAGAAGACCAATTAAGGAGGAAGTGGCAATCCAAGGTAAGTAAGGAGATTGTCAGGCAACATCAAAGGAATTGAAGACTTCAGTACCAGATCAATTGCATTTAAGAACTGCTCAAGATTCATTTCTGAAAACTTTTTACATCTTTGACAAATCATAGCAGTCGAGTATAGTGCTGGAGAACTGAAAAAAGGCAAATATTGTACCTCTTTTCCAAGAAAGAGAAAAAAGAATAGATAACTGCAGCTAATAATGGACAAAACTCTTGAATAGATTGTGTTTGTGAAAATAATAAATTGCTTGGCAGAAATTATCATGATTATAAATAACAAATAATTTTACAACTCATCATTTTTGGTACTCGTGCGCCTCTCTGATCCAATTAGTGATAAGTACCAAGGTACCATGATAGAAGGCAGCTTGAGATATGAATTTAATAAGTGTTAGGCAAATTAATTTAATGCGGATATTTAATTGGATTTTTTAAAATCCTTCATGCTATCCTAAAAGTGCGTGATGTCCTAGCCAACTGTATTCTCTGTTTTAGTATTGTATTATACAATGAACTTTATTAAGTTGAATGAACATATTTTGAATAAACCCTAGCTAGCATAGTGTAGCTGTGTACAGAATACATTTGCCTTTCTTTTTTTTCTCTACTGTTAGAATTCGGTTGTTTGCAGCCAAACATTTAAGACTCAGATTTGTAGAAGAAATGTATTTAAAAGTTTTTAATTCATTTCCTCATTGCTTGTGTTCACATTCATTATTCTTTCCACCCTTTATATTTTAGTCTCCTGGAGTTGGATCGAATGGAAATATTGTGGCTTCAGGAAAAAGAATGTGTGAGTAACCAATTTGGAATCTTCAGAAATTGCCATTTATAGCGCTTTCCTATTTAAGTAAACACAGAAATAAACACGGAAAGGAGCATTGTATACAGTAAGACTTGTCTGTAAGTCATATGACATATCAAATGTCAGATATCTGCAAGTATAGAGACTCCTTCAGTTAGTTGCTGTTGTGCCTCAAGTGCGGATACATGGCTTTCAACTCCCACTATTCTGTGTGAAATACAGTCTCTATAACTAGTCAGTGTGAGACAGAATATAGGTAGTCCATGAGTTACAATTGCAGTTAGGATCATTATCGCCATTGCTAAGCAATGTGATGTTATGTGATTGCATCACTTAACCAGGCAATCCAGGCAGGCCCATTACCTTTGTAAAGGCACAAAGTGCGTGCAAGCGCAGGGAGGCCCCGGAAAGAGAATGCGCGTGTGAGAGAGATGAGAAACTTGGAGAAGAACGATGAGATGTATACCAGAGGTTCAACCATACTGAGCAGATCTCATCAGAGGAGCCAGACCACGTGTCTCTCTCCATAAACAATATGGAGAGACATAGTGTACAGATACCCATACCAGATCATTCGTCATCCAGGTCAACAAGCACCGCATTAGGTGTTTGAGTCCTTGGACATCTGGTGACAAATGGGCTATAAGTCTCAAAACTATTGACTGAGGAATCAGGGCCAGCAGCTGCAAGACCACTGGAAGAAAGGTTGCTTGCCTGTCACAAATATACAAAGACTAAAAACAAAGCAATAATGATCTATTATTACAAATCATATCCAACAAGAATACCTGAAAAGAAGGCACCAGTCTGGAAAAAAAAAACCAACATGCAAAAATTACAGAACAGACACTAGTAGACTAAAGTTGATTTATAATATGAAATATTTATAGAAGCAGAACTGAAAGAACTGCAAAAGTCTACACAGGACAAAGAAATCAAAGCCTTGCCAGAAGTAGCTGAGTATATAAAGGTAAATCTGGAGCAGTCAGCAATGCATAGCTGTTGAATTCATTCCCAAACCACAGCCTTGTGTTCCCGCGCAGCCTGGATTAATTGTTTTGGGCGGTGCTCTGGGGGTGACATTTCTCTGTGGACCGCCAGAATTTTCGTGCGGACCACCAGTGGTCCCTGGCCCACTGGTTGGCGACCACTGGACTGAAAGACCTCCAAGGTCCCTTCCAACTCTTATTCTGAAAACAAACTTTCCACCTAAGCAGAAAGGAAACTGCCTAACAGCAGGGGTACAAAAGATTAGCTCCTAATTGACTGGATGGTTTTGGAAAACTGCAAGAGAAGGAAGACCAATGAGGCTTAGATTGATTACAGGAAGGCATTTGACATCCTGCCACATGATTGGATAATCAAGTAGCTAGAAATAACAGGAGTCAGTAGAAACATTTTAAAAAGTGTAAAGATCAGTGGCGCAATGAAGACTCACTAGCAGATCAATAGTGATAGTCTTAATATCAAGAGAGACATCTTTCACAAAGACTTACTATCATAACTACTGCTTGACATTGAATGGATTTGTCAGTCAAATATACTGAACAAGTCAGTCATGGTTATCAAACATCAAAAATATCTACCAGGCTATCTCACCTCCTTTACATGGACTATCTGAAGCTGCATGGAAAAGCTGAAATAGAATCACTGCTCAGCTCTGTCCAGATATACAGCCAAGAGTCACAGTGGAATTTGGACTGGGCAAAAGAGCTACCCTTACTGTCCCCAAGGAAAAAAATAGTAAAAACTGAAAAATTGAGATGCTCTATGGAAATCACATCAAGATTCTGGATGCAGATTGCTACAAGTCTGGGCATCCTTCAAGCTAATATGTAAATTAAAACATTTACTGTTGCCTGAAAAAATCAGTAATATACCATATTTTGTTTAAAAAATCAAGTGTTTTCACTAGCCTTTCTTGGCAGCTGCTTTTCCCTTGTATCATTTATTTCATAGCAAATATACAAAATAATTATGAATATTTTACTTTTTTGAAAGCAGGTGATACAACTCATCTTCCACCTGTGAATTGTTCTATTCAACCTAAAAAGAAAATTGCAAAGCATTGCTTCCTATGTGGAAAGAAAACTGGATTAGCAACGAGCTATGAATGTAGGTAGGTTGAATTTGTATCCTAAAATCATTTACCATTATCCAAACAAAACGAAGAAATAGAAAGGGATTTGTTGGGATAAATGCTAAATAAGTATTGAGATAAATAATGCTGCCAAGACCAATCTTTCACTTTTCAGTTAGTAGATTGTAAAGTAAAAGAAACAACCTATAAAATGTGCATGCCTAATTAAAAATCAACAGAAGCCTGTTTCTTCTCCGTGGTTCTCTTTCATTGTATGTAAATATGAAGGTGACCTTAAATTTAGCAGTGCTTGGACTAATGGAAGGGTTATTGTAGTCACTGCTAATTCCATGAGCTAAATTGACATCAAGAAATGTCCTGTTTTTCTTACCAATTGGATTTTATTCCCTCTAAAATAATAACTGTTTCCAAACAGAGAACTATTATCATAAACAGATGAAATGAAACCAGCAGTGTGGTGTGAATAGAAAGATACCGATAGCATATATTTTGAATTAATAAAATGATGGAAAAAAACAGTAACAAATTGAGAGATTAAAAGAAATAGATTAAGAGTTTTGGGGTGTAAACATTAACGGCAACAATTTTAGCAGATTGTTTTTCTTGGTGTTTGTGATGCACGGTCTGCTTATTTTAGCATTCATACACTCCATTCTTCCCTTGGAGTTCAGCCTGGTGCAGTGAGAGGAATTTTTTATTTTACAATTGGCTGGTCATTGCTATTGATAAAAGCTGAGAGGAAGGATCTGGGCCCAGGTCACGTAGCAAGCTTCCATGACTATAGGAGAAGAACCCGGGGTTTCCTGCTCCAAATCCTTAACTGTAACACCACACTAACTCTCCATTATTTTATATGGTCTTCAGTTAAATCTTGAATTTTTTCCTGATTTCTCCTGATTCAGAATTCAGTAATTTTGGGTCATATGTTTGGAGTTGACTGCTTGTTTGTATAATAGCAAATGTGATTTGTTTCTTTTAATTCCACAATTGCTTTTGTCATGTGATTTATATTCTATATTGTGTCTTAGTTTTATTTTTGCCTTTCATTCAGGATAGTGGCATCCATAAGGCTGCCTCTTGCCATTTTTGCAACGGCCACTCCAATTATTTTTAGCATTACATCTCTTTTGTTTTTTTCTGTCATTGTCAGTTTTTGTGTTGTGATTTTTTTTTCAAATTTTGGGTACTTCCCTACAGGCTATGTAGCAGTTTTCCAAGTTCATCAAATACAGTATTGAATATTACCACAACATGTTTGATCAGCATTAGCTTACCTCACTTCCCTGGTTGTTTAAGGAACCCATTGAATCTTGGTCTGTGCCTTGCAATAAAATGGCAAAAATTGCCTTCTAGATTTTCGGGCTTACATCAACCACCACAGGGGTCAACCATTGAAGTTTCTCATAAGAGATCTAAATACAATGTTTTATGATCTTATTTGATAGAGATCCCTTAGTTTTTATTCTTTGTTTAAAAAAAATTTATCAGTTCATAATGTCTCTGGAATGGTTTTATTTCCATTTTTCTATAAAATGATTTATTAAGGCCATTATGTATTGAATTTATACCTCCTGTGCCATTACCTCTTGGAATATTGGGGAGGGTGTTAATCATTGGTGACCAACTCTTGAGATCATAAGATAAATACTGGATTTTATTTGCTGATCCTGAAACCAGCTCTTTCAAGAAATTAAAAGTAACTTATGGCTGTTTTGACACTTAAGACTGTTGCAGCTTCCCTTGGTCATGTGATCAAAGTTTGGATGCTTGGCAACTGACTCATATTTATGAAAGTTGCAGTGTTCTGCAGTCATGTGATCACTTGTTGCAACCTTTTTACAAGCAAAGTCAGCAGAGAAGCCCAGGGGTGGGATACGACAGGATTAACTACCAGTTCGGGATTTACGAGCTTCCGTGCACACTGTGAGCCGCGTGCCTGTAAATCGTCATCAGCATGCTGTGTGCAGAGACGCAGCCTTTGAAACAGCCCTCTTTTCCTGCTTTTTTAACTGCAGCTGTGCCTCACACGGCAGCTGAAGTTGAAAAAAATCAGGAAATAAAGGTCAGGTAAGAGCCCGGGTGGGCAAAAACATCAGCAGACATAGAACCGATTCTATGTCTGCTGCTCTTCAGAGCTACCGGTTCTACAGAGGTGGACAGAACCGGTAGAAATCCACCCCTGGAGAAGCCAGAGTCACTTAACAACCAATTTACTGACTTAACAACTGCAGTGGTTCATGTAACAACTATGGCAAAATAAAGTTTTAAAATTGGGCAAAACTCACTATCTCACTTAGCAACATAAATTTTGGGCTCAACTGTGGTCATAAGTTGAGGAGTTATGTCTGTAGTTCTTCAGACTGCCCATATAGCCCTAACAGCTACCACAAGGGCATATCCAAACTCTTGCTGCCTAAATGAACAGTTCTGCTCTGATCTTGCTCTTTTCCCTGTGGTTTAGGAATAGCAGAGTCATACTTGTGAGGCATTGTATTAGTAAAGTTTCATAAAGTTAGTTTGGGCTGTTCCTTGCTTTTCAAAATGAGAAAATGAGTTAAATTGCCAAAGACAATAGGAGTCATCTTTATAAAACACATCTCCTGAACACAGTGATCAGTTTGCTTCAGTTGTCTCGTGCCATATGTAATAAGGGAAAACCTGAGGAAATCGAAAATACTGGACAAGACAGGAAGCAGTCGCTGTCCATCTCTCTCTGCATGGATCTTAGTTCTTCATGAAGAAGTTGGAAAATATCTCTCCTATGTTCATGCCTCACTAACATGCAATAACAGAATTGGAAGGGACCTTGGAGGTTTTCTATTCTGACCCTTTGCTTGAGCAGGAGACCCTGTACCATTTCAGACAAGTGGCTGTCCAGTCTCTTCTTAAAAGCCTCTAATAATGGAACACCCACAATTTCTGAAGGAAAGGCATTCTACTGGTTAATTGTTCTCACTGTATAGGAATTTCTCTTTTTCTAAGTTGCTTCTCTCCTTGATTAATTTTTGTGGTAGTCCCTCAAATATTGGAACACTGCTATCTTGTTATCTATAAAGCGGTACTAATACTTCATGAGATTTTGATTCTATCCCTCTATTAATGCAACCTAGGATTGCATTGGCTATTTCAGCTGCTGGCTTATATTTAAGTGATTGTCCACTAGGACCCCAAGATGCCTCTCACAGTTGCTGGTAGTGAACCATGTTTCATCTAGTCTGTACCTATACAATTGGTTTTTCTTGCTAATTGTAAAATCTTACTTTTATCCAGATTGAATTTCATTTTGTTATGTAGGGCCCAGTTTTCAATTCTGTTGAGATCCATCTGGACCTTGAGCCTATCCTCTGGGTAATTGATTCTTTTTGCCAGCTTAGTGTTATCTACAAATTTGATGAGTTCACCTTCTATTCCCTCATCTAAATCATTTATGAAAATATTGAAGAATACTGGGCATAAAATGGAATCTTACTTTCCTACATGTGTATGTAGTTCATTAAGGACTACATGTTGAGTACTGTTTGTCAGCCAGTTACAAATCCATCTGGTGGTGATGCGGTCTATCCTATTTACTAGCTTACCGAGAAATAGGTTGTGGTCTACTTTGACAAATGCCTTACTGAAATCTGTATATTATGTCCACAGCATTTCACTGATCTATTAATTTAGTCACTTTGTCAAACAAATAGATTTGTTGGATTTGAGTTGCTCTTTTTATTGTCTTGTTTTTGAAGATCCTTCTTTAAAACTTTTTTTGTTTTTAGTTTTTGTCTTGATATTTCCTAACCCTTCATTTTTTTCTTCAGATGTGGAAACAACTTCTGCGCAACTCATCGCTATGCAGAGACTCACACCTGTACTTATGACTACAAGAATGCAGGAAGGAGATTCTTGCAGGACTCCAATCCTGTTGTCAGTGCACCAAAGCTTCCCAAAATCTAAGCATAATTTTATGGTCCGTGACTGAACTGTTTTTCTTTACTGTATGTCAAATCTAAAGATTGGCAAGTAACAAGACCATCCAAAGCTCTATAGTTCTGAAGAATGATGTAACACTCTTGTAACTGACATCTTTTATTCTTTAGTGAATCAAAATTTAAACATTAGTTTTTAAAAATGTACATTCTGATTTAATAATTATTATATATTTTGTGTTAAGTATTTTATAATTGAAAATGTCCTTTCACCTGTCAAGTCTTAAAAAGATGCACTTTAGTTAGTATACATACATACAGATATATGTATGTATGTGTGGGTATGTGTGTGGGTATGCACACAAAGAGACACATAATGAGACTTGACAGGGTTCTGTATTGAAAATGTCTTATCTCTTGGTTTTCAAATATGTTATTTTAGTTTTTAGTATGGAGGTTTCATTGTACTAGGCCAACTTTATCAGTGAAGGGCCTTGTATTCCATCAAACCAGCTGAAGACCATGTTTCTGTTCTGGAAGTTATCATGTTAGATTATTATTCTTATCTGGCAGATTTAAAAGCAAAAACAAAGGAAGGATTTTCTTGTTATTAAATAGAAGACACTTTAATTTTTGTGATTTGTGTTTTTTTAAAGATCTTACAACACTGTTTCAGATATTGTTATAAAAAAGAATAAATATGCTTTTTTATATAATAAGTAGAGTAAGTGACTTGCTGTTTTACAGCATGCTGACAATTGGGGGAATATAAAAAATGTTTAAGGCTTGATAACCTCAAAGGTGCTTTCTTAAAAGGCAACCTTGACTGTTTTTCCTTGAGGAAGAAGAAGAAAAATGTTTTGCTTATATCCAAGAAGCTTCATCAGTTGTGATAGTGGGGTGATGGAAAGATAGGTTCTGACAAGAAGGTGGGTAGGGATGGAAGGATTGTATTTCTTTGCAGTCATCTGGTTGTTAGCACTCTATCTGAGAGCTACTGAAGCCACTTGGGGGATTGATTATCTGTGCCTTCAGAGTCAACCTGAATTGGAGTGCAATTGTTGTGGAATCATCTTGGAACTGCGGGAAGGATTGTGTTGTAGACTGGAGATAGGTGATGTCTTATTCCTCCCCCTTTGTTGAGGGAAGGCTATTCAATTCTAAGATGGATTGTTTTACCCCTCTTTAAAACCAATGGTCCTCTATCTGAAATGTGGGCTTTGCTGACTTCAAAAGAGTGACCTTTGTCTTTTGAATGTAGATGGATCGCTGAATCTTGTCCTGCCGTGCACTTGTGAAGTGGTTGTTTCATTTTATCAGTGTACAGATCTGCACATGTGTCATTGCATTGTATTGCATATCACATTGCTCACTTTATGTTATCTGTTTTATCCTTGGAGTGGACAAGCTTCTGCATGAGTGCATTCTTAGGTATAAAGTGTACATGTATGATGTGTTGGTTGAAATCCTCCTGAGCTTTTCAGATATTCCTGCGATGCATGGAATGACAACGTTGCTACGTCTGTTGTTCCTTTTTCTGTCTATAATGGAAGAGCCAAGGGTTCTTTTTTTTTGGATTTGATGAAGGCCCAGTTAGGATAACAACAAGTTCTGACATATTTTAGTTATTTTTCTTTTCCCTCTTTACTGGTAGGCAAAGTTTCAGCCTGGTAGTTTAGGGTTATGATCACTCCCATTTATTTTGTGCTCCAAAGTGTGGTGAGAATCAAAAAATTAAGTACTGCTCTGGGAGAGGGTGGTGTTTCTGTAAACTTCAGTGTTAAGGCTTCTGGCTTCCTTAATGTGCACTGCACACAGCCCTCCCTCAACAGAGGGGAAGGAAAAAACACCATCTATCTCCAGTCTACAACGCAGCCCTTTCAGCAGTTCCAAGAAGATTCCACAACCAATTGCGCCTTGATTCAGATGACCCCGAGGACACAGATACACCCCCAAGTGGTCCAACCCCCCATCATCCAATCACAACTGATGAAGCTTCTTGGATGAGAAGGAACATGTTTTCTTCATCATCGTCAAGGAAAAACAGTCCAGTTGCCTTTTGAAAAAGCACCTTTGAGACCATTATGACCTGGATGACTGAGAATCTCCACAAACATTAGGGCTTGACAGCAGACCAATGACCCAGAGCATATTAATGCTGGTGCAGGGTGGATAGCGCTGGACTGGTCCTGTTGAAGTGTTAGATGAATAAATCTGTCAAGACTTGCACCAATCCAAAAAATGATTCTGGCCTTTTCCAAAGCTTCCAGTCAGGAGACAGGTCCATCTATTGTTTCTATAACTGCACGGAAAGGGTAAAGCCAGAATTAGAAATGTTTTTCTGGAATGCTTCTAAGGAAAATTCTACCTTGATTGTCCATTCTGATCAGGAACATATGGAACCCTACATGGTGGAAAGGCATTGAGTAATCCCTCTTGAGCTAATGTTAGGAAAAGAGGGTTATTTTTTCCCCTCCTGCTGAGACTTGTAGAAGCAGTTCATGCCTCTGGTCTGAGGGAATTCTTTGGGGATAACAATGAGATGGTGACACTGGTCTTCTCAGAATACAAGTTCACCTGGAACAGTGTCAGTTAAAAGCAAAAAGGTTCTCAAGATGAGTGTCCCAATGGAGCATATAATAGAAAATACATTTGCAGTTCAAAATTATAGTGCTGGGTAATGAAGGTGAAGGTCCGTTTCAGATGCATTCAAACGAAAAGTAACAAATTAGTTTCTCATCAAATGTTAACTAGCAAAGATAGAGCTATGTTTTGGCTCCATTTCTTCCCATAAGTATGTACCGGTATGTGTTGAAAATAAGAGGATAGTGGATTAAATTGGACAACTTTCACAATGCACATGTCTTTTTTTCAAAGTTCTCACCTTTTTATTTTTAGATCTCAACAACTCTATTCAGCAAACTCATTCGTCATACCTTTCTCTTGAAATAATGTTCAGTGTCTCTGTATGACCAAACTGTCTTGAAATACATATTTCCTGCAATGACTGTATTTAGTCCACTTCCATTCATCACCTGTTTATTCTTAAGCCTATCTCTAATTTTACCTAGAGGTAAAACCCATAGCTTTAATATCTGTGAACAGATGTAACTCCTTCCTAGAGGTGAGCAAAACTTTTATATAACAGCCAGCATCAAACAAACATACATTTGGGCTGTTTTTATGCATCCACAAATAAAATGAGGGAAATTTGAGGGCAGAAAGGTGTCCTTACCAGTTAGACCAGGCAGGTGACTTAATTCTACTTTATAGTAAGGCTACATTAACAGAGTCTTGCCAGTCTGAATGTACAATTCTCTTTAGAAGGGTCCCTTCTCACCCATTTTCCCGTTGCAGGCCAAGCTGTCTCCTATCTGACTGTTCCTTAAGCAGAATCTCTTGGCCCTGTCTCCCAAGGCATTTCCCAGGTACCATCACAGTCAGTCAGATACAGCTAATAACACAGTTGTAGGGAGGCAGGAAAAAAGAGGGAGACTGTGGATATATTGCACAGGAGGTGTGGGAGCAGTGGCAGACTAAAAAGTCACACTGAAATCTGATGGTCCCGGGGAGATGTTGGCAAAGATATTGGGTGCATGCTCAATTTTCTGAAAGCTGGTTAGGACAAGTGAGCTACAATCCTGTGGATCCTGCAAGATATTAAGGGGATGCAGAAAGGACAGGAATTACGGGAGTGTCCCTTTCCCAAAGAATCAAACCTGGGTGCTGGTTTAGTGTTGAAAGAAAAACAAGTCCAGTCGCCTCCTGAAAAAGCACCCGTCAGCCTCAGCTAGGCACTGGATAGTCTTGCAAACAAACCATGTTATTCAAGAGTTTTGTTGACCATGACCTGGGTAATTGAGAATCTCCATAGACATTTTGCTATGTACTTTGGGATGAACACCTTTTGAATAGTGTGGGTATATGAATGGATTTCCAGAAAAATTACAGGCTACAAGAACCATTTGTGCTTCAGTTTGAGATGCAGACAACACAGACTCCTCCTCAACAGCCTGTGCCTGTCTTCAACACTGAAGGAGCCCAGGGCAGAAAACATCCTGCAGCCTAGAAGGCTTCACACACATTTGTATTAGTCAGATGACACAGATAAACTTCCAAGTGGCCTCAACAACTCTCTAAAATGGATGTCAAATATGTGTCGTCATGGCGGCATCACCTGATGTATCACAACTTTTCCCTTTGCTAAACTGGGCCAATGGACCGCAAGTTTGACAGCCCTGCTCTAAAAGAAAGCAAATGACCAGCTGTCTGCAAGGACTATAAACCCTTTCATTCCCCACCATTCAGCCAGAGCTGAAGAAGGATGAGAAGTGAAATGTCTTCAGAGAAAAACAGTCCAGTTGCCTCCTGAAAAAGCACCTTTGGGACATCCTGTCTAGTCTTGTTGAAAGTGGGCACACACACTTTCAGAAAAGGGCGGGGGGGACCAGAACTTTTGTCTTATAAAGTACTCAGGAATTCTTTCACATTTTCTAAATAGGATGCTACAGAACCACAGATAGTATCATGGCCTGTTCAGATTCTGAAGTATCACAGATGGAAGAACCTATTCAAGATTCCCTGGATGAATGCAAGCCTCAAGGGGAGACTAGCAATCAGGCACCGAAGAAGGCATGGCTCAATTACAGTTGAGGCAGTAGGGCTCTCCCAAGGAGCTGAATGCACAAGAGAGCTGAATGATTCCTTGCATGGCACCCTTGATTGCCTGCCAATTTTCCATTGGGAACAACTATGCCACTTGACAAATTGATGGCCCAGGAAAGCCTGCATGATTGGACTCTTGGACGTTAATCCCAAGTCAGTCAGTCAGAATGTAGCCTAATAATGGTCTCATCTGCTGTTTTGGACATTGGCTACTGGTACCTATGCAGGCAAGCTGACATCTTTGGTTTCAAATATCTCACTGGGCTTACATTTTAGTACCAATTTGTGTTAATGAATTTTTGATGAATTAATGAAAATATTTATTTTTTTGAACATATTGCCTTTAATTGCCACAAATTGCTAACCTGGAAAGTACATACCCATTTAAATCTTAGCAGATGGTAAGCAAAGGTTATTGGGTTAATTTAGTTTTTCCAACGTTGCTAGTGGTAAGACATTTGGACTTTGTTAGGTGATGTCTAAATTTGATATGAAATCTCATGAATAATTCTCTAGCATAATTTGAGGGTAAAACATGGGGGCAAAAATGTATAATTTTAAGAGAACAAGTATTTAATTATTACTTTAAATCTTTTCAGCAACTGCAAACATAATTTTCTTTATTATCAATGCAACAATGGAGATATATCCAGTTAAAACATGCTTTACCTCTCAACATGAATCTGATGCTTTAGCAATTTATAAAATAAATGTTTACTAAATAATTAATTTCAGAATCCAAACCTACTTTTTTATTTTGTCAAAAGTTAAATAGTTTAAAATATCTACAAGCAGCTCAGAATCAAGAAGTGAAATTCTGTCAAAGGACTCAAAGGATTCATGTTTTGAAAAATACAAAGTTTATGCCCTATGAATTAAAGCTGAAATTAATCTATCAAAAGATTAATATCTATGGGACAGTATCTACAATATTTGGTACACAATGAATTATTATTTGTTAGCATTGCAAGAAATTCAAGAGCATCGTAACTTACATGTTGTGATCATGTTCTTTATATCCCCTTTTGGAGTAATGTTATAAAGTTAAGAGAATGATTGGTTGGTTGATTAAATGATTTGATTTCTGTAGCCATCCCATCTCAACAAATGACACTGGGCAGTGTACATAATAAAATGTACTGGTCTGGCTAGAACTAAAGATTAAATGGGAAAATGGGGGTTTCTCCCTGAGGATGAAGATATCACTGCGAATGTGGCACTATCCAAAGAAGTATCTATTTTTTACAGTGTTCTCTGGGACCAATTTGCACACAGAATGACTTGCTGGCCGGAAATGTTTATGCCACTGACGTGGTCCATTATTGAGCTAGAATTATAGCAACAGCACTTAAGACTTATATACCACCACACAGTGCTTTACAGCAGACTTTGGGTGGTTCACATATTGCCCCTAACAATCTGGATGCTCATTTTACCAAAGGATGGAAACCTGGTGTTAGCCTCAAGCCCCAAGTTTAATTTTTTAAATATTAAATAATGTCCCACCCCTTTCTAGTTCCTGCATTTCTGACATGAGATCAGACATAATAAAAACAATTAAAACTTAATAAAATAAAACGGTTCAAAATAAATATAAATGGCACTGATTAAAAGTGTTCCTATAGATACAGCCAGGAAACATGGCCCGTAACACACTCAGGTCCCCAGGCTCAAGTAACACAACCAAATCTTCAGAGCCTTACAAAAAGGCCAAGATCAGGGTCATCCTAACATTTCAAGGGAGAATATTCCAGAGGGATGGGACTATAGCAGAAAATTCTGATGTTCAAAAGCTGCATATTATATTGAATTATATACAATTATACAATACTAACAGGCCTCGTAAACTAAAAATCGTTGAATAAATTCATCTGGAATATCTTGGTTTAAATGAAAAAAGCTATTTTAAAATATTAAAATGCATTTATTTGTCTCCCTTATTTATCTGAAAAATATAACTTATTTAAAAAGTACCACATACTTGTTTAGAAAACTAGCATTATAATAGCTAAAAATGTTTAAAAAACATTATAGTTCCAACATATATGAACCAAAAACAGCTGCCGGTTAATAGCCATATCTAAAGAATAAAATCAGAAATTGAGTCGTTAGTAGTAAATGTCTAATAAGTAGTAGTATATCTAGGAACAATTTCTTAATATACAAGCAGTGGCTCCAGTTTTCAGAGCTTCATTTACTATCATTTTTTGAGCATTATCCCTAGACATAAGACCATGCTGAAGCATTTTAAATTGCTGTTGTCGACTTTCTTCCAATTTCTTCCAGCGATCCTCTCCTTGAGTTTTCTGTGAAAGCAAAATATAGAGTGTTAATATTAATTCAAACATGTTAAATAAAATGATCATTGCCACATGGTCTACATGAGGCTGCTCTTGAAGACCATCCAGATGCCACAAATGGTCCAGAATGCTGATTTGAGGTGCCCCACAATACACCAGTAGGATTTCCTTCAACATCCGGAAGAAATTTGTTAATACATCCCTAAGATCCTGCACCTAGATCAACTGATAATGGTTTGACTACAAAGTCTCAGTGAAACTTGGAAAAGATTGGTAAGACACAAGAAAAAATAACCCTTTTATGTGACCCTTCATCAAGCTATCTAAGATGCTGCTTGGAATGGCCAGTGGCCTCATTAAGTATTTAGCAGAGCATTTCTCTCCTTGATCAGCAGGAGAGATAGACCCAGAATCACCAGTGAGGAGATTGCCATATTACCCAATAGCAGGCTACTGTTGCCAATTTAAATTCAAAAACAATTTTCTCCTTCAGATGAAGATGTCACCTTAAAGCAAATTCTGCTAGGTACCACGCAAACCCCAGTTCACTAACAACTTCCCCGTGGCTTGACCATGTGCATCCCTTGCCTCGTGCCTTGTGAAGGACGGCAAAGAAAAGGGTGCTACCCTCCAAGCAGTTATTAATGTGTAGTTGATGGCCACCCCACCAATCTGTACTTTAGCCTTTGATGAGCACTGACAGAATAAAATTGGGAGGCATTATATAGTAAATTTGAAAAGCAATTAAACGAGAACAAAAGGACAAAAACGCTCTTTAGAGTTACTTAAGAACATTTTGGTTCTTTTGTTGTTCATTTTTCTCTTAGAAAATTTAAGTTTCAAAAAGTTTCAGGTATTAATCAAGTACTGAAATATGTGTTGAAATTACACTTTAAATTTTAACATATATTTACTTGATGAACATTTGAATCATCTGTTTTATACAAATTTTTAACTTTTTTGAAATTTGATATATAGTTATGCATATTATGAGCATATGTCTTTATATGAGTTAGGAATGGAAATTTATGTTCTACAATTATTTCATAAAATGCAAAACAAATTATTTTCCTTTCCTTACTTTATCTAACTTCCAAAATTGCTTTGGTTTTCCATTAGACTTCAGATATGTAGTTTTTAAATATTCAGATTGCATTTTACGTTCAGTAGACTTTTCCATAATTTTTTTCTGTAGTTCTAAAACTGGTTCTTCTTTTAAAATGGCTTCATGAGGTGAGGTCTTAGTTTTCTTTTCCTCCTGTCTAAAAAAAGTGTAATAAATAACTTTTATCAATTAGTTGTGATCCATAAACAATTACTTAATTACAACTTAATGAGAAAGACATACAAGAAGAAAAATATACATTCAAGCATGGTTCCATTATAAACAAACAGCATTATGAGACATGCATCCAGCTAGATTCTGCCCTTATTTCTTCATAAATAAATGAAAAGGAATTAAAGTTGTAGATCTGTAGTCCCTGGCAGAGAGTTCAAATTTCCTCAAAAAGCACAGCAGGAATATCTTAGACTTAATGGAACTTTCATATACTTCTGAATCAGTTGCAACAGCAAAATAATTATCTCAATTTTTCCCACCATTAAAAAAAAGCCAGCAATAAATAGGCAGGGAACATACATCAACAGATTACTTTTCAGGTTACAAAACTTCCAACTGTACAGCAATCTGATTAATGGCAAGAAACTTAAGCCAATTGCTAAAGCTGAGTCTAATTCAGTATGTGTCAAAATTCAGATTTACCTGAAATATAGACAGTTACTGATTTATGACCCATTTGCTTAGCAACCAAAGTTACAACCGTGCTGAAAAAAAGAGACCCGCTACCAGTCCTTGCACTTATGACTATTGCAGCATCCCTGTGGTCGCAAGATTGCAGTTCAGGTGCCAGGTAAATTATTTTTGACTGATGCAGGGTACCAGGTTCACCTGATCACCATTTTCAGCTTTCCCAGCCAGCTTCTGTTGCATAAAATATACTTAATTATATCTTCATGTCTTGGAAAATGGAGCAAGAGTAAATGAGGAATAGATAAAAAAAATAATGTCCATCTCAGACCATGCATCAATCCCTCTGAAGATAGGAACATACTCAAGTCATGCTGCATACCTTGTGGCAATACTCAAAGAATATGGCAGCAAAGAGGGGCAAGATGTACAGAGGATATAAAAAAAGTCTAAACATCCCTGTTAAAATGCCAGGTTTGGAGGATGTAAAAATATCAGACCAAGATAGATCACTTCAGAATTTTTTCCAGCTTTTAATATATAAGCTGTACAATTTAATAGAAAAACAAACAAAAATCTTTTAGGGGGAAAAAACATTAAAAACATACAATAACATAGTTGCATAAGTGTGCATAGTCCTTAAACTAGTGTTTTGTTTGAAGCACCTTTTGATTTTACGACATTTAATCTTTTGGAGTAGGAGCATGGCACATTTTTTCTTGGGAACCTTTGTTCATTTTTTTCTTGCAAGCGTTCCAAATTTGTCAGATTGTGAGGGCATCTCCTATGCATAGTCCTCTTCAAGTCATCCCAGATTTTCAATTGGATATATTCCAATGGGATGGCTGGGCCATTCCAAAACTTTGATCTTCTTCTGGGGAAGCCACTCTTTTGTTGATTTGGAGGTATACTTTGGGTCGCTGTCATGTTGGAAAGTGAAATTCCTCTTCATCTTCAACATTTTGGCTGAGGCTTAAAGGTTTTGTGCCGAAATTGACTGATATTTGCAACTGTTTATAATTCCTTCCACCTTGATTAAAGCCCCAGTTCGAACTGAGGAAAAGCAGCCCCAAAGCTTAATGCTGCCACCACAATGCTTTACTGTCAGAGTTAATGTAGGTGTTTGCAAAATAGAGCTGGGTTTTTTCTTTGTAATGAAAAGCTTCTGTCTTGCCACCCTACCCCGCTGCCGGCATATGAAGAATACAGGAGACTGTTGTCATGTATAGTACACATACTCACCAGAAATTTCTGCAGCTCCTTTAATGTTGCTGTAGGCTTCTTGGCAATTTCATGCACCACATTTTCTTATTTTTTTTCATCAATTTTGGAGGGACATCCAGTTCACCATTATGCTATGTTTTCTCCTCTTGTTGATGTCTGTCTTAACTGTGTTCCATGGCATATTCAATGCCTTAGAAATTTTTTTGTACCCTTCTCCTGACTGATACCTTCCAACAATGAGATCACTTTGATGCTTTGGAAGCTCTTTGCAGACCATGGCTTTTGCTGTAAGAGGCAACTGAATAAATGCCAGAAAAAATCCTACTAAAAGAATATCTGAACAGTGGGTTTGTTCAGAGTCCCTTTAATTGATGGCAAGCTGACTACTATTTAACATCAGTTTGATCATTATCCTTATTTCTAAGAGGGTATGCACATGCATACCACACATTATTGTGTGTATTATTATTCCACCTAAAAGATTTCAGGTTTTTTTTTTCCAGTTGAATTGTACACTTTATTTGTTATATTAAAAGTGGAAAAAATTCAGAAATGATTTCTCTTGATCTGATTTTTTTTTTACATTTCAAAAACCTGACATTTTAATAGGCGTGTATAGACTTTTTACATCCACTGTACTTCCAGAAGAAAATCTTTCCTATTTCACAAATGTGAATCTCTACATTGTCCTTGGAAATATAACAAACAGTATAACGAAAGGCTAGAACATTAAAGAAACACCCTTTCAAAAATTGTGAACATACAGTATTTCAGATGCTGGGTATTCTGAAGCACAGAATATTGATGAAAATCCATTTTTAAAGCCACAACGAGCAACATTTGGCTTTGTCTACGAGATTGTTAAAGAAATAAATTTAGTATGCACATTTTAATGGCATGTGATTCATCATAAATAATGGCAATGTTTAAACAGTGGCATCTGGATAAATATAACAGCATTTCAAACTAACTTTAATGCAGCTGCTCTGCCAAATTGTTCTCTGAACATGCAGATTTGATCCAATTTATCCAAAAGAAGTTGTTCCTTCGCATGTTTTTCATGGATTATCAGATCCCTCTTCTCTTCTTCTGCTTTTTGCTGAGATTCTTTCAGCAAAGCTAAACGTTCCTGAAGTTCCACAATTGACATCTCACCAAGTACACCATGGTTGGCAGTCTGTGGAAAAGAAAAGCAGAAGTACATATTTCTGTTGTATCTTAATTTACATTACAGTCCACATACGGACAAAAACAAAATGCAATCCCAGGAGTTTGGGATGGCCCGCAACTCATCCCTTTCCACTATAGGTAGTCCTCGTCTTATGACTACAATTGAGCCCAACATTTCTGTTATTGAGACATGTGTTAAATGAGATTTACCCGATTTTACGACCTTTCTTGCTACAGTTGCTAAGCAAATCACTGCAGTTGATAAGTTAGTAACCGGATGTAAAGTGAATCTGGCTTCCCCACTGACTTTGCTTGTCAGAAGGTCACAAAAGGGGAATCACGTGACCCCGGGGCATAGCAGCCATCTTAAGTATAAATAAATTGCTCAGCATCTGAATTTTGATCATCGGATCATGGGAATGCTACAAAGGTCGTAACTTTATTCAGTGTTGTTGTAACTTGGAACGGTCATGAAATGAACTGTTGTAAGTCGAGGATGACCTATATTGCCATCTTCCCTGCTCTTCTTGCTGAGGATTAGGTCTTGAACTTTGTTGCAACAAATGTAAAATGTAAATTGGCTTTAAGTATTGAAAGTAAGTATTTAAGTAAAGAATGATGCAAAGTTTAGAAAAGCTGTCAATCTATAACAGTTCCTTACAGAAACTCCTATCACTGCAGTTGATAAATTGAAAACTCTCTGATAGTTTTCACCTTCAGAGAAACTGGAGAAGGACAGAAGAAAATCAGGTATCCTTAATTTGACATCAGCCACCATTGTGCAACAATGAGAGAAAAATGACTGTGGAATGCTACACTGCTTCATTTTAATGGAAACTAAAGCCAAGTCTAGTCAAACATACTGTATATATTGGACTTCAAGAAAATGGGCATCGCCATCCAGAGCTCTTGAAGGAAGGATAGGGTACAAATCGAACAGTAATAAAATAAGGGAAATACATTCTAGAGAACAGTAAATATATTCTCAGGAAAGGTGAAGCTAGTGGGTAAGGAAGTCAAAGTAAAGAGGGTGATTGTAGAAAGGGGGAGGTGTTAAAAGCACAACTATGGTGTTTTAAATTTAGTAGCTGGAGCAATGGTGTTGTGCAGTGATCCAGAACACACAATTGTGGTTGATTGGTTGGAGAGTGCTGACTCCTGTGTGAGGCAATCTGCGCTGTGATTGGCTGCTGTGGATGTAGAGGGGAGTTTCCCATTTTTCCTGCCTTTTTAAAAAAATTATTTAGTTCATTTTTTTGTCACTGCACCTCGTACAACGAAATTAAGTTCTTCTTCTGTGTGTCCTGACAATTTACCTCATAATGCTCCTGTTAGCCTATCTTGTCTGTTGTAAATATAGATGTAAATATATTTATTTATATA
Source organism: Notechis scutatus (assembly GCF_049901735.1). NCBI lineage: Eukaryota > Metazoa > Chordata > Lepidosauria > Squamata > Elapidae > Notechis > Notechis scutatus. The sequence goes on from NC_142013.1 coordinate 93,087,362, forward strand.
AAGTTTGTGTCACCGTCTCTGACCTCATTTGGACATCTGCTGTGCAACTCCCTGACATGTAGCCAATGTAATTATACAAAAAATTTAGTAAAGATCTGAAAACAGAAAATAATGCACATAGTAGATGGAAAGACACAGTATAATCACTTCACTGTTACCAAATAAAACAAGAACATCGCATTCACATATAATTTCTTTGAGAACTGAAATACAAACAAAAATAACCAAGGTAAGCAGCAGCAATCTGTGGATTAGCTTTGATTTTCAATGGGAACAGTATACAGCAAAACATGTTACTTTCTTCACTCCTGATATTTGGAATCAGCTATGAGGACCAAAGGAATGTAACAGCTGGCAGATGGCCAGTGGACCTTGGGTTGCCCAACCTCATGGTTTATTATTAGGAATGAACACAAATAAATCAAATCAATAAATCTTATTAGTAAAACAAGTTAAGATTCATGGTACTGAGCTAAATGATCCATTTTTTAATCTTCTTTCCTGACAATTTGGAAGGAATAAATTATCAGGAATAAAAGTTTAAGAAAGGTGGATTGCCAGAAAATATCCAAGATACTGCAGATTTCATATTCCTGTCATAAAAAGTTACATTCAACCACAAGGTGCTCACAAAAAATGAATGGCTAGGTCATGTTCTAGCAACGCTATCCAACATTGTAATAATGGTTTCTAAAACTCTGGAAAAATTAATAGAGAAAGAATTTTAGAAGTTGTAATTTAGAAGTTGTAATTTGTAGTTAGATGTTTAGAACAAGATAGGATTCATAAGTTCTAATAAACAAAAGATCTTCTTTTTCTAATTCACTGTTGGCTTATCCATAATATTTCATTATGAGTTTACCTTGGTTAAGTCAATAAATCTATTTTTCAGGAATGGCACATATTCTATCGCTCTTATTTGCTGAATCAGTTCATATCTTTTTTTAAATTTCTCTTCTTCATCTTTTAAAGCCTGAAGTAGCAAGTCCTGGCTTTTTTTAGATATTTCTTGAACTAGAAAAGCAGAAAAAGATATAAACGTTACCAATATACTATTGTCAAAGATAAGTAAATACAGAAATGATTTGCAAATAGAGTGAATTCTGATGTAAATGCTAGTTGGAGTCTCAGTGAGCAGAGAATACCTTTTCAAAGAGCTCTTGCTACTCTGCAACTTGAATCAATGGCCAGTGACAATGTAATCAACATAGACCCCAAAAGGTAGATCTATATTCCATTCCATCCCATTCCTGCAGATGACATTTATAGACACCATATGGGTAGCAATTTCTTTAAATGTTTAGGGGCATTTAGGGATTCCACAGATTAAAAGCACCACCAGGGAACAGAGGGAATCCATTTTGTATAGGATGAAATCTATCTAGAACTCTCTAAGTTCTGAAGTATTCAAGAGCTGTTTTTAAATTTTTCAGAGACTTATACATTCATTGGTGATGGTGAAGCTTTTCAATGCAACCTCTTTAAAGGGCAAAGATTTTTAAGTGCAATCTCTGAAACCTCATTTTGTCTTCTCAAATAAGATGGCTGGAAGTCACAGAATAGCAGCTATAATTGTGGGGCATGAGGACAGGAGTACATTTACGACCAATTGGATTCCTTTTTTGTCTTCCTCCAGTGGTGCTCTTGACCTTCTTCAACACGCTCAATAACTGTGAACTCTGGGGAGGAAACAGGAGACATGGACCAAGAGAGGACACATGAGCATGATCTTATCACCACTCCAGCCATCTTTCGATTCCAGGCTGTGGCCAGAGTCTGCAGAGCAGACATCCCCTGGATATCCTCCAGCTCACTCTGGAACCTGAGAGGTTGCTGGGGATGGATTATTCAAATATGTCCAGCCTCCCTGGGAAAGGAGGCAGCCCTGGAAAATTTCAAGACCACTATGGCATGCCCTGACCATGACAGAGGGGATAATGATAAATCTCCCACCAAATCTCATTGCTACTGCTCCAACAAGAAGAATGTTTATGAAATGTCATCTTAATTGTTTCTCTCAAGTTCATAAATGTTCCAGTTGCTAAATAATTTTGTTAAAAATCTATTTGCTTACCTGTTTGCTGTTTGCATTTTTGGAGTTTCATTTGTGCTTGCTTCACATTTTTATGTCCCTCTGCCACTTGCTGAACCTTTTTTTCCTTTTCCTTCTTTTCCTGAAGGCATCTTTCTACATACTGGAGATGCATTTCTGCTGTCTAAAATCCAAAAATAATTCCAGGTAAGCAAATAGGTGTAAATCTATTAGGTTCAACTGGAAAAAAAAAGATTGTTTTAAATGATTTCACAATAGTCTTCCACATCTTTATTTAAAGGTTAAAATTTTTAGAAAGGAAGTTAGAAACACAACCTTATCCCAGCTTCCCTGCAAATCTATTAAGTAATTTCTTCTGAAAAGAGCAGCAATGGTAGGAAGTATAAAGGAATGAAAATAAACTCTCATAAAGCAAGTGATTAAAAGCTGATCAACATGTATATAACACCATTTGAAGATCTGAAATAAGGTATCAATACATAAGATATCAAAAAAAAAAAAAACATTTGCAAGCCATGAAGAAATATCTAAATGCAGCAGTAAATTTCAGAAGAGTCAATAAATCAAAATTGCATCTTAACAAAACAGATGCACTATGAATAGAAGGAGGGAGATTGTGTAGTTTCTTATCCTTATTAAGTTTGAATAAGAAACATTATGTGCTTTATGCATTATATAGCCTTTGTATAGAGATCCTTTTGGGATTGAAAAAGAGGAAAGGTGTTTTTTTTATGAAAAGCACTGTTTTTCCTGCATACTTCAAGAATCTACTTCAACTCCTTTTTCTGCCAAATGCGTTTATCTATAATTTAATAATGTATCTATAATCTATAACCCACATGCGGAACTCAAACCCATCTGAAATCTGAAGAACACTCAGTACCTCTTCTCTCTTCTGTTCAGCATTTTTTTTCTTTTCCTGAATGCAATATTGGCGTGCTAAAATAGCTTCCTCGTAGCTTAGCTTTCCTTGTAGTTTTCTACATTCTGCTTCTGTCAGCTGTTGGTCCAAATCTTTCCCACGCATTTGTTGTTGCCATTCCAGAAATTTTGATGGATCCTGTGCTCCTTGGAGAAGATGTTCGATTCTATAATAAAAATTAAAACAGATTATTTGAAGGGAAACAGTACAACTCAAACACTGCTATCTTATGTGAAGGCTATAATAGTTATAAGTGGAGGCCTCTGGCCTTTGGCTCAGTTCTCTTCTGCCTCGTTTCCCTGGCATTGCCAGCCTTTTTCCTAGACAAAGATCAACCAAACACCATAAGGGTAACCCCTAGGTAAGTTGTCTGCACCAGTGGTGGTATTCAAATAAAGTTGCTATCGGTTCGGTGGGCATGGCTTGGTGGCCGCGCTTTGCGCGCATGCACACACTTTGCATGCATGTGTCCGTCAAACACGCACTTTGCGCAGGCGCAGAGACGTTCTAACTTTCCTCCTGCAAGCCTGCATGATGGTGGTCACTGCAGCAGCTGCTGCGCAGCGCTATTCTGTGCTGGGCAAAGCAGTTGCGCTTTGAATTCTGGCCATAAAAGTGAGTATGGGAGCCCGGGCGGGTGGGTGGGGCAACCACAGAACAGCAAAGAGAACCGGTTCGGTCTCCACTGCTCATCGCCACTACCGGCTCTCCAGAACCAGGCAGAACCGGTCGAATACCACCACTGGTCTGCACCTCTTCTAGCTTGAGAAATACTCTTTTTTCACCTAACACCTAAAAGCAAGCAAAGTTATAACCAGAAGCCAACATGGTTAGATCACGTCAAACAAATCTTATTTCCTTCCTTGACAAAGTGATTAATTAATGGACCAGAAAAATGTTACAGACATAGTATACATGGATTTAGTAAGGAGTTTGGCAAAGTAGACCACAATCTACTTCTTGATAAGATAAAATCAATGTGAGATAGACAGCATCACCACCAGATGGATTTGTAGCAGGCTGACAAACTGCACCCAACATGTAGTCCTTCCCCAATGCTCCAGGATCTTTGAAAGATATGGTACAATGGTGTGGAGATAACATCTGCTAGCTCCTTTAGAATTTTGGGGTGCAATCCATCAAGTCCCAGTGATTTGAACTCATCTAAATCGGTCACTTACCATTTTCTTGCTTATTTTAATTTTTATTTCTAGACTGTCTTTTACTATGTTTTGTAAGGTTGGGCTACATAGATTGATGATAGATAGATAGATAGATAGATAGATAGATAGATAGATAGATAGATAGATAGATAGATAATAATTGATATACATAGATGATTGATATAGATGATGGATGGATAGATGGATAGATGATAGATGAGACAGACAGACAGACAGACAGACAGACAGATAGATAGACAAACAGACAGACAGACAGAAGCAAGCAAACAAGCTGGGTCTTGTGTACGGTGGGCTGGATCCTAGCCCAATCTGGCTTCTTTAGGGATGACTAACTGGATTTGGGAGGTCATTAGTGCTTCTTTAAAAGAAGGAGTGGTATCTATCTTCTTGAAAAAGGCAGCGGTATGCCTCTATTTGAAGAATGTCTATGGAGATTCTCAGTCACTCTGTTGTGATTTCTAGCATGGTAAATTGATTTTACACAGTTGACCTGATGCTTGTACAAATGTTCATTATCTCCAGTCTCTCAGAAGTGCACCTCTTTTAATTACAACTGTTGAGAAACACACATCTGATTCTTATATCCTAAGCTTGGAATCAACTTTCAGCGGAGGTAGTTGGTCAATCATCAGTAACAAAGTTTAAACATGCCTGGAATAAACACATGTCCATCACCAAACAAAAAATTAAAAAATGAAATAAAAAATTAAAATAATAAAATAAATAAATAAATAAACAAACAAATTTAAAAATCAGAAAACTCAACGGGCAGACTCAATGGACAACCAGGACATTTTCTGCTGTCAGTTTTCTAATTCTATGTTTCTACAGTATCTTAGTATACCATTGACTCATGGAGATTGCCTAGAGAAGTCCCTGCCTCCTTCCTAGGGCTGAATGGGTGTTACTGGCCCAAGGTCACCCACTGGCTTTGTGCCTAAAATGGGATTAGAACTCACAGTCTTCCAGCTTCTAGCCCACTACACCAAACTAACTCCCGTCATCTAGAACTGAAAATACTAAAATAGTTATGCCTTGGATTCTTCTTATGTTATTATTCAGAATTTCCACAACTATTACTGTATCTCAGATAGCATAGCCTGACCTTTATTAATAACTCTTGGAATCTTTTACATTTTGAAAGAGAGGAGAATAGTTTTATTATAAACAATAGAGAATATCTTAATTTCCTTTAATGCAATACAATCATACAGTCATTCTTTAGAAGGCATAAAAAGACTATCAAAATCTGGCACAGGTTAAGTACCTCTTAAGCTCCTGTTCCACTTTTCTTTGGTACAGAACACCTTCTCTTAAGATTGCTGCTGCATTTAGCCTAACAGGAGTATTGTCAGTCTGTTGGATATATTAATGCATAAATATTTTTAGAAGCAAAATTGCAAAAGAGAAATCTTTTAACAGTCTACAACTGATATAACAGTACCATATTCCCTAATTACATTTTTAAATTGTTACTTAGGTTTCTTTAGATAGTTAATAGGTGGTTGATGATAAGTTGTATAGTATCTAAAGTAAAAAACCTGTTTCTATTTTCATCAGTGACATATCCTCCCAAGTATGATTAACAGTCAAACTATAGTAAGATCTATTAATTCCCCAAAATATTTCATTTCACATTTAGCTTACAATCAAATCTTATTTATCTAAAATAAGTCATATGAAAATAAGTGGATCTTATTTCTAAGATATTTCAAAGATACTATTGTTAGAGATTTTGTATACGCACACATAATGGAAAAAGAACTAGAAAAAAAAATTGGAACTTTGTTACTATATATGCTGACAACAGCAAGACCTATGTGCAAAATGGAAGGAGACTTCAATACCTACCATGGAAGAGTGGATGCAGAAGTTGATGGAGTTGGCTGAAATGGCAAAACTGACTACACTGATTAAAGAAAAGAACATAAGTACTTTTGTTTCCACATGGAAACCACTTCTGAACTTCGTGCTTGATGTGGAAAAGAATGTAACTTTGACTTTGGGTTTTACAGATTAGATAGACAGATTTTTATAGAAATGACTTGTTCATATTATGGAAAAACAAAAAGCTGTAATTTGATGTTAGTGCCTTATTCTACTGCAACAGAGAGAGTCAGAAGTCAATGCTTCTTTTTCTTTTCCCTACCTTTCCTCACTTCTCTTTCCTCTTTCCCCTCTCCCTTCACTGCTCTTTTATTTACTTTTGTATTTTGTATTTTACAATACTTTATAACTTAATTAAAAATGCTTTTTTAAAAAGAAACATTAAGGAAGTCCTTGGCCACCAAAAAGTTGCCTGTCCAGTTTTAAATTGATTTCAATTGATTTTTTTGAATCTCACCAATTTAAAACATTAGATAACCCAGAGCTGCTCCTCACCTTCATCTTCATCTTCTGGGCCTCAAATTTTTCAACAAGGTTTGGGATTTCCTTCATCTATAAGTAAAAATTATTGTAGCTTTATTACAAAACTTATTCTATTGAAAAAAGCAAACTTCAAAAACAAATTATGCATTTGATTGTCCATGGAGTTTCTCAGTCATCCAGGTCATGGTTGTCCCAAAGGTGCTTTTCAAAAGGCAACTTGAATTTTGGGGGAAAAAAACAATGGAAAAAAGAAAGTGAAACACACTTTTGAGATATGCATTTGATTATGCAAATTATGTAAATATTTGCCAATAATAAATAGTAGAAAATAAAGGAAGGTAAATTAAAGGAGAATCAGAATGAAAAGTTCTATTAAAATGAAAATCCTTGACCTAGGCCAGGATAATTTATCGTAATTGATAATAAAGATGTAAAATGGCAAAAAAAAAATGTTCATGAAATTATAACACTCCCTTATTGGCAGCCACATTTTTCAAAATTGTAGTTACAGCTCAAAGATGCTAAAAGAAATAAAATAAAATAAAATGCTTATTGCTAATTAAAGTGCATATAAAATGAATATAAGGCCTGCATAGGAGTTTCTTAAGGGGAAAAAAATCCCACCTGGTACAAAAAAGTGTTTCTACATAAAAAAAATAATTAATGGAAGATAACAAGAAGCCTTTTTAGGCAATCATAATCTACCACATTTTGCATGATTTTGGAAAATTCTGTAGCAAAAGAAAAGGCTGGTGGTCAGGGAAGATTCAGTCATTATTTAAAAATATTTATATTCCAAAATTAAATGTGAAATGATCTATAACCAGTACACAGCTATTATAAAGTTAAAGTCAGAATTTGATTCTTATTTTATAGGAAAATCAAAAATTTATAAGCTTCCATAATTTATTGGCACTTGTTATTACTAGTACTGATTGGTTCTTTTGTTTACCAACAAACTACCAAGACTCTGGCCATCAACAAATATAAATAATAGCAACAATTTACAGCTTATGTGCTGTTATGCAATTGCTAAACAACTTCAAATTGTGTTAAAAATGAACTTAGAATGAGCTCATAGCCTATGCTGCAAATCATTATGAATATCAAATACTGTATCAACAAAACATTATTCAAAATTATTTAAACAATAAAATTACAATAAATAAATCTTATTACATTTCACTTACAGAGCATTTGTAATCAAACTTTGGGATTGCACAGTTCAATTGATTAATATTTGCTTCTAGCAGCAGTTCCTAAAAGAAAATATAAATTTAATAAATAAATAAAATATAATTTTAATGCCATTAATTGAATGCTGGTATGTCACCATAATAAAAATTGATTAATGACATTAATTCTTTGCCCAGAAATTTATTGTTTATTCTTTTATGTACAAAAACACTTTATTTATCTCTCTCCCTCCCTCCCTCCCTCCCTCCGCACTGTAAAAGGAACAGCTGCTTTCCAGAAGATGAATAAAATGTGGTCCTTGTCTATGTCACTGAAATTTAAACTGTTTGCTCACTTTTATAGTAATCCCAGGAGCCATTAATGCCAGTGAAACTTGGAAGGTGTCAGCCAGTATTAACAACAGTCTTAATATCTTCCAATAAATATGGCTTTGCTGTTCGCTATTTTGACTATATTACTAATGAAGATGTGTTCCAAAAGAGCTTCTCCTGAAAACTATATAACATTGTTGCACACAGATGACTCCAATTTATAAGGCATACTTTCTGCATGGAGAACAATCTAATCCCCAAGATGACAGCAAGATGGACCCTCCTCATTACAATAATGAGTTTGTCTAGAATGGACTGGTGTTCTCTTTCCATTTTCTTGCCTAATTTGATGCCTTAGCCTTTTTGTGAGCAGTAAGAATATGTAGCAGAAGCATTTAATCAACTATTACAAAAACAGGAATCTGGAGCAGAACCTTGAAAAGCAATTATTCAAATACAAGCGGTTAATTATAATATGATTATGGATTTTCAGCAGTTCCCTGGAAACCACACTGATACCTCAAAATACAACAAATTTGGGTGGATAAATTCCAGAAAATATAGTGAAATAAATTATTAAAATACTAAACTTGCCTCTGCTTGCTGGCGATTCTTCAGTTTGATTCTTTCTAGATGCTGCTTCATTCTAGGTGGTTTGTAAATATTCTTGGGAATCTGAACATACATGCACAGACATAATCTATAAGATAGTCATCTCTACAGTAAGTATTCAAATATATGATAGTGCTGAAATAAAGAGCTTTATGCCCAATGCTCACATTTATTACAGTATCTCTCCACTATGGGGGGAGTGGGGGAGAAAATGAGTTTGGAGAAGAATAGATTATAAGAGAGTAAAGTTTAAGGTTTTTTAAATTAATTCTTTGGGATTCAAATACTTTCAAAAATCAATCAAGCATTTTTGGTATAAAAAATACAAAACTCACAGGTTTTGTTTTCTCTTGTCGTGGAATTTGCTCAGGAATCAGTATAGCTCGTGGATTAGGGACCGTCAAGTGAAACTCATTTGGTTCAGTCTTCTTTAAAGGTATAATAGTGGGTTTATCTGCAATATTATCCAGCTGACTGATCAATTCCTGTATTTTTGGCTGCCATCTTCCAGGAAGCAAAACAAACAAACAAAAAACAAACTAACAAAAATACAATTTTATTTTTGGCTTTGGATTCCATCTGCTTAATTAACACAAGTATAAGCAACTTTAATTATTTTATAGAATCTAAACATTTAGATTGATCCTGAACTGGAAGTCCAATACAAATAATTAACAGTGCCAAACTCCATTAAGTAGATATTCAAATGAACAGTATTACTTAAGATGCAGTTCCAGTCGAACAGGAAATCATGCACATTTTTGAGAAATATGTCCTGACAACGAATTGGGAATTACTTCTGAGAAAGCATGTCTACAATGTTTCTATTACTTACTTTTCCAATGGTTCAATCCAATTTTCATTTACATAAACCGAATCATAAATCTGACTCCATTCATCTTTTATCCATGTTTGCAAATTCACCATATTGAAAAAGAACCTAAGGAACTGAAAAGACTGTATACATCAATGAAAGAAGCTTAATCAAAAAATATTTCCCTAGAAATCAGATCATATTTTCTATTTTCAGCAGTAACTTATTCATAATTTCTACTGAAATATTGCCTAGAGCACTAGACATGACCATAGTAGGTATTTTCCATTAGAACTGAGGAAATATTATGGAAATACCACTTTTCTCTATATTTATATTTTGCAAATACGCCCCAAAATTTCAGAACCCCCCAAATAGTGTACAGTCTGGTACAAAGAACTGCAGAAACACTATGGATATTCTTATCACCACAATAATATAATACAAGGCCTGAATGAAATGTAATGCCTCCAATGTTGCAGTTTTCTAATAGATAGCCATAGTGGGAAGTTGCTCTAAGAAAATGATGTGTAGCTATTGTGATATGGAAGCCTGCCATGAGTACCTGTCAGTGGTTTAAACAAGGTGGAGTTTTTTGTGTTCTCTGAGACTATTTGCTTGCAGATTTCTTATTACCCAGCTAGATAACATAATTAGTGGAAGCAAATGTAGGATTTGCTCCCTGTTCATATACAGTAGCTTTCCTTGCCAATTTTGGTGGGTGTGTGGTTTTTCTCCTTCATAGTTCCTTCATTAGGGTATTACAGGTAGTCCTCGACTTATGATCACAATGAGGCCCCAAATTCCTCCATGATCAGAGGTGGGATTCTACAGACCGGTTCTATAGAACTGGTTGTTATGATTCTGCGCAGTTCGGAGAACCGGCAAATCGCGCCACTGGATGGCCCCACCCCTCCCACCCCACCCCACCCCGCCCCGTCACTCCTTGCATGCGCATCATCCAACTTGCCTGTGTTGTGCCTTTGCCTAATTTTTGGTAAGTTGCTATTTTTCTTTTGACGCTTAGTTCTTCCGACTATCAGCTGTGCCGCGCGATTTAGATTAGTTAGAAAGCAGGAAATCGTTGGATTTCTTGCTTTCTAGGTAATCTAAATCGCTGTTGTACTGCTTTGCCTTCACCCAGGAAGCTTCCCTGAGGCCCAATCAGGGGTGGTATTCAGGGGCTTGGGCGGGAGGGAGAAGTGGCCTGAGAGCAGAGCTGAACCTTCCTTAGGACTGAAGCTTCTATTTTTCAGTGCAGACTCAGGCAGCAGATGGCAGAAAGGTAGATCTGTGAGTGAATCTGTGACTCTGCAAGCAACTCAATCTGCCTGCCTGCGTTGCCTGATTTTGGGTAAAAGTTGCTCTTTTTTTATAAAAAATTCAATATTTACATACATGGTGTGTTGTGAGTTGATTTTATGAGTTTGCTTGCAAGCAAATGTTATGTGACAGACTCAGGCAGCAGATTGCAGATAGATCTGTGAGTGAATCTGTGATTGCGCAAGCAACTCAATCTACCTGCTTGCTTTGCCTGAGTTTGAGTAAAAGTTGTTTATTAAAAAAAATCAATATTTACATATTTACATACAAGCCATGCCTAGGCAGTCACATGACCACCAAACCACACCCACAAATTAGGCCACGCCCACAGAACTGACTATTAAGAAATTTGAATCCCATCCCTGTCCATGATCCCCCAACTCATCCCTTTCCACTACAGGTAGTCCTATCTTATGATAACAATTGAGCCCAACATTTCTATTGCTAAGTGAGACATTTGTTAAGTGACCTTTGCCCCATTTTACGACCTTTTGTCACAGTTATTAAGTGAATCACTGCAGCTGATAAGTTAGTAACCTGGTTGTTTAGTGAATCTAGTTTCTCCTTGACTTTGCTGTCAGAAAGTCACAAAATGGGATCGGGTGACCTCAGGATGCTGCAACTTTCATAAGTATGAGTCGGCTGCCAAGTGTCTGAATTTGGATCACATGATTATGGGGATGCTGCAAAGTTTGTAACTATGAAAAACAGTCATAAGTCACTTTTTTCAGTGCTATTGTAACTTTGAAGAGTCACTAAATGAATTGTTGTAAATCGAGGATTATCTGTATTTTCTGTTTGATTGTTTATTTGGTTGTTAATATCTGTGTATCTGGTTGTTTAATGCCAGAGAGGCTGTGTTCTGGCCTGAAACTGTCATTTTCTTCTAGAAGATTAGAGTTCATTCTGAAAAGTATTTCTCAGTCCCAACGTCTAGGCTAGGGCTTCTAAATAAGAGGACTTAGGGCTTTCAAGTGAGGGAACAACAAACTAAGATGTCTCTAAAAGAGGAGAAACAACACTGCAGCCAGGCTGACAGACCAGTGACAACTTCAGAACAACAGAACCACTCCAGATAAGGAGAGGACAATTGCCCACTTGAACTTCACTTAGCAACATAAATTCCAGTCCCAATTATGGTCATAACCCAAGGACTGCCTGCTTTGGCTTGCATTTTAGCATGTTTGATTTCACATAAAATCAAAGTACCACATGAACTGAAGCCCAGTTTCTTTCAAAACATACATTTCTTGGTATGTTGCAATATAGTCTCATTTTAAGAGATGTACAAAAATATTTAAGTGGAAGATTCTAAATGATGAAAATAAAGTAGTCCCTTTTTTTAACTGAGTAGATAAATAATGCCTTCATAAGAAGTAGCATAACCTTGAAACTTCCGGTTTGTCGGCTTCGCGGCAGGGATTTGCGAAGCTGCGCGATCCCCGCGCGCTAGCCGTTTTGGGGCTCCGACCCAGCCGGGTACGGAGCTAGGCGCCTGCAGGGGCAGCTGAAGGTAGGGGATCCGGAGAAGGGTTTGGGGGTGCTGCAGACTCCCTCCTGGCGGCAGAACTCCTTTTCCCAGGACGCAGTGCAGCGGCGGTCTGTAATGGCCGCCACAAAGAAGCTGGCAGCCGGGTAAGAATGCACAGGAGGAAGTGGAGAAAGTGATTGAGAGGAGAAAGTTTTTCTTGGCTCCTAGGACTCTAAGACATATCTAATAAAATTCCTGAAAAGTATGACTTTCTGAATAATACCTGCCAGAAGAGGAAAAAGCGGCTGTTTGAAGGTGCTGAAAGGATAGCTTTCCCTCTTTTCCTACGGAATAAATAACTGGATATTAAGAAACCTATTTCTTTTAGGTGAAAATTGGTTTTAAGCGATGAGTGGGAAGAGAGAGGATTAAAAAGAAAACATTTGTATGCTAAGACTTTGTTGGAGCAGATGCCTTAAGGATTTGAAGACTAGAATATATTGCAATAAGATTTTAAACAGATTTGGACTTTCTTTCTCTTGGATTGATATTACCCCAGAAGGAGAAAGAGAGAACTCTGCCTTGGTTTGGACTGACTGATAACTTTGGGACTGTTTTATTTTTTTATTTTTTTGAATATTCTGGTTGTTGTAAGAAGAAAGAAGGGAAAAGAAAAGAAAAGATTTATAATGGCTCTTTCTGTTGAGGAACTAAGAAAAGAATATGAACAAGCAAAAAAAATGGTAAAGATGGTGTGGAAGAAGCTTTCCTTTTCTTAGAAATGGCGCTTATTAATTATCAACAAACATTACAACAGATGAAGACAGCAGAGGAACAAGAAAGAAAGAAAGGAGCCATTTTTAATGAATCTCAGAACTTGATCCAGAAAGAAGGAAGAGAGAAAGAAAAGAAAAGAAGAGAAAAGAAGAAAATTAAAGGACTTAAGGACTTAAGATCTAAAAAACATTTAAGAAAGGGAAAAATAAGGTGCAAAACCAATATGATGATAGTAAACAAAAGGGAAAAGGAATACGACAGAGAAGGGAAGCTGGCAAGGCAGAGGCTAGAAGAAGGGGGGTAGAAAGGTTTGTTGGGAGAAGAAAGAAAGGGAAAAGGTGGAGAAAAGCTACAATGTTTTGAAATTAAATGAAAAAAAGAAATTTTTTGGATAATGGATAAAGTATAATTTTTTAAAAAAAAAAAAGATTTTGCAAGGTACATAAGATGAGATGGTAGTATTGTAATGATTTAAGAGTTGATAAGAGATTAAAATGTTAAAATGTTTAAAAATGATTGGCTTTAAAACTTAATAATAGGGGAGGTTTAGAATATTGTTTTAATTAAAGAGTTTAATAAGAGAATAATGGTAACTAAGTCAGAAAGAAACAGATGAAATAATAATAATGATATTGAATAAGAGTAAAGAGAAGTAAAGAGAAATTGAATAAGAGGTTTTGGTATGTTGTATGGAAATGGTTTAAAACAGAATTATAATTTATCTGACTTGTTAAATTGACAATGAAAAAGGTTTAAACATGTAATGAATAATGACAATTTGTGTGTTTTAAAAATTAATAAAACTTGTTTTAAAAAAAAAAAGAAGTAGCATAACCTTCAATTGTTAATACCTAGATTTTCTTCCAGTGTAGTTACAGTGGCTTTATGAATGGTGCTAAGGAATTTGGCTTTGTCTTAGCATCTTGTGCAGTCTATAGGCCATGCCTCATCATTAGCACTGAATGCCAACTCTGTGTTGTCTTAAATATATTAATTTTATAACTTGCCTTTTAAAAATTCTGAATATATTTATAGCTTTGTAGTAGTAGGGGGATGTGTCTATATTTATCAACTTGAAGAATTTTCCACTGCAGATACAAGATAAGTACTAAAAGCAGTAGCTTTGAACAATCATTCACTATTTAAAATATTCATTAAAATTCTATACAACTTAAAATCCAAGAATATTGGATTTTTATTTAATTCTGATGAAATGCGAATATTTTAATTACCTTACATATTTTAACAGCATCCATTGATTTGATGATTTTGCTGAACCGCTGAAATCCAAGTTCCTCAAGTCGAAAAGTAGCCAAATAACAAATAACTAGAAAAGACACATACATTAATATTGAAGGCAAAGTGAATAATTAAGCCTATTAAAGATTTCTACTCTAAAGTTTCTTACTAGCATTTGTTAGAATTCTCCAAATATAGGTATCTAAGAGTGGAAATGGAAGGCAGGTTAGGCAAATGATAAAATTCATCACAATTTGAAAAATAACACAACATGACTTAATATTCCTATATCCACTGTACAAAACACTGAAGGTTTATGTTGTGATGACATGTTTCACATCTTATTTTTTCGTTATTGCAAGTTGTACTTGACACCCATAAATATAGCTGCTGTTATTAGTAGCATATATACAGGAGAGTAAAAATCAGACTGATTTTCTAACATTATTATATTGTCTCTATATAAATTAATACTTACCAATATACATGTTGCGCTCAGAAAGTAGGCAATGTTTTCCATCTCGAATATAAAATGCATCGACTATCACATCCAATACAGTTTTATATTCTAAACAGCCACACAAGATATCCATTACAGGTACAGGGATTTCAGCTGTTACTTTGAAAGGCTACAGACACAGAATTATCATTTAAATGTAAAAACAAAAACTTAATGTATATATATATATAAATGTCATCATTCAATGTAAAATAATAGTAGTAATATTAGCTACTATTGTCCAAAAGGTGTAACCAAAACGTATAAATAGTATATGTTTCGAGCAGTACAAAACATACAAAGCACAATTATCCACCATAAATTAATCCAAGCAACATTTTAAGTAAAAGAACTGTGTGATAGCTTGTCCAAGAAAAATCAGATCATCGGACTCTTATTTGTGATAGTTGTGATGTCCCGGGTCATGTGATCACGGGTTGATTGGTTATTTGCAATAAATGAAAGGTCTCTACCTACTGGCACAGAATTAGGTCCAGATACCAGTTTATCAAATTTTAATTGTTTTACAGATTTTGGGAGTTTGGATGTCCAGAATTCATTCAAGTCCTCTTTTTCTTCCTCACCATTCAAAAAATAATTTTAAAAAAACCTAAGACTACTTTAGACTGACTTAATTGGTTAGAAAATTAGTTTAAAATTTGATAATTAGGAACAAATGAGAAAAAGAACTAGCTGGTGGAGATAAGTCTTGCTGCACTGCCCTACCACAAAAAAACAAAAAGAAACAAATGCTGCCCTTCAAACTGTTCGTATCAAAGATCTTGTGCAATTCATAAACCAAATTTCTTTTACCTACAGTACAGACATATGTTACAACCTTCTTGAAGAAAGCTATCTATCTATCTAATAAAAATACATGGCTCCTGACATTTAGAAATATAGTATTTCAAATGTGCATTTTGTGAAAGCTTCAAAAGACATCTGATACCTGTAATACTTTAGCTGATTCATCCAAGAACTGCCCAACATTCTGATTTTCAGGATGGAATTTGTTAAGCTGCTGAATTATTATTTCCATGTGTCTCAATGGGCCAGCCATCTTCATTCTGCATAGACCTGGAATTATTAAGTGTTCACGTTTCATCAGCTGTAATTTAGTTTTAAACATATAATCATTACATAAACATAATTTTGCTTGAACAAATTGTCTCCTAATGCAATTATAAATACTGGTACACCTGAAACCACCTGAATTAATTTATTAGATTAGCAAATTCATTCATACATTTGTTTGCTTTTCAACTATAACTGCTCTTCAGAGTAAATACTGTAAGACTTTTCATTCTTAATAGAAAAGAAATCTTGATTATTGGGGCAATAGTTAATCAGAAGTGTTAACTATCTGCCATTTACCTAGCATTCACCATGGAACTAACAGAAGAGTAACGGATTTGTATATTTTTGATATTATCATGGCACAAATAAACTAACATTTAACCAAAGGTGCCATGAAATCAGAACTTCTCCCTAGATCTTGATGTACAAACAGGGATATAAAAGAATTATAGGGATATAAAAGAGTATTCTCTTTTAAATCACTTTCAAAGCAGTACAGTCTTACACTGCACTAGATCGGAAAAACTTCATTAATATTTAGTTTAAAAAACAGTGCTTAGAGATCACTGTGTTCTGACAATTTCTCAGACAATAGGATTCAGAAACTTAGTCCCATAAATGAGGGGGGGGGGGGGGGGGGGGGGGGGGGGGGGGGGGGGGGGGGGGGGGGGGGGGGGGGGGGGGGGGGGGGGGGGGGGGGGGGGGGGGGGGGGGGGGGGGGGGGGGGGGGGGGGGGGGGGGGGGTCCATTCAGGTTCAATTTGGTCCCCCTTATATCCTAATATTTACATGAAGCTGCCCGGACCAAAGTCACGATTTTTAAAATCTGTTAACCTTCTGCAGACTCTATTTCTACAGTACACAAAGATAAATATATCTAACAATTTGTAATCCTAGATAGTTAACCCACAGTTCTAATCTCCTTGCCACCTCTTGCTCCATATTAAGTGATCACTGTTGAATTTTCTATCTACTACTACGCCATTCATTCTTCTAATCTTTTTTTTAAAATGCTCCTAAGCCTCTTGATCTATTTATATTACAAGTAGCACTTTTTAAGGGAAATATTAAAGCTGTACATCTGCCAGCCCTACAAGTTAGCCCTGTGATAACATGTAAGTTAGAACTACGTTTATTGTGATAGGACTATGTTTATTGTGATAGCACTACGTTTATTGTGATAGCTATAGCAACAGAATCTTGCAAGTCTGAATGTGCTTCCCTCCCCATTTCTGTGAACTGGGGAAGGGGATATTTATGTTGTTGGTTTGAGCTCCCAGCTTGGAGATTTGGCTGCAAATGTTTGGTCCCCATTCGAAGTGACATCTTTGGAAAGCTCACTGAAGATGTCTTCTCGAATGAAGACCAAACGTTTGCAACCAAATTGCCAAGCTGGGAGCTCAAACCAACAACATACCGCTAACTGCCAACCCGAGCTATTAATATTCAAAGCCATTTCAAGGGGGATACTCTCCAAGATCGCTTCTTCTCAAGTTGTTTTCTCTGTTGGCTTGGTGGTAGATCTTCCTCTCCATCCTTTCTGCCCTCTCTACAACATCAAAGTCACCGTTTTGTACTGATGCAGATTCAGATGCCTGATTCTGTGCGGACAGATGTGGACTGCGATTCGACACAAAGGTGACAACAATGCAAAACCAAATGCTGATTTTGCACCACAGCAGCACCAACACTTTTTAAGTTCTGTGTTTGTGCCCCAATGAACCCAATCTGGAATATCGTAGATGCCAAGCATAAACCATAAACTAAATCCTCATAGAGGATTTTTGCACCTCAGGTTGATGGGTGTCATGGCTGGGCCCAAAACCGGACGACGATGGTCTCATGCATGCCTGCTTTTGGGATCCAAGAACACATTACAAAATCAATTTACCAATAAATATAGAGAGACTGAAGCTTTAAATCCGAACGTCTCTTACGCTTTACAAGTTGTAATCAAAGGCGCGTGGCTTCCCAGAGAATTATTTTCAACGGACCCGTCCTTTTTTCAAGGTACACTGAGGCGAATTATTCACTTTTTTCTATTCTCGACCCTTGCTTGTCAACGGTGCGAAACTGCTACTAAAGGCCGGGACGGAGGCCCTGACGCGGCTTACTTCAGCGCGCGACGCCCACTCCGGCCTCGCCACCCGACCGTTGAGCCGGCGTAGAAGAGCGCGAGCCGCCGCCGCTGCTGTCTGTCGCTTAGCAACCCTTGAAACGCTTGTGTCGCTTAGCAACAACCACCCTTGACACGCTTTTGGTGTCGCTTAGCAACCCTTGAAACAGCGAGGCGCCAGCAAAAGCCGGAAGATCACAAGCCGGACGGGCTCGTCTTTCTGCAAAAGGATCGCCCGTCCGAAGTTGTAGGGACGGATGAGAACAAGATTCTTTCAATAACTTTTAGGAACATGCTCCCGAAGCAGGTTTAGAGGATCCAAAGTTAATACATAATATTCTTCATAGATTTCACCCATGACTTAACTCGGGGGGTCTTCAACCTTGACAGCTTTAAGACTTGTGGACTTCAACTCCCAGAATTCCTCCTCCAGTCATGTTAGCTCAGGAATTCTGGGAGTTGAAGTCCACAAGTCTTAAACTTGCCAAGTTTGAAGACCCTTGACTTAACTCTTCGACTTGCTAGATTTTTCTCCACTGAATGGGTCAATATGCAGGGATTATCCCACATAATTTTCCCTTCGGACCCGTGTCAGACCTCTCCTTTTAGACTACTCAGTTATTTGTAAAAGCCTTAGTCCCTTCTTATTGGAATTTCAAATTCATTGTCATCCTCAAAGAGATAAATACACTAACATTTTAAGACTGCAAGCTTTTGAAATGTTTCTAATGTTCTAAAGAAGAGTTTGGACCCTGGAAATGAGTTAAAATTTAAACTGGAATATTAACCTTACAGAAAGTGCTCAGTTTAGATTTGCTTCTTCCTCCTGAATTCTTATTGCTTGTGCCCAGATTTATCTAACACACATACATGCATACATACATGCAGCAGCAGCATACCAGAATATTGCTATTTAATCAAACAGATGTCCTTTCCTAAGCAAGCATTTCCAAGTAACCTTGTCATCACTTCTTGATCTGCAGATATTTAAACAAAACCACTGTCCCTCAATTTAGGAGGGGCCTAATTTGGTATGGTTCAATCAACAATTTTAGAGGAAAGATACAAGGGCATCCAATACACATCTCTCAGACAAAAATAATGATGATAATTTTGAGATTTTGGAGAAGATGAAGGATCTTGTTGGGTCCTTCTATAATGGAAAGGTCCTTGCTTTTTTTTTCTCCTGTTTTTTTTTCAAAAACAAAGAAGAATAAAAGTTTAATGAAGAAATATTGAAGAACACAAAAATAATTACAATCTTGTATGAGAAAGCTCTAATTATATTTGATAAAGAAATGTTTATGTATTAAATATTCTAAAATTTAGGTTAACTTTGTTATGCAACATTGAACCCTTCAAAGAAGATAGTATTTTTTTATGCTGTAGAGCCACCTTGTGGTCAGAAAAGAAAAAAAATGCAATTTTGAAACCATGGAAGTTGGCGTATTTATGTCTTATGACAAAACTAGCTTAGTTCCAAAATGAAAACTAATACTGTGATCAAAAGAAGAAGGTGAGTAAATGTGCTTACATGAATAATATGGTGGTTAAATGAATCTGGCTTCCCCATTGACACTGTCAGAAGATTGCAAAAGTTCCCTGGGACACTGAAACTGCATAAATATGAGTCAGTTGCCAAGTATCTGAATATTGATCATATGACCCATGATGCTGAAACAGTTGTAAGTGTGAAAAACCATCATAAATCACCTTTTTCAATGCTGTAACTTTGAAATGATACTAAATCAACTGTTGTAAGTCAAGGACTTTCTGTAAATCCTTACTAA
This sequence comes from Notechis scutatus, assembly GCF_049901735.1. Taxonomy (NCBI): domain Eukaryota; kingdom Metazoa; phylum Chordata; class Lepidosauria; order Squamata; family Elapidae; genus Notechis; species Notechis scutatus. Next base: position 93,107,116 of record NC_142013.1, read on the forward strand.
GTATATTAACTACTAGCTGGATACCCATGGTTTGCGATGACACTATTTGATTGGGCTATGCAGGAGAAATCCAGTTCACAATCTGTTGGCTCAGTGGTGGTTGGTGATTGAAACACATAAGGGAATATCGCTCCCGCTGCCTTGAGTCCAGAAGCAGTTCCATAGGTGGAACGCAGAGACATTTTGGTGAGATACCAATGTTTATTACTGTAAGGAGCCCCAGACCGCTCCTGAGCTCTCCAGTACCCTCTGATATTCTGCCATGGAGAAGATGGTTATTACATTAATATACCTCAATGCAATGCAAAGACCAGGGTCCTCTCAAGAAGATCCATGTCTGCTGCTGACTTTTACAGCTACAGGATAATGGAGCACGATGGCGAAGGATGCTACCTACTGCTGTTCCGCAACCTTGTGAGGCAACTGGCAGTTGGAACAGAGCTCTATTCAGATGGGGAGGGGGAGTAGAATGTCTAACTCCTTAGCATCAGAGCGTGTTAATTACTGTATTAAGAAATAGTAATGATCTGATGGTCATTTAAAAAAATCCTTTCTTAGCAAGTACTTAGAAGCCAAGAGGAACATACGTGCTGGATTTCAGGTTTGTAGGCTTTACGGTTCTGGAGATTTTGTGATGAGTGAGTAGTACTTGGCTTAGATAGATAGATAGATAGATAGATAGATAGATAGATAGATAGATAGATAGATAGATAGATAGATAGATAGATAGATAGATAGATAGATAGATAGATAGATAACTCAATTGTAGTTTGAATTGGAATTCAGCATTCAATATTATGGGCCTCCTAGCAATTATGAGTTATGTCTTGGTCTACGCTATGTAACAAATTTCAATTCAGTTTTTGTTCCTGGGTACAAAGTGTGTTTTCCTAATACTTTATACCTAAAATAAATAGAAAATAGCTATTGTTCCAGAAAAATGTTGCTTCTGTGGGCCAAAATCTGTGCTTTTAATCACTGAGTAGGAGAATAGTGAATAGCAATATTTGATTTAGATGGCATCAAGAGGTTGCTTGTACCCAGCAGATGCATTTTGCTTTATCAAGCTATCTGTCTCAAAACTGAAACTCAATGGCTAAATGGGAATTTGACGTTCATTATAAAGGGTCTCCTTGCAATTGTTAAGTTATGCCTTAGACCACAGTTCCCCAATGTTCCTGGCTTTGCGAACCAGGGATGGGGGGGAAGGAGAGAGGATAGAGCCCATCTCTTCTGTAACCTGATTCCGAATGATTCAAGGCCCCCTAACAGTTTAAAATTATGAATTAGACCAGGGGTGTCAAACTCAAGGCCCATGGGCCATATCCAGCCCACAGAAGGCTTAGATCTGGCCCACAGGTCAAGGGTGACAAAGAATGATGTGTCTCAGAGTTGGCTATACCCAGACAGTGCCGGATATTTTAACTCCCAATAAATCCTTTTGAAGTTTTGAAAGTTTGGCTTGAGATTTAATTGGGGTAACTGCCTGGAATCCTGATAGCTAGCCGACTCTGAGACATATAATTCATTGTCACCCTTGACCCTGGTTTTCCCCTACCCCCTAGGTGTATCTAATTCATATTCTCTAATGGGACACATCCATAGCCAACAGTCATGTTCTCCAGTTAGAATTTTGCACGGCAGAAACTTCAGTCACCTAGTTACTATCTTTGAAAACTAATTATGGAATGCACTTTTGGTTTCCAAGCTGCCACACTGCTCCTCACTCCCTTTCTGTTGGCAACTCTAAAAAGACTATAGAAATATTTTATGAGTTGACATCCTAGTAATTTGAAGGTAAGCCTTGCACTATCTCTTCAGAGGTAGAGCGGATCTTGAAAATAATTGGTTTTCCTGATTCTCCAGCCCAGGGAATAGGTGACTTGGTGACTTTTTCAAATTTGATGTTTGTCTGAAAATGGAAGCTTAATAAATAAATGGATATTCAGCATTGTTTCAAAGGGCTCCCTAATTGAAAATTATGCCTTGGACTATATCCTGTGTCAACTAAGAGCACTGATCTAGGAAACATTTGGTTTTTCTGCTCCTCCTGACAACAGAGAACATGATTACGCCTCTCTTTTTCAAAGTTGATGTTTGTCTGAAAGGGGAAGTTTAGTGGCTAAATGAGAATTCAGCATTTGCTGTAATGGGCTTCCTAAGAATTGCAGATTATGCATTGCACTATCTCTTCAGATCCCGAAACAAAATGGTTTTCCTGATTCTCCTTGCTAGAGACAACATTATTATGTGCTTCTTTTTCAAATTTGATGTTTATCTGAAATGGGCACTAAATGGAATTTGGTATTCTCTACAATAGGCTGCCTAGCAATTGCAAGTTAGGTTTGTACTGCCTCCTCAGAGGTAGAACGGATCTTTAAAATGGCTGGTGTTCCTGGCACTCCTGGCCAGTGAAAATATAGTTTTGTGATTCTTTTTCAAATTTGAGTGTTTTCCTGACTCTCCTGGCCCGGGAAAACATGAATCCAATAATTATGTGAGTCTTTTTCAAATTTGATGTTTGTCTGAAAATGGAAGTTTAATAATTAAATTGTAAATCAGTCATTATAAAAGGTCTCCTAACGATTGAAAAATATGTCTTGAATTATCTCCTGACACAAGGTGAGGATCATGGAAACAATTGGTTTTCCTGGTTCTCCTAACTAAGAATATGATTACATCTCTTTTTTTTTTTTTCAAATATGATGTGAAAATGAAACATCAGCCCTGAAAAAACTATGAAATATCCCACCGTCAGAATCCTGTGTGAATGTACATGTGTTAATCCTAAAAACGCTGAAGAAGAGGAGTGTTGGTTATTAAATGAATGTGAAAGGGGGGAAAATCCTGTTAAGGTGCATTTTAATTGGAGACCAAGACACACTTTGAAACAAAAAAATGATTTATTGACAAAGTACTGGAAGGCAATGGTTTGTAGAGGACTAGGGTTTAGTGTTTGCATTAATGTAATGCATATTAAAACACAGGTAGATTAAATGAGATCACTTGCCTACATAATAAAGCCTTTACTTAACAAAGTCTTAAAATCTGCCCTAAATTGTTAATTTTACCTAACCATTCTCAGAAAACCTTTGGTCCCCAGCACTAAAATGCTGGCAATTTTCAGTTGTTGGATACACTCTTTATAGCTGACTCTGTTTCTTGCCATTCAGTTTCATCTCTTTGCAGTTCGTCACTTCAGATATGGTGGTGGATCTCAAGGGCTTTACTTTAGTTGACTCTACAGTGCAGTCAGATAAATCATTTCACTAGATCTGCAAGACCATACATAAGGTTGAGGTACAAATTAAATTCCTAGAAACCCTCCTCCAATGGAAAACTACAAGGAATTCCCACAACTGGAAAGTCAAAAAATATACTGTTGCCAAAGAAAACAATACGGATGCATTCCCATCACGAATTGAGCTTCTTTTGGGAGAAATTTTTAACTTTTTATCCTTTAAGACAGAATTAATCAACGTTTCCGGCTTTGAGAACCAGTGGGGGGTGGGGTGGAGGGGATAGTTTTGCGCAAGTGGGGATGTAACTTTGAATGGTCACTCACTCGCCACTTCTGCGGCCCGGTTCCGAACAGCTCGAGGTCAGTAATGGGCCGCGGCCCAGAGGTTGGAGATTCCTGTCCTGTAGAGTTCCCCAACTTTTCCAGCTTTGTGGGGAAAGGGGAAAAGGGGATGGTTCCATACAAATGATGCATGTTGCCCACTGCTCGCATAAGTGGCTCTGCGCATGTGCTCCCCCACCACTTCTGCAGCCCAGTTCCAAACAGCTCGAGGCCCGGTAATAGGCTGCGGCCCTGGGGCTGAGGACCCCTGTGCTATTATGTGCTTCTTTTTCAAATTAGGTTATTGAATATAGTCTTGAAACTATGATTAATTTTATTTTGTGTAGTGTCAGGATTCCTTATATTTTATCTATGATTTAGTGCAACTTCGAATAAATATTTAGCAGCTTTATCTTAAACTACAAATTGAGCTGATAAAAATAGAGCAGCAAGGTTTAAAATCATTACTTGTGTCTGTGCTGAAAGAGAAGGTTGGCAGGAATCATGCAAGTTTAAGGCTTGTTCATGTTATAAAAATATTCAGATTATCATAACACATGAATGCAACCACTATTTTATTTTTTTCTTTCACTTTAATTTTTTTAAATATTTCTCCATATCAAGGTAAATTCTTTACACTACTGCTCACGCAGGTTCAAAAGAGAAAAGAAAAATATGTATCCATATTTATATTAAAATATGCACAGTGTATAATATGATTCTGTAATATGTGCTACAATAAATGCCTTAAATTATATCAATTAATAGTTCAGATTTACTTTGGATTATTTGAATATTTACTATTGATACCACAGGGTAAGTACTTTTAAATCATAAGAGTTGATGTTTGGCTGCAGATCCTATGAGGATGCACTTCTTTTCCCATATCTGTGTCTTTAAATGATTGCATCAGGATGCTAACAACCTGACTTGCCCTTTACAAATTAGCATAATATAACCAATACAAATGCGAGTAGAAGACCATATTCGCAGCACCATCTTCAATGGAGTGACTAAAGCGACTAAAAAATAGGTGGTTTAGACCAAAACCCTACACCTTTGTACATGAACCAATAGCAGATAAATATATAAAAAGGCAGAACCTGGATCCACAGTTGCACTTACAATTTTGGCCTTTTGATATTTCTTTGTAGGTGACATTGCTACATTGACTTAATTTTAGACAGGGACAATCTCTGTAAAGGAAATTGAGTAAAATGTGTAAAAATGAGCAGACTGAAGATGGATTTTCTTGCAAGCAGTAACAGAATAAGAGAGTTGGAAGGGACCTTTGAGATCTTCTAGTCCAACTCCCCCCGCTCAAGCAGGAAACCCTATACCATTTCAGACAAAATGGCTGACCAATCTGTTCTTAAAAATCTCTAGTGTTGATTGGAGCACCCATAACTTCTGGAGGCAACTTGTCCCACTGATTAATTGTTCTGTCAGGAAATGTCTCCTTAGTTCTAGGTTGATTCTCTCCTTGATTAGTTTCCATCCATTGCTTCTTGTCCTGCTTTCAGGTGCTTTGGAGAATAGATTAACCCCCAGTGTTCTCTTCCCCAGAGTTACAGTATGAATGGAAGTGAAGTGAAGCAGACTCAACATTTAGGGTTCATTAATAATAGGAAAACAATGGTTCATAAACACATGGACTCCACTTGATTTCATCAAGCTTTCATGGTGATTTGGTTCCTCTCAAACTCAACAGTCCCAACCAAAGTTGCAAAATCTCTCTCTCTTAAGAACTGCTGCAGCTAAAGAAGACATTTCTATCTATATGATGAACAGCCATATGTGAATTATCAATGCATGAACACAAAACAGAATATGTTAAGCAAAGATAGCTACCTTCCTATGCTGTATTTACAGTACAACTCTTTGCGTCCTTTATTCAATATAATGCGACAATTGTAAACATTTTTTCTCACCAACAATGAAAACATCTAAAAAGATTCTAAGTACATACGTTATCTTTCATTTAGAAATGGTCTTATTTTATGCTCAAGTGCCGAATGTGGATTTTTGAAATATCTTATTCTTAAAAAAATACAACTTTCAGATACAAATAAAGATAGCTGGAATATCTGAGCACACGTTTGATCAGAATTCATTAACAATTAGTAAGTCCACGTGGCTGTAAAGGATAGAAATAAAAACAATTAGAGACACTAATGTGAAGATTAATGCCTCCTGAGCCTAAACACCTGTTGATAAAACCAAAATTAAAAATTCTAAACATATTTGATACATTCCTGTTATCTCAAAAGTACTTCAGTAAGCGCTGATAACTTTAAAATTAGCATAGGACTCCAAGATTTGTCAGCTCACCATGATTAATCTGGCTGGTTGGAGATGGTATGGGTGTGTGTGTGTGTGTGTGTGTATTCCCTTCTCCTTATCCTGAAAACCACAGGCTTAGTGGTAAAGAGCCATTGTCCCACATAGGTTCTTTGTGCTCATTCTTTGCTCTTCCACCCTCCAGAATCTATAATAATTTCAAAGAACTCTTAGTATTTTCTGGCGCTCTGACAAATGTGGAGATACAATCCAAACTTTTTATTTATACATGCATGCAAAGAGAGGGAAAAATGCTTTTCCTTTTAATCTGGATGTGTAATATATATATATATATATATACTGTCACTCACGCCCTAGTCACTTCCTGTCTGGACTATTGCAATGCACTCTACATGGGGCTGCCCTTGAAGAGCATCCGGAAGCTCCAGTTGGTGCAAAATGCAGCACCCCGCATGGTTTTGTGCAGACCTTGGTGTGCACATATATCATCTCTCCTGCAGGAGCTGTACTTTGAACTCCTTAACCTCACTGTCAGAGAATTAAAGAAAAAATTAAATATTAAATGAACTTATTTAAGTCAGTAAAGGATGGATATGAAGGGAGACTATCAAAAATGGGTATGAGGACAAAGATAAGAGAAAGGAACTTATCAAAGAATTTCAGAGAATTGTTAGAAGGAAGAAGCATCAGTATTATACTACAATGGCATCAATGGACAGATTCAAAGGAAGAAAATGGAAGGAATGTACTGCAATATTGTACTGTTCAATGGAGATCAACATCCAAGATAACCTCAGAAGATATTCCTAACTTACAAGACCTCTAGTACTAGAAGGTGAAGTTAGATCAATGTTTTTGTTGTTACCTAGTCAGAAGACTATAGGAAAAATGACAAATGGGAAGAAATCGTAAATAAATGTTCTCACCAAACTATGCCAGGAAATCTTGAAGACAGATTTGTCAACAGAATGAAAGAGGTGAGATTACATTCCTATTCCAAAAAAGGAGAACAGAGTGTGCAACCTATCACACAATATTCTTAATTTCATACGCTAACAAAATAATGTTTTAGGAGTATCCAATACAGGGTATATCCCTACATGGAAAAGGAGATACCACATGTTCAAACTGGCCAAGGGACATGAAACACTATTGCCGATGCACTCTGGATAAGTGTTGAGAAAGCCAAAAGATACCAAAAAGAAGTGACTATTGCTTCATGATTATAAAAAAGCTACTTTTTTCATCAAACTGTGGAATGTGCTCTGAAAAATGGGAACCTCCAGCAGCACATCTCATTATGGACACAACATGGCGAATCAGATGGGCTCCAGGTTGGCAAAGGAGGGTGACAAAGTTGTATATTCTCCCTTATTTGCTCAACTACAGGTTGAATATGTATTAAGAGAAGCTGGATTAAAAGATGAGCATGATTTTAAAATTGTAGGAATATCAATAACCTGCAGTATGCTGAAACCACTGCTCTGATAGAGGAAATTCAAGCTCTCGTAATAAAAGCACAGTGAAAAAATGTGACTAAAATTAAATAGACCATACTAATTAAATTGAATTAAACTAACGGCAGGTAAACCAACCAGCCTTAAAAAAAAGACAATGAAAAGATCAAGATGGTGGATAGTTTCTGCCTTTTAGAATGAATTATCAATAATAAACAATCAAGAACTATAACACAGACTAGCATGTACAAGAAAAGTCATGAAGGAGGCCTTGGAAAATGTCAGCTGCAAGGTGAATGGGCTCATTTACAAGGACAATGGGTGCACCATTATAGAAGACCTGAAAGGCTAGGTTAACAGATTAACAAGTTGGAAGGGACCTTGTAGGTCATCTAGTCCAACCCCTGCCCAAGCAGGTGACCTTACATCATTTCTGACAGATGGCAGTCCAGCCTCTTCTTGAAAGCGTCCAGTGATGAAGCTCCCACAACTTCTGAAGGCAAGCTGTTTCATTGATCGATTGTTCTCACTGGCAGAAAATGTATCCTTATTTCCAGGTTGAACTTGTTCAGTTTCTATCCATTATTCCTTGTCTGGCCTTTAGGTGCTTTGGAAAATAACTTGACCCCCTGCTCTCTGTGGCCGCCTCTCAAATAGGTAAAGGATAGATTATGGAAAATCTCTATCAATGTCTATGGAGATTCTCAGTCCTCCAGGTCATGGTTGTCCCAAAAGTGCTTTTTTCAAGAGGCAACTGGACTTTGAGTTTTCTTTGAAGATGTTTTGCTTCTCATCCAAGAAACTTCAGCTCTGAGCTGAAGAAGCTTCTTGGATGAGAAGCAAAACATTTTCAAAGAAAAACCAGAAAGTCCAGTTGCCTCTTGAAAAAAAGCACCTTTGGGATATCAATGTGGTTGAAAAGAGCTGACAGTGAATTGATGACACATAATCAACCAGCCATTCAGTCCAGAACATTCCAGGACACATGTACAATATGTTTACGGAAGCCACAAATTGGGTATATTTCTACAAAAATTCAGGAAGAACAAGTATTTCCCGAAGACTTCATATTGGAAGTTACTTCAAATATAACTTACCTTTAACATGAGAATAACATGGTGAACAGTGCACTGTGTTCTTGTAAATCCAGATACTATCTCCTGCCTCCAGGTTTTCTAAAGTTGCTTTGCAGATTTCACACTAAAAGACATGGAATTAAAAATCTTTCGTGGCAAAAACCAGACAAAGAACAACAAATCTGCCAATCATTTTTAATACAATTGTAGCTTGCCTTACACCTTTATTTCATTATACTTTTACTATGATTTAAAATATTTCAAAGAAATTCAGCATCCTCATTTTCTGTAGGAATATGCTTTATTATTGGGCTAGCATCAACTGAACTAACTATAATCTTTCCACATTTTGGCTATGTAGCTTTACAATTATCCAGCATTCTAAGGATAAATGATAAATTAAGGAGAAGTTTTACACTGAAGCTTAACATTCATCCAGGTCAGTGTGAATGTAGCTAGCAGTGCTGGTCCAAAATCTCAAGTAAAGATTATTCTTATTCCCTTGATTATTTTAACTGGGTACACCAGAATGACAGTCAAAAAAGTACTTGTTATTGAATTTCTGTTTGGTTCCATGATCAGAACCATGATTTCAGATTTGCCTAATTGCATTCAGTTTAAACCTATCTTTTCTCTTTCATAGGAGCTCCCCAAATCTGATTTAGCAAGTTTATAGCGAGCTGCAATGAATATGTCCAAACACAAAAACAACTATGTTTATTATATTTTTATCCCATCTTACTACTTTGTAAGTAACTCATGCTAGCAAATGTATATAATAGTCTTTCCTGTCCCTATTTTCCCCAACAACAACAACAACCCTGTGAGGTGGGTTGGGCTAAGAGAGTGACTGGCCCAGCTGGTGCTTGTGCCTATGCTGGGACTAGAACTAAGTCTTCTGCTTTCTAGCCTGGTGCCTTAACTTATAAACCAAACTGGCTGGTTAACTATGCTTCCAACAATCATTCAAAAAAAAAAACCTCATATCTTCTTCCACAATCTGAAATATTAATGCGATCAGGATTTTATTACCATGTTCTAGAACTTTATAACAATGCATGGCTCTTGCAGCCTTGAATAATGTCACATGGCAATGCAAGAACCAAACAGGAGGACACCACATTGTCATGACTAGCATTAACTAAGATTCTAAGCCAGCATCTTAACCACCATACCAGAATGGGTGCCCATCTATATAACCACATCTATATATATTTGTACACACAGTGAAACAGCATTCTTACCTTGAAGCAAGTTGCATGACAGCAAATATTTAGAGATTCGAGAATCATTTTGGTTTCTGTGCCCAATGGCTTCTGGCAATAGGTACACAATTCTTTGCCAATCATAGCCCTTTGTTAAAAAAAAAAAAAGGGTGTGGGGGGGGTAGATTTCTCATAACTATTGGAAGAACTAGTACACCCAGCCACCACTGATGTCCTAAAATATTAGCATCTGCAATGAGTCACACTTGTCCTAAATGATGATTTCGCTAATTATGCAGAGAGGAAATGTTCTGAAGAGGAAATGCAGGCTAATCCAGATAGTTGAAAAATAAAGCTATTTGTATTTTAGCCTTGATAAAATAAAGTTGCAATTTCTAGTGTCATGGATTGATACAATATTTAACACTTCCTGCTTTTGTCAGAATACACTTTTTCTTCAAGTTCAACTCAGCTTTTGATCACATACATAGTTTTTTTTTTAAACAACAGTATACAGGTGGTTTGCTTCTGCCTTCTTCCCAGATGTTTTTAATCTGTCTGCTCTAGACAACCTTAGTAGTTGGGGGGCCTCTGGAGAGAATGGTGGACTTACACTTGCTTTGCTTTTAGAGCAACTGACAATTACAGTAGAAAGTAGAGTCAGTGAAGCAACCCTGAACTCTTCTTGGGAGACAAATTTGAGGTTGGCCAGAGGACTCCTTAAAATATTCCCTTGATGAGAAGGTAAAGTAGCAGTGTCCAGTGTGTTTTATAGCTCTGGGAGTTAGGAAAGCGAGCTTTACCCAAGCTATGGCCAGAGCCTTTCATAATGATACTGAGTTTACCTCCCCGCTTAATTGCTTATATTGGAAATGGGTTGTTAATAACTTTTGGAACATTAAGAACTTCCAGAAGGACAGGTTTTATTACACTGGGTGTTTTTCCTCCAACCTGCAGCAAAAGAAGATTTATGTAAGTTTAAAACTTAGACCCTTTTTAAAATTTGCAGTGAAGGAATTATTGGAATGCTGATTATGGAAAGTTTTTAAATGGACTACTAAACAATCAGATTGACTGGTCTGATGAATGAGATGAAGGTTTGACTGTGAAGTGTAAAAATGAAGTATAAAAAATCTCTTCCTTGAAATTGCCTGGATCAGAAAAAAAAAAAAGGAGAACCTTACCCTGTTTCTCCAACAATACAGCCTCCCCCAATAGGAAGTCCCAGCATGTTTTATAGGCATGAAATGAAATTAAGCCCCTCCCCCAAATTAAGGCCTATATTAAAACATGCAAAATGGGGGAATGGTGGGGGGCTTGCTGTTAGGAAGTACTTTGTTGCACACCCGGATATGGTGCTGCCGGTGTTGACCCGATACTAAGTGCCTCACCAATGCCGAGGTCAACATCCAAGCCGTCGCCGCCCACTTGCCCAAAGATGCAAGGGGGGGGGAATTAAGTCACCCCCGAAAAGACGGCCTAGCCATTTTTTCGGGGCTCAAAAAAAAATAAGACCCGGCCTTATTATATGAGAAACACGGTAGTTGCTAAGGGGAAAGAATTAAAGATTATCATTAAAGGGAAAGACCCAATAATACAGAATGGAGAAAAAAATAATAATTCTGGAGGAATGCAAGAATCCTTGGCAACAATGTTGGTGCTGCCAATGGCAGTCTTAGTGAAATGCTCTCTTGTAGTTTTGATTTTTTTTATTATTATTATTATTATTTTTTGTGACTCACTGCAAATTTCATATACAAAGGATGAGATTTTGAACATCGGACAGAGAATTTGAAATGTCAACCAGCTTTCTGGGATTAGTCCAAACCCGTAGCAGCCCACTGCACCCCTGTATTAAACAGATCTGGCTTAGCCTATTGATTTTGCTTGCGGGTAACAGGGGAGTCACAAATCGTGATCACCTGACCACAGGATGCTGCAACATTATAAATGGGAGTGATCATGTGACCACAGGGATTGGGAAATAGTCCTAACTTTGAGGGTGGGTTACAAGTCACTTTTTTCAGTACTATCTTAACTTTGAGCTGTTGTTAAACAAATGGTTGTACATCGAGGACTACTACTTCTAGTTGTGATGTTTTTATAGATAGTCCTCGATCTACCACAGTTCATTTAGTGACCGTTCAAAGTTACAATGGGATTGGAAAAAGTGACTTATGATCATATTTCACAGTTACAACCTTTTGCAGCGTCTTCATGATCATGTGATCAAAATTCAGATGATTGGCAACCCCGGGATCCCCTTTTGTGACCTTCTGACAAGCAGAGTCAATGGGGAAACCAAGTTCACTTAACAACCAGGTAACTAACTTATCAACTGCATTGATTCACTTAACAGCTATGGCAAGAAAGGTCATAAAATGGGGCAAAACTTGCTTAACAAATGTCTCACTTAACAACAGAAATTTTGGGCTCCATTATGGTTGTAAGTTGAGGACTACCTGTATTTGGTTTCACATTTACTATTTTCCTGCTCAAATTATGCCACATTTGTGTCTAACCATAGCAATGAAATTAAAAGTCACAAACTGGAAGTATAGACTTACCTTTGATTTCTTTTATCTTTGATTTCAATGAAACTGTCCAGGTCAGAGCTGATTTAGGAACAAAATAAGATAAGTACACAGGATTGCAGGGATTCCAATAATAATTGAGCAGAAGGTTTAAATGTGTTTTTAATTTATTTGTTTTAATATTACTTAATTTTTTATATTAGTAATACTTTATTATTGCTCCACTTGAACATTGTTTTTGGTGAAAGGATGGAATATAAATTTAACCATTAATCATAAATGTGCATCGTAGTAACAATGTTTTCAAGGAAAGACTGTATATTCAGTGAAATCTTGATTTATCGGATCTCAGTATAATTAACTCCGGATGCAATAGATCTTCTGTAATGATTTGTATCACTTGCATAACGAAGTAATTATGCAAATAAAATAATTTGTGAGCTTTGTGATGCTATCACACAAGCAAAGTCCAATAGTTTAATTGTTTCTTTTCTTGTAACTAATGGACAGAATATTTCTAAACTAAAGCTGTAAATTTCTGATCTATTCGATCAGTAGCCCCCAACCTTTGGGGCACCAGGGACCAGTTCCGTGGAGAGAGGTTTTTCCATGGACCAAAGGGGGCATGGTTTCACATGCTACCTATATCCTGCGGATGGGACTTTGCTTGTTTGCGCTGCCCCGTTTCTGGCATGTCTCAGACCAGTGCCATTCTATGTACCGGGAGTCGGGGATCCCTGTACTAGATCCTAAGAGATTCTAGGTTGTAGCTATCCTGAACTTCTTTCCCATTTCCTCATCCAACTCAGGACTCTACAGTCTCTTCATCTGGGCTTCTCTGTGGGAAAGCTCTGTGTTGCCAAAACTCTCCCCCATTGTTTCCCTGGGTGCACATTCAATCACAGATGCAAATGGTGCAATGTTGTTTTTTTTTTGACTATTTACAGTCCTTCACACAGTGAAATCCTGTAAATGATGCAAAATATCCCAATGATACATTTTCATATTTAAAAGATATTTGTGAATATCTCATTGACTTTTACTCCTAACTAGTCCTTTAAAGCAAGATTTCATTTATATATACTAACAATTCAGTAAGAAACTATAACATTTGTAAGTTTATGAAGGAATGCCTGATAAGACAACTATCACCAATATTTGATTCATAATATTTTAAAAGAATGAGATAATTTTTCAAAACCAGATTCATTAATGTAATGTACAATTCAACAGTACAATTTAGAACTTACGATCTGCCTTTCTGGTTTGATATACGATTCACTTCAATGAGATCCTCCACATCCTGATATCCGCTAAGATGAAAGAAAAACCAAAGTAATTTATGGTGTTTGAATTTTGTCTAATACAGAGATAAAACAATAAGAGGAACTACTACTCTTTAAAGCGGGGGTGTCAAATTCATGGCCCGCGGGCTGGATGCGTCACACACTGGCCACACCCACGCTCGGTTTAGCAAAGGGGAAAAAGTCACAATATGTCACATGACAGAGGCATGATAACACAAGTTTGACACCCCTGCTCTAAAGCCTATGATTTGATCTTACTACATGAGAGTAACTTTGAAGATTAAGAAAGTGTTTTAGGTTTGTGAGTAATGTACCCACTAATGATTGTTAGTAGAAATTTCTGCTAGAGGAGAAGCCTTAAAAAATAACACAGAGATATCATATTGATGTGGTATGAAATATTGTTGCTGATAAATAAAAGTTTAATAATGCATTGTTGCATAATTCATGCTTTGGTACCTGGGAATTTAGTAGAGCTAGAAAACTTCCTATCATCATGGTATTCTGTTTTTTTCCCTAGATACTGAACTGGAACCAAAACAGAGACTTAACCATGATCAGTTTCATCTTTGACTTTAGAAAAAGTGTCCAGGTTATGCCGCTTGAGAAATGAAAGTAGACAGATAATTTAATTGAAATAGTGTGCATTTCAATTAAATATTTCATTGCTTTTAATATATCAGTAACAATACTGGATTTATCTGCATTATCTGGCATTGTTTGTTAGCCAATTTAAAAACGGAGAAAGAAAAGAATCCAAGTATCAAGAAAAAAATGTTTCTTTGACTTGACACCATTCAGAAAATATTCCTTCTTTCAATAGCACTATATAAAGAGAAATAATAAAGATCAAAAATCACATCATGCACAAGTTATAATAGTGATTAATAACACCTCCTGATTTGTATTCAAAACAATTAGGTAAAAATCTAAAATGGATTAACCTTATGTTACAGATACAATCAAATAATTTGACAGAAATTAAAAATGTGATCTTTATTTGTAGAAATCAGATGTCAAAAACAAGAATAACGCTAGAGCATAAAAATTTATAAATTTAGCTTCTATATGTATCTGTTAAAATTGTATATTGTTTCACATACACACACACTTTTACATTTTCTGTGTGCGTTTAAGTCATCGTTGACTTCTGACAACTGCTTGGCCAGATCTCTGCAGTTTATTTGGCAAGAATTCAGTAGTAGTTTGTCCTCCTTCTTAAGGCTAAGGGTCACCCAGGGTCACCCAGCTGACTCATGGTCTCTTGTTTCTAGCCTGGGGCCTTAACCACTATACCAAATTGGAGGGAGGAGGATGAGAATGGAAATCAGAAAGTCCAGAGCACCAAAGAGTTTGACCTTTCGAGTCAAATGAGCTTAGGAATCATAGAGTCATAGATCTGGAGGGGACCTTGGAGGTCTTCTAGTCCAGTCCCTACCTAAGGCAGGGGTCCTTAGAACAATAGCACTTAGAGTTCACATTGCTTTATAGCCCTCTCTAAGCAGTTTACAGAGTCAGCGTACTGCCCTTCAACAATCTGGGTCCTCATTTTACCGACTTCAGAAGGATGGAAGCAGGGGTGGTATTCTACCGGTTTGGATCTGTTTGGGCGAACTGGTAGTTCTGGAGATCATTTGGTCCCACCCACCTGCCCCTGCCCTTTTCTTGTGCTTTATTTCCTTGTTTTTGAGCACATCTGATTTGCACAGCAGAGCAGTTTGCCACGTATCAGCTGTTTTACTCACTAGGGCTTCAGCAGAAGGTAAGTATTATAGCTAAAAATGGTCTTTTCTCAAAGCTGTGCACACGGGCAAAGCACACACTCATCGAACCAGTTGTTACACCGTTTCAATCACATGACTGGATGGAAGGCTGAGTCAACCTTGACCCCGTGAGACTCAAACTGCCAAACTGCTGGCAGTTGGCAGTCAGCAGAATTTGCCTACAATACTGCATTCTAACCACTGTGCCACCACAGCTCTTATATCCTCCTGGATGAATGACTGTCCAATCTTTTCTTGAAAACCTCCAGCTATGGAGTACCCCAGAACTTTGGAAGGTAAGCTGTTAACAAGCTTCCACCCAATGCTTCTTGTTCTGCCCTTAGGTACTTTAGAGAGTAAGTCAACTCCCTCTTTTCTGTAACAAGGTAGGAGATGACCCAGTTGAGACTGAAAGTGGGGTCAAATGCATTATCAGTTTGAAGTTGCTATGGCCCCAGAAGAGTTCTAAGTCCAGCCCCTCCTTGAAGTCCACTGACTCTTATTTGATGCCAATATGCCTTGACCATTAGTAGACCAGATTCTTGTGTATAAGTTGCATGGCATAAACTCATAGTGCCTTTGACTTCTATCCTGGCTTCTAATTTCCTGTGCCTGACAGACAATTCCTGGTAGTACTGGTAGATAATCAAGTCATATAATACTTGATACTCTTCATTAGGCTAGATACAACTAGTTCTCTCAAACATTCGTTACATGGTTTAGCCTCCAGACTTCTTATCATCTTCATTGCTCTTCTCTGCAGTATCTCAGCATCTATTTTGTATCATGGTGATCAGAACCTGATTCCAAGTGTGTCCTCACTAGTGTAGTGCAGAAGGATACTATCACCAGTGGTGGCTTAAGTCTCACTGGTGCCCTAAGCACTGACAAATCTTGATGCCTTCCTCCTTTGTAAATATTGTACATAAATGAAGCCAAGCTTAGGGTATATAAAAGTTTTGTGGTGCCACCTTTGGGCCTGGTACCCTAAGCACGTGCTTAGTCTGCTTAATGGTTAATACACCACTGACTATCACTTCTTGTGATCTTGATGCTATCCTTCAGTTGATGCAGCCTAGAATGGCATTGGCTTTTTGGCAGCTGTAGGACACTGTTGGCTCATACTTAAATGGTGGCCCGCTAGGAAACCTAAATCCCTCTCCCAGTTACTACTGTTGAACCAATACCACCTATTATAATCAATTAAATTTCCATGTAGCAGCTATGCCAATAGTGACCCTCAACCTCTTTTGTATGCATATTGACATCCCATGCACTTAATAAAAGTTGTAGCTTCAATCATATGGAAGCAACTGCTATCTTCACTTTTTTTTTTTTTACTTACCCTATGGATGCCCGAGGAACAATGAAGCTTACAGCTTCATAAGAGAGTAGAAATGGACTTAGTCCCCCTACCTTAGCCATCATAAGATTCAGTAGAGTTTTGGGGAGGAGGGTGGAATAAAGAAGAACATGAAATTTTACAATTTTCAAACTAGATTCAGAATGTAATACAGATTTCAGATTTTGAAACTTACTCCTTAGCTATTTTAGACATATGATTCACTTTGATGAGATTGTTTAGGTCTTGGGATCTGTTAAGGCAAAATAAAAACAAAGGCAGTTTGCTGTTTATATGTTTTTGTGCATTTGATACCTGTGGAGAAGAGTTTTCATGCAGGATTGGTTACTTGCTTGCTCTGTTCTCTGTGCCCAAGCCTGCATCAGCATGGAATTCGGGGATAAAAGGAACACTGTGCTGGTGCCCAGAGATTATTATTGGGTATGTGACAAACTCTTTCGAAAAGCTGTTGAAGTCTCTTAAATGGAGCCAAGCGGCACCTCGTTTGTACTTTTCCATATTTATGTGAATACCAGAAGAAAAGATAAGCCATTGCATGGGAGGAAGGAAAACTGCTCTTTAGCTGTTGCTTAGTGTTAAGATATGTACTCAGAAAGGGGATGAAAAATTAAGGAATAGATTTAGGAATTGAGGTTGCAGCAAAAACTCATGGGCTGCATGGCAGGAGAGCTACATCAGGAGGGTGAAACTGGGCTTCTATATGGAAGGGAAGACAGGCTACAGCCTAACCAAAAAGTTCAAAAGATCCTCAGTGCTTAATCAGCTGGTAGCAAAATATCCACTTCCAACATCCACTGCTTTCCAAGATTAATTGTGCTGGTAAAATCACAACTTAATAATACAGGTAGTCCTTGACTGGTGACCGCAATAAAGCCCAAAATGTCCATTGCCAAGCAAGAAAAGTAAGGTACACGAGTTTTGCCCATTTTAGGACCTTTCTTGCCACCATTGTTAAGTGAATCACTGCGGCTGTTAAGTTAGTACCATGGTCGTTACTGGCTTCCCTACTTTTTCTTGTCAGAAAAAGGTCATCACGTGACCCAAGGATACTGCAAACCATCATAAATGCATGCCAGTTATCAAGTATTCAAATTTTGATCATGTGACCATGGGGATGTTGCAATGGTTTTAAGTGTGAAAAATAGTCATAAGCCACTTTTTTCCAGTGCTGTTATAAAACTGAAACTAAATGAATGATTGTAAGTCAAGGTCTACCTGTATTATAGACACTTGGCCATCAGTACCCTGGACAGTTCCCCTCTCCCAGTTTTGGCTAGTAGGCTACTCTGGACAATTAAGATGGGTGGTGAGTCATCTCAACTCAACCTGAATAACGCTTCCACCTGCTAATTCTGAATGCATGCCGTCTTTGGATAGCCAACTCAGCCCTGGGAAATTATTGTATGCTGCCCATACTGATCCTTAACAGTCTTCCTAGGATAACTTGGGTAAATTTGTATATGGTGTTATAATCTGAATCTGAACTGCTTGTCCTGGAAGATTTTGGTGTGTTCAATCATGATTTCATGACTAAGGACCAGTCCCAAATAACAGTTAGTCCTACACACAAAGCAGAGAAGATGCTAAATTTAGGTTTCTTTTCAAGTACAGCTATATATCTGCAGGAGATCCATGTGGCTGTTTTCAAATCGTTCCCTGATCATATACCACTTTTTCAGACTTACAACCTTTGCCCCATCCCTATGGTCACATGATTTACGTTCCAGATGCCTGACAACTGATTCACACTTCTAACAGGTTGCAGTGTTCCTGGCTCATGGGATCTGCTTTTGCGACTTTCTGACAAGCAAAGTCAATGGGGAAACCAGGTTCACTTAACAGCTGGGTTGCTAATTTAACAACTGCAGTGATTCACTTAACAAAAGTGGCAAGAAAAGTCATAAAATGGGGCAAAACTCACTTTACAAATTTCTCAGCTACCAACATAAACTTTGGGCTCAATTGTGGTCGTAAGTCAACTGTACTACCTGTACAGTTTTGATGGCTTGACTGATCTGTAGAATAGGGATCACAGATCATACAAAATGCAGGTCAGCCTTGGAAATTCAAATTAGTGCTTGTTTGTTGTTAAAACAAAATTAGTACTGTGAATTTAATTTAAATTGTTCCTGAGTACCTCCTTCCTTCTTGTGGCACCAAGTCCTTTATTTATGAGTAAGCTCTGAATAATGAAGCAGAAGCTATCCCAATTGGAATATAAAAAGAAGAACACTCAGCTTATTTGAGAGTTAATACAGAACCAGGGACACTTTCTTTAAAGTACCCATGCGAGAATTAATTCTCATCCCTTATGACAGCTGATTAATTACAAACCAGCCTGTAATTCTATTTCTAGAAAGGTAATTGGAAAGACTGGCTTTATATCTTCAGATGCATATGAATGTTAGTGATCTTTTAAAACCATCTTAAATAGGATTTCAATTATGGCATGGTACTGAAACTGCACTGCTCACCCAAATGGATAACCTACCCCCAAAAAAATTCTGGTTGATTTTAGATGTCATCAACTATTTTGTTATCACCCACCCCTTGGCTGCAGTTTTACAGTGGTTCCACTCAGTGATGGGATTCAAATTTTTTTACTACCAGTTCTGTGGGCGTGGCGTGGCTTGGTGGATGTGGTTTGGTTTGGTGGGCGTGGCTTGGTGGGCATGGCAGGGGAAGGATACTGTAGAATCTCCATTCCCACCCCACTCCAGGGGGAAGGTTACTGCAAAGTCCCCATTCCCTCCTTACCCCACTAACCTGCTTTCCAGCTCCGTTCTCCTGTGCAGGGCAACAAAAGAAGACCCAGTTGATCAGCTGGGACTTGGGAGGCAAAGAATAGATGGGGGCGGGGCCAGTCAGAGGTGGTATTTGCCGGTTCTCTGAACTACTCAAAATTTCCACTACTGGTTCTCCAGAACTCCAGAACCTGCTAAATACCACCTCTGGTTCCACTTCCTATCAGGATGGGAATTTGTCATTCAACACTTTATCTATAGTGTCCTTTTAGGGTTATAGCCTGCATCCCCGGGGAAAAGTCATCTGCGGTTTTAAAGCAGACACCCAGCTGATCCTTGCCATCCAGTTCCAAAAAAGCACTTAAGGGTGCTCTTTAATGGAGGGGTTGGGTTGTGCCTTTGAGTCAGTGTTGACACCTGGCAATTGCCTGGACTAGTCCCAGCGGCTTTCTGGGTAGGATTTCCGGGCGTGGCTTGCCACTGTCTCCTTCCGAAGGATGAAGTAGGGTGATTCATCCAAAGTCATCCAGCTGACTTCAAGCTTGAGGTGGGAAGCAGAACTCATGGTCTCCCAGTCTCTAACCTGGTACCTTAACCACTACACCTGTTTCTCCTTAAATGTTAACTAAATTCAAAAATGGGCTGGATGAGAGAGGATCAGCAAAGAAATGTGTTATTGGGAGCTAGCATCAGAGTTTAAACTGGAGGTGCCCTTTCTCTGAAAGAGCACAGTTGCAGTACCTGAGTGCTTGTGGGTCCTCAGCTAACACTAGATTTACAAGTGACATTTGTGAAGAGGGATATAGGGGTGGTGCGGTGGTCTGTAGGTGGACCTCTCACCTCACAATCAGGAGGCTATGAGTTTGATCCCAGAGAATAGATAGGGGCGGGGCCACTCAGAGGTGGGATTTGCCAGTTCTCTGAACTCCTCAAAATTTCCACTACCGGTTCTCCAGAACTGGTCAGAACCTGCTGAATACCACCTCTGATATATATGACTTGACACAGACAGAGACAATTCAGCATACGCCCTTAACTAGATTATTCCAGGGACTTTTGCAAATGCCTTCTAGCATCCAACAAATGCCACATGTATAATTTTGTCATTAATTTTAAAATACGTATTTTAAATGAAGTTAACGCACTGAAATACGTACAGATACACACACACACACAAAAACATTTTGTGTGCTGATCTTTGATCACAGTAAAAGCTTGATACCATTTATTAGAACAGAAAAGATATTTAAAGGATATAAATAAAAATAATGCAAGATTTACTTGGGGTTTCAGCAGATGGGGACTGGGATGCCTAATGAAATTTATCGTTTTCAACACTAGATTAGAAATGCAATACAAATGCCGAGTGTGGCTGCAAAACTCACCTCCTGTCACACGGCTCAAATGTACAATTCACTATGATGAAGTCATCCAGATCTTTGTTTCTGTAAAGAAAAAAAACAATGGTCATTTATTTTTAATATATTGTGAAATTAAGTTGACATAAAGGCATAAGGGGGGGAGGAGAACTTCCAGTCCCCAGCAGCAGACCTAATGGCTTAGCTTCCTTCAAACAAATGGAAAGTCTTATAATTTTTTTCTATCTTATTTACGGTACCTTATATGATCTGCAAATTACAATAGAAACTTGCTAAGTATTGAAGCACCCTCTATGTGAGGATTTTCAAAGCAAAGCCTTGAAAATTATAAAACATTATTATTATTGCAAAAGATATATGTACCTAGTCGACACACTATATAACTGAAAGATAGTTTTATTTGTTGTCTTTGTTACAAAAATAAAGAACTTTTTCAACAAAAAAAAGTATGGTGGGAAGTAGTACAAATTAATACTAAATACAGGTAAGTCCTTGACTCACGACCACAAATGAGACCCAAACTTCCATTGCTAAGGGGAGGCAGTTGTTAAGTGAACGTCGCCCGATTTTACGTCCTTTCCTGCCGCAACTGTTAAGTGAATCACTGCAGTTCTTTAAGTTAGCAACAGGCTGGTTAATTGAATATCAGCTTCCCCATTGACTGTGCTCATCAGAACGTCGCAAAAAGGGGATCCCATGACCCCAGGACATTGCAATCGTCATAAGTATGAACCAGTTGCCCAGCATCTGAATTCTGATCAGGTGACCACGGGGATGCTGCAATGGTTGTAAGTGTGAAAAATGGTCTTCAGTCACTTTTTCCAGGGGTGTTGTAACTTTGAACGGTCACTAAATGAACTGCGTAAGTCGAGGACTACCTGTACCTATGCCAGAAAGTGAATGGAGACTTACCCCTCCTTGCTGTTATTATCTTTGACCGCAATCAGACTCTCCAAGTCACGACTTGTTTAAACATGAAACAAAATCAGTACAAAGATAGGAGGTAGAATTATTCAAGCAGGTAGAATTATTTAATTCCTTTAAATATATTTTAACATCTGAATTACAACCCTGGATTTTATCTGCAAGTAGTTATTATTAGCAACACTGGTTTATTTTAATAAAAAGACAAAGTATAAATTTAACAAATAAAGTGTATGTACAATATAGCTAATAATAATAATAATAATTAATAATAATAATAATAATAATAATAATTATTATTATTATTATTATTATTAATAATAATAATAATAATAATACAATAACAATAACAACAACAACAACAATAACAATAATAACAATAACAATAATATTATAATGGGATGCGGTGGCTCAGTGGCTAAGACACTGAGCTTGCCGATCAGAAAGGTCAGCAGTTGAGCGGTTTGAATCCCTAGCGCTGCATAACGGAGTGAGCTCCCGTTACTTGTCCCAGCTTCTGCCAACCTAGCAGTCCGAAAGCATACAAAAATGCAAGTAGAAAAATAGGGACCACTTTGGTGGGAAGGTAACAGTGTTCCGTATGCCTTCTCATTTAGTCATGCTGTCCACATGACCACGGTGACGTCTTTGGAAAATGCTGGCTCTTTGACTTTGTAATGGAGAGGAGCAGCGCCCCCTATAGCTGGAAATGACTAGCACGTATGTGCGAGGGGAACCTTTACCTTTACCTTACAATATAGCTACATAATACTTGGGAAGAAATTGGTATACATATATATGTCTTAAAGTTCTACAAGAAAGAATTACCTCCTTATCAATGTTACATTTTTTTGGAGGGGTTGTGTGGAGAGACAATTAAAATAATACTCTTTTCAAAATGCAATCTCGGTGCTGATTTCGCTTGAACACTTACCACTTCTCTTCCCATTTAGAGGTATGATTCACTTTGATAAAATCATCTACCTCTTGGTACCTGCAAATTTGAAACAAAAGCCATTGATTTATTCTCAATATAATCTGAAATTTACCTGATAACTGAGAAACACCAAAAATCTCTTATAGCTACCTTCTAATGGCTTTGGATCTATCTTTCTAGCAATTTAGAAGACAATGGTCCTCCCAGGAAATCATTGAAAACAATAATGTCCACTTTCAGAGAGTGGAAGAAGGCACAGAGGGAACAGCTACCTTTGATTATGTAAAGATTTGTAAAGATTCAACCAGAAAAAGGGAAGGTACTTTGTGAAAAGTAAATCAGCAAGCCTCTTCCTGAGGCAACTCCTAGAATTTATGGAAAGTAAGTGTCGCGGCGTCGCAATATAGGAGCCACATCTTTTGAATGTGTGTGCTGTATAATTACACACATACAAAAGGGATGGAATTTGTGGTGTCATCCCTCTGTATAGATGGCCCTGCCCTCTTCCATATTCACCCTCTCACTTCAGCCATCTACCAGCCCTTTGGTAGATCAGATAAGGAAATAGACATTGCAAAGATTATTGGAACTCTGTAGTAAGCTGCCAGACTTTCCCTCTGCCTCCACTTACATTGTATAGAGCAGTGGTGGCTAACCTTTTTGAGCTCCTGTGCCAAAAATTGTGTGTTCGTGTGCCAGCACCCAGAAGGCAATGCACGCAGCCCCCACACGCCCCCTTGCACATGCATGCGCGATTCCCCCGCCACCACCGCCACCCCTTACCTGCACTGCACCTCCCAGCTGCTTTTCAGCCCGTTTGAGGCCTTTCTTGGCCTGCCAGAGGCTTGAGGATGCCTCTGCAGGCTTTGCAGGACGGAAAATGGGCCCATTTCGTCACTTCCGGCATTTCCGGAAATACAGGAAGTGATGAAACGGGCCTATTTTTCATCCTGCAAAGCCTGCAGAGGCATCCCTTAAGCAAATGGAGAGTCTTATAATTTTTTTCTATCTTATTTTACCTTATATGATCTGCAAATTACAATAGAAACTTGCTAAGTATTGAAGCACCCTCTATGTGAGGATTTTCAAAGCAAAGCCTTGCAGAGCTTCTGCATTATTATTATTGCAAAAGATATATGTACCTAGTCGACACACTATGTAACTGAAAGATAGTTTTGTTGTGTTTGTTATAAAAATAAAAACTTTTTTTTAAAAAAAAGTATGGTGGGAAGTAGTACAAATTAATACTAAGTACAGGTAAGTCCTTGACTCACGACCACAAATGA
This sequence comes from Notechis scutatus, assembly GCF_049901735.1. Taxonomy (NCBI): domain Eukaryota; kingdom Metazoa; phylum Chordata; class Lepidosauria; order Squamata; family Elapidae; genus Notechis; species Notechis scutatus. The sequence goes on from NC_142013.1 coordinate 93,130,954, forward strand.
GACCCAAACTTCCATTGCTAAGGGGAGGCAGTTGTTAAGTGAACGTCGCCCGATTTTACGTCCTTTCCTGCCACAACTGTTAAGTGAATCACTGCAGTTCTTTAAGTTAGCAACAGGCTGGTTAATTGAATATCAGCTTCCCCATTGACTGTGCTCATCAGAACGTCGCAAAAAGGGGATCCCATGACCCCAGGACATTGCAATCATCATAAGTATGAACCAGTTGCCCAGCATCTGAATTCTGATCAGGTGACCACGGGGATGCTGCAATGGTTGTAAGTGTGAAAAATGGTCTTCAGTCACTTTTTTCAGGGGTGTTGTAACTTTGAACGGTCACTAATTGAACTGCGTAAGTCGAGGACTACCTGTACCTATGCCCGAAAGTGAATGGAGACTTACCCCTCCTTGCTGTTATTATCTCTGACCGCAATCAGACTCTCCAAGTCACGGCTTGTTTAAACATGAAACAAAATCAGTACAAAGATTTCAAGCAGGTAGAATTATTTAATTCCTTTAAATATATTTTAACATCTGAATTACAACCCTGGATTTTATCTGCAAGTAGTTATTATTAGCAACACTGGTTTATTTTAATAAAAAGACAAGGTATAAATTTAACAAATAAAGTGTATGTACAATATAGCTAATAATAATAATAATAATAATAATAATAATAATAATAATAATAATAATAATAATAATAATAATAATAATAATAACAACAATAATAACAATAACAATAATATAATGGGATGCGGTGGCTCAGTTGCTGAGACACTGAGCTTGCCGATCAGAAAGGTCAGCAGTTCAGCGGTTCGAATCCCTAGCTCTGCGTAACGGAGTGAGCTTGTCCCAGCTTCTGCCAACCTAGCAGTCCGAAAGCATACAAAAATGCAAGTAGAAAAATAGGGACCACTTTGGTGGGAAGGTAACAGTGTTCCGTGCGCCTTCTCATTTAGTCATGCTGTCTACATGACCACGGGGACGTCTTTGGAAAACGCTAGACTAGACTTCCTGTCTCCGGAGCTTCTCTGGAATTTTTTTTTCTCCCTTTACTGGTACTTCGCTTGTGTCCTGCCAAAAATTGACATATGTGTAGCCATTTCACTTGGAAACCTGACAGTATGACTTTCTTAAAGGGGAAGGGGTGTTTTAAGCTTTTTACACTGCTATTGGGAGGAAATACTCCCCTGTTGCAGTTAGCACTTTGAAGAAATAATTAGCACTTATTTTTTTTACTGCCTTTCTGGATGTGATCTTTTCTTAAATCTGGATGATTTCTTTAGGATATTTTGTGAGGTGAGTGAGACCAGCTGGTATCTTCAAGTGGTGCAAATGGATCTAAGGATTGCTTCTCCTAGGTGTGCTCTTTCTGGATAGCTTAAATGACCTCTCTGCTAAAGGGTTTCACCTTATGAGCAAGAGTTGGCTGCTGATAGTTATCATTGCATTTTAACTATTTAATTCCTCAAGGTAACTCCGGTTTGCAGGTATTATTAATCTAATGATTTGTATTTAAGGAAGCTGTTTGCAAGCAAAGAAGCTTGTTGTATTTTTGTACAGGTAATCCTTGACTTACAACAGTTCATTTAGTGACCATTCAAAGTTACAATGGCACTGAAAAAAGTGACTTATGATCATTTTTCACACTTATGACCGTTGCAGCATCCCCACAGTCACGAGAGGTCAGGCGAGGAGAAGCGTCCCTTGATGTGAGTGATGTTGAATTGGCCATGCCCACTCAGTCACATGACCACCAAGCCACGCCCACCAACTAAGTCATGCCCACAGAACCGGTTGTTAAAAAAATTGAATCCCACCCCTGGTTTGACATCCCTGAACTAAAACTATGGCTGCTAAGACCATTCACTTAATTTTGTAACTCAAAGGGAAGGAAATTATTTCTGGTCAAGACCCTGTATGATTAAAACTCATTTGATTTTACACAACTCATAGGTACAATAACAGCACCTTCTAACATGTTTGACTACACATTCCCTATCTAATTTCCACTACTATTTGTAATCTCAGGAAGAATGTAATTCATGGCTGCTAGGAGGAACTTCCTTTACTGGATCAAACCAGAGGCCACACTTGTTCTGATAAGAGGAAATACCCACACACACAAACTGTAGCAGTAAACATGAAATTATCTCATTTCATCCTCAGAAAAATTCCAGATAGGATACACAGCTCACCTAACTAGTCGTTACACTGAGATGACATGTCAAGAAAATAAACTGTGATTCCTATCTTCTTGTTCTCTCCACAGTGGCATGCAGGTAGTCCTCAAGTTACGACCACAAATGAGCCCAAAATTTATGTCACTAAGTGAAACATTTCAGTGATTTTACTCCATTTTATGACCTTTCTTGCCACTGTTGTTAAATGAATCGTTGCATTTGTTAAAGTTAGTATCATGGTTGTTAAGTGAATCTGGATTCCCCATTGCTTGTCAGAGGGTCGCAAAAGTTGATCACATGACCCGAGGATACTGTAACCGTCATAAATGTGAACTAGTTGCCAAGCACCTGAATTTTGATCAAGAATGAAGATGTTGCAATGGTCGTAAGTGTGAAAAAAGGTCATAAGTCACTTTTTTCAGTGCCAATGTAACGTTGACCAGTCACTAAATGAACTGTTGTAAATCAAGGATTACCTGTATAAGCAATGCAGTATGTTATATTAGCATAAAAGTCACTGGACCATATGTACTTATTTAACAAAAGAGATTTTTTTATAATGTTAAAATATTTTTCTGAGATAAAACTCATAAAATTTATCCAAATCTGAGGAAAGCAAATAAGCTGTAACAAAACTTAAAAGCTCAGTCTGAAAAAAGTTACAATTCTCTACCAAATCAGGTACATCCCCAGCTGATGTATGCATACCTCTTGTTTATCCTGCTGTCTAAGACAGGTGAGGTGTTTGCCTCACCAGTATCGCTTCCGCCAGGAATCCTAAACAACAAAGATAGTTTCTCATTAGGTATAAGCTAGTTTGTTTTTAAATTAAAAGGTTACTAGCTTTTAAAATGTAAACAGTAGCTTTAAAATTAAAATCTAGTACCGGTTTTTCCTTGGAATAAAAAAGCATTAGCTTTGTCATGCAATTCTCCAGTGACCATCAGAACAGCACTTAGGAAAAAAAATTCTATAGTAATGTAGTAAAATATTATTTTATCAATTGAATTTATTATTTTCCTTGAATTAATGTTCCATGGCAATAAAATTAAAATATTCTACCAACGCCTTTAACAAACAAACAAAGTGATCCTTGCAATTAAAGTGATCCCTTACCACTTCAAATGTTCCCTTAATCATCATACATAATGGATTGGGAAGTTTACTGTACTGCAACCTAAAGACACCCATCATAGACAATTCCATTTAAAATACAGTCATTACACTGAATCAAAGAGGAAGTTATGTTTAACACCTATTTCTTTTAAGCCAACAAAATTACACCAAAAACAAAACATAAGCCCTTTCCTGGCATGTGTTTGCAGTTGACTTAAGTGTGGTCAGGGAACTAACCCGATTTCCTGCATTCCAGTGGTGGGATTCAAACTTTTTTTACTACCGGTTCGGTGCGCGTGGCGTGATGGGCGTGGCATGGCTTCGTGGGCATGGCTTGGTGGGCATGGCTTGGTGGGCGTGACGGGGAAGGATACTGTAAAATCTCCATTCCCTTCCCACTCCAGGGGAAGGGTACTGTAAAATCCCCATTTTCTCCCCACCCCACTAACCTGCTTTCCAGCTCTGTTCTCCTGTGCAGGGCAACAAAAGAAGGCCCAGCCGATCAGCTGGGGCTTGGGAAGCAGAGAACAGATGGGGGCAGGGCCAGTCTCTGGGGCCGGTTCTCTGAACTACTCAAAATTTTTGCTACCAGTTCTCCAGAACTGGTCAGAACCTGCTGAATACCACTCTGTTGCATTCCAATGACATTCAAACACAAACCAAGCATCCTTACAGCTAAAATGGCTGTTGTTGGTTTGGCTATTGGTCTCCGACTGAGTGAAGAGAATGTAGCTGGTTCCTGGACTTCTGAGCCCTTCAAATTGCATTTGCCTTGTGCACACAGAGTTGCTATTGTGCAGTCACAACAGCACTTGAATTGTCTGCACTGAGGGGATTGTGAGAAGCCCTGGACTTGGAGATGGGCACAGCAGGAGTTCTCCAGCACCACTCATAGAAAATGAACGACCTGTCTCTGACCTTTTGGGAACCACAGCAATGGCATGGCTACATATATTAGAAAGAATACGGAGTACCGAGAACACCTCCTTATTGTCAGTCTCTACAAACAACAATATATATGAAGTAGTTTCCAAACTAGGCGATCTAATAATAGTGAACATCTATTAATCACCTCTGACATCCTGGCCACAACATGTCCTGAACATCATGCCCCAACAAACAATCTGCACAGGTGACTTCAATAACCATCATGTTAATTGGAAATGCCATTCCACTGACGACAACAGTGAATAATTGTCCAGCTGGGGAGTAGCAAAGTCCAACTGATTTTCAATGCTAAAGATAGGGGCATGTTTAAATCAGTGGAATGGAACTGTGAAACCAATCCAGACTTTGCCCAACTTGCAGCCAGTTCCCATAAACAGGAAAGTAATGGAATAGAAAACCTACACAACAAACACCCAGTGTAATTCCCAACCAAACAGCTTCTCGAGTTGTATCTCTCTCCAAAACACCAAAGGTGAAAGAACACTTTCATCGAGAAAGTGCTTTCAGCTTTTTAGCAGTCAGGCTGAATGCGTTCTGAGTACTCTTGTCCAGAGGTGATATTCAGCAGGTTCTGGCCAGTTCTGAAGAACCGGTAGTGGAATATATTTTTTTTAAGACAAATTTTATTAGTTTTACAAAACAATACACAAACAAACAAGGCATAATAACATAAAAGATCTTTTCTGAAAAAACCAATAGAACATACAAAATAGTTCCAAATTGTAATATATATATTTACGTTATCTGTTCAACTTCGTATCTTATCCCAACTTCTCCTTTTCATTCTATTATCCAAATTATATTTCTTACTAATTAAAATTTTATTGCTTTTCAAAAACAATACACAAACAAACAAAACATAGAACATAAAAACATAAAACATCTTTTCTGAAAGTTGCTTGATCCCGGGTTAAAACTCTTCGCACAGACACAAATTCAAAAATCATATTCACTTTATATACCATTCCATATCTTATTACCATTTTCAATTTTCTATATAGCTTCTTCCCTCTTCTATCTTTCTTAATTTTATTTTATTTATCTCATCTCAGTTCGATTCATAATACTTATCATTCTTTGTCTGTTCTATTTCCAGCTATCCATTCATCTTTTCTCTTTAAACAAATTTCTCCTGCACACTTATTGGAGTGAGGCCTTTAACTCTTTCCCCTAGCTTAATAATACTTAATATAACACTTAACTTATATTGGGATTCTGTTTAGTACATTCTAAAATTACACAATGAGTTTTATGAGAAAGGAAAAAACACAACAATAACAAAGAAAAAGCATATAAAACCACTATCAATGCCATTAAGAAACTAATCATACATATTAATACTCCTTTATATCTTAAGCATTTTATTCTAAATACACATATAAAAGCACAATCTTATGTACCTTACAGAATCCCTTTTTTCAATTAAATTTACCCATTGTCTCTAAATAAGTTTTGTTTCTTTAAATCTTGCTTCCCACCATTAAGGCTTCTCATCCCCTCCTTTCTCTCTTGCTTATTCTTCTCCTTGCCCTTTTTACCCCTTTGTCTCTCCTCCTCCCTTTTCTTCTTCTGCTTTCCCCCTTTCTGTTGTTTTCTAACCTTGTATCAACCTTTCACCTCATTTTTCTCTTTTTGGTTGTTTTTTCAAGCCTTAAAATCCCCTTTTTCTTTTCCTCTTTCTCCTCCTCCCCAAATAGAACCATTTGTTCATCAAAGATGGCTTCTTCTTTGTCCCAATCGTCCTGCTGCGCAGTCAATTTTTCATAAGTGCATACCGCCATTTCTAGAAATTGAAAAAGAGTGCCCAAAGTATCTTTTCTATCTTGTTCTTCTTTTTTATATTTTTGATATTCAATTTTTAGTTCATCCACAAGCAAAGCCATCGTGAAGAGAAAAGTTTTTTCCAAGACAACCACCCAAGTGTTTTTAATCAAGAATAATTCCCAAAAGTTCCAAAGTCACCAAAGAATCCAAATAAACTATTTCTTTTAATACTTTTTTCTTTCTTCCATTTCTCTTTCTGGGGTTGCTGTTGATCAAAGAGTTCCAATTAAGATATATCTTTTAGAAGCCATATTAATATTCAAAGCTCTTTAAAATTCTAGGCAATCTCCTCCTTTTTCAAAATCTGCTCCAATTTTTTTTCCTCTCCCTTCCCTCTTACAGCAACAATTTTCCTTTGAATGTTCAGAAATCCATACCTCCAATGCGGGTTTTCCGATTTCTTTTAAGATTCTATCGCTGTCACGTTCAGAAGGAGAGTGAAAAAAAAAAAAAAAGCTTTTCCTTTAATTTACATTCGCCGCTTGACACATTCTGGAAACGATGTTTCTTTAGCAAGTTTCAAATTCCAGGATACTTTCACTGTTACTTGTCCCGGTCAGCAAAGATCACTTTCAATTCTTCACAGCTCCTCCTGCACTTTCTTTTTCCGGCTGAGCTCTTCTATGTGGCGGCCATTGCTGACCGCCGCTCAGCTGCCTTTGGAAAAGGGGGTTTCGCTGGCTAGGGAAGAGAGGTGCAATATCTCTCGACCCTGCCAGACCCCCCCCCCGTCTTCGCCACCTTCTATGGAGGTGGCTTAGCCCCGAAGCCAAATGGCTCGGGGCACTCGGGCAGTGAACACAGGCAGAAACCACGCACAGTCGCGGATTCCTGCCTGCTCCGAAGCGCTGCAGACCGGAAATCCCCCGGTAGTGGAAATTTTGAGTAGTTCGGAGAACCGGCCAATACCACCTCTGACTGGAGATTTTACAGTATCCTTCCCCTGCCACGCCCACCAAGCCACACCCACAGAACCAGTAGTAAAAAAATTTGAATCCCACCACTGCTCTTTTCTCTTTAAAGGAAATTGACACTGGTATTTATAATCTGGAATGTGGTAAAGCACCAGGATTTAATGGCATTCATCTAGAAGTCCTGATAAATTCCGGGAGGTAAACATGGAATTGGATTGGTAAATTCCTCTCAGATGTAGAGACTAAACTCTTTTGGACCATATTCCTACCAAGTGAACTAATTCTTTTCACAATATTTTTTTCATTAAGTAATTGAAACGAGATAGCGTTTTTCTATATTAAACTGGTCTTGATTTTAACAACTGTATCTTTGGTATACTACACATGTTGATTTTGTTTTTTAAAAAAAGGTATCCTAGAACCGAGAACTGCATCACAATACTTAGGAAAATACAAAATACAGAAGACAGCTAAACTGTAGCCCAAGCTCTGGTCTGAGAAATATAGAACTGATAATTTTATAGCATAATTTTGAGTTAATTAATTTTTTCAGACAATCTTAGATGCGAAACTTCAATCTGTAGAAGCCAAAAACCCGCCGTGGCATTTACTACCAAGTTTTATATTCCACCTATCTTTCAAATTGCTGTGAGGATTGTGAGTCTTGACAACAACAACATTCAAAATTAGCTTAGACTAATTTAAGGGTGTCAGATCTGTGATGCAAAACAAGACAATTATTGTATATAGTAGGAGCAGAGAGTTAAAGCTTTCTCTACACCTCTTTGCTGCTGTCTAGTCTTTCCAAACCAACAAGTGAATTGAATCTGCAATCCTCTTTTTATCTGGCCTGTTTCATAAAACATACTAGCTTAAGTCACTTTTGAGTACACACCTATATTGGATTGAATTGCAGATGAGCTTAAAACTTAGCAGAGAGATTTAATTCAAATATAAAACTCTGTTACATCATAGTCATAAAATGCAAAAGAAACACTTAAATTAATAAAGCTTTTTAACCTGAATAAATTTGCTTTCATCCAGATTGCATATTACTGTACAAAAGCAAAACAAAACAAGTATAAATTAAATTTTTACCTGTCTAAAGTATTATCAGATCTGTATCGATTAAGCATAGCTTTCTCATTCTTCTCCCCTTCTAGGTTCCTATTATTAAGAAAGGAAGATTAATTCATGATAGTTAATAATTATTATTAATTAGTTACCGTTCTCACAGAGGTGTGACATTTACCAGCTGTTCAGTCTATATAAAATTATCTTTGGAACTATGGAATAAACGAAAGTATGACAGCATCTCTGCTAATAGTATAATTAATAAAATATTGTTAATAATAATATTTTCTTTATTAAATGACACACATTTAATATTATAAAATTATCTTCATAATTAAATATGCTATAAATGAGAAAAGTGTAATAAGCTTTTGTTATTTATGTCTAAATCATATCAATTTCAATTAATCTATGTTGAATCGGTCATAGTAACTAATTTCCAGCTGAGATTTCAGCATTCTCAAATTTGTTATTTGCAACATTTTTACAGATTATCTCCATCACAAGTGACAGAAATTGCCTAAATCCAATTATACAAAATTAGGAACATAGAAAATACAAAGGTGATGGCAGAAAAAGACTTAATGGTCCATCAAGTCTTCCCTTTTAGTTTATTTGGGCTTTTTAAAATTAATTATTAATTATTTATTATTATTATATTTTATTAATTTTTATTTTATGTTTTTATTTTAGTTTTTTGTTGCATGATGGACATGTGTTTATCCCAAGCATGTTTAAACCATATAACTAATACTTTTATCCTTAAAATAAATAAAAGCACTTCTTTCCATAATTTGATTCTATGTTGTATATGAAAACAAAAATAAGGTAAAATCATTTTCCATTATGGTTACCATATTTGAGCTGAAAAAGTTATTTTCTGAATGGCCAGAAATGGAAACAAGGAATTTGTGTTTCCTGATCTGTCTTCTATTGGTCATCCAAACATTTGAAGCCCAGAAATGGCAGCCATAATATATTTAATTATGTCAACACCAGCAATATCAGATCTCAATTGAATGAATAAACTATTCAAGAGACAGGAAGTACTATTTTTTCCTGTCCTACATACGTCATCATAAAAGGAGATGCCATTTTTATTGCAAATTCAATGCTAATTATTTCCTCTTGAAAAATGCTCTAAAAAGGTTGGTTGGATCAACTTCATTTTTAAAATTACATAGTGCAGTTATTATTAATTAAGCTACTCATAGGGCTGACTATCAAAATGTCTCATATCATGAATTAATGGGTACGTCAGACTTCATGATTATTTTAAACAATGAAGAAATTACTGCATTACAATCAAGTAACAGAAAATGCCAGTGTCTGAATTAAACCAAAGGCCTGGCTTTGCTCAATTAATACATTAGGTTCTTACCACAAATTATTAACTGTACAATGAATTGCAACATTGCAGATGAAATGGGCATAGGAAAGAATATATATACATTTAAATGATACCGTACCTGTGCAAGCTATCTTGTGATTTATACTGATTAAGAACAACTCTGCCGTAGTTTTCATTGGTGCTGCAATAAACAAAAATTAGATATCACCCATATAGTACACGCAGTCCTTTATTTACAACCACAATTGGACTAGAAAATTCATTGTTCACTGGTGTGTTTGTTAAGTGGGGCATCATGTGACTGCACCTGATTTTATGACCATGATCATTAAGTGAGACATCACATGATCATGAATTTTTTTTCCCATTGAGCTTTTTTATTGGAAATTGGGTGGAATGGCTGCAAGTGACAATCTTGTGTGACCTCGGACACTGGCACTGTCAGAAATACTTGCTAGTTGCCAATGCTTGAATCACAGTCATGTGATTGACCACAGGAACGATGTGACATTCTAAGTCACTCAATACAGTCTTAACTTTGAATGGTTGCTAAATGAATGTTCTTAAGTTAAGGACTCTCTATAAACCAGACTATACATCATAGCAAAAGCTTAAGACACTGGATTTTTTTAAGCTGTAAGTTTCAATGACACTTTGAATAACGCAATATCAGAGATGTATTCAGCAGGTTCTGTCCCGTTCTGAAGAACCGATAGCAGAAATTTTGGGTGGTTCAGAGAACTGGCAAATGCTACCTTTGACTGGCCCCGCCTCCAACTATTCCCTGCCTCCCAAGTCCCAGCTGATTGGCTGGGTCTTCTTTTCTTGCCCTGCACAGGAGAACAGAGCTGGAAAGCAGGTTAGTGGGGTGGGGAGGGAATGGAGATTTTGCAGTATCCTTCCCCTGCCATGCCTACCAAGCCCCGCCTCGCCATGCCATGCCCACAGAACAGTAGTAAAAAAATTTGAATCCTACCACTGCACAATATGCTTTAGTTATTTTAAAGTGGACAAAAAGTAAGAGGAGAAAATGGAAAGTATCCAAACCGCAAGCTCACTGCAATTCAATTCTGTCCAAATAAATCCTGCATCTTCATGACGTCCAAAGGGAACGAACACTTTAAATCCAGAACTGAGCAACTTCTGAATCTAGGATGGTATGTTTTTCAAACTCTTAGGTTGCTTTCAAACTAATCTCACACATTATTTCCAAAGAAGAACTTCAAACTTTTAGTGAAAGTAACCCATCCCTTCCTTGAGAACCTATTATATCAAGAAATAGGAAAGGGAAAATCCCAAATGCGTATACCGTAAGACTCATACACTACACTACTAGACTTGTTGAATGTTGAACTAGACTTACAGCTCACTCTCTCGCCATAGATTATTTAAGCTTTAATAACCCCTGATTTAGTCATTTAGTATTAGATAATAGATCCTTCCATGCTATGTAGCATATTGATATGCTATGTGGCATATTGGGCAGCTTTAGTCAATTACATTAAATGTTTTCATACCAGAGAAGCCTTGGGACCTAGTTTTATGTCATGAAGGATGCTGCATGACCTAAATATTGCAGAGAATTTTAGGAAATGGTACTATGTCAAATTGTCTCACGGCATTTAGATCCCGCAAACAAGAATATACATTGGATACCACATTGCATCAGAAACATAGATCTACAACTTTTGATTAATTTGATTTTAGGTTGTTTTTCACATGAAGAAACATGAATTTTTTGAGACACTAAGATTCACTGCAACAAACTCTGAAAACCATCAAATTAAATTAAACATTTTGTGTTACAACATTTGTATATCACCCATAATCAGTATGGGAGAATGAATAAATGCATTCCAAAACTCCTCTTTAATTATTTAGTCATAACTATTGCATCATCTAGAGTGAAGTTATGAAGTTTCCAAGGTTTGTAAGATGCTATACACAAAAAATTCTATGAAGTAGTACTATACATTGAATCTTTTCAGCTGCCTACATTTAATTTAAACCACTTCTTCAATACTCATTTTCTTTTGTCTTCTATTTTGTACCTTGCAGATCACTATGGCTCCATTTCTGCAACACGCTAATCCCTTAATTAGTGAATAAATCTAATTTGCACAGTACATTGAACCATCAATTTGCTACACTGGCTCAATGGCACAAAAAATGAATCCCCAAATGATAAATCACATTTTACTGTTACCCTTTCGGAGCCTTTCTCTATTACCAAATTGTATTACTCTGGGGATCATCTGTCTCCAATTCAGAGGTGGTATTCAGCAGGTTCTGACCAGTTCTGGAGAACCAGTAGCAGAAATTTTGAGCAGTTTGGAGAACTGGCAAATACCACCTTTGACTGGCCCTGCCCCCATCTATTCTCTGCCTCCTGAGCCCCAGCTGATCGGCTGGGGCTTCTTTTGTTGCCCTGCATAGGAGAACAGAGCTGGAAAGCAGGTGAGTGGGGTGGGGAGGGAATGGAGATTTCACAGTATCCTTGCCCTGTCATGCTCACCAACCACGCCCACCAAGCCACGCCATGCCCACCAAGCCACATCCACAGAACTGGTAGTAAAAAAAATTGCATCCCACCACTGCCCCAATTGTTTCTACCCGCTCCATCCAATCTGGGAGGAAGGGAATGCTCCAGGTACCATTGACTAAGAAGTGTCAATTTGGTAGGGCCCAGGAGGAGAGACTTTACTGCTATGACACCCATCCTTTGGAACATCATTCCACCCAAGATTAGATTAGCCCTGTTCCTGTTGGCATTTTCTAAGGCCTTGATGACTTCATGTTAAAGCTGGTGCCCTAGGCATGGGGTAGAGCCATCTCCTGGTTGTGTGGATGATTTATTAAATTGCACCTGGATGTTACAGTATGTGCTTTACTTCTATTTGGTTTTTTTTATACTGTCTTATTTTAGATATTTTATTTGTTTATTGTAAGCAACCTACAATCACATAAAGTGAGAAGGACAGCTATATAAATCAATCAATAACAGGATAACAGAGTTGGAAGGGACCTTGGAGGTCCTCTAGTCCAACCTCCCCCTCAAGCAGGAGACCCTATATCATTGCAAACGTGGCTATGTTGGAATTCATTGTTGGAATGTTTTTTCATGCAACAACTACAGTAGTATTCATCCAGTAGATAGCAGTGTTTACAAGTTTGGATCTATGGTATATATACTCTATGCTCTTTTGTTGTAAATAGAGGTTCCTGTTTCCTGTTACAGTTAAAACAGTTGAGCAGTAAAGCACATGGTGACTGTACTCTTTGTTTGTTCTGTGGTGCTATATATAAACAGAATTTCTAACAAGCTGTCCAGTCTCTTCTTAAAAGCCTCCATGAGTTCTCTGTTCAGTAGTTCTCTGTTCAATTTACAGTCAGCAGAAAACAATATCGGCATGAAATTGGTTGTCCCACTTCTCAATTCTTATGCTACTCTCCTGCCTCTGCACTCAGTCATTTCTCCAGCTCCATGACTTTTCTTCAAGAGAGAGAAGGCCTAACAGATTTTCTAGACTCTGCTCTTGAAAAGTGTCAGAATAGGAAGAGATATTGTTTTAGCAGCAGTTAACTAAGAAGTTAAGCCAGGAGAGGGACTCATGACTGACTCCCTCATGGGCTCAGGACAAGAAAAGACAGCTTCATGGAAACACAGCAGAAAAATATGACTGCTATGCTGTTTATGCAGGGAATAAATGCAAGTGGGGGGTGGCTTCAGGTATGTAAATTACAAGTTACAAATACCCGCTTGAAAAATATTTACTGTATTTAGAAAACCAAACTGAAAAAGTTCAGCTGACTTTAATGAAAACAAGTCAATCACCTCCATGGATTTTACATAAGGATTCTAGAACAGGGGTCTCCAACCTTGGCCACTTTAAGACTTGTGGACTTTAACTCCCAGAATTCGCTGAGGAATACTGGGAGTTGAAGTCCACAAGTCTTAAAGTGGCCAAGGTCGGAGACCCCTGTTCTAGAAGAAATTGCAAGGCCTGACCATATTGCCAAAAAGCCAGTGGGTTCTTTCCTTACCTTTCCTCCTCAGGCCTTTTCTTTATCCAGCTATTGTCTTGCAAAAGGGTTCTTCGCTTGTTGACCTCATTAATAGCTTTCTGTCTGCTCTTCATCGCAAGGGAAGCATTCTTAGAATCTGGAAATATATCAGCAGTATATCAGACAGTACGTAGTACAATGTAATTAAATCGTTTTGGAACACCACAGAGTTTAGTTGCCCCAGGAGTCATTCCTCCAATCTCTGAGTTGGCAGAAAACTGTGCCAACTTAAGTTTTCACGCCTCAACTGTCAAGTTCAATTCTGTCTCAGGAATGATGTCAGAACAGGGGTGTGTGTGTGTGTGTGTGTGTGTGTGTGTGTAAAGTTGATTGTTTTTATATGTTAAGGACAGCATTTGTGAATTCTTCTGGTTTTGTTCCAACTTTACTGAACTTTGCCTGCTGGTGGGAAAAACATCAATTGTGTGATGGGAGACAACAGGTGGGTATAAAAGGGAGCTTGGGATGGAGGGCTTAACCATCTTTCAAGTTGCCAAATGACATGTGGTTGCATCTCAATGCAAGTCTGGATAGAATGCCAAGCCTCTATCTGTAACTTATGCTTTCTTCCAGAATTGTTTTTAGCTTCCTGGTATAGCCTACAACACTAGCTACCCATCAAACTATTAATTTAAAATATTTGCTTAGCTTGGCTGCTTAGCTTCTAAATGTAGAAAATGTCAGCCTGGTTATTAGTTTTCAATATATTTATTTCTTCATTGTTCCTCTTCTCAAACTCTTACACAGTGCAACATTTCTGCATGTCTATTTAAAAGTAAACCGTTCTGAAGTTACAGTGGAACCTCTGGTCACGAATGCTTCTGACCACGACCAAATTGGGTTCCAACCAAAAAATCCACAACATTTTTTAATCGGGTCATGATTTAAAAATCGGGTGGCAATCAAACATAGCTGTGTCCCTTTCTACATCCATTTCCCCTTCTGCGCCATTTTTGTTTTGTAGGGGCATGCGTAATCAGTCTCACTTCTGGTCACGACCAAATCGAGTTGTGACCAAAGTTATGGAAAGAATTATGGTCATGACTGGAGGTTCCACTGTATTTATTATTACATGCCACCCATCTCACTCTGAAAAGTGACTAATTTGATAGAAGAAAGTTCCAAATTAGCTTGTGCAAGAATGTAGCCAGATACATTATTTGAAATGTGTCCAAGATACAGTACATTTTGGCAGCTATGTACACTTCTGCTGTTGTAAAGAACACATAATTACTGAATTGAACTGGAATTGGAGAGTCTGCCTGTAATTTGCAATTCAAGCTTTGTATCTGTTGATTTTCTTGACTGTTATTTGCTGCTTCATTATTTCCAGTGCTTCCTTGATCTCAGGGGTGGGATTCAAATTTTTTAACAACCAGTTCTGTGGGCGTGGCTAAGTTGGTGGGCATGGCTTGGTGGTCATGTTATTGGCTGGGCGTGGCCAACTCAGTATCACTCACATCGAGGCACGCATCTCCTCACCTGGCTTCTCAAGACTGTGGGGATGCTGCAACAGTCGTAAGTGTGAAAAATGGTCATAAGTCACTTTTTTCAGTGCCATTGTCACTTTGAATGGTCACTCCACACAAGCAAAGTACCAGCAAAGGAGGGCAAAAAAAACTCCAGAGAAGTTCCAGAGACAGGAAGTCTAGTCCTGCCAAGAATTTAATAAGGGTTAACGGAGAGGCAGTTTCTGTAAGCAACACCAGAATGTTTCCTTCCTGCCTTCCTTACAGGATTAGATCGGTAATTTCTTCTAACAACCAGTTCTCCAAACTGCTTAGAATGTTAACAACCGGAATCCCACCCCTGCTTGATCTTCCTTGTTTCTAAGAGACATTTTTTGATCAGGTATTCTTTGGTCCTTTTCATCTTTAGCTTCTTTTCTTTCATCTCTTCTTGCTTGCTTGCATGTGATCTCAGCTTGCTGGTCCTGATCTTCCTTTTGATGATGCATTGTTTGGCTTTTTTTCTTTGTTGATTTTGCAACCCAAGTATTTGGTTAGATTTGCAACTGCTATACATTAGTTGGTTTGTATCTTGCGGTGAGGTGGTACTTTTATTTCATATTATAGTATTTGTATCTTTTAATATTTGTGTTAGCATCAAGCTGCTAGTTGATCACAATGTTTAACAGCTGCTAAACATGTGGCTAAAATAACTTTTATAGCTTAAAAGTCATGAAAGAAGTTTAATCAATGCATTTGCAATTAAACCGCATATTTTCTTCTTAATACAGGAAAACACCAATCTACCCTACACACATGCATGCATACACATGAACATAACCACACTTTTGCATATCATTGCAAGGCATTTCAGTCTCAGTTCTTCATATTTACTTTTTGTGATCAATCAGTGCAATTGAAACAAAACTGAAAGATTACCATTTTTGATATGCGATGGTTTTCCTACAGTGAATGTTGACATTTTATTCAGGGCTATATCCAGTTTGTCCTAAAATAAAGTAAAACACAAAAAATAAGTGGTCAAAAAACAGAAAATGGCATCAGAATGCATCCTTTTCCTGCACTATTCACATACAAAAATTTTGCTGGATCAGATGAAATACAAACTGGTTTCTGTTCCCATAGTGGCCAGCCATTATATTTAATCAGGATATGAACCCAAAAATTTCCTTTAATGCTCTTGCAACTAGTGCTCATTGAATTTTGCCTCTGAGCCTGGAAAGAGCATAGCCAAAATGACTTGTTGACCTCATTAATAGCTTATACTGTGATAGTGAGCCAAGACCTGCAACATGCCTATAATTTTAGAAGTGCCCACTCAAAAATGAAAAGTTCTTTAAGAAAATTTGTAAGCGCCCATTCTTATTAAGATTATGACTGTGGTAATATCACCACACCACATCCAGCTCGTTTAGTCATTGTACTCTGATCAGCACTGCAGCCATTGTAAGAATGGCATATGGAGACACAAAATGGTTCAATACTGAAAAAGGCACTCAACAAGGTTGCATCCTATCACCTATACTATTCAACGTGTACACAGAAATAATTATGAGAAATGTGCGTTTGGAGGAATCTACCATTGGGATAAAAATTGGTGGTAGGAATATCAACAGCCACCAAGATGCTGATAATACAACATTACTTGCAGAAAGTAAGGAGGATTTCTACTGGTTAATCCTGAGAATAAAAGATGAAAGTGAAAAATGTGGACTGCACTTTAATATCAAGAAAACACAGATAACGACAACTGCAGGAAACACACAGGTCAGAATGCAGATTGACAATGAGACCATTGAAACAATAAAAGAATTCTGGAAGAGTAAAGATATCAGCCTCACAACCAAATGCAGATTAGTTAATGCAATAATTTGTCCAACTGCTACTTATGGATGTGAAATTCGGACTCTGAAAAAGGCAGATAGGAGAACCACCTTTGAACTGTGGTGCTGGAGCAAACTACTCTGCATTCCATGGACTGCATAAATAACAAAGAAGTCCTAGAACAAACCTCACCAAAAATATCACTTGAAGCCTAGATTGCCAGAGGCTGTCATACTTTGGTCATGTCACACGAGCTGACTCACTCAAAAAGTCAACCAAGCTCGAAGTGATCAGCAGAAAAAGGAGAAGAGGATGTCCTAGCACCTGCTGGCTGAAAACTATAAAAGATGACACTGGGATGACTATGGTGGATCTGAAGAAGGTGGTGCGAGGCAGAGGGGCATAGAGAATGCTTATCCATAGAGTGGCCAAGGACACAACTGAATGACTGGCAATGATAATGACGACTGGGGAAGTTCAGGGAAGTGGGCATTTCCTAAATTTAACCTCCTTACCTTCTCTATTAACTATCCTGGTAAATGCTTGTACTAAGAATGATATTGTTCAGTTTCTAAGTTTTATCTCAGTCAAGGCTCAACTGATGCACAATCGCAATAGTACACAGAGTAACAATCCCATTTTTTCCCTTGAAGAATCTGAATGAACAAATCATGAGGAAACCATATGGTCTAGAGCAGTGGCCCCCAACCTTTTTTGAACCAGGGACCGGTTTCACGATTATTTATTCTTCCACGGACCGGTACCTGAGTAACGCGAGACACCACCGCCATCGGGACGGCTCTTCGTTCGAAGCCGCCCCCCCTTCTTCGATGAAACTAAGGCGCGAGCACCCAAACACCACTTTCCAACTGAAAACCCGGAAGCGCCGTCGAAACAAGATGGCGGCGCCCAAGCTTTGCGGCCCGGTAAAAAATGATCCACGGACCGGTACCGGTCCAGGGACCGGTGGTTGGGGACCCCTGGTCTAGAGCCTCTAGACTCCAGAAATACATGCCCATTGGTAGCTCACCTGAATAAAGTGCAATTCAGAATTAGATTTACAGTAGCTTGAGTAGTAATTGCATGAATGTACATGTGAAGAGAGGAGGAAGTTTTATTTGAAAAAAGGTGATTTATTATTTATTTATTTCATGAAATACCTCTTTTGAAAACTTTACATAGAATAAACTTGCATATTTCACTGTTCTTGCTTTTCCACAAGTGAATGTTTCCAGTCAAAGAGCCAATGTAACATAATGGCTAAAAGTATGGATTTAGACCAGGGGTCTTCAAACTTGACAGATTTAAGACTTGTGGACTCCAACTCCCAGAATCCCTCCTCCAGTCATATTAGCTCAGGAATTAGAGCCATCTACAAACTAACCTCAGCTATGGAAGTTTAGTGTAGAAAACAAGGAAGGTGATCTGCAAACTTCATTACCAAGGCAACAAATTTTTAAAGTCTGGAATGTCCAAATAATATTAGGACAATGCTGAGACCGAAGACTCGCTGATTCACAGGCGTATAAGAGGGGACAGGAACAACCCATTGAGATTTGCAGAATTCTGTTATTATGGTCACCCTCAACAAAAGTAGATTTAGTCTTCCTGTGGAATTGATTTCTTGTTTTAGTCTAGATACTGAGGATGACATTGATTGGTTTGGTTTCTCTCAACCCAGCCTACCTCCCGGGGTGTTTTATGATGAAAACTTTGAAACAGCACATAAATTGCCTTACCTGCCATGGAGATAAACTGAAATTTAATCCATAAAAGGTGTCATAACTTAAAAGAAAATCCATCTTTTATGGATTAAATTTAAATTTATCTCCACAAGAAAGTATAGAAAACACAGAGAACTGTTCATGAAAAATATAGCAAGCTCCAAAGGATCAATTGCTCACAAAATTATTCTATTGTAAGTTCAAGCAAGAAAAATGCCTTTAGTAGGTTTTCCTCCCAAATTTCTGCTTACGCCACTTTCATGTGGATTCTGTTGAGAAACACCCTTTTGTTCCCATTTTTCACTAGCGGGACTAAAACATTGTTTAAATGTACTACCTGCAAATGTTTGGAATGTGATATACAAATGTAAGTAAAGTCAAATTAAAAGTCAGTCATTAATTTCTACACTTTTGATTTTAAAAGCATCAAATAAGCCTATGAATATTTCTCTGCACTACCTGCAGGCATGTCCCAAGTCAGTTTGTTTGTTCCAACTCTAGCCGTAGAGGAAAAAGTCAATATCGGGTAGAAATGAAATATTATTCCCTCAGCAGCTGAGAGAAATATCACCAGTAAACCAACAGCAACAATGTTAAAGGAGATTCCAGCAGCATCCCAGAAATATTAATGAGCTTTGGTGGCACAATGGTTAGAATACAGTATTGCAAGCTAATTCTGCTGACTGCCGATTGCCAGCAGTTCGAGTCTCACTGGCTCAGCTTTCCATCCTTCCGAGCAGAGGTGGTATTCAGCCAGTTCTGACAGGTTCTGGAGAACCGGTAGTGGAAATTTTGAGTAGTTCGGAGAAGCGGTAAATACCACCTCTGCTTGGCTCCACCCCCATCTATTCACTGCCTCCCAAGTCCCAGCTGATCTGCTGGATCTTCTTTTGTTGCCCTGCACAGGAGAATGGAGCTGGAAAGCAGGTTAGTGGGATGGGGATTTTGCAGTAATCTTCCCCCAGAAGTGGGATGGAAATGGAGATTTTACAGTAGCCTTACCCTGCCCATGCCCACCAAGCCACGCCCACCAAGCCACACCACACCCACCAAGCCACATGACACCCACCAAGACATGCCCACAGAACTGGTAGTAAAAAAATTTGAATACCACCACTGCTTCCGAGGTTGGTAAAACGAGGACCCAGATTGTTGGGGGCAATATGCTGACTCTGCAAACCACTTTGAGAGGACTGTAAAGAACTGTGAAGCAGTATATAAGTCTAAGTGCTATTGCTATTTAAAAATTTGACAACTTTTCATTTTAAGGATGAAAATGACTGTGAGGCACAATCAGAAAAACTTGGTGGTGCTGTGCTGACTTCAAATGCGTTTACATACAACTTAGAATTTAGCTCGCTGATCATAGAATGAACAAACATATTTATCCTTTCCATTTATATCTTATTACAAAACCATTCATTCACATACTTTTATCAGAAGAACATGGAACTTGTAAGCTTCATTTCTAACTCGGCGCAATTGCTCAAGGAATAGAGTATAATGTAAGAAAATGTGAAGAAAAAAAATACAACCTGCTAAGCATTCTGCCAATGCAGGGCATTTCCTTAGAACAACAGTTCAAACAAGCTTTTGAAGTTTGGATGTTATTGTTTAAGGCCTTTCCTCACTGCTGAACTGCAGAAAATAATGTGGGTATGAAATAATGTGGGTATGTCCCCGATCTTGATTACCTTTTGTTCCTTCCTCTATCTTGATTACCTCCTTAGTCTAAAACCAGTGGTGGGATTCAAATTTTTTTACTACCAGTTCTGTGAAGGTGGCTTGGTGTGCATGGCAGGGGAAGGATACTGTAAAATCTCCAGTCAAAGGTGGTATTTGCCGGTTCTCCGAACTACTCAAAATTTCTGCTACCGGTTCTCCAAAACTGATCAGAACCTGCTGCATACTATCTCTGGTCTAAACTTTCTGGCAAAATAACAGCTGCCAACCTTCCACAGTTTTTGGGGATTACCCTTGGACAGCGCTAAGTGGAAAACACCCCTTTTTATGAGATCAACAAATAATGTAAATAAGTCATAAAAATTACAAATTCCCAACTGTGTACTCTGTGCCAAACTGCAAACAAAAGATTAGAAGCATACTTGGTTATTTATTACTTTTGTTATTATCTCAGATATTTTTTTAAAAAAATCCACATGAGTTTATTTTTAGTTTTCATAAGCATATCCTGTTTGCATAGAAATATATGACTAGGATATGATAATTAATACAGTACAGGAATAATATTAGGAGATGAGATGGAAGGAAGGAATGTAAAGGATATAAAAGTTATTATATGGAGAAAAAAGGAAGAGGTGGAGGTCAGTTAAAAGTCATAGAATCAAAGCATTATGTCAAAAAGATACTAAAGAAAATGACATTCGTTGAATAATCAATCTCTATTTAGTAAATAAATAGCTAAAATAATAAACTTGCAGTTTATTCACATTTTGCTCTGGGTTTCCACATGTTGTAATAACAGTTACTTGGAAATACCGGTCGTTATAAATGAAAATTTGATTTTGAGGAATGATATTACATAACTATTGTAAACTGTTGCTGCTCTAATTGAGCTTGCAGTGTCTGGACTTCATCTATAGTATGAGAAGAAAAAGAAGGAAAGGACCTACCACCTGGAGAAGGTGACAAGGGGACAAGAAAAGGAAAGAAACCCTCAATTCCTACTTCACTGCAGAGATTTTGACATTTTGACATTTTGAATTGCAAATCCGTTTCTTCGCTAAATAGTATAATACTAGACAATGATAAGAACAAAATCTCTCTTCTCTAAAGCCACCCTGAGCTTTAATTTTCAGGAAAATATATATTTTATTTTATATATTTTATCTATTATATATTTTTTTAAATATATGAACCATAAGTGCTTATAATCCAGTTGGGCATGCAACTACCGGTAGTTATGTTATTGAAGGAAGACAGAGGCACTAATACGGAGATTGTCTCGGGCAGGGGAGTAAAACTCGCAGGGTCATGTCATCACGTGACGTATCACAACTTTTCCCCCTTCGCTGAAACGAGGATGGGCGTGGCCAGCATGTGACGCATCCGGCCTGCAGGCCGCAAGTTTGACACCCCTGGTCCAGGGGGCTCCAGGCTTCAACTGTTTAGCCTCCATGATGAATACTACAGGCCAGTCTTGAAATGACCCACAAGCAAGTTCAAAAGAAGAAAATGCTGGCCTAGAAACCAGAAGGCTGTGAGTTCTAGTCCCACATTCGGCATAAAAGCTGTCTTGATGACTTTGGGCATGCCACTCTTTCTCAGACTAAGTCCCTCACAGGGTTGCTATCATGGAGAAAATAGGAGGAAGAAGTATTAAAAGGTGGGATAAAAATCTAAGAAATAAATACATAAATGTAAGGCAGAAAAACTGGATTCTTGTGCATTAATTTGGATAGAGCAAGTCGGTTGTACTAGCATTGCATATGGAGGAAGCAATCTGTCATTTTTTAAAAAATGTTTTTTAAAAAAAACAGAAACAGCTGTGCACACTTGGCAACAGCTGACTGAGTATAATTGCTTCTTTAAAAATATCAGTTCATAGAGTCATAGGAGAAGGAACAAGTCCAACACCCTCCAGGATTCATTACATATCCAACTAGAGTAGACTATCCAGTCTGTATTTGAAAAAAGTCTGGCAAAGGAGTTCCTTCAGAGGAATTCATAGTCCATAATCCATTTGAACTCTGGAGAGGCTTGTTTTCTGGTTATTGAATATGCCAAACACAGGTCGTCCTCGACTTACAACCACAATTGAGCCCAAAATTTCTGTTGTTAAGTGAGACATTTGTTAAGTGATTTTTGACCCCATTTTACAACTTTTCTTGCCGTGGTTATTAAGTTAATAAGCTAGTAACCTGGTTGTAAAGTGAATCTGGTTTCCCCATTGACTTTACTTATCAGGGGGTCGTAAAAGGTGACCACATGATCCTGGGACACAGCAAAGGTCATAAATATGAACCAGCTATCTAATATCTGAATTTTGATCACATGCTCCTGAGGATGCTGCAAAGCTCGTAGCTATGAAAAATGGTGTAAGTCACATTTTTCAGTACTGTTGTAATTTTAAACAATCCTTAAATGAACTGTTGTAAGTCAAGGACTACCTATAATCCTTTTTTGACAGCCACACCACAGTTAAACAATTTTGGATAGTTGCACAGATCTAACTTCCCCTCTTATAACACAGTCCCGAAAGCCTCCAAATTACTTTCCATAAATCTTCAACATCTTGTGAAGCCCTCATTGTGTGTATAGAATAGAATAGAATAGAATAGAATAGAATAGAATAGAATAGAATAGAATTCTTTATTGGCCAAGTGTGATTGGACACACAAGGAATTTGTCTTTGGTGCATATGCTCTCATGTACATAAAAAATAAAATATATTCATCAAGAATCATAAGACACAACACTTAGTGATAGTCATAGGTTACTAATAAGCAATCAAATCATACTAGGAAACAAACAATGTAAATTGTAAAGATACAAGCAACATGGTTATAATCATAAGTGGGAAGAGATAGGTAATAGGGAGGTTGAGAAAAATAATAGTAATACAGTCTTACTAAGTAATTTGACAGTGTTGTGGGAATTAGTTGTTTAGCAGAATGATGGCATTCAGGGAAAAACTGTCCTTGTGTCTAGTTGTTCTGGTGTGCAGTGTTCTATAGTGTCATTTTGAGGGTAAAAGATGAAACAATTTATGTCCAGGATGTGAGGGGTCTGTAGATATTTACATTGAAGCTTTTTTGTTCACTACGGAAACCAGAACTTAACAGTTGAAAGTTTCTGATCAGACCAAAATCTGTATTGATCAGAGTCATCACCCTAAATAATGTTATAGGATGGGAAAATCTTGATTATCTGGCAATTATGTGAAGTATCAGCCAACGATATTACAAATATTTGTCTATTGAGATTCTTGGATCATATTCAACATCAAGAGGCATAAATGAAATGAATGCATTTTGTAATACTGTGTAGTTTTGATTCACCTTGACATTTAAATCACCAGTGATAAAATAAGCCAGAGAATATAGGGCTAAGCAAAGGTTTAGATATTGTCCAAGTTTGCCTGTTTGAGTTGTGCATGGGCAGTTTTGAAACTCGAAAAGAAGGGAAAAGATGACCCAGGTAATTAAAGGGCTGTTTCAGGTCAAAACCAAACAAACTCTAGAACAGATTATGGTTTCTTTATTTTTTATTATTCTCTGCAATTCACTATGAATTCCATACTCAAAAGACTATCTGCTATTGATATTGACTGTTTCCTAGTAGATTTGATCGCTTACCCCCTATGACCAGGGGTGGGATTCTTCCAGTTCTCACCTATTCGCTAGAACCGGTTGTTAACATTCTAAGCAGTTTGGAGAACTGGTTGTTAGAAGAAATTACCGATCTAATCCTGTAAGGAAGGCAGGAAGGAAACATTCTAGTGTTGCTTACAGAAACTGCCTCTCCGTTAACCCTTATTACATTCTTGGCAGGACTAGACTTCCTGTCTCAGGAACGTTTCTGGAGTTTTTTCCCCCTCCTTTGGTGGTACTTTGCTTGTGTGGAGTGACCATTTAAAATCACAATGGCACTGAAAAAAGTGACTTATGACCATTTTTCACACTTACGACTGTTGCAGCATCCCCACAGTCTTGAGAAGCCAGGTGAGGAGATGCATGCCTCAATGTGAGTGATATTGAGTTGGCCACGCCCAGCCAATAACATGACCACCAAGCCACGTCCACCCAGTCACATGACCACCAAGCCACGCCACCAACTAAGCCACGCCCACAGTTTACAACAATTTAACCAATTGTTAAAAAATTTGAATCCCACCCCTGCCTATGACTGTCATTATATGTTATACCTTATGGTTCTTGACGAATGTATTTTTACTTTTTATGTACACTGAGAGCACATGCACCAAGACAAATTCCTTGTGTGTTCAATCACACTTGGCCAATAAAGAATTCATTCATTCATTCATTCATTCATTCATTCATTCATTCTAAACAGTCAGGATTGGATTTTAGTAGAGAAGATGGTAAAATGTGAACTGGACTATACTGTATCAAATACGGTAGATACAGGGCTGGTTTAAGAATTGTACTCAATGAATGTATGTCAGTGACTTCTTGTCAAGCAGAATGGAGGTATTGGAGGTATATTGCAGCCCCCATTCAAAGCCCTGTAAAGTTCAATTCATTTAAAAACGACTTGGAAGAGAGGTTAGAAAAATAAATATCTTCACATTGAGGATGACAGAAAGATTGTGTGAATAGCATTCCTATCTGTGACTCACAAGTACTCCTTCTACTGAGTCAATGATAACTATTGTCACTAAATGTATTCTAAAGTTTACTACTAAAGCTAAAATGACAAAAGGTTATTACACTTGGCTTCATAATTAAAGGTTGTGGTTTAAAACCTGGGGGAGTTTTTTAATTACTATTTTTCTTTCCCTGGGCTACAAATTTGAGATTTTTTTCCTCAGTTCGGCAATTTATGTTTTCTCACTTCTCTTGTCAGCTTTGCCATCTTCACTAAGCCGGCTGGCATCTTGCCATAAATGGAGTGAGGGGGGCAAAGCAATTTGGGGGGGAAATGTGCAGAAGGGAAGAAGGAGGAGGGAAGGGGGGAGGGAATGGCACTGATAGGAATCAGAAGTGTAAAATCGGATTGATTCAGCCACTCAAGGATGCTTGGCCTGAGAGAGAATGTGAAGATGTTTAAGACACGCCTGACATCAAAGCAGTTCCCAAAACATCGTCTGGGATGCTTTTGGACACTAATGATCTGGTCAAGCGGGGAGCACCATGGAAGGGGAAAACCTGTAACTTGTATTCAGAAATACTCAGTTCTAGCCTTGCTTTTGTTGCAACCACTAATCCTTAGTAAAAGAACCTATCATTTCAATCAAATGGAGTCAAGAGTCTTTCCTAGGGACCTAGCTGAGGTAGGCCTGACATCTCCTATTCTTCAGTTTCTACATTAATGATATGGTGAAATGGTTAAATAAACCAAATCATCACACACATACCCCCAAAAACAGGGGATCAAAGCATTACCATGTTGCTCTCATCCAATATTGTAATAATGACAAACTGGTCATAAACTACCAGTCACTTGAAGTAAAAGTGATTCCCTCCGCATTTCTGTCCTCACCTAATATCTTAAAATATAAAGTTTAAGTTTGAAAATATATAACAAAATGTGATTATATCAATAAACCATTATATTATGTGGCAGGTATGACTTTGGTATTATGCAGTACTATAAAACATGCAAGTGCTCATTTTGATAATCAAAAAGAACCAAACTAGACATTGATCAAAATGCAGTTGTCAAAAGCAAGATTTTTAAACCATGCAGGAGTTTTGAAGTCAGCTTATCTGCCTTATTTTAAAACTTCCACACAATAGACAGTGGTATATAAAATCAATAAGCTATCAATAAGCTATCTCCAACTGATCATTTTTTAACCTATAAACATTTACCCCTTATCTTCATGCTGGTGTCATTTCTATCCCAGGTCATATCTTAAGCAAAAAATCTACCCTATTATGTTCTATATTTCAAAGCACCAATCAGCCATAAAACACAGTGGAGAATAAGAGTCCAGACAATTTCTAATTATCTTGACAGCAAGGGCTGGAAACCGCAATGTTCACTCATCTGGACAGACTATATATGGAGAAATCTAAAGCTGTATTTAAGGCAATATACATTTTGCAAGATTTAAAAATCTCCTTTGAGCGTTAGCCAGAATCAATTTTCAATATTATCATTTCCCTGGTTGTCTCATAATATTTACATTGTATATTATTAACTGGTGTATATCTCTGTTTACACTTAGAAATTACATTCTCTATGCTGGTAACCATTATAAATCCAATCATAAAACAAGATTACATATGCAAAAGAATGCTACTTGAATGCTACTTGAATGTGAAACTGTAGAATGAAAATCCCTTGTCTATTCAGTATAAAGTAAGCCGCAGGAACAGGTTTTTCAGGATTTGGGTGGAGATGAAGATTCAGTCTTGAAAGAATTAAAATAGTAAGTAGCTATGGGATGAGATCGTTTCTCTGTACAATTTTGATACGTGTGAGTTTTCCATTAACACCTTAATTGTTCTTTTTTTTTAAATGACCTTTTTTACAACCTCAAACTTAATTCTTTATTATATTGGGAAAAAAATAACTTAACAGCATATTATTAAACAGCATATTATGCTCTTGCAAACTAAAGCAGAATAAATAAGGAATACTCCCTTTAAATAATTCTCTCGTCTCTAAACTCTTACTTTTTCAATATGTTCTGAAACTTTGCCTGTGAAAGACAGATAGCGGCATAGTTTTACTATTATGCCATAGATGTAGTTTTACTATTATGCCTTGTGTACAAATTTACTCCCATGGTTAGCTGTCCCTGGTGAGATTTTAAGATTTTTAAAAACCATCTTCTAAGCAATTCTTTTGCTCGGCAGAAACAAAGTACAAAGGATCATAGTGCAAAACATCTTAGGTTTCCAGAGGTTCTGAAGGCATTGTATTTGGGCATCCTGTCTGAGTTTCCGAGGTGGTAAATCAAATCCAAATAGAGAGAAGGAAAGTTCATGAATTGCCCTGCTCTTCTAAATATCATAAACTGAACACTTTGGGGGAAAAAATCTCATGCCAATCTATAAATATCTGCTTACCTCTTTATGCAACCAGTGTCCAAATCCAGATTCCCCAGAAATACTGTTGTGCAGTTCAGCTTACAAAAAAGTAATATTGTCTGCACCCGGCTGTCTTCACAGCTTTGTGGCTTCTCCAGTAGAGATGAGTCACACTGGGAGGAGAGCGAAGGTGTGGAAAAGGGAGGGCACCTTTTTAATAGTTTAAATACACTATAGTAACTTACAATTGTTTATTGTTGTTTTACACTGATACTTGCCTCATTTCCAAAATGGGATGTGCGTATTGGTGTGGTGGCATTCTACCATACGATGAAAGAGTGTATATCTGTATATAATATAAAATGTATGTACGTGCATATTTCAACAACATTTAGGCTTTATTTGGGGGAAATTACATATAATACAAATATTGGATATAAATCTAATATTGCATATTGGCTCTAATAGTTAAATTGCTGCCAAAATAACCCCCCCCCCAAAAAAAAAAAAACAATATGGGAAAGCCTGTTTATTTTTATATAAACAAAATAATTTAGGAATTATACCAATGAATGATCTATTTATTAATATGGTGCATCCCTAACCTTTCTCTCTTTTCTAAGATGAACCCCAACTAAGCCTTAGCAGTACTTCAGTGCCAATTTACTGGGGCTCCAAACTCCCTTGACCTTTCCTTCAGATATCTGCTCCAGTTCAAGGTTCATTTCTCCCACCAGTGTCCTTTGGTTTTTTGGAGAGCAGCATGGAACAAATTACCCCAAACTTCACTTCTGATACGAAGGACATTTTTATCTCTTCCTAACTATGGATTCTTCTTTCTCTCACGGAAGCTGAAATGTAACCATATTATAGTACTCTACCATCTCACCAGCTCCTGGAACGGACAATTGAACATGGCTGCCTTAACATGCCCACTTCATCTCGGGGTGGGGGGGTGGGGGGGGGGCAGCATGGCTGACCCAACAAGGTCATTCTTTTTTTTTTTTTAATGTATTAAAGGAAAGTTTAATTAGTTTTAGCACAGAGATTATTGTGACGTTTGTCTGTATGGATCTTTGTCTTTTGAGTTTGTATATTTGTATATTTTAATTTTTTTTAATTCAATAAAGTTTGTTTTAAAATTTAAAAAAAAAGAAAAAAAAGAATAGATTAGACAACCATTTAACCAGGGTGGTATAAGGTTCCTGCCTTGAATTGGGGGTGGACTAGAAGACCTCCAAGGCCCTTTCCAGCCCTATGACCCTATGTTTTCCACCTACAGTGCTCTTTTTTATATATATATAATAATTTTATTCTAGAAAAAAACATTTATTTGACATACATTTAAAACATGGTCATTCTTACTTGGCTGGCTCTCCACCAGCGCTCCCCTCCCGCCACTGGTCCGCCAGCACTCTGACCCCAATCCCTGCATCCCAGGCGTATCACAGAGGAATACTTTTCCATGACCAATTGGCTGTGTGGGACATTTAAACGTGCATCGGGGCAGCCAATCCCTATG
The DNA here is from genome assembly GCF_049901735.1 of Notechis scutatus. Lineage (NCBI taxonomy): Eukaryota > Metazoa > Chordata > Lepidosauria > Squamata > Elapidae > Notechis > Notechis scutatus. The sequence continues at coordinate 93,159,652 of NC_142013.1, forward strand.
CTGAGGAAGGGGCAGCCTTGGGCACAAGGAGGCAGGGGACACAGTGGTTACTTTGTTGTGCACACACGAGGAGGAAAAAGCAGCCCTTGGGTGGTGGTGGTCAGGGGCGGGGCCTTTCCCTTCCCACCCACTCAGGAAGCTGTCTTTCCTGCTGGCGTAATGACACATATAATAATAAACCAATCTGGCAACGTTCAAGATAAAGGATAAGAGAACAATTAGTAAGTGAAGGATTTATCTGTGAATGGTTTAATTATTATAAAATTTTTGAGAGATTTAAACTTGATTTTTAAAAAGTGTTGTTTTTGCAGAAGTTGATTGATTGATTAATTGAATGAATGAATTGGATGTCAGCTTATGTTCTGGAGATGATCACTTGATTGCTTAGACCAGGGGTGTCCAACCTTGGCAACTTTAAGCCTGGAGGACTTCAACTCCCAGAATTCCCCAGCCAGCAAAGCTGGGAGTTGAAGTCCTCCAGGCTTAAAGTTGCCAAGGTTGGACACCCCTGGCTTAGACAGTCAAACTCAATTTCATTGAGGGATGCATCAAGGCTGTGTTTGACCTCAGAAGGCCAGGATGAGTGTGGCTAGCTCGACATCACTTGTGTTGGGAGGACCTGTGGTGGCCAAGTGCTAAGGCAGGACTTCCCTGAGATCCGCCCCCCATTATAATCTCCTTCCTTCCTTCTCTTCTTTTTCCTTCCTTCTTCATTATCCTTCCTTCCTTCCCCTTTTATTTTTCCTTCCTTGCTCCCTTCCCATCTTTCCTTCTTTTTCTTTGTCTTTCCTCTTTCCCTTTCTCCTTTCCTGTCTCTTCTTACATCCTCAAATGCAAAAGGGGAAACATTTCTCCTTTTGTTTTGTTTTTAGTTTGTTTTGATAGCCCTCTGCCAGCGAAAACGGAGCCCGGGAGGGCCACAAGCACTCCCTGCACCCTGTTTTCAGCTGCGATGGCTTCCTGCAGCCCTCTGCCAGCAAAAGCGGATATTGGGGAGGCCATATGCACCACCACCCTGTGCTCCATTTTCACTGGCAGAGGTACCATGGTCCAGTCGTTTGCTGTTTCCAGGCTGGCCTCGTGAGCCAGATCTAACACCCCATGGGCCAGATCTGGCCCATGGGCCTTGAGTTTGACAACCCCTGGCTTAGTCTATGTAAAATGTTACTCAAGATGAATCTGGAAAACAAATATGTCAAAGATGGCATGATAAAATGGGTAAAAAAAAATTTAGGTACAACATAATGTTAGATAAATGGGAGAATGTATGGACTAATCGCAGTGGTCCTCAACCACCGGGCCCTGGACCGGTACTGGTCCGTGGATCATTTTCTACCAGGCCACCAGTTTTCTGGGCGCCGCCATCTTGTTTCGACGAGAAAGTGCTTCCGGGTGAGCTTTTCCGGTTGGAAAGCGGTGTTTGGGTGCTGTTGGAATCCTCGTGCCTTAGTTTCATCGAAGGGGGGGGGGGCGGCTTCGAACGAAGAGCCGTCCCGATGGCGGAGGAGATTAAGAAAGCACAAAAAAGCACAAAAAAGGTACAAAGGAGCAGTTGAAGGTGGCAGGGAGAAGCGGGGGACGGCTGGCTGCCCAGTCGCTCAGCTCGCCTTGCCTTGGTCATGTGTGCTGATGTCGGTACCGGGCCATGGATCATTTTGTGATGCCGGTACCGGGCCGTGGCACAAAAAAGGTTGAGGGCCACTGGACTAATGGATTAAAATTCCCATTGAATTATAACTTGAAAGATTTTTTTCTTTTTACAAAATGATGTATCACTGGTAGTTGACCCTTGGTAGATGAGCAAAAATGTACAGGTAGTCCTCGACTTACCATCACAACTGAGCCCGCCATTTTTGTTGCTAAGTGAGACATTTGTTAAGTGAATTTTGCCCCATTTTATGACCTTCCTTGCTACAGTTGTTAAGTGAATCTGGCTTTCCCATTGACTGTGCATGTCAGAAGGTTGCAAAAGGTGCTCAAACACATGACTCCATGACACTGCAACAATCATAAACGTGAGTCAGTTACCCAGCATCTGAATTTTGATCACTTGACAATGGGGATGCTGCAATGGTCATAAGCACAGGTGGCATTCAGCAGGTTCTGATGAGTTCTGGAGAACCGGTAGCGGAAATTTTGAGTAGTTCGGAGAACCAGCAAATACCACCTCTGACTGGAGATTTTACAGTATCCTTCCCCTGCCACACCCACCAAGCCACGCCCACGGAACCAGTAGTAAAAAAAAATTGAATCCCACCACTGGTCATAAGGGTGAAAAATTGTCATCAGTTATTTTTTCAGTGCCCTTGTAACTTTGAGCAGTCACTAAATGAACTGTTATAAGTCAAGGGCTACCTGTATAGAGGGACTTCTAAGAAAAGTTGGAAATGCAACCAAAATCCAGGAACGTTCTATCATATGTGGTAGTCTTATAAAATCATGTTAGAAAAACACAATAATGATAATGCAAAGAATACTTAAGAATTTTTAAATATTTATTTTTATTTTATTTATTTTTCAATAGCTTATAAGATAATAAATGTAAGTATAAATACAGGAAATGGGTATGAATAATTGGGGACAATAGGACAGGGATGGTAGGCACGATTGTGCCCTTACAGATCTCTTAGGAATAAAAAAGATAAATAAAAATTAATTTGGGATGCTATTCCTTCACACGGTGACCACTGCGAGGATTGTACTTGCCAAGCACTGGAAAGGAAAAAATTCAGCATGCACCTTAAGAAACAGGAAACAGGAAAAAGAACACGATCAAATTAGCAAACTCATAGTTTGGATGCCAAAAGATCTTTCAGTGACGGTAGAAAAGGCTTTTGGCAATGCATTTCTTTCCCACAAATTTCAAGAAAATTCATGAGTAGATAAACATGAGCTGAATGCATGTAACGCCTCAGCTGTCAACTTCTGTGTCAAAACATTAAGGCAACTAACAATTTCAAATGCTATGGTGAGAGGCAGCAAGAATCTTTGAATCATCCCTTTTTAAAAGTATATTGAACGTACCTCAGGCATGTGGAAAGCAGCAGGATATCTGTCATCTTGCTTGTGCCTGCCATTTTGATGCTATTGAGCCCTCAGGGGATGTTTCTATCCCCTTTGAGGAGCCTTGTGATGGACATGTGGCAAACAATCTTCTCCCATGATATTCCCAAACTGAGATGCCCATCCTTCAGAACTTGGATGGTTCCTCTGCTTTAGCAAAGGTAGAAAGATAAAACTTTTTATTTATCTTCATGTTATAAATTACTTTAAAGATACCTTTAAATTAAACATGATTTTTAGTGGCTACTGCCCAATGGTGGGATTCAAAAAAATTAACTACCGGTTCTGTGGGCGTGGCTTAGTGGGCGTGGCTTGGTGGGTGTGGCAGGGGAAGGATACTGCAAAATCCCCATTCCCAACCCACTCCACTAACCTGCTTTCCAGTTCTGTTCTCCTGTGCAGGGCAACAAAAGAAGACCCAGACGATCAGCTGGGGCAGAGAATAGATGGGGCCGGGGTCAGTCAGAGGTGGGATTTGCCGGTTCTCCGAACTACTCAAAATTTCCACTACCGGTTCTCCAGAACTGGTCAGAACCTGCTGAATACCACCTCTGCTACTACCATAAAATGTACTTTTGGGGCTAGCAATATGGAAGTGGTTTGCTCATGCCTCCTACGGCCTATGGATGTTTCCCTCAGAACCATCCAGGACAATCCTTGACGGAATCAGCTGCATTGGTTGGTTGCTGTCATCTGCTGTAAGCAAGCTATTTTTTAGTAATTTGCTGTTCTTGTAATACTGTGACATAATTGCATTTTTAATAATGCAGTGGTTACTTTTTAATTTAAAAATTGTTATAACCCATCTGAGTAGCTTCTTATTAGAAAGGCAATATAAATGTGTCCAAATGAATAATTGTCTGTAAATAAATATTTATTGAAATTTGAATCCTGGTGCAGAATGTAGATTAAATTACATTTAAATTGTTATGGCATTTACTATATCAGTGAATAAATCAATGGTTGATAATTTAATACATCCTTGCTATCTGATGCATTCCACAGTAGTCCTTTGTAGCAGTGCCCAAAGGTCTTTTTTTCCTGATCCAACATATTTTGAGGAAAGTGGTTAGGAAAGACATTCACAGAATGTTTTGTACAGATTATGGTTAATAATAACTAATGTCAATCTGGATCAGTGTCACACTGATTCATTATTTGGCTTGGTAGCATTACACTGGTGTGGAGAGTTAGAAAGATGATCTTGATGAAATATGCAAGAACTATTACCTCACCTGAAGAAAAAACAAGAATATATGGCTGTATTTTGTGTACTTTTGTACCTTCGGCAACCAGTTTAAATTAAAATTTCAGCTCTGCCCTGGTCATTTTTTAGTCACTGAAAAAACTGTTGTCTTTGTCAACAGGAACCAGAGATGGTTAAGCCAGAAAGATATTATTCTTGAAATACTTCAATTCTGGAATCGTAGCTAAATTGAGTGATTAAGAGTTCTCAGGTGTTGAATTACAGTGCAGCTTAATAACATGCCTAACTTGGGTGTGTATTTAAATATCTAAAATGCATTAGATGATAAATCACCATACTTGAGTTTAGTCCATCAGCAACTTGCCTTTACAGTATGTGAAACTTTCAGGGAGTGGAAAGAAACTGGGAGAGGTAAAACCAGTTTAAGAAGCTTTTTACTGTCAATCTTGAAACATAACATTTAATTTAAACATTTAAACATTCAATTCATTCATTCTCAGCTCCCCATTCACTACTGAAATGCTAACACCAATGAAAGCAGTTGCTTCTTTCTTACTTTTGGAGGTTACCCTTCATTATTCCTACTCAATGTCCATGCTGGCAAGAGCTGATGGGAAATATTGTACAAAATATTTACTACAAGAAAGGCCTTCAGCTTTGCAGACTGATCACATTCTAAACCTCTTAAAAAGTATCATATTTAAAAGAGTTTCATGGCCAGACCATAATGGTATGCTTTAAAAATCAATATTATGGTTATGTTTTGCAAGTATTTTCCATGTCTTAAACAATTATTATTAATCCATTATTCCTTAGAAACTGTATATTTCTTTCAAGAAATTTAGCAATAGTTATGGGAAGAAGAGGAAATCTAAAATTTATCTTTGCAGGAGAAATAATGCGTAGTTTTCAGATTGTTTTTTTTTTTTAATCCAAAACAAGGATTAGCCAAGTCATCTTATCAAGCCAAACTGTCTATGATTGAAGGTTTCATTGTAATACTCAGGAAAGTGGAGAGATGTAGTGCTGTTTTGTCCTGTACATTCCGTCCTGTTACTTTTGTTGTTTGTATTCTACCTTTTATTATTATTTTTACAAAATAACTCAAGGTGGTGAACGTATCTCAACATACGTTCTTTCTTTTCTCCATGAAAACTCTGTGAGGTGGGTTAGGTTGAGAGAGAGAGAGATTGATTGACCCAAAGTCACCCAGCTGGTTTTTATGGATGCTGTGAAATAGAATTAGTAGCTATTGTTTTCTATATACAGAACCTTTGAAATTTGTCATAGCTCAGAGGATAGTCATTTTATGCCATTTTATGCTAGCTGTACAATACAAACTTCTGCACCCATCCCTCCATCTGGGTAGGAATCCCACACAGTAATGGATGCTGCATATCCAGCTGCCCTATCCGATTCAGTAGCTGGGTGTGTTTAACCTCTTCTAGCAGAGTTTAAACTTTCCCATTTGGTAAGGGCATAATTCACACTGAGATGATGAAAGAGCAGGAAAGCACCATTAGCCATTTGTGAGAGTCAGCCAAGGGGAATGTGTGTGCGTGTGTGTGTGTGATTTCCTCCATTTTTTCATCCAGCTTAAAAATTATTCACTGAGCATTCCAAATACATATTTGGGACTACCAAAGAAAGTAGGACAAACTGTCTAGGGATTCATCATAGCTTACATCAGGGGTGTCCAACCTTGGCAACTTTAAGCCTGGAGGACTTCAACTCCCAGCTGGCTGGGGAATTCTGGGAGTTGAAGTCCTCCAGGCTTAAAGTTGCCAAGGTTGGACACCCCTGGCTTACATCATTGGTACAGATCAGCACAATTATAGCTTTGAATACTGTATACCTTAGGAGCCTTATAATTTATTTGATTTCATTTCTAAACAGAGACTTGCCTTTCTGGAAATTCAGGGTCTAGCTCACACAACAGTCTCTGTGGTGGCCATAACATGATCTTCAATTTGTTTATAAAGTGGCTGAAGATGGCCTTTTCTCCCCCCCCAACCCTGCTGCCACAAGAGAGTGTTCTAACATAGAGAATAAGATGAAATGGAATTTCCAGTTAATATATTAACAATAAATAGAACTGTATAGGGGATGGGGCGCAATGGCTCAGTGGATAAGAAGCTGAGTTTGTCTGCTAGAAACCCGACAGCCCAGGTTTGAGACCTAGCATTGTGCGATGGGGTGAGTTCCCATCTTTGCACTAGCCACTGCCAACCTGGCAGAATAACAGTTGGAAGGGACCTTGGTGGTCTTCTAGTCCAACCCCCATGTCAGATAAGTGGCAGTCCCGTCTCTTCTTAAAAACCTTCAGTGATAGGGCACCCACAACTTCTGAAGGCAACCCATTCCAGTGGTTAATTGTTCTCGCTGTCAGGAGTGATTCGTTTCCATCCAGGCTGATTCACCTATGGTTTCCTGGATCTGTGTTGTTGTTTTTCTTCCCCTTTTTTGAAAATGGCAACCATGCTGACTCTTTTCCTGTCCTCTGGTAATCCCCTGGTCCTCCAGGGTCTTTGAAATATATGGTTCAATGGTTCTGAGATTACATCTGTCAGCTCCTTCAGAACTCTGAGATGTAATCCAACAGGTGCCGATGATTTGAAGTTGTTAAAGGTTTTAGAAAAGGCTGCATGGATATTATTGGTGGATTAAATTATGTTAAATTGGTGGTATAATTAATACCATTAACATGAGTATTATCCTCCACCAATTTAAGAGATATTCAATAGTAATTGAATTACCTGAGATTATCTTTTGAGGAGAGTTGTTTTAATTTTTCTATTTTCAGAAATATTATTCAACTATTATTACCTGAAGAAACGGCTCTACAAGGCCTTTCTTCAGGACAAGACCAGCGAGAAGCTCTGCGGTACAAGGCGGCCAAAAAGGCAGCCAAGAAAGCAGTAGCGACAGCCAGAAGCTCCCACTACGACGACATCTACGAGAAGCTGAACACGCGAGAAGGCGAGAATGAGATCTACCGCCTAGCCAAAAGCAGACACAGGAAGACCCTGGACATTGACCAGTTTCATGGAATCAACGACGAAAGGGGGAAATTTGATCGTCAACCCCAGAGCGCTGCCGAGAGGTGGCGGCAATACTTCAGAAGATCTCCACCGAGGAGTTCCCACACCCACGAACCCTGCGAGGTGACCCCGTCGAAGGCCCAGTCTCAGGCATTCACGCCAGCGAGGTCACCGATGCCATCAAGGCCATGAAAAACGGTGAGGCAACAGGACCAGGACGACATCCCTGCCGACTTCTGGAAAAAGGCACTACCGGGCTTGGCATTGTGGCTGTGCGAGCTGTTCAACAACATCGTCTCCACGGGAAAAGTGCCACACGACTGGTACCGCAGCACCACTGTTCCGATCTGGAAGGAAAGGGCAGCCCAGCGGACTGCTCTACCTGACCACTGACAACGAAGCGACAGGCTCCATCCACGTGAGCGGGCAGGAGCTACGCGCGCCTCCACCTTCAAGTACCTGGGAACTACTCTTGGGGAAGAAGGCCTACTACAAACTGAGGTGGCAGCCAGGATCAACGCAGCGTGGGGCAAATGGAAGTCCGTCACGGGCGTCCTCTGTGACAAGAAGATGCCGATGCGCCTGAAGGCGAAAATCTATAACTCTGTGGTGCGCCCGTGGCCATATACGGCACAGAGTGCTGGCGACGACCAAAGAAGTCGAAAGCAGACTCAGACAATGGAGATGCGAATGCTCCGATGGTCGGTAGGCCTCACCCTACTCGATCGCGTCAGGAACGAAGAAGTGCGTGAAGCGGTTCAACGCCGTGCCCATCCCCACGGTCATGAGGCAGTCCGGCTACGATGGTTCGGCCATGTGAGTCGCGCCAAGGAAGAATCCATCATCAAATCTGCGATGAAGGTGACTGTCGGAGGAGCGCGGTGGTAGACCTAACGCTGGATGGCTCAAGGCGACCTGGTCGCGGGCGACCCGACACGTGGCGACAGGGGTGGAGCAATACTCAAGGCTTAGCGGACCTCGCCCGGCGCGGCAGCTGAAAAAGAGAAGAGTTATTCTATTGGCCATATTTAAGTCAAATAAAATTTAGAACTGCAGGCCTTTTTCTTTGTGGGCTTCATTTGAAAGCTTTTATTTATTTATTTATCCACACTAATATCCCATATCTGACAGCAGCTAAAGTCACAGACTTCATTTTTATATTGAATATTGAAGAATTCAACTTTGAAAATAGATATTAGGAAGTTTTATTTGGAAGGTTTGGGCAGAACATGGAATAATTACATCAAATGAATTACTTCATTTATATTAAGGATTTCTCTCAAACTTTAGAAAGAATTTTGCTTGCCCAATTCACAGCAGAGTAATATATTCAACAATGGCTAAATATGAACTAGATACTTCATCTGCTTCAAAAAAAAACCTGATTTGTTTTCCTTTTGAGAGAGCCTGTCACTGGAATGAAACATTTATCCTCAATGAATCAAAATAAAATTTAAAAATTGTCATTCAGTTCTCACAGGATCAAAGATGACTCAGCCTTCCATCCTTCTGAGATCAGTAAAATGAAGACCCAGATTATTGGGGGCAATACGTTGACTCTGTAAATTACCTAGAGAAGGCTGTAAAGCACTCTAAAGCGGTATATACCACTGCTATTGCTATTAAGACCAAAGAATTTGAATTTATAATAAGGGAACCCCAATGGTTTCATTCTTAAGGAATGTCAAACTAGTCTCATTGGACTTAATGATTCAAATCAACAACGGATGGCCAAAAATGTATTGAAAAGAATATACATCAGGTTCTCTCTACTGGCAATGTAAAAAAATTGATTTGATTTGGTCTTGAGAACTCTTGGCATTTTTGGGACAATATTTAACATTGTTAATACAAGAAAGTTTTTGTTTATAATTTTGCGGAGGGTTTGGAAAACTTATACTTACTTGGTTTATTTTCATATTTTCTCTTACAAAATAAAAAAGATTTTTTTAAAGCCCAACTAATTTAATCCTGGATGAAAGTGTTTCTTTTTTCTTTTTAAAAACATTTTTAATTAACTGATTTTTTTTTTTTAAATGAAGAAAAATAAGTATACACAACATTGAGAATGCATATTCACAGGTATATGCAGTAGGAATAAATTGAAGCCATGATTCATTGCGGCTATCCCTTGTTGATCTATATTGATTCTGTAATCTGCTAAATAATTGGGAGCATACATTTGTGTTTCGAATGATCTTATAGATGTACAGGATTTTAATAACTTTTTTCCTTTTAGCCACCAGAGGGATCTCTAATATAAGGAATAAAATAAAATGAACCAAATTCTCTAGTTGTCTATTAAGAATTACTGTTTTTTTTAAATCAAACCTAATATTAACCACTTTGCTTTTTTCTTGATATTCATATATTACATTGTTAACCTTTAATAAGCTTTTTTTTGGTGCACATTTTGGAGATTCAACTCCCATGTTAAATGAATGCAATTATTGGGAATGCGACAGAAGAAGGGAAGTAGCCAGTGGGTGGGATCAGTCTTTCTCACTGCACTCCATAAAGTTACCATGAGTTTGGTAAAAATAGATAGCGCAAAACAAATCTTATTTCATTCTTTGACTAAATGATTAAACTAGTGTACCAGCAAAATGCTATAGACACAGTATACTTGGATTTCAGTAAGGCATACACAGCATTACCATCAGATGGAATTGTGACTGGCTGACAAAACTGCATTAAAACATATAATCCTTAATGGAACTGCATCTACATGGAGAGAAGTAAGCAATGGGGTACCCCAAGGTTCCATTTTAGGCCCAGTACTCTTCAGAATCATCATAAATGATTTAGATGAGGGAATAGAAAGGGGATTCATCAAATTTGCAGGTGACACTAAACTGGCAAGAATAGCCAACGCTGCAAAAGATAGGGCTCAAGATCCAGATGGATCCCAATGGACTTGAACTTTGGGCCCTAGCTAAAAAAAAATGAAATTCAATGTAGTGAAAAGTATGGTTTTACCCTTAGGCAAGAAAAAAACAAATATACAAGTACAGATTAGGTGAAACCTGGCTCAAAGCAGTAACTGTGAGAGGGATTGTGGAGTCCTAATGGACAATCATTTAAATATGAACCAGAAGTATATGGCAGCAGCTCAAAAAGCCAACACAGTCCTAGGTGGCATTAATAGAAGGACAGAATGAAGACCACATGATAGATTAGTTCCATTTTATAAAGCCTTAGTAAGACCACAGTTAGAATATCATATCGAGTTTTTGTCACTATATTATATAAACAGTGTTGAACATATGAAAAAAGGGTGCAGAAATTGAGTATGACAAGTTTAGTGAAAAGAAGGACTAGGTGTGATATGATAACAGTGTTCCAATATTTGAAAAGCTGCCACAAAGAAGAGAGGGTCAATCTATTTTCCAGAGCACCAGAAACAATGGATGGAAACTAATCAAGCAACCTAGAAATAAGGAGAAATTTCCTAACAGTGAGAACAATTAATCAGTGGAACAGCTTGCCTTCAGATGTAGGTGCTCCATCACTGGAGGCTTATAAGGAGAGACTGGACAGCCACTTGTCTGGAATGGTATAGAATCGCCTGTTTGAGTTGGAGTAGAAGACCATTAATGGGGATAACCATTAAACATTGAACAAATGGTAACTTTGGGATTGGTCACAATCCTGGAAGAGGTTAATAGTACAGCTGAGAACGGATAACAGCTGCATTCCAACCCACATGTGAAGCAACTGTTCCAAAAACAATATTTCTGAATTTGATTGGACAATAGGGCCCAGCAGGGGGATGCATCTAAGAGAGGGAGAGTTACACTTGGCAATTTTGGTGCACACTTTTCAGTTCTGGCTTTGCTCTACTCTAGACCTATATTGATGGGTTGATGTAGCATATCAGAATAGAGCTGGTTTGTAGGTTTTCTAGTCCAGCCTTCTGCTCAAGCAGGTGACACTATAACCAGAGGTGGTATTCAGCCAGTTTGGACCGGTTCTGGCATACCGGGAGCAGAAATTTTGAGTAGTTTGGAGAACCAGCAAATACCACCTCTGGCTGGCCCCACCCACCTGCCCCTGGCGTTACCTCTCCTATATTCCCTTGTTTTTTTTTTAGCTCAGCTGATTCACATGGCAGAGTGGATTGCCACACCTCAGCTGAGCTAAGAAACAGCTCAGCTCACCAGCGCTGACACAGAGGGCAATCTTTCAGCCCTGCGCACGCGTGCAAAGCGCTCTCTCATAGAACTGGTAGGAAAACATTTGGAAACCCACCATTGCCCTATACCAGTTTCTAATTATCCCAATTTTCCTGTTGTCTGGGTGGCACATAAATATTTACCGTATTTGCCGGCGTATAAGACGACTGGGCGTATAAGACGACCCCCCAACATTTCCACTCAAAATATAGAGTTTGTTATACTCTCCGTATAAGACTATCCCTCTTCCACACACCTTCCACTTTTGCACTTTTTTTTTTTTTTTTGACGCACTTTTCTGCTTTGGACAATTTTGAAATGAGCTAATCCAATTTTGAACCAAGAATATGCCAATAGCTATGGAGTTTAGAAATGAGTTTTAAAATATTTTTCATTGCTTACCATTAAGCGTAAAATATGTTGTAAATAAAATGAGAACACAGGAAACGTTCTCTTCTCAATACAGCTGATATCTCTCTCTCTCTCTCTCTCTCTCTCTCTCTCTCTCTCTCACACACACACACACACACACACACACACACACACACCAAAAACCCGGACACTGAAAAGGCTGCCCAGGAACAGTATATTCAATGCCTTCTCTTTAATCAAGAAACAAGGAATTCCTTAGAATCTTTTTTTTTTCCCCAAGTGGCCCTCTTTAAAAAAATATATGGAGGTAACACTTTCATTCAAAAAGTCTTCCAGTATCTGGAGTCGCTCAGACATATTGAAGTGAGGCAGGAGAGTAAGTGAAATTTGAAATGATCCAGCTACAATTTTCTTCCCCTCCCGCCCTCCCCCAGTGTTGCTTTGACGGCAGGATTTCACACAGCGGGCGCTCGCTCGCTCTCTTCTCCGCTCTCCCACCGTTCGCACATGTTGGAAGCACCGTAAAACCTGATAACCCACCGGGGCTCCCCATCCTTAACCTACAGCCGCCCGCATGCAAAACCTGCGTGCAAAAAGAAAAAAAGAAAAAGAAAAGTACGCCGCACGTGAGGATCTTCGAATCCTCTCCTCCCACACCGCTAAGGAAGGAAGAGGGGGAAAGGTTGCGCAGCGCGTGGCGAGTGACACCCGCCACACACACACACACACACACACACACACACACACCGCTCCCCCCAGCCTCCTCCCGGCTGCAACTCAAGCTCGAAGTGGGAGTCGGAGTCCTCCCGGCGTATAAGACGACCCCCACTTGGAGGCATGTTTTTCAGGGCAAAAAGTCGTCTTATACGCCGGCAAATACGGTATACAAATTAACATTTTTCTCTTTTGATTTCATCCTCATTATTTGAATTTTATCTACTATATATCATAACTTTCCAGAATAATTTCTTCTATTCTTACATCAAGGTATAATGCTCATTAAACCCCTCAGCCACTCTTTCAGTCACTCTTGGCCCATTTATAAAAAAATACCTGTGGCCACCTATTTTACCAACATTATTTCCCGTCAGCCAAGTTTTCTGGAGAAAAAAACATGTAATAACTCTGTAGAAAGTGCAAAAAAAAAGCATTTATACATTTGTCCATGCAGCCAGCAATGTTCCAAGACATCATGCATTTGATTGCAGATATCTTCATGTTAGATTTTTGTCAACACTGTTGATTAACTTCAGTTAGGATTTGGTTCTGAAGACTATTTTGTGTACTTCTCTTACAAAATTATTGTGTTGGAGTGCGACATAGCTGTTGGCCTCTGGAGCTTTATTCCTATGGGCATTTGAATCATCTCCTCACCATTTCACATGTTCAATTGACTTTAAAGTTCCTTGAGTATCTTCATACACACTGTTGGTTTTGGTTCCGGGCATATTTGGTATAAACCTGTTGATATGTAAGCCTCTCATAGTTGCCTCAAACAGCAAGATGGGTTTCATATAAATAATAAAATAAAATAAATGTATGCATGTATGTATCTTGCATCCTAAGTTTTGCTGGAGGGATTCTTGAGCACTATTATTATAGTTTGTGTAAGGTTCTCTCATGTATTCAGTAAGTCCTTCTGTTCTCAACCTGGCAAGCTTCCAAAGGTGTCTATTATTTCTGCCTCCACAGGTTCAGTTGCAATCTGACCTCCTCTCTCTTCCTGAAGTTGATGATCGAAATAAGTTTCTGCCAAGCACAGACTGATTTATTACCTTTCCAGCCACAGGCACCAGCATCCACTCCTTATTTCTCAGTTAAAGTAGCATCTTGATGTAACGTCTCAGTGAGTAGAATGATCTGCACCCCATAAAATATGCACTTTGGAAATATTAGAAAAGTGGACGGCATGCCTTTATTTTGAAAAGCATACTTGGGATTATAGACTGTTTGAATGTCAGCAATATTCACTTATGGCCCATCTTGCTAGGCAGCCACTCCACTAAATACAAGTCAATTGCATAGTAATGACTTTGAAGTAATTGGTTTAGGGAATAAAGCATTGCTTTCTTTGAGCCCCATCATTCACTATTGAGTCTAATAAGAGTGATATATACATACATTTACTAGTTTGCAACACATGATGTTTGATCTTGATTTTCAGTCCTCCTGTACTCAAACAGAATCTGCTGATGAATCTGCCATGTTTAACACAATAACAGTTGGAAGGGACCTTGTAGGTCATCTAGTCCAACCTCCTGCTCAAGCAGGAGACCTAAGTGGCTGCCTAGACTCTTCTTGAAAGCCTCCAGTGATAAAGCACCTACAACTTTGAAGGCAAACTGTTCCATTGGTTGATTGTTCTGTCAGAAAATTTATCCTTATTTCTAGGTTGAATTTCTCCTTGATCAGTTTCCATCCATTGTTCCTTATCTAACCTTTGGGTACTTTGGAAACCAAGTTGGCCCTCTCTGCTGTGTGACAGCCCTTCAAATATTGGAACACTGTGATCATGTCACTTGGTCATTCTCTCCACTGGGTTAGCCATGGCCAATTCTTGTACCCATTCTTCATATGTTTTAGCCTCCCGAACCCTAATCATCTTTGCAGCTCTTCTCTGCACTTTTGAGTCTCAATGTATTTATCATAGTATGGTGACCAAAATGGATGCAGTATTCTAGATGTGGTCTTACCAAGGCTTTATAGAGCAGTACTAGTACCTCACGTGATCTTGATTCAACCCCTTCATGAAATTTAGGATTGCATTGTTGTTGTTGTTTTTTGGCTGCTGCCACACACTGCTGGCTCATATTTGGCTCATGTCAAAAGCAGGTTTACTTGGAGTTTGATATTTTTTTCTCTGTCGGTTCAACTATGGCATCTCTGTTTTGGGATATAGCAACTTGGACATTTTTGAAGATAGGGTTCCCTTCCTCAACAAGATTAGTCAATTTAGATCATAGAATTACAGGATTGGAAGTGATCTCATCTAGTCCAATCCCTTGTTCAAGGCAGCAGACCCTACACCATTCAATCAAGTGGCTATCCAATTTCTTCCTAAAAATATCCAGTGATGGAGCACTTACACTTCTGGAGGCAAGCCAATTGTTCTCACTGTCAGGAAATATCACAACAGTAGAGTAGAGTAGAGTATAGAATAGAGTATTGTTCTGACCCAACCGGCTTCCCAGATAGCAAACACAGACAAAGGCAGCAGCCCCCACCTTTCAGGGTTTAATCATGAATGTTCTTCCTTTACAGATAAAAGGCTGCTTTCCAACAATTATCTCCTACAAGAAAGAGCCTTGCTAAGGCTGCCAAAAACCCAGAGATAAGAACTAATTTACAAGATTCACGAACTAAGATGTCCACCAGTTGAGCTTAAGAGCTAGTTTGCTGTGTGCAAAGAACGCTTTTCCAAACCTGGCTTTTATCCTCTTGAGGGAGGGGCCATTACCTTGCAGCCTTACTCCCAAGTCGCCTGTGCTGTTGTAATTGTTCTTTCCTCCGAGCAATCCTTTGTGCACATGCACTTGGCACAGGCTCCTCGGGAACCTCCTCATCACTGCTGCCAGCCCGCACAATCTCTGAAGGCAGCAGTCCACTCCCTGATGGTCCTGACCCTTCATCAGAGTCCTCGCTCTCCTCAGCCATCTGCACCTGCTGCCGGCTAACCACAACAAGTATAGAGTATAGTAGAGTGTAGAGTAGAGTAGTAAGGAATAGGAAAGCTATAGGGGTGGCACACTCAAATTAGTAATTGTGGAGGGAAATCTTTTTGAAATGTTTGAATTGAATTAAAGTTTGTGAAATAATGAAATTGCAAACCCGACAGATAAAAGGTATAAAAGTATAATGAAATGAAGGTATGAGAGTTATTTAAGGTCAAAGCTGGAGGAAAGTATTTGGGAAAAAAAATAGAAAATATGTAAAGTATTGGTAAGATATGAAACTAAATGTGAAAGATGAGTATCTAATTATAGTCATGTTTGTATGGAAATGTGAAAACCTGGAATAATGCTGTTCACTAAGATGAGATGTTTTTAAAATGTGGAAAACTGAAATAAAATTTTATTTAAAAAAAGGAATAGGAATAGAATGGAATGGACTATGACAGAATAGAATAGAATAGAATAGAATAGAATAGAATAGAATAGAATAGAATAGAATAGAATAGAATAGAATAGAATAGCTTTGTCTTCGTTGCAAATCTTGTCATTGCATACAGCTCTCCAAGGGTCACCACCTCCACTATACACTACATAACCATGACAGAACAAATAAATACAAAATTATGCATATACCCCGCATATATTCGATGACACAGAGAAACAACACAGTCTAGTTCGGAATGTACAGTATCCATGTACAAGAAGAGAAACGGTTGACGCGCTTCGAATCGAGCAAGCCACAATCCCCCCCGCCGCCCATCCCCGCGCCATTTATTTTCTGCCTCGAAAAGAAACGCCTCAGAGCATCCTCGCCAGGGGCTCGACGACGGGAAAGGAGAAGCCCGGGAGGGCTTCCCCGTACCCGCCCACCCCCCCACGCCACCTCCCGCCACCCCTTCGCTTTGCCTCCCTCATCTCGGGCACGAGACTCCCCCCCCCAAAAAAAAACCCGCGCCCCGCCCTGCGCAGCGCAAGGTGTCTCCCCGCCCTGCTTTGTTTCCTCCTTGCGCTTGCGCGGTGCCTGCCCGCCGAGGCTCCGCGCGGTGCGGCGCTCCTGCTGGGGTTTGCTGTTTGTTGCTGCGCGGCTGGCTGGCTGTGCTGGAGGTGCCCGGGGGAAAGAGAAGCGCCCTTTTGCCTGCAGAGGATCGCTTTCGCCGAAGAAGGGCGTCTCTCTTGCGGTCGTTGCCAGGGCGCCTCCGGCTATGGAGGCCGCTTTGGTGAAACCGATGGTGGCGGAGGTGAAGCCAGGTGCCGTGAGCGCCGAGCTGGAGGTGAAGAAGCTGCAGGAGCTGGTGCGCAAGCTGGAGAAGCAAAACGAGCAGCTGCGCAATAGAGCCGCTGCCACCCCTTGCCCTGCTTCGGCGCCTGGTCCGAGCCCGAGCAGCCCTCTGCCCCGAGTAGCCTCTGCCGCCGCCGCCGCCTCCCCAGTCCCCCGCAGCAGCTCCCCTCCAGCCGGCCGGTCGAGCCCAGCGCCGGCTCTCGTATGCCAAGCCGAGCCCTTCGTCTACTTCAAGCCATCCCCCACCGGGGCACCCCACGAAGCCCTCGCCGCCCCTTCCATCCTTCTGCCCCCGGCCAGCCTTTTGGATGAGGTGGAAATCCTGGATCTTCGGAGGCTGGGGAGCTACGGCCGGGAAGAAAAGGAAAAAGAGCAGCAGCGCTTCCAGGAGGAGGAGGAGGAAACCTGGTAGGGGATCTTGGCCCGACTTTTCCGCACAAAAGGCTTGTGGGCTCCCGCCTGGCTCTTTCTGAAAAAAAGAAAGAAAGAAAGAAAGAAAGAGGCCCTTCCTCTTTTTTTGGTATCCAGCTGGCGCTTTCCAAAGCTCACTTTTCCAGCATTTAGCTGCCCAAATCCCTTCTTCTTCTTCTTCTTCTTCTTCTTCTTCTTCTTCTTCTTCTTCTTCTTCTTCTTCTTCTTCTTATCCTTATCCTTATCCTTATCCTTATCCTTATCCTTATCCTTATCCTTATCCTTATCCTTATCCTTATCCTTATCCTTATCCTTATTATTATTATTATTATTATTATTATTATTATTATTATTATTATTATTATTATTATTATTATTTTCACAGTCAGCCAGATGTCCAGACTGGGTTTGGCATTTTTGTCTACCTATCAGTCTTTACCAAGGTCCTAGGTTAGGCAAATCTGGATGTTTGATGGTGTTACAGATATTGTGCAGGATGGAAGCTGTTCCAAGTCTTCTGCAATTGACTGATGGCAAATTTGTCAATGTCAATGGTGTTCAAGTGGTGCTCGAGTTGTTTTGGGACTATTCTTCCTTCTCCTATTATTATTATTATTTATTATTATTTATTATTATTTATTATTATTATTATTATTTATTATTATTATTATTATTATTATTATTATTATTATTATTATTATTATTATTATTATTATTATTATTATTATTATTATTAAACTCGGCCCTCCCTATCTGAACATTTCCATTTTTCTCATTGATATTTTTTTTCCAACCATTACTTTTCCAAGTCCTCCATTTACTTCCAACCTGCTGCTTTTTTTTTTGCCTGTGCAGTTTAAAAACAAAGGTTTACAAACACTGGGCTTTAAAAAAGACTTCTCTTTGTATTGGATTGGTGGATAATTCCCACGCATGAATATGCATAGGCATTTAAAATGGGAACGAGTATAAATTCTTTAAAGGAATTTAGCATGGAGCAGGGCAACTGAGATTTGTTAGCATTGCGTTCTTTGCTGCATTGCCTTGACTATGTGGTGCAAAAAATAATCCTAGTGCACCAGTTACGATCCTAACTTGATGCTGATTGAAATAGGACAGTTATGAACAGTGTGCCGTAATGTAGGGAAGTAATTATAAAATGGGGAAAGCTGGGGATTTCAAATAAAGCCAGTCTGGAGCTCCTGGTTTAGCATTCATGTTTGAAATGGAGATTGAGTTGAAAATGAATGGGTAATACTGCCTTGGTGGGAGGGATAAATCTTGTGGCTTGGAAAAAATTGCACATGGATTTCAGTACTGTGGTCAGCAACCCTTGTGATGGTATGGTCTGCCTAGAATATTTCTGAATAGATCCAAAGCAACAGGAGGCCTGCAAAAAACAATGAAAATGGAGGTGGTATTTGTGATATAGTGCAGAAAAGGTATAAACTTCAACAGTCAGCAAAGCTGATGGGGTTTTTTCCTCCATTGTTAGAAAAACTGCAGTCATTTTAGGAGAACTCCTTAGTCTTTTCAGAAGGAATAGAGAAGTTTGGGAAAAGAATACTGTTTCATACTTCTTCACTTTCTTACCACCATACCTTCTGATCCTTCCTCTTGAGAAATTTAAAATGCTTCCAAAGAAAAGTACATGTAGAGATCTGTGTGGAAAGAAGAAACATCCTTCACTGTTTCCCATATCAAATACCATTTATATTTCAGTTCCATATTCCTCACTGTATCATAAAATCAGTGGGGTTTTTTTCAGAATCTCAGCCATTAATATGACATGCTCTGTATGCCAAAGGACTCACTTCTAACATCACCACAAGCTTTCATTAGGCATTTATCCATAAAGGACATTACATATAATTGTGCTGTTCTTGCACAATATTGAACACATTTGCTAAGAATTTCATTTTGTAAAATATTCTGGAATTTAAATACCCATCTGGGGAGATAAAAGGTACTCATATCAATAAATGGAACCCCACTGGTTCACCAGAGCCTTTCTTTTTATCATCAGCTGCAGTCCCTTAAGAAGTTGAGTTATGTTTAAAAGAATTCAATGTGGTAAACCTGAAAATCAACAGAAAAATCTCCCAAGGCTTGTGAATCTTAATTCTAACCATACCATGGAAAGAAACGAGCTAATGAGTAAATAGAGAATGTCAATCAAAAAAGGAGAATATTTATAGCTCAGGGATGAAATGAGGGGGGGGTCCTTGGTGTTCTCTGAGTTTGCTTGCTTTCTTGCAGACATTTCATTACCCTAACTAAGCAACATCATCAAAGAGCAATAAAGGGGCCTGTTTGCTGTCAGTTTATATTCTGGTGTCCTGCCTGTAGGTGGGGGCAGTCTTAGATATTCTTTGGTTGGGCTGTTTACTGATGGCTCTTTGGCAATTTCTCGATTGAGGTATTGCTTACTTGATTGTTGATCTGAAGTTAACCTTTGCTGATCGGAATACTGATTACTGGTGGAGAAGTGCTGGAGTCTTTTTCTCTTTTGGGCTGGTTGATTGCCTCTTTTGCATAGTCTGTAGATGTTGTTAATGTCTGTGTGTCTGTTGATGGCTGATTTGTCAGAGTGCCAGGCTTCTAGAAATTCCCTGGCATTTTCCCAATTGAAACTATGGTTAAATCTGTCTATATCAAGGGCCTTCAAACTTGGCAGCTTTAAGACTTGTGGACTTCCAACTCCCAGAATTTCTGAGCTAACATGACTGGAGGAGGAATTCTGGGAGTTGAAGTCCACAAGTCTTAAAGCTGTCAAGTTTGAAGACCCCTGGTCTATAGGTAGCAATGAACCTACCTAAAAGAATGGACTAAACTAGTGAATAAATTATTTTACTTTTTTCCTTTTCTAATATATCCTTTCCCCACCCTCAAACTGCCCCCTTCTCACTCCTATTCTCCTCACTTTGTTTCTTCACTAATCACCTAAAGATTATCTTAATGGTTATCTTAATATTATCTTAATAATCCTTTTAGATTTGTATTCCTTTGCTATGTGCTAGTATGATTTGACACATGTTTAACCCACATATTCAATTTAGACTTTGCCACTCCTAGTGGTTTTGGTAAGAATTTTAACATACAGTATTTAATGAGTAGATCAACTATAGACTAGATTATTGTCAGCCCTTTGAGGTTGTCCAGATCAGGAAACAGACGCCACAAAAAGTCTACGACTATATTGAGATAGGCTGTTGTAAGATCAACATGCGGGCCAGACTGCATTTTCTCTTATATTCCAGGGAATCAGAGAGGAACCAGAATGAGACTTCCTAAAACCTTTTCTGTTTCCTGGAATCAAAGCTTGTTTTGGCACCTGTTGTAATGAGTTCTGAGTCGCAGGGAGGGGTCAAGTATGCAATCAGTTTGCACACAAGAGACCTAAGTCTAGCCCTCCTTGAATTCCATTGACTCTTCTCTACTTCCAATTTGCCTTGACCATTAGTAGTTCAGATTTTTGTAAAGAGATAAAATGGAATAAACTTGTACTAATTCGAACAATCTTGGTTCCTGGTTTATTGCACCTGACAATGTCCATTTGATTTGCTTTACAACTGTGGAGTTCAAAATGGTTGCAAAATCGAATCCAGTCATGTAGTGCCTTGACTTATAACCACAATGGATTATGACTAAAATTCTGGAGCTTCTGGTGCCATGATGGTTAAGTCGAGGATTTACCTGTGTGGTATTTAAGTTCAGTTCAAGGCTTGCTGTGAGCTTAACTATTGGCTCATATTATTTCACTAATGGACATACATTGCTATCTCCATTCTTGGAGAAATAAATAGTTACATGATCCTGATTTACGAAAGGCTAAAACTAATGTTTAAAATATGCTTCAAGCATTATATAGTTTTATTACTTGTAATTCACTTTCAAACACCAAAGGTAGAAAATTACAGCTAGCATCACTACAAAGGTGGACCAATTGCTTTTGTGGTGTGGAGACAATAACTTGGTCCTTAACACCAATAAGACCAAGGAGCTTATAGTGGACTATAGAAGGAACAGATCAGACATCCAGCCCTTGCTTATCAATGGAGACCAAGTGGAGCAAGTGACCAGTTTTAAGTTTCTGGGTGTTATCATAAAAGAGGACCTGACCTGGGGTGCTCACATATTAGCACTGGTCAAAAGGGCCCAGCAGAGATTATACTACCTGAGACTTCTCAGAAAACAACAACTGAATGGAAAAACTGCTGGTGACCTTCTACCACTGCACCATAGAGAGTATCTTAACTTACTGCACCTCTGTATAGTTTGCCAATTGCACAGTGGCAGATAGGAAAGCACTCCAGACAGTTAAAGTCATTGCCCAGAAGATCATTGGTTGCCCTCTCCCCACTTTGGAAGAGCTTTATAGCTCCCGCTGCCTTAAAAATGTTCAAAACATTCTCAAAGATCCATCTCATCCTGGGCACCCTTTTTTTGAACTACTACCATCTGGCGGACAGTATAGGATAATAAAAACAAGGACAAATAGGCTGAAAAACAGCTTCTGCCCAGAGCAGTAAGTCTATTGAATTCTACTGTATAGTGCAATGTTAACGCAATATCAGGAGTTTTCAATTCAGTGTATAGAATATGAAGAATGTGTGTTTGTATTTTATTTTTATAGTCATAATGTACACTGAAGATGGCATTTTATTTCATTGTATGAGGTACAATGACAATAAAGTAAACTAAACTAAAGAATGCTTCCCTGAAAGTTTTTCTCTGCTTCTATTTAGGCTATATGCTGCACCTGTTAAGGGCATCATGCAGCAAGAAAAATCATTGACTCCTTTGCAGTGGTGTCGACATGTTCTTGATAATCCAAGCCCTGAGATGGAAGCTGCCAAGCGTTCTTTGTGCTTCAGGCTGGAGCAAGGTAACTCTTAAGTTTCTGTTCTTAAGGTTTATTTTGATTTTTCAACTAAACTTCTTATTGATTTTTAGTTGATTAGATTAGCACCAGTGTAAGATTAGCCATTTGAATGTTGTTCATTATAGAGCTGTCCGTCCGTGCGTGTGTGTGTGTGTGTGTTTATAAAATAAGGATTAGAAATTTGTTTGATTGGATTTTTGGGGGGGGGGTTCTATGTCCATGATTTTAAGACACATTTCAAAGCTCTTTGTTGTGTTTCTGATATTCTTATCTTTTGGAAATACGGCTAAAGTCTGATGCGCGTTTATAAATAGTTATTTTCATTTGAATTTGTTGTCATTTGTTGTCATTTTTAAATTCTTGCTTAGCTTGTACAACAATGTGTTTGTTCATTTGTCAGAAAACACCTTCAAATGAATACAGCCAGATAGAAGGTTTATTCAGAATAATTGTTTGTGAAATAAATGCAATATTGACAGTATGGTGAAATGATGAGTGTGGCAAAGGCCAAGGAACCGATTAGAAGCAGACAAGCTGTGAACACATTTATTCAGCTACTAGGTGTCTTATCAACATGGCCATTGGATTGATTTATTGCCTCTTGCAGAATTTTGCTCTATAACAATTCACTGTATACCTTTATCAGCATGTTTTCTTTTCAAGAAGTCTATGGACACCATCAGTGTCACCTGCCCTGTAGAAGTTCTAACTCAGCTTTTCCTTAAGCCTCTGATGCTATCCAGGATGCATAGTTTCTTTTAGAGAAACAGTTGGATTTGACCAAGTCTGAGTATAAATGTGTAAGATTGTGCCAAGACTGTGACGGGGAATTCGATGTGGCCTTCCTCTACTTTTTTGCAGTTCTCTCACTTATCAGAAAGCTTGACTCAAAGGTTTATTGTCCATTATGCAGAGAAGCTTTCTATCTACAATTGCCTGCTTCAGTAAAATTTAACTTGACTTTCCCCAGTTATTTCATGTTCATGTTTGATATTTACCACTTTCTTCCTTTCTGCACTTTTGGTGGATGGGTAAGATTAATATGAGGTGGAGTAGATTATGAATTCTAGATGCAAGAACGCTTAAAATATCTCATACATTGGAAGAGCTACCTTGAATCGGACAGATTGTGAGAAGGAATGAAAAACGTCTATGCAATTCTGAAATCTGAGCAACTCATATAGGATCCTCTCTAATTTTCATGAAGTTAAAAGGATCCTTGGTTGTATAAACAGAGAATCAAAATCACATGAAGTATTAGTACCACTTTATAAAGCCTTAGTAAGGCCACACTTGGAATACTGCATCCAGTTTTGGTCACCACATTACAAAAAAGATGTGGAGACTTTGGAAAAAGTGCAAAGAACAGCAACTAAGATGATTAAAGGCCTGGAGACTAAAACATATGAAGAACACTTGCAGGATTTGGGTTTGGTTTTCTGGAGAAAAGAAGGACTAGCGGGGACATGATAGCGGTATTTCAGTATTTGAGAGGCTGCCACAAAGAGAAAATGAAAATTTTGTTCTCAACCTGAAGCATAAAATAATGGCTTTAACAAAGGGCTTTAGATGCAGAGTTAGCCAAAAGTCAAGATGGTACCTATAATTGCACAAAGTCCTGCACAAAATAAATATATATATTTAAAAAGACTATTAGTCAATAGTTGGTTGCATCTACCATCTTGCAAACCTGCAGATGTCTAGAATAGAATAGAATAGAATAGAATAGAATAGAATAGAATAGAATAGAATAGAATAGAATAGAACAACAGAGTTGGAAGGGACCTTGGAGGTCTTCTAGTCCAACCCCCTGCTTAGGCAGGAAACCCTACACTTCAGACAAATGGTTATCCAACATCTTTTTTAAAACTTCCAGTGTTGGAGCATTCACAACTTCTGGAGGCAAGTTGTTCCACTGATTAATTGTTCTAACTGTCAGGAAATTTCTCCTTAATTCCAAGTTGCTTCTCTCCTTGATTAGTTTCCACCCATTGCTTCTTGTCCTGCCCTCAGGAACTTTGGAGAATAGCTTGACTCTTTCTTTGTGGCAGCCCCTGAGATATTGGAACACTGCTATCATGTCCCCTCTAGTCCTTCTTTTTATCAAATTAGATATGTCAGATTTATCGGCATTATAACACGCACTTTTTCCCCCTGAAAATAGGGGGCAATGATGTATGCGTGTTATACGCCGATATAATGTTAAGAAGCCTTCGTGAATGCTGCTGGGATCGGGGATCAAGGACACAAATGAAAGAAGGGGAGGGAGGAAGCAACCGAAGCCTGTCCTTCTCTCTGGGTCAGCTCTCTCAGTCGCTCTCTCGCTCCTCCACCAGCACAGGAAGAAACTGCTTCAAAGAAGCGGGGGGCCTTTTCCTGTCGCCGCAGCTTCCCTGAAGCGCCTGTTTCTCCCCACCCCCACCCGTCCGCCC
Organism: Notechis scutatus; assembly: GCF_049901735.1. Taxonomy (NCBI): domain Eukaryota; kingdom Metazoa; phylum Chordata; class Lepidosauria; order Squamata; family Elapidae; genus Notechis; species Notechis scutatus. The sequence continues at coordinate 93,184,188 of NC_142013.1, forward strand.
GCCCGCCCGCCCGCAGTGCTCGCTCTGCCTGCCTGCCTGCCTTCGTTAATGGTTGAATCGAACAGCTTCGGCTGAGTAAAAGAGGCGAATAGTTATTATTCTCAGCCAAGCTGCTCCCAAACAACCAGAAACTAAGGCAGGCAGGCAGGCAGGCAGAATGGGACACTGTGGGATTGAAGCGCGCGCGCGGTGGGAGTGGGGGTGAAACGGGCGCTCGGAATAGCTGCGGCGACAGGAAAAGCCCCCTTCTTTGAAGCAGTTTCTTCCTTGGATGGTGGAGCAGCGAGAGCGAAGCCTCCTTCTCTTCTCTTCCCCCCCGTCCTTGCAAAAATTTTCTGCTTGAAACCGGTCCCTGGTACAAAAAGGTTGGGGACCACTGATTTACCTTATAAGTGGTAATAATATTAATAAAAAAAAAAGTTCTGAGCTACCCTTATTTTGCTTCAAAGTTTTTATTTAGAAATTTAATTTTTTTTCCTGAAATTTCCTCTTAAATGAAGATGCGTGTTATACGCCTGTGCGTGTTATACGCTGATAAATACGGTACCCAGTTCCAGGATCTGTTCTCTATATGTTTTAGCCTCCAGCCCCCTAATCATCTTTGTTGTTCTTCTTTGCCCTCTTTCTAGAGTCTCGACATCTTTTTTACATCGTGGCGACTAAAACTGGATACAGTATTCCAAGTGTGGCTTTACCAAGGCATTATAAAGTGGTATTAACACTTCACATGATCTTGATTCTATCCCTCTGTTTATGCAGCCTAGAACTGTGATGGCTTTTTTGGCAGCTGCTTGAAGTAGAGATGCCAACAGAGAAAGATTGAAAGAAAAAGAAACCAATAAGTTTCTACAAGATCAAACCCAACACAGGATAGGAAGTCTGTCAAGCTCTAAACTGGACGTTAGATCAGCAGAAGGGAGACTCTGTAGAAAGGGGAATGCACCAAACCAAGAAAACTGGGTTGTATTTAAGAGTGAAGCGCTATCTAAAGGGAATTGCTTATCCAGAGTTAGACAGAATAGTGAGTTATTGTATGTGGAAGCAACCTGAGCTGAAGATAAGGAAGACAGAAAATTAATGATGTAAGCTTACCCAGTTTAAGTCTTCCCTTTGCCCGCAGACAGATTCAAGTACAATTGTGTGCAAAATATGGAACAGAGCCATGAAGCTGGTGTAGCAACTGTTAGGAAAGGGAATGTAGAAATTCAGTTTTGGCTAGACTGGCTTGCTGCACCTATACATCAATCAATTCGTGGCAAGGGGAATAGATGTGTAAAACCAGTTTGGTCTAGTGGTTAAAGCACCAGGCTAGAAAGCGGGAGATCATGAATTCTAATTCTGCCTTACTAAGGCAGCCAGATGACTTGGATCCATCCCTCTCTCTCAGTCCAATTCACCTCACAGGTGCTTGATGAGGAGAAAATAGAAGGAGGAAGGAATATTAGATATATTTGCCACCTTGAGTTGTTTGGGGCTGGGAAAGGAGGGAGGGAAAGAAAGGGAGGGAGGAAAGAAGGAAGAAAGAATAAGAGAGAAGAGAGAGAGAGAGAGAGAGAGAGAGAAAGAAGGAAGGAAGGAAAGAAAGAAAGAAAGAAGAAAGAAAGAAAGAAAGAAAGAAAGAAAGAAAGAAAGAAAGAAAGAAAGAAAGAAAGAAAGAAAGAAAGAAAGAAAGAAAAAGAAAGAAAGAATCAGCCAAGGAGCACTGCATTTTTATCACTTTTCCAAAAACACATTTCACACCTTTGACTTTCACCACTTCCTTCCTCGGTTCTATTCTGAAATTACTTTTTCTAAGAAGAGCAGAAGGTCCATAGTCTTTTTTCCCCCTTCCCTTTGCTATTGAAAGAACTCCTGCTCAAACTGACCGAAATAAATCTCACACTTTCCCTAACAGCAACGAAAAGCTCTAGATTAGAACATGCTCTGTCCGTCCTCTTCCAGGTTTTTTTTTCCTTCTGTTTTTGGCACAAATGCTGTTTTTTTTTTTTATTACTGGGGTTCTTGGAATCCCAGCTGCAAAAACAGTAGCTTTGTTCCCTGTGAGAGTCTTCTCAAAGGCCCAATTGTGGCAAAATAATGAAGGCTCTTTACACGTGGGCTTCAGACTGCATTTGGAGATGGCCTTGGATCAGACTGTTATGACACTAGTCCAAAGGCACAAAAGACCCTTTTCAATTTAAAGGCATTTACATTTTATGATTTCTAATAAAAAGGACAAAAGGTTGAAAATTTGTCTTAAAAATGGCTTTTGCTATTCTTGGCTTTTCTTTAAATAAGATCAAGAATAGGATCAAGGATAATAAAAACAAGGACAAATAGGCCGAAAAACAGCTTCTGTCCCAGGGCGGTAACTCTATTGAATTCTACTGTATAGTGCAATATTAATGCACTATCAGGAATTTTCAATTCAATGTATAGAATGTGAAGGATGTGTGTTTGTGTTTGTTTTCATAGTCATAATGTACACTGAAGATGGTATTTAATTTCGTTGTACAAGGTGCAGTGACGATAAAGTAAACTAAACTAAGAAGACATGTTGAAGTATTCTCTTTCATATATGTGCATGCATAATTTAGATAAACGATTCATTCAGTCCATCATTGGCTGTATAACAATCTGGCATTTAGCATGATTATAATGGAAGAATGTATGCCGTGGAGTGTGTACGTTTTCATTAAAAAATGTATTTGTGTAACTTGAAATTTCACTTTGGTGAAAAGAAGAAATGTTTACATTTATTGACTTAAAAGCTTAAAAATGGGGATGCAATTTATATTGGCTACTTGGCAAGTGAATCTGTGGTTTTACCATGAAATTTCACTCATTCAAGTTTGTTGTCAATAATTAATCCAAATAATATTGTGTTTCAAAAACCTTTCTTCTATGATAATTAAAAGCTCATGAATACAGCATTGCTTTTAAGCATTTAAAAACACGGCTTTGTTATTCTGTATGCAATAACGATGATTTTAGTATTTAACAAAACTAGCTTCTAAAGTTCTTGTTCTGGTATGTGTACTTATTTTGTCCATAATCAGAATATTTTCATATCCTTTCTTTTACTGTTAAATTTCAATTTAAATAATTTGTATAGGTAAATATTGGTACCAAGATGTGTTTTAAGTGTTCAGGGTTAAATTGTATTGTATGAGAGAGAAGAAAATTAAGAAAAGAAAAACCCTTTTTTATTCTTTCCTTTATAATGTGGTTCTTTTTTATTTATTTTAAACAGGGTTTTCCCCCTTCTAACCTATAGAAAATTATTGGTATTCTATCTGTTCAGTAGGACTAACTCCCATGCAAATGGCATCTTGTTTTGATACGAGATGGGCAGCAAATAAATTTAGTAAATCTCTCATACATCAGTTGGTTTGGGAATAAATTGCCCTTGTCTCCAGTGAGACTTATCTTGCTAGATGCACATATATCAATAATGTTTGATCTTTCTTGTGATATTAACTTCCCAATAGATATGCAATCTGTTGCTAAATACAAACTGATATTTTCTTTTCTGTGCCCACTAACAGCTAGTAGATGGCGGAGTCTCTTCTCTTCATCTGTATCCTTGGCTTTTCCTTATAGTCCTGTTGCAAGGTTTACTCCATATAGCAATAGCTTTAACAGCCCTGCGTTCCCTAAAACCTTCAGCAAAGCAATATTAACACCTGAACAAACAGGTAATGCCTACTTTCTTACTAACATAGCAATTTAATATTCTCTCAGCCCAAGTCCTATAGGTTTACAGAGGGTATATTTAAGGTCCCTCTGTAAGGAAAACTAGGAATAGACAGAAAATAACTAGGAACCCCAAATCTAAAATAAATCCGTACTGCAGTTTTCATTTTTCTTTCTTTGTTCTACTTAATGAATCAACTCAAAGCAGCAGCATCTTTTTTCAGCTTTGTAAAAGAGGATCTATTTAATGAATAACATAAAATGGTGCTCAGGTGTCATCCACATTCCTAATAACCATATGCAAAGTATGCATATCATTGGATTGCTGGGGTGGGTTTGGTACATTTTCTGTAGCAGGAGTGTCAAACTCAAGACCCACGGGCCACAAAGGACCAACCCAGGGGCACACCTGCCCTCCCAGGCTCTGTTTTCGCTGGCAGAGGGCTAGCAAAACAAACTAAAAACAAAGCAAATGGAGAAATGTTTCCTCTTTTACATTTGAGCATCCAAGAAGGGACAGGAAAGGAGAAAGGGAAAGAGGAAAGAGAGACAAAGGAGGAAAGATGGGAAGAGAGCAAGGAAGGAAAAATAAGGAGAGAGGGGAAGGAAGAAGAAAGGAGAATGAAGAGGGAAGGAAAGAAGAAGAAAAGGAGGGATCGAGGGAGGAAGGAAGAATGAAAAGAAGGAAGGAAGGAGATTATAATGAGAGAGAGGGAGGGTCTGAGGGAAGTCCTGACTTAGCACTTGGCCACCACAGGTGTCCCCAACATGAGTGACGTCAAGCTAGCTATGCCCATCCCAGCCCTCCGAGGTCAAACACAACCCTGATGCGGCCCTCAATGAAATCGAGTTTGACACCCCGTTCTATAGTGTCATTGAGTTTTTCATCCAAATAGATATTTATGATATTGGGATGATGCAGACATACTGTATATAACAGTCACATTCTTAGTTTATTAATCTATAAACTAGTGCTGTTATCTTTATGAAATGTTTATGGATTTAATGTTTTTCAACAGATTGCATTTCTAGAAGCTCCCCTCTTAGTCCCCAGTCATCTCTGGACAGTGAATTGAGCACCTCAGAATTAGAAGATGATTCCATTTCCATGGGGTACAAACTACAAGACCTCACAGATGTCCAGATCATGGCTCGGCTACAAGAAGAGAGTGAGTTGAAATTTTTATTTTCCTTTTTCTAAATAGTTGCATTTATATATTTAAACCTTTATTGTCGGTGTACAACATGTGTACAACGAGATTGGCTGAGCCTTCCTTAGTGCACCTCCCCCAATACAATGCAACTCACAGTGAAAGACAGAAAATCCCTAACCCAATGAATCCTACTAACAAACACACAATCCTATTGCACCAATGTGAACATATTGCACGTCGCGCCGACCCTTGTTGGGTTTTTTTTTGCTTTCTGATTAGAAAAAAAGGCTTGATCTTTGCAAAATAACATGATTTTGTAGAAGATAAGTTTAAAAAAAAATGCAAATGTGCTATAGTATTTTGGTTTTTAAGGGAAAATAGTGTTTGCATACTACTTTTCCGTAACTCCTTAAAACATCTACATATTTTTACAAAATTGAATTGCTTTGTTCCCTGGAAAATAGGCATTGAATTGAAGGAGTAGGAGATTGGTATTGTATATACACAGTCGTACATTTGCCTTTGCATATGGAGTACTTCAAAGCCTTAAAAATGTGTATGCTCATATACTTTCAAGAACTTAATTGAATAGCCAATGTAAATCTCAATTAACTGTCCTAACTTAATATGGCATTTGATCCACTGCAAAGAGAAGAAACCTAATTGGAGTGAAGAGTGTGCTAATTGCATAAAAAGAAAATGGCAGTGTGTCGCTTTTGTGCTAAAAATTTATGCATAGTCGTTTTTAATTGATGTTGATCTGAACTGAATTTTTGCAATGTGAAGATTACTATACAGGTGCAATGCCGTGTTTTTCTACCAACCTAATGGCATCTATTGTAAGAGATTGTGTGGTTCTGGGAAAGGAATGGAACAGAGGGTGAATGTAAATAATCAAGATTTGACAGGAAAATCAGCTGATAGCTTATCTCATTGAATGACAACCTGAATGGAAAGAAACCTAGAAAGAAGCAGGCCAGCTGCCACCTCACATTTGCTTGTGTTTCGATATCATGCGGTGACGACGTGCCACAGACTCTGGGGAGCGTGGATGGGAAGGTGGATGCTTGGGGGGAGTGAAAATAACTGCCACTTGGTGAACGTGAAAGTAATTGCTGTATTCTCCCCAGAATGCTGTTTCACGGTCAGCCGGCTGGGAGAAGAAGGCAGCGCATACCAACCTGTGCTTGAAGTGACCATTCTGAAAACATCTTGCTTGAACTTGATTGATCGGCGTAGTTGGGGGGGGGGGGAGCAGCAATGGGAGGCAGCTAAGGGAAAGCAAAGTTGAACTTAGGGATTTTGGCGCACAATTCTCAGTGCACTTGACTTCTGATAAAACTATACCTTTCTCAATAAACAGAGCCAAGGGTCATTTCTATTTAGAGGTTTTAGTTTGTGGCAGGTGTGACAAAGTGTTTTAAAGAATTCAGACAGACTGTTTTAATGAACTTGGTATAAATAAGGCTGGGAAATTTCCTCTTACAGTTCCAAAGAGTATGTATTTACCTGGATTCCCATTAAAGAAACCTTACTGAAATCTCTGTAATTCTTGCTTCTTTGATCATGGTTTGTCCGGCAAGATTAAAATAGTAATGCAATTATATTTATATTATTATTAGAAATATAGTTTTTACCACTTTTGTATTTTGGATCTTGTCTTCTTTTACAGGCCTGAGGCAAGACTATGCTTCAACGTCGACATCAGTGTCAAGAAACAGTTCCAATGTATCTCTTCCTTTGATCAAAAAAGGGACCAGTGGTGACCAGGAATTTGATCGTTATAGCCTTGAAGATGAGGAAGAGGAATTTGCCCACTTACCTCCTCCACAGCCTCGACTCACACGTTGTTCTCCTTTCCAAAAAGGAATTCCCCATTCCCAAACGTTTTCCAATATACGTGACTGTAGGAGGAGCCCAGTTTCCCCATATTTTCCCTACAGTAATAATCAACAGCAGCCATTTTGTTCTCCTCAACCCCCAAATCTTCTGGAGTCTCAGTCAAGCAGAATTAATGGAGGTAAGAGTGGCTGGCTTGTGTAACCGCAGTTTTTCATGACATCAGCTTATATCTGATCCTGAACACACTGTAATACTAGTGGGCTGTGCTTTTTTTGACAATATGCCTAAAAATAATTCATAAAGGCTTAATATTCTGGAAGTAGTTTCCTTCAAATTTCTTTTTTTTATTTCCTCACACAAGCACACATTTTCTCTTCCATAAGAAGAGGATTCCTGTGTTCAGCAGTATGAGTTTTGCTGCTTCAAGTGGAGCTCTGGCAACCTTGTTACTCTCAGCCATCACAACCATCCCAACAGGAATTGGAGTCATATTCTAATACAGTTGGAAGGTATTAAGTAAAGGTTAATTTAAATGAAGGATCAAAATCCATGCATCTCAGTAAGCTGCATTTATTATTGGGGTAACCCTGAGTAATAGATGCTGCTAGCTGATCATTATTATTATTGTTGTTGTTGTTTTGCATTAAAATTCTTAATTCTGTCAGCATTTCTTTAATTTTGGAAGAGAAAACATTCTTTTAATATATATTATTAAATATATATTAGGTAAAAGGTAAAGGTTCCCCTTGTGCATACGTGCTAGTCATTTCCAGTTCTAGGGGGTGATGCTCATCTCCATTACAAAGCCGAAGAGCCAGCGCTGTCCGAAGATGTCTCCGTGGTCATGTGGCCAGCATGACTAAACACCGAAGGCACATGGAGCACTGTTACCTTCCCACCAAAGTGGTCCCTATTTTTCTATTTGCATTTTTACATGCTTTCGAACTGCTAGGTTGGCAGAATGGGACAAGTAACAGGAGCTCACTCCGTTACGTGGTGCTGAACTGCCAACCTTTCTGATAGACAAGCTCAGTGTCTTAGCCACTGAGCCACTGCGTCCCTCAAATATATATTACATTATATTAAATTATCATTAAATTATATATTAACAGTATTTGACAGCTTTATAATTAAGTACACCTGGCAAATACTATGTCAGAAGTTCTGACAAGAAGGCATATAAATTATAGCTAGCTGGGATTTGAACTAGTTTATTTTATGATGATAGGTTATTGTTTATTTCTAGATAAGATATACGTCATTTTGTCTTCCTTCAAGCCCAGGCAGCTTGAAACCTGCTAAATCTATTCACCACATATTGTGACTGTTTTGGGACTGCAGCAGAGCTAAAGTCCTTTTAGGGCAAAAAGCATCATTCTTGAATACATCTGACTTGGTTGGTTAGCACAGATTTAATTTTCAAAGTTGGGATGGCACAAAAATTAAGGTAGAAGTTAATACATAACCTTTCCTACCACTCTTTCGATCAAGCAAGTTAGGACCAGAAGGGAGAGGAAATACGAAGTAAGGAAGGTTAAGACTGAATTGAAGTAGCTTCAACTGGCATAGATTTTCTGAACTGAAAACTTTCAGAGCCACCTAGGGCAAATTCCTCCCATTTCTTTCTTTCTTTTTTTTTTTTTGAAATATCACAATCAGCATTATTCCCACCCCAGAAATGGGATCTTAGTGTGAAAAAAATATTGTTGGAGTTTTCTAAGTTAACATATTGCCATAGGGGATTTTGGCACGGTACAATCAAAACAGATAAGATTTTGCCATTATTAGCTTGCTTGAACGGCTGCGTCCTTCTGTAAATCCCACATCGATTGGTCATTTTGACTTGATCCAAAAGAACTATCTCTTTGAAATCCATACCTGATTTTTTCAGACCATGCAAATGTCTTACTTTTGCTGCAGACAAACTCCGAAGAAGCATGCCTAATTTAGCTCGAATGCCAAGTACCCTTACTGTCAATGCAAACAGCAGCCCTGCTGGTTCTGTGAGGAACAGCCTAAGTTTTGATTCTAACTTGCATGGAGCCAGTAATGGGGTATCTAGAATTCAGTCTTGCAGTAAGTATGAGAATGTTCATGCTTTTTTATTTATGTATTCATTGAAAGCTGTTTGATTACCATTCTTTCCTGATCTTGGATCTTTTGATCCAATAGTTCTATAGTTCCTATGGCAAATCATTGGGATTGATAGGAACGAGCAAGGCCCCAGATTTAGGTGTTGGGGGGGGGGAGGGGAACTACTTTAGAATATTTTTTGTTGTTCTTGCTTCTGGTCGTTTTTTTCTTTTCAGTATCACCTTAAATTTATATCTGTAGCTTTCCAAACAATTGCAGGCAGTATGACTTTTTTTCTTCCCTCCTTCCCTTCCTCAGGAATTGTTTCCTCAGAGCAGTTGATTCATGATCAGAAACGGGTAGGACTTCAGGGGTCTCGGGGTTGTTGTTCAAATGTGAATCTGCCAAATATGCTAGGGCCGTGATGGCGAACATATGCCATGCGTACCGCAAGTGGCATGCAGAGCCATCTCTCTGGGCACGCAAGCTGTCACCCGTTGTTCTTCCGGATTCCGGCACACCAGCCAGCTGGTCTTCACGCGCCTGGGATTGCCGGAACCTAGAAGAGTAGCCGCCCAGTGCGCATGCACATGACAGGCACCTGCTCTTCCAGTTTCTGGCATGTGCATGTCCACCGACCAGCTGGTCTTCACGCACGCATGCATGTTAGAAACTGGAAGGCCAGGTGCCGGTGAACATGCGCATGCCGGAAACCAGAAGAGCAGCCACCCGGCACGTGCAACAGGAAAGAACTATATAATAACTTAGCATCTGAATACATTCTTATATAGTACATTTGTTTAAATAATTTACTTCCTCGTGTTAATATGTGGAGCAGAGGTGGTATTCAGCAGGTTCTGACCAGTTCTGGAGAACCGGTAGCGGAAATTTCAAATAGCTCAGAATACCACCTCTGACTGGCCCCACCCCCATCTATTCTCTGCCTCCCGAGTCCCAGCTGATTGTCTGGGTCTTTTTTTGTTGCCCTGCACAGGAGAACGGAGCTGGAAAGCAGGTTAGTGGGGTGGGAAGAGAATGGAGATTTTACAGTATCCTTCCCCTGCCACGCCCACCAAGCCATTCCCACAGAACCGGTAGTAAAACAAATTGCATCCCACCACTGATGTGGAATCACTGTCAGGAATTATTTACATTTCTCTTAAATTACAGTTCTCCGTTAATCTGTTCTATTTCTCCTCTTTCTAGTTCCTTCACCAGGGCAACTTCAACACAGAGTCCACAGCGTGGGACACTTTCCAATATCTGCCAGGCAGCCCCTCAAAGCTATGGCCTATGTGAGTCCAACAGTTCAAGGAAGTAACAGCGGCAGTAGCCTTGGGTTGTCCAACAGCAGCTTGCAAATGCATTCCAGTACAAGCATTCCAGTGCCAAACAAGACTGCAAACACAAATATTGTAACTCGTAGTAGTCTTCCTAGGCCTTCCCTGGCCATCGGTGGAAGCAGTATACCTAGGAGCAAAATTGCACAGCCAATTCGAAGGTAAGAATACATTTTGTTGAAGGAGAAATTGAGCTTATAATCTTTAAAGAATAATCCCCACTCCCCTGAAGTTCTGTCATGAAGTCTAGAGATGCCTAAGTGAGTAAGAATTCTCATATATCAAGTACAGGTAGTCCTCGACTTACAATGGTTCCTTTAGCGACTGGTCAAAGTTACAGCGGCCCTGAAAAGTATGATTTATGACCATTTTTCACAGTTACAACTTTTGTAGCATCCCCATGATCAGTGATCAAAATTCAGATGCTTGGCCACTGGTTCCATACTTATGACCGTTGCAACCTTCTGACAAGCGAAGTCAATGGGGAAATCCAGTTTTGCTTAATCAGGTTGCTAACTTATCAACTGCAGTGATTCGCTTTAACAGCTGCGGCAAGAAATATTGTAAAAAGGAGCAAAACTCACTCAACCAACATCTCACTAAACAGAAATTTTGGGGTCGATTGTGCTTGTAAATCGAGAACTACCTGTATCTGCATTAACTTAATATTTGGGTAAGGTAGGAGTGTGATGTCCATCAGATTCTTGGTGGATTCTTTGGATTCTAACCCTAATCATAAACTGTACCAATAAGGGAAATCTATTACAGGTCATCTGAATCAGAGCAAAATGTAAACTAAAGAGGAGAAGTAACCACCCTTTCTCCTGATATGAGCCACTGCTTTTTCAGGGAAAAATCTTGAGGGACACTATTTAAACGACTGGTGGGTGTTAGTAAATGTGACCCTTAGAAGCCTTGTGGCCACATCTAACTTCTCCTAATGGCATAATGCTCCAAAATAATTCATTTTCATCAAATTATCTAAAATATCATGGAATGAATGAATCGCACAAAATTGGGTACCCCACCTGAAATCTGAGTAGGTTTTCAATGGGAAAGCCGAAAACATGAAATATATGACAATTTCCTCATATTTTGGCTTATTTTCGTATTTTAAGGCTTAAATCAGAACTCTTTCAACTGATGGCAAAATCTAACTAACCGTATCTGGGATTGGATGCTAAACAGATTCAGGTTTAGCTAGTCCTTAGAGGAAAAAGGCCAAGAATCCCAGACTTCTAGGTTAGTAAATTGGGAAAAGCAATGGACAATCACTGATAAAATGTATTAATCAGAGCTGAGCTTGACTTGAAGCAGGTTTTTATCAGTGACCACCTACAATATTGTCAAAAAGCAGCAGTAGCTGCCATGCTACAGGCCAATAGGTTTTTACCACTACATTATGCGCCACTACTTTACTGCTCTAGGGGATTCAGTCCAGAGAAGTAAAAATAATGAGAAGTAGTGTATAAGATGAAATATTTCATAATGCTTCGGGAAATGAATAATAGGTTGCATGGTGTTCTCCCATCAACCTAAGAATTTTTTTTTTTTGAATGATTGCAACTTGCTAGGAGAAGCATTGTTTCATTGTCTGGGTGAGTATATTTGGTTTAGTATGTTAATTACTTGAGTAAACTGTGGCTTTTTATTCTCTCCATAAAAGAAAGCTTGTGATTGTCATGTTTCCTAAATAGAATGTTCCTGCCAGGGTATCACAGCTCTATTTGAGTCCAGTAGAATTCAGATTTTGCTTCTGTGGAAGGACAGTTTTGCAATATAATAACTCCCCCCTCTTCTAAACTCCATTTTTCAACTTTACTTAACTCCATGCATATTAACATACATATAACATCATTTACATTTGACATAAATGGGTACCCATCATTCAGATTGGCAGCTCATTGTCTGGCAATATGCATATTTTAATCTTCTGTCATCTTCAGTTCCACCCAGAGGTTTCTGTACTGATGAGGCAACCTTCATTGTGCAATTCCAGGAGCATCCAGACAATTCTTTGTAGCAGTCTCCCACCTGCTTATAAATTAATCCAGCTCAGGCTTACCAGCTGATACTGGGTTTATTGAAACTAACAAGCCACCTCTAACTTTGAGTTTATATCTGATACTGATACTAGTCACCTCTAACTTTGAGTTTATATCTGATACTGATACTAGTCTTTTAGGGGAGTTTCCCTATGAGAATGTAACTGGCAACTATAAAACATGTATAGAAAACGTTAAGACTCCCAAGCAAGAATTTGGGGCCAACGTTCATGGGACCATTCCCCATAATAAAGATTTATCAACCCAGTCACGGTGCAATTGAAGCTGCCCCGATTGTTAGAGAAAATACACCCGGTATTCCATAGTAGCCTATTAAAACCCATGGTCGGATCAACGCTGAGGCCCCTACCTCGTCTGCCCCCAGCCCCCCCAGACTAATGATTTAATTGGGGTAACTGCTGGAATCCTGACAATAACCTTCTCTCTGCTTATTATCAAAGTAAACACTAAATGTTTTTTTTTTTCGGTGTCAGCATGGATATGAGGTTGTTAGTGACATGCTATATTGGAGAACTGAGTCACCAGAGATTTACATGCAAAAGATGCAAAAATAATCCATGGTATCAGCAGTTGGAAAGTGACAAGTAGTAAATAATGGGAAACATCGATATCAATAGGTAGATATCGGATTAAATAGTTGTTTCAGTTGGTTTGTGCTGTAATCCTATTCATTCTGGACTGCCTTTGGTTTTATACAGCCAATAAATTGGTGTTGGCAAGGTATGAATTCTTTTAACTGAGCAGTTGTCTTGACATTAGCTATTGTGATGTCTTTCCTTGGAGAAAAGGACTTCGCCTTATTTTATGTTTAACTTGTTTTGTTTTTTTAAACAGTTTTCTCCAGCCACCGAAACCTCTTTCTTCATTTACTACTCTACGGGATGGTAATTGGAGAGATGGCTGTTATTGATGTCAGGTCAATCTGAATCCCATTCAAGAAATAGCTCAGATCTCCTACCCAGCTGGCTGGGTAAATATAACTTTGGGAGTGCTATAACTTAGTGCTCTTCGTTATTCTTATTCTTCTGTACTTATCATTGTCACTAAATATATTGCACTTAATTGTCTGCTTAAGCAAAAAGCAGTACAGATAGTTCTAGACTTACAACCACAGTTGGGGTTGAAATGTTGGCTGCTGAGCAATATAGTCATTAAACATGTCATCATGAAACTGGACCTCATTTTACCATGGTTATGAAGTGATTCACATAGTCATTAAGAGAATCATTGTTTGTTAAACAAATCTGGATTCCCCAATTGACTTAGCTTGTTGGGAGCCAACCGGGAAAATCATAAATTGCAAATTATGTGACGACAAGATGCTGCAAAGATTGTACACGCAATGCCCCTTAATTGCAACCAGTGCCAGTTGCCATGTACCTGAATTGCAATCATCTGACTGCAAACAGGTCTAGGACAATTTGATGCAGCCAACTCACCACGGCCAACTTTCCACAGGACAAGTTGCCACGGGACAAGAGTTACGGTAAAGAAACGGTGCAGTAGAATCTCTAAAGAAAATGTTCTGACCCAGGCTTTGTCAAACATAATGAAACACAAACTTGTTTTAAAAGCAAAACCTATTTTAATGCAACGCTGGGAATTACTTTCATTTCTAGCCAGAACTAATTTGAAACAGTTCCCCAAGATAACCACATGCCTTTCAGTGCTGTGGAATGCTGCCAAAAACAGAAGTATCCAAATTAATTATAACAGAAAGCAACCGAAGTATCAGAAAAAAACGACCAGAGTACACAGCTTCAAGGATGACTCTGAACCGATCGAACTACTTTGCTTCCTGCAAAGATTTCAGCATTAATGTCTGACTTTTATCCCTTATGGGAGAGGCAATCACCTCCCAGCCTTACTCCCAGGTCACCCCTTCTGTTTCAGCTGCTCTCGCCTTCTAGCAACTCTGTGCACATGGACACTGGGAACAGGCTCCCCTGGGTCCTCTGCTTTGCTGCTGCCAGGCTCCGAAGGCAGCACCCCGCTCCCAGATGGTCCTGGCCCCATCCCTGCATCAGATGCAGGACTCTCATCTGAGTCCTCTCCAGACTCCCTTTCTTCCTCACTGTCCAATTCCGCTGCCGTCTGCACTGGCTGCTGACGAACCACAACAGAAAGGATGCAAAAGAGGGACAGAATGAAATGTGAATGACAAAAATTAAAATACTTTTTAAAATTTATTTTAAATAATGAAATTGAATTGTTAAATTGTCCCACAGTGAGCTGAGCTGCAGTGAGTTGGCTGTGGCAAATTGTCCCGCAGCAAGTTGGCTGTGGCAAGTTATGGTGCACCAGTTGTAGCTTCAAGGACAAGGTTGTAAGTCATTTTTTTCCGAGGCCGTTGTAACTTGGAAGCGTTGTTAAATGATCGTAAGTCAAGGACTATCTGTATTATGAAGTTAGTGTTGCATTGTTCTTATTTAACGTTTCAAAATACATGCACAAAGTACCTGAAGTGTCCCTCTCGGGGAGTCAAAATGTGACTTCTGAATGTCAAGTCAGAATGAAGTGAGTTTATTTTAAACATGTGTTCCTTGCTTTCTTTCTCTCTTTAGCTAGGCATTTTTTACCTTGTAGATTTACAAATTATTACCTACTTCATTTTTTTATAGTCTTTTCAAGAAAGCATATTTTTTGCACTTGATATCTTTTTTGTATTTGCTTGAAAAAGAGTGTCAAAATTTTCATGTATGTTCTCTCTATATATATTTTGTCTTTTAATAATCAGTATTTGGTCAGGATATATGTTAAGTGTATACCTAAATCCAATGAAGTCTATCTGTGCCAACTTTATATAGATCTATGCTAAGTTGGTCAAATACTCAATGAAAGTTCCAATCAGTCTTCAACATGAAACAGTAATTTAAATGATAACAGTCAATCACGTGGGTGTAAGGATACAGGAGTGGGGAGGAAGAAGGAACAGAAAGCAGAGATTGGATTTAGATGAAGACTGAATGGATGGTAAATATGCTAGTGAATGTATGATATAACAGTATGCACTTAACAGGATTTTAATTTAAATTGCCATGAGTTTGTTCCCTCACCTCCTTGTTAATTTATTACCACGATGTTCTATTTCTAAGGAAATGTGTAAATTGCATTGCACTAAAAAGTTGCAGTGATCTCCTACTTATATAGTCAGATTTCAATACTTTATTATAAAGAATACACTTGCAGTGTTTTATTAACAATTGTATATGATGGAAATGAATATGTTTTCATGGAAGTATTACATTTTTGATAAAACTTTGGCAAAACATTTGAATTGCACTAATAAATGCTTTCTTACTTAAAGAGGATGATTTGGATACTTGACTACCACTTGTGCTCTGCAGATCTAGAAATTTTCAGGAATAAAGACATTTATTTCAGCAATAGAATATTTTGGCATGTGCAATAGAAATGGGCCATCTGTGTTGGCTCTGCTTTGTTTTTATTTAATTAATAAGTATACAGTCTGATTGAGGTAACCAATCACAAGGTAAATTAAAAATACCTTAGCAAGTTAAATTAAAGATACCTTAACTCCTGGTTAGGAGTTTTGCTGCCAGGAAAATGGCAGGAACCTATCTGGGCAGTTTCTGAAAATTGGATACAATAGAGCAGAAGAAAATAAATAAATAAACAAATATGTACCTGATGCATCTCTACAAGTCATGCAGCTCAGTGGTGCGATTCAGCTGGTTCGCACCGGTTCACACAAACTGGTTGTTAAATTACCCTCTCCCCTGCTATCAAAGTGGATCCTGGGTGCTGCGGTGTAGTGTAGTAATGGCAACGGAGTGGTCAGCGCAAGGGAAGGAGAACGCTGCTTTCTTCTCCTTGCTCCTCCTCCCCTCATGCCGAGCGCTCCATTGCCCGTTTCTCCATTGCAGCATAGTGCAGCACCCAGGATCCACTTCGATAGTGGTGTGTGTGTGTGTGTGATTTAACAACCTGTTCATCAGGGTCAGGTTGGCCATTGCAGGAGGATCGTCCCACATGTGCGGTGGAGCTGTAGGATGGGGATGGTCCACGCCTCCAACCTGACCCTGGGAGAACCGGTTGTTAAATTATTTGAATCCCACCAGTGATGCAGCTCCTCCAAATTCCACCCAATAAAGTAACTGTACAGCAGAAAGTGGACACATTACCCTGAGCGAGCTAAACGAAGCCTGAACTTTTTTCCCCTGCAATCTTTTCTCAATTTGAATTTAATAAAGTAAAAGGTTGAAAAAAAAAAAAGCTTTTGTGTTCTGCTCCAGTTTGGACATTCTTGTCCATGTGAATATCTCTGGAGTTTCTCAGTCATCCAGGTCATGGTTGTCTGAAAGGTGCTTTTTCAAGAGGTAACTGGACTTTTTGGTTTTTCTTTGAAGACATTTTACTTGTCATCCAAGAAGCTTCTTCAGCTCTGACAGGATAGTGGGGAGTAAAAGGATTTATACTCCTTGCAGGCAGCTGGTTCAGAAAATCCAGCTGCCTCTTGAAAAAGTATCTTTGGGACAATCATGACCTCAATGACTGATAATCTCCATAGACAGGAGACAAAGAAATTAGCCATCTTTCTCACAACCATGGTATAGCTTTTTAAAGGACACTTACGTTCAGAAATCTTAATTTCTAAATATTTACTTTTTAACCATCTTAAAACAATTAGAGGCCTTCAGAATGACATGCTTGAAAAGCATTCATTGGGTGAGTTTATCTTCAACTGATTCTGGCAGGGTGGTGGCAGGGAATGGAAAGATTTATATTCTTCACAGACAGCTGGTCATTTGCATTCTTTTAGAGAGTTGTTAAGGCCACTTGCAGGTTTATCTGTGTCCTCAGGGTCATCAATTCCCTACCATCCAGTCAGAACTGAAGAAGCTTTTTGGATGAGAAGTGAAACATCTTCAAAGAAAAACAAGAAAGTCCAATTGCCTATTGAAAAAGCACCTTTTGGATGTCCGTATGAATAGACAGCTAAACCAAAGAAAATCGCAATGCTATATCAGATTGCGTACCATAGTGTTTATCATGGTGTTAGCAAGTGGGAAAGAAAACATTTACTCCAGTGATCCCTGATCTTTCCTGGAGAAAACTTATCAATACTTACAGCAGAGTCAACAAAGGGACTGTTGAACAGTATACGTCAAACCTGTAATCTGCAGATTCTACTATTAATGACTTATAAACTATACATAGTTGCTTTATGAGTTCCTGGTGGTTTGCGTTACGAGTGAAATTCATAAATTCAGTATGATATGAAAAGTGCTAGACAACATGAACCTCAGTATACATACACATACATACATACATAGGATCATACATCTATGTGTCCTAGTGAACTATCACTTAAGCATGAGCTAGCTGTGAGTTGCAGCTGCCAAAAAAACCTAATGTACTCTTAAGTTGCATCAACAGGGATGGCATCAAGATCATGTGAAGTGATAGTACCACTTTATACCGCACCGGTGAGATTACTCTTGGAATACTATGCCCAGTTCACCATGATACAAAAAAGATGTTGAGACAATGGAAAGAGCAATAAAATGATCAGGGGTCTGGAGGCAAAACTGTATGATGAACAATTGAAGGAATTAGGTATAATTGGTCTAATGAAGAGAGGGACTATGGTGATATGGTAGCAGTCAACCCAGTACTTTGGGGATTGTCAAGAGAGAAGAAGCTATTTTCCAAAGCACTTGAGGGCAGGGCAGGGCAGGAAGAAATGGGTGAAAGTTCATTAAGTAGAGATCTAATCTAGAATTAAGGAGAAATTTCCTGACAGAATAATCAATGGAACAACTTACCTTCGGAAGTTGTGGCTGCTCCATTACTGGAGGGTTTCAAGAAGAGACTGGTCAGCCATTGGTCCACAGGTCTCCTGTTTGGGCTTGGGGTTGGACTGGATGACTTCCAACCTATTATTCTAAGTTGTATGTCCTATAAATGTCATTGTGTTTGGCTGTAAGGCCAACTGGAAGGTTTGCTATCAGATTCTTATCTTCTATCCTCAATTTGTGGCTGCCAACCAAAAACCATTCAAAATCTGGAGTTTTGCACTTAATTTATTTTAGGGAGAAACACTTAGAAATTATGAAAGTTAATCTGTACACATACAATAAAAAAGCAAATCTATGCTAGATTCCATCATAAGGCATCAGACACCCTAGCTAGTGAGAAAACAAATTAAATTGGGGGGGGGGGGGTCAGCATATCATGGGCATAATATATGACATTGCAGTACAAATTCAACCTCTTATATAGTTGTGGGTGACATTGTGACATTGCTATTAGGAACCGACATTCTCACAATTTGCATTTCTTAGTTATCTTGACAGCTAGGTCAAGATAACTAAGAAATGCAAATTGTGAGAATAGGTCTGTTTTGCATTAAAACAAATCCAAATTTCTAAAGATGTGGAAATGAAGGTTCTCAAATAACCTTTTTCCAACCCTTCCTGTGGTGTTTTTCAACTTAGAATATCACAACTGCTTTCCTGTCCAAACTGCACAGGCTTATTTAGGTGTGCAAATCCTTTCCCCCCACCCTTGGGTAAAATTATACTCTCCCTATTTGTGACATTTTCAAAATAAACTATCACCTACTTTTGAATAATGTAGAAAATATGCTGCTTTTCGTGTGGAAAAAAGAAGAAGGGGCAGCTTCTGTTCTCGAGATAAATTAAAATCCATTTCCCCTAGGTTGGGGTTACTTAAAAGTAAGCTATAGTGTGGCATTAATATTTAATAGCATTAATTAATACCATTAATGGTCTTTCACTCATGGCTACATTTTAAGTCGGTCCGCAGTTAGCAATATGTATACTGTTATTTTTTTTTTCTGAAGACCATGCCATTTACACTGAGACACAAATTTTTTTGCCTTCCTGAGCCCCAGAGGAGCCTTCTGGGAGCAAAAATGCCCCCCTAAAGGCTCTTCTGAGGCCAGGAAGGTCCCAAAACGGAGGATGGAGGGGTGCTGCGTGCCCCTCCCATGCTCTGGTTTTTTCTTCCTGAGATCCAGAGGAGCCTTCTGGGAGCAGAAGGCCCAAAAACTGAGTGGGGGGGGGGCTGCAAAAAAAGAAAAAAAGCCATGCCCACCCAGTCACATGGCCCACCAAGCCACACCCACCAAGCCACACCCACAGAACTGGAAGTAAAAAAATTTGAATCCCACCACTGATTTCAAGGTAATAAAAACTACATCAGGTGAACAAGATTTTGGAAAATGAGCTAGTTGAGCTCTTATGAGACTTTAAGGCCCAAACAGATAGACATCTTGTTCATAAGATTTCCTGCCTAGGCAAAGGGTTGGATTAGAAGACCTCAAGGTCCCTTCCAACAGTTATTCTATTATATAACAAAAAAATGACAAAATATATAAATTATTAAAAAATTAGGACTTTTTACACAATCGTTACACAAATCGTGTTTGGAGGCTTCAGAGCAATGCCTAAAAGACTTCCTCGAAATCTAGAAATATTGATTTTACCAGACCCAAACACACTTAAAAAAAAAAAAACCTTCTGGGAACTGCCTATATCAAGGGTCTTCAAACTTGGCAAATTTAAGACTTGTGGACTACAACTCCCAGAATTCCTGAGCTAACATGACTGGAGGAGGAATTCTGGGAGTTGAAATCCACAAGTCTTAAAGCTGTCAAGTTTGATGGCTATATTCTTAGAAATTTCTTATTAATTCTTAAATCCTTGATTAGGATATGAATTATTAAGTTTCTACTTGGTTTGTAATTGCCTGGATTGAACATCCAGATGTAGCTGCAGGGAGGTATTTAGAGCAATCAAGATGTCTACTAGCACTAATGGAACCCTTTTCCTCATGGCTCTTTAAGTATTCCAGAGCTCATATTAGAAATGCAGAAAACGATAGAGTAGTTTCTCTATGCATTTTTAATGAAATTTACATGCGACAATTGTAATGATACTATATTTGTAACCTGCATACATATTGTACAAAATGTACCATCAAAAATAAGGATTTAGCTTAGTAGTCCTTGCTTAATGACCATTTAGGGAAAACAAGGAAAAAAAGAGTATTTCAGTACATGGATAGATTGGCTTTCACAGATTCTTAGAAACGATAAAGCTCTGAAGTAAAGAATTAGATATTTTTACAGCAAGGCATCAAAGTTATTACAGAATTTAGATATTTCTAAGACTCGTACAGAGAGACAGTTTATTGCAATGATCAAGGCACCAGGCTACAAACCAGGGGTCTTCAAACTTGACAGCTTTAAGACTTGTGGACGTTAACTCCCAGAATTCCTCCTCGAGTCATGTTACCTCAGGAATTCTGGGAGTTGAAATCCACAAGTCTTAAACTTGCCAAGTTTGAAGACCCTTTCTACAAACCATGAGTTGTAGTCCTGCCTTAGGTAAGAAGCCAGCTAGGTGACATTGGGCCAGTCACTTTCTCTCAGCCCTTGGAAAGAGACAGTGGCAAACCACTTCTGAAAACCTTCAAGAAACTGCAGGGACTTATGCAGGCATTCTCCGGAAACTGGACATGAATGAATGGAAGAAAAAAATAAAGATTGTTACACAATCCCACAAAGAAATTGAGATGACTTCAAAGAGAAAGTCTTCCACAGGAGGAGAAGTGACAAGTTATTGTTCAAGAAGGTACATTACAGAAATATAAAGATCAATTTTAAAAAAAAACTCCAAAATGTCAGGGACAACACCAAATAATTGCTGATTTAAAACCCTAAATTGTCTTGGTATATTTTTTTACTGAGGTTCATTCAAATTCTAGTGAAAGGATTTGCAGGCAACCAATCTGTCCTTGTATTGCTAAAGTAAATAAGAATACAATGGTTCAGAATCTAAAAAATATTCAGATAAAATCCTTTTTCTTATCATTTCTCTTATTCTTTTGTTGAGTGTGTTTATCCTATGCTTTCAAGAAAATCTGACTGAAGTAAGCAGATAGTGGTAAATATTACTTTACTTTAACTTGAATAATCATTCTAGAATACGGATGTCAAACTTACTGCATCACGTTGCCATCACATGACATTTTGCAACGTTTTTCTCATTCACGGAACTGGGGTGGGCATGGCCTGTGCATGACACTTCTGGCTCGCAGGCCACCAGTTTGGCACCCGTGTTCTACAACATTCAAAACACACAGCTTACTTTCTGTTGTGGAGCGGCGGGAAATCATCTTCAGTTGAGGGCAAAGGCTTTCCTGGCAGCAGGGACTGCCCGCTGATTTTTGAGCTTAAACTGAAAGTTCAGGTATGCTCCCAAATTGTGTATCAGTTCCACATGGGTAACTCCAACCGAAGTAGATCTAAAAACAGAAGGTCTATGCATCAATTCAGTTTGTTCTCCCCATACAGATTCCTATGGTCTCTCCAGACATTGGAACAAACTTTGACATTATTTGGATATTCAGCTGAGTGTAGAGATGATACAATTTTCATAGCTCAGGTTGTAGATTTAGGCAAAGGTTTGTCCTGTGAGCTTGTGTTTCATTACCAAACTAGGTAACATCTCCAGTGGGGTTTTGTTCAGTTATACAGGTCCTGGGTGGTTGGTTGGTCTTGTGACTGGTTGAATCACAAGACTGATTCTGGACTTGTGACTGGTTGTTGCAAGGCACAAAATTCAACTGGTGAGGGGATGGTTGGTTTTGTTGTTGGTTGTTGGTTGGGGTGATCTGCTTCCTTATTGGTTCATACACTGATTCTAAGTCAATGTGTTTGTGGATGGACCCATTGGTAGAATCCCAGCTTTGATAAACTCACATACCTGTTAGCTTTCGGCATGGCCAATGACTTTGGTTTCGTATGCTGCCCTGCTCACTCACACACAAACACACAAACATCTAACTGTGGTTTAACAAGTTCATTAATATTTCCCACCAATTCCCTTCATCAAGACTCAGAACTTTCCCAATTAAGTTCAGACACAAGCAGGCCAAGATTAGTTCACAAAGCAATGGCCCCATGGCCACAAAGCAGTGGAAAATTGCTCAAATAACCCCATCAAACAAACTTAAATCTACACACACAAGAGAGCTCATGATGCAAGCAAATTCCAGAGTCTACAAGGCACAAATCAATTCCAAACACAGTGTCCATCCAGAGTGAAGCAGAAAACAAGACAACAACAAAAACACAGCTAGAAAACAAACACATTGTTTCCAGCAACACCTCCATCTGCTGTGATAAATAGCCAGCTTTCTGATGCAGCCCATCAAGATGGACAGGGCCCAGGTCCTCTCTGGTAGACTGGCTGACTTTCACTGCTCCTGCCTTTTCTTTGCCCAACGTATTTTTGGATCAGTGCAGAAGGCAGCTCCTCCTCCTCTTCGCTGTCCATCTGCCACTGCAAGCTTTCCCCAGCTGAAGCCTCCTTCAAATCTCTTCCGGCCAGCTGTTCAGAGCCATCAATCAAATCAGTTCCTGATGTGCCAGGAATGGGTTCATCCTTCCCTGAACTGACATCTGAGGAGGAATCTGGGGAGTCATCCAAGGAAGACATCACACTTCCTCCCAGTCAAACTGGTGGTGTTGTCAGTGTGACTGGAGATCAGGGACTTTGGGTCATGTCGTTTGACAGCCAGCTGGTGTTCATGGATTCTATTTTTTTAACTGCCATCCTGTCTGCCCGATATAGAACTGGTTACAATAGTTATAACTGATTCTCTCTGTTATGTTGGTGCTGTTATCCTTCTGTGTTCTTTCTGTCTTCGATCTTTGTAAACTCCTTTCTGAGTATGAATGTGGGTTTGTGGGCTATTATTATTCCTAGGGGTTGCAGTAATCTGGCAGCCACTTCTGATGTGTCTTTGATGTATGGCAGGACTTGCTAACATGCTACGCTTTTCTGTGTGGCTTTTGGGGGTTTGGATGTTACGCATCGCAGGATGAAGTTCCTGGGATAGCCATTGCAGAGAAAACTGTTGAAGAGATATTTCTCCTTTGCTTCTGTTAGGGATTTGGTGCAGCGCTGTGCTCTGGCTCTCTTGAAGAGGATCATGGAACACCAAGAGCTATATTTTCCTTCAGGCATTCTTGATTTGAATGGCACTGTACCTCTAGGACAATTTCTCTTGGCGAAATTGTCTCTCTCATTTGCTACTTACAGCAGTTCAGGAAGCCTCTTTAAAGCCTCCAGTCTGGATTGCAGAAGGAGGCCATTGCAGCATCTGTTCCCTGCTTCTTGCTCTTCTCATCCATGGAAGGAAGGAAGGCCAGTTTTCCTGGCTAATTCTTGTGTGGGCAAAGCTTCTGGTACTGGCCTTTTCCTTTTACTGAATGTTAAGCCCGTCACTAATGCTTGTGTCTTTTCTTTGCTTTCTCAGATGTTTCTACCCATGGAAGTCTTTACACTTTCCCATCTTTAATGTCAACATAGACATGAGAGTGACTTTGAGCAGAGTACAGAGATCAAAACCAAAACCCAGTAATGCAGTTCAGAAAATCAATATTCAAAAACCTATGAATGCCTACCTGTTATTGAAAAACCTTTCCTGTTCAATTCATGGCAACAAACAATGGCTCTCACTTAGCCCCCTATCCAAAATATTTGTGGGAATATCTAAATATATATTTAACACATTGTAAAAGGCCAACAAAATTGGGGGCATCTGGATCTTCAAGGGAATGTTGTTCACAATGATAAAGGACCAAATTATTGGTTACATAAAATAGCACTGTGTAATAGATGAGATGTGAAGCATGACTAACGGGAAACGTTGATCAGTATAACTTTGGTTGTGCAAGCATATATAATTGGAACACCAATGCAAAAGGGTTCCTTCAGTCAGGAATTAAAATTATCTTTAGGTTGTCTTGTGCAAAGTTTAATAACTAATTGCAAGCATGTAGGGGTTTTTAGCACAATGGACAGCTTGAGGTAATGATACTTCTGGAGAAGTTAGCAGTTGGGAAATTGGCTTGAACACCTAATATGGGCATTGTAAGGTCCTGTGAATGTCCTACCAAGCTATTCTGTGCCTGTTAAGAGCAAGTAATCCAAATAACAGGATGTGGTAGTAGTTAGGGTAAAAAACTAAATAAATTATGTCACTGGGAAGTATATTGGATATTAACATGCAGTCACTGGTACTACATCAATCTCCAACATTATGCTATGTCTATATCTTCTAACAAATCTGCCTTCAGTACCAAGAAGATCCATATGTATAGCCTTCGATCATCAGGGACCCCTTTGGAAGATTTCCCTACTTTTCTTGCAAAGGAAAAGGACTGTCCATAAGGGTTGCCTATACATTCCTGAAGCTGTCAGTGAAAAAATCTGGAACATAACAATATTTTTGTTTTTTTGATTGCTTAGGGATTTGTGTGTGTGTGAAAGTTTAATGTTTTCTCTTGCAAGAGGCAGAGTCCGCAAGCAAAGCAAAGCACCAATGAGCAAGCCTTCCATCCATAACTCTATCTCAAAGGACCTTGGGATACTGCTTTCTTGGATTTTATTGTCTGATTTGGTCACTGTGGGTCTATTTGCTATGAAGGCTGATTGTATTCCTTGTAAAGTCTCTTCCTGCTGCAACACCACAGACTTCCAGGTTTACTGACAATGTCTTTTGATGCAGAAACAGCCTTAACTGTGACATTTCAGATGGAGATGTACATTTATGGCAGCTTAGATGAGGAAATATATATATATAGAAGGAATGGAATGCACATTCAGCAAGGAAATTATTCTAAAGTATGTTTCACTATGTGTAGCACGGTTGTCACAGTAAAACTTAAATCAGCCAATAGGTAAAAATATTATAGGCATGAGAAATTATCAGATCCAGATGTGCCTATAAGCAGGGGTGGGCTACTGGGGGTTCGGGAGAGCCCCTTGCTAAGATTCTGTGCAGTTCAGAGAAGCCCCAAATCCCAGTCCTCACACAGCCTGTTTTGGATGCAGGTAAGTGCAGGGCGCGTGTAGAGGCTCAGGGAGGGCAAAAAACATGCCTCCCCGGAAGTTCAGGAAGGCCAGAAATAGGCCCATTTTCAGCTTTCAGGCAGCCTCCGGAGCCCAGAGTGCCTTCGTCCTCCCAGAGGCCATTTTCATCCTGGAGGCTCAAGAAAAGCCACCGGAACCTGGACAGGGCAAAAACACCCCCACCCTGCCGTGGTGCAGGAGGCCGACTAGGCCACGCCCACCCAGCAACCCTTTGCTAAAATTTTTGAAACCGACCCCAGCCTATAAGTGCAAGGAGCATCAGACTAGGGGGGGTAGCAAGATTTAAATTCCCAACTGAATTCATGAAGTTTACTGAGGAAATGCCAATTACTGTTTGCAAGCATTACTTACCAAGATTATTGTGAGAATGAAATAAGACAGTTACGACAAACAACCACACCTGCTATTTGGAATCCGATCGCCTTGAAGAATTTTAGCTTTAAATCAGATTTAAATCATATTTTCAAAAATAATAGTCCATTTGAAAATGATAGTTTATAATACTAGGCAAGCTCTCCTGCCATGAATATCACATATAATCTACCTTAATAAATACTTCTCAGAATTTCAGGAAAGAAATTGTAGATTGCTCTAACCCTACATTCGTCCTCTGATTTTTTTTTAAAAAAGTATCAATCCTTCAAGATAAATTGCAGTAATTTGTTTTTGACATGTGCAACTCTAAAAAATATATATTTTATAATAATGTTAAAATTAAAACACATTATGTCAATGAATTTAATTTTAGGAACTGAATTGGCCCAGATGACTAGAGATATTTTTATCAGACCAACTTCTGGTGTTACATCCCATTTTGGTTGCTATGGAAGAATAATGATTTCTCTCAACCAAAAATAAATCTCCCCTTGCAGTAAAGAAAAATACAGTCAGTTCTTTCTGTTATAGGCTGCTGTACCAAATGGTGTTTATCTACCGGTACATATTTAAAATAAAGTACTGGTCTGAGCAAGAAATGTAACGCTTATTGAAGGAAATCCTAGGCAGGATTTAGAGAGGCAAGAAGGTACTTTGCAACTGCTCAGGTATTTCTGAAAATTACTTACCCCATTCAGGCTATCCTGCTGTGAATGGTAAAAGAAATAAGATTTGCGACCTTGTCAGAAGGTCGCAATAGGGGATCACATGACCCCAGGACACTGCAACCATCAGAAAATATGAACTAGTTGCCAAGTGTCTGAATTTTAATTAGGTGACCACGGGGAAGCTGCAAACTCGTTAAGTCATTTTTTTCAATCCCGTTGTAACTTTGACAAGTCACTAAACGAATGGTTGTTGTTCAGACCAAGGCTTCCTGGGACCATAATTAAGTACATGCTTAATCTAAACAACCCTTGTTTTATTTCAACTGCTGGGAATTATTTTCATTCCCAGCCTGTAATGAGTCCTCGAGATAAGCACCCACCTTTATCTCCTTTGAATTGCTGCAAGTAAAATGCCAAATTAACTGTAAAAAAAAACCCAACCGAAGTACAAAGTCCACACAGAGCTTCAGAGACGACGACTTTCTTCCTGCAAAGGTTTCTCTACCTTTGCACCTCTTTTATACCTTAGGGGAGGGGCAATCACCTCCAAGCCTTACTCCTAAGTTGCCCCTTTTGTCTCAGCTACTCTTGCCTTTTAGCAGCTCTACGCACATGCACACTGGGAACAGGATCACCTTGTTCCTCTGCCTCGCTGCTGCCAGACTCTGGAGGCTCCAGAGTCAGCATACCACTCCCAGATGGTCCTGGCCCTATCTCTGCATCGGACGCAGGATCCTCGTCCGAGTCCATTCCAGACTCCCGGACTGGTCCCCGTTCTTCCCCACTGTCCGATTCCGCTGCTGTCTGCACAGGCTGCTGGTGAACCACAACAGTTGTAAGTTAATGAGTACCTGTTACCAAACTGTGGGAAAGTTGTGTTAAGTCTATGGTAGTCAGAAATCCAAGGGTGGGCCCTTAATAGTTTCTTAAAAGAGACTAGCTTTTGTGAGCTGTGAGCAAAAAGGAGCTATAGAACTTGATTTTGCAGTAACAATAACTGTAACAATAATGCAACAGCTTGGGATATCTTCTAATATACTCTCCAGGTCCACCTCCTCTCTTTTCATCCTGTCCCTGGGACACAGGCAGGGGTGGGCTTCACATTTTTTAGCAAGGGGCTCTCTGCCCTAATGACTGGCTGGCTGGGCGTGGCTAGGTGGTCACGTGACTGTGTGGGTGTGGCCAACTCAATGTCACTTCTTTGCGTTAATTACCTAAAAAGATATATACCAAAAAGTTGTTTATTATTTTGTGCATTTAATACTTAAATAAAAGACTGGGTGAAACCAGTCTTTTAGCAGTGATTATGAGGGATCTTGGAGTCTTGGTGGAGTTTCGTCAAGTAAACATTAATACCACTTGTTTAACTCTGTGTGGCTGTACATTTATTCATAACTGATCTCATAAACCGGTTCCCTTTGCATATTCTTTTTATACAAGGGTTACTCTGCACATATCCTAACAGGTATGCTTTAGATTCCTTCAACGGGATCGTATCTCAGGATACCCCCCCAAGTTTTCCTTCTTGTTATCAGTGTCTGCCCTCTGGAAAGAGGTATTCTGCCCCCACCCCACAAGATCCGGATGGCCCCACTCTGCTGTTATTTTGAAGAGCTCTGAAGACCTGGCTCTTTACCCAAAATTACAGCATAATGTAATGTGCTTGTTTCTGAGTGCCTTTTCCCAAAATCCTTGGTGTGGGTATCATTTATTTTCTACTTGGTAAAATTTTTGTTATATTGGCATTTTGGCGATCACGGTAGTCATTGCAGACAATGGTTGTACAGTGGTTAAGTGTTTAATCTGTTAATCTGTTCTTAAAGCTTGGTGTCGTCCGTCCGTCCCCCAACACCAATATGCATGTTAGATATAAGCCTGAGAATAGGCACTATCTGGTTCATATATTTCAGTACCATCCTTATACTTTTAACTAAGGAACAAGGTATACAAATACAAATACAGAAATGGGAACTTTTTACACACCTGTGCTTCAATTTTAGGATTCTTCTATATTGCCTAAAAGAAAGAAAAAGTTGAACTCATTGTGTAATTGGCCATTTATTCTGTAAAGTTTAAGCAACTCATTTATTTTCTTCTTCTTTTTTGGTCATCTTTAATATTTGCTACACGAAAAAAAAGGGGGTTTAAAAGACCAGCACTATTGAAAACTTCATAGAGATGTAAATTTTTTTTTTTTGTGAAGAGGGAGGGAGAGGACAAACAAGAAAATTTGGTCTCTAGTGCTCGAAACAGCTACTTTTGTTTTCAACACACACATCAATACAAGAAAGCAAAGCTACTTAGAGCCTTCCAAAGGGACTTGGGCCAAAGTTGACTGAATGAATGAATGGAGTCAGTTATCAAATGTAAGACCAGCTGATGGCTGCATACAATTAGCTACATTTGTCAATCTTTGCAGCCTTAGCTGGGGAATATACAGTTCCCACAGCAGTCTTTGGCATCAGAGCACTCGCATTATTTAAGAACTAAAATTATCTAGTACAGTACTTACTGCCACCTGTAATTCATACAATGACGGATTTTAGCACTATTGTCATGATAATGCAATAATGAATCGATATTAGGGCAAACTTTCTTCACCAACAATATGTATGACAAACATGTTCCCTTTTAAAGAGACATTCTAACAAAGGAGATTTGAATTTGGAATATGTGAAGAATGTAGTTGGTTTTTTTTGCTTTATTCTCAAAAAGGAAGACAAGAAGACAATCCAACAGGCATTTCATTAAATAAATTTATTTGTTAAAATAATTTAACTCCAGATACAACTGCTGAGTTTGCATTGAGTTCTATGTACAATTTGTTTTATTTTGAAATAGTTCGATTTAAACAACTGATAACTTATAAAATGTAATATTTTTTTTTCCATTTATCAGTTGTAACAGAGGTCCACAGTCAATTGTTAAAGATGCTTATTTCAACTCTAGAAATCACAAATTGTCAATGGTTAAATTTGCAAAAACACACTGCAATCCCTTTTTAAAACCTGATCAAAAACTCAGAAAGGAAAAGTTCACAATAAAATCCTGAAGTTGCCAAATTTGCTTTATTGTGGAGTTACTTCAGTTGTATTGAAGACCATGTGTCGCCTCACCCTAAACCTTTAAGCGGCATATAAGACACAGAAAATACTAGCATGTTTGCTGACAAAAAAAAATATGCCAATTTTTAAATAAAGGGATATACGGTACATGTAGTCCTCAACTTACGACAGTTCATTTAGTGACTATTCGAAGTTACATCACTGAAAAAAAAAGTGACTTAGGACCATTTTTCACACTTATGACCATTACAGCATCCTCATGCCCAAATGACCAAGATTTGGATGCTTGCCAACTGATTCATATTTAATGACAGTTGCAGGGTCACCCCATATCATGTGAACATCTTCTCTGACAAGCAAAGTCAACGGGGAAGCCAGATTCATTGAACAGCTGGGTTATTAATTTAACAACTGCAATGATTCACTTAACAACGGTGGCAAGAAAAGTTTTAAACCAAGGCAAAATGCACTTAACGTCTCGCTTAAGCAACAAAAAACGTGGGCTCAATTACAGTCATAAACCGAGGACTCCCCCTGTATTTATTGTTGGTATCACCAGATGAGGAAGTCCACAGAAACCGCTATCAATATGTCCATGTGTGCTGAATCATCTTACAGAAACATTCTGAACAGAAGTTGGCGTTGTTTAACCAGTTTGAAAGGAAAAGAGGAACTAATCGCTGCAGAAAAATACAAAGATCTACGCAAAGAATACCGGGTCTTTGGATGAACTGGTAATGTTTTAAGGCATGTTAGCCTCCTTCCCAAATTATGTCTACTGGATCTGCTTAGGATGCAATACAGGTAGTTATTCTCAACAAGCAGTGCCAAGGTATGTAATATTGCTGACCAGATGAATGGGGAAATGTCACCAATACATACGGAAGCTACTTTCTGTATGCTTGAAGAGTGGCATATATGGTGTTAGAATGACCTTGTGGCCAAGATTAAATATGCCTCTTTTGATCTTGTTTTTAAAATCTGTGCTCTGGGACAGCCATTGGCAAGATCATCTTTAGAAACGTAGCAATGGCCAGAAAATGACAAAAGTTGCCCACGGTTACAAATGGGGAAGGGTACGGATTGACAAAAGGAAAACACACTTCTTGCATTGGCACTAGGGATCCCTTTCAGCTGCCACTAACTCTGTGGGTCTACACCAGTGGTAGTCAACCTAGTCCCTACCGCCCACTAGTGGACGTTCCAGCTTTCATGGTGGGCGGTAGGGGATTTGTCCCCTACTTTATAAATCACCATTACTGTGGAACCGGTGGGCGGTTAGAGAAAATTTTACTACTAACAGAGGTACAAAAATGGGGGGTAGGTATAAAAAGGTTGATTACCCCTGGTCTACACACACACAACATGGGAGAGAGGGCATCTGCATAACTGCTGATTTCTATCAATTTGGTCAAATATACTCTATTACTCAGTGACAGAATCTAAATTGTTTCTTGGAATTAGCATATCACCTACTTTTGTATGAAAGTATATTGTTTAGTCTGTAAGTGAAGATTATGCACTACGAACTAGTTGTGGGGTTTTTTTTTTTCTCCCAAAGCTTCCTATTAAAATGACGCCTTGACAAAAATAAAAGAACTGCCATTTATGCTCCTCGTTCTTTTTACATCAAATAATCTGACATGCAATGCAGGATTTCTTTTTGGAATCAATCAGTATAAGATGCACTCAACACTCTTCTATACCTGCTTATTCCACTTTTATTTGATCAGTGAAATTATTTTCTGATGTTTCTTCTAGAAGAATTTAAAGATGGTAATTCATAATTTTTACCTTAACACATGGAGGTGCCCAATAAAAGCTGCATTAAGGTTCAGAAATTCTTAAAGCGGAGCATGAGGTTTAGGAAGGAATTACATTTCTAATACAGGACCTCCTGTTTAAATGACAACTCTTTGCTTTCTTGATTATGAGGGAGAAATAATTCAAGAACAAAGGCAAGTACAACCAATAATCATCCATCATTATTGTTAGAAATTGATCTAATCTACATTAAATGTGTTCTTACTGTGTAAGGTATAAAGTGGCCAAGTGTTTTTTTTAAAAAAGGCTTTTAAAAATTCATTTGCTTTTGATACCCTTTAGATTGCAGTTTGTTTTTCTGCTGATCAAGGCAAAATCTCAGAACTCAAGTTCATTACAGCATTTGTAAAAAGTTGCACTCGCCAACACACTCACACCCATACACAGAACATACATTCCTTTCCTCGCATCTACACAAGAAATTACAGAACTACTTCACAAGATTGAGAACCCAATCTTTCAGGATAGTATTTGGACCATAGGCTCGGTGATACTGTATTTTAAAGACCAATTTATCCATCAAGGTCCATTATCATTCCACCATTTCAATCTTCTGACTTTCTGATTGGAAACTTCCTCGATTGTAAGACATAATAGATATAATTGGTGCTGTTAAGTCATGCAAATTTTAAGTATTTCACTGCTATTTAAATTAAAATTAGAGGCTGAGCCACCATTTTAAAACAATGCTTTCACTCACTATTTGTCACAGCAATAACCAGGGCAACAGGATCACTTTAATGGCAGCACCTGACTAGCATATTAGGCAATTGAAGACACAAATCCTTTTTTTCTCATTCCCACATGGAATTAAAATATTTTGTATTCACCTTCTGAGACAAAGTAATTCTACACAGTTAACCAGAATCGCCAACAGTAAAGAGATAAATTGGCAAAATTAAATTCCATAGCTCAATTAGTATATCACATCCAAGACACAGCCCTTAAAAGGCAAAAAAATAAACTGGTATCCTTAAACTAAAAAATATAGGATGCTTTTACAGCCCCTGTGAGGTTTCTGCAAAAAGGAACGTCTGAATACAACATGGCTTCATTTTCCTTACAAGGTGGTACTTGTTAATGTGCTAGCAATGTTCCTCATTAGTAAGGCCAAACAATTCTTTTTTACCCCATCATGGTTGCTTCTTCCTGGATCAGCAAAGAGATTGATGCATTTCCTGCTCGGTAAAGCAAGGGCTGGTTTGGTATCTTGACTGAACAGCAGCTGAAGCAATCCACCATTTTCTGAGCAACAATGCAGAATATTTAGCATATTCTAATGTTTCGGTGTTCTCTTTACAAGCTGTTGATTTTTTCCCCCCAGAGCTTCTCTCTTTCCGTTCAAGTACTGATGGAGCATTTTTCCTTTTTGCATTATGGGATCACAGAAAAGAATGAATGTAAAGGAAACAACAGAATTATATATTAGTTTGCCAATAAATTTATCAACACTTGCGTCAAAAAATAAAATTAGCATATTTGACTGACTTGGCCACAAGTGATAAAAGTCCTGAAATTCAATAAGTAGATACCTTTTGTTAAATCTTCACTTATCAGTACAGAATAGGCAGAGTGCAAAAGGTCTTTGCTGGTGCGCTCCTTTTCACCGAAAACTTTTCTTAATTTAAAGCAGTAGCTGTTACCTGACAAGCCAATGTGCACGGATTGTGCTCACCCTGTAATCTGTTGGCTAAGCCAGAGAGTAGAACATGCAGAAGGTGTGCTGCAGGCAAATAAAGCTTCTCAATTATTATTATTTTATTCAATCGATCGATGTTCACTTGGAGGGTCAGTGCTACTCCACTTTGAATTTTTGACCAACTTTAAATCACAGCGTGAAATAGTCTATTCTGTCACCTTACCCAAATACAGCAAATGAGGTCCAATTCCATCCTTGGAATGCTATTGTATATTACATGCAGAACAGCATGGGTCATCTTTATCGGGTTGAGAGGCGTAGTTCATTTGTCTGACAATCTCTGCAAAGAGCTCATCCACCATGGTTTTGCTTTTAGCAGATGTCTCCATAAAAGGACAACCCCATTCTTCAGCCAGAGCTCTGCCTTCACTGGATGAAACTTCTCTCTCGTTCTCCAAGTCCACTTTATTTCCAACCAAGATTACAGGTACCTTTTCATATCTGCAATTAGAGGTAAACAAATAAGGTTGAAGCCTTTGGGCATCTTTGCAAAGAGAATAGAATGGAATGGAATGGAACAGAATAACAGAGTTGGAAGGGACCTTGGAGGTCTTCTAGTAACTTCTGATACTGTTACCTGTCCTGTGTTGGATTACATAGATGTCAACCAAACTAGAAAAACAAAATGTCAATACTTTTTGTATGAGTTGCATTCTTCTCCATGACCAGGAAGGGCTGGTAGCAACTTTTCTACCTATCAAATGTTATTAAAAGGCTGCAGCTCACAAAAGCTTATGCCTTTTAATAAAACATGTTGTTGGAAAAAAAATGCTACCAGGGTATTCCTAATGTTTTGCTACCACAGATTAATACAGCCTTCCTCCTACAGTATCCCCCACATTATGTGACTGATTATACCCTGCTAACTCTAGATTGTCAAGAACCTAAAGATTTTTTGCATATCCTGGATAAACTTATGCACGTTGAGAGAAAAATATATGTCCAATCCCACCTACCATATATGAAACAGCACAGTGGTATATAATAACATTTCAAGGTTAAATAATTCTGATTCTGCTTAACTCAAATTAGATAAAACGTTCAAATGCATATTGTATAATATTTTGAAAAAAAACAACAGAAATCTTCTTAACCTTCACTCTTTGCGCTGTGATACCAAATTTGATTTAAGACTCACTCAATCATGAAGCTCCTTGAGGGAGCCTAAACAACCGCACAGAACTGTGAAAAAGTAAAAGGGGAAGAGGAGAACATACCATAGATGACAATGGTGGCTAATCTTTTTGGGCTCCTATGCTAAAAATTGTATGCACACACGCACTTGTGTGCCAGTACCCAGAAGGCAATGCCCATCCCCCACACACCCCCTACGCATGCACACGCAAACCACCACCACCCCGTCCCCTTACCTGCACTGCACCTCACAGCTGATTTTCGGCTTCCCAGAGGCTTGAAAAAAGCCTCTGCAGGCCGAATAATAGGCCTGTTTTGTCACTTCCGATATTACAGTATTACAGGAAGTGATGAAACGGGCCTATTATTCGGTCTGCAAAGCCTGCAGAGGCTTTTTTCAAGCCTCTGGGAGGCCGAAAAAGGCCTCAAACCATCCCCAAAAAAATCAGCTGTGAGGCACACGTATGCGTAGTGACGTAAGTTTGCCTGCAGGTCACGTAGCCGGCACAAATGGCTCTGCGTGCCACATGATCTTTTGACCTCTTAAAGGTACAACATAAAATCAATAGTTCTGGGACCATTTAATCTTGTTTTTTCTAAAATCTGATTAAGAATTGATTTTAATTCCCTCTGAAGCTCTTTAGAAAACCAATTATCAAAGCTAAAATATTTTGATTATCAGCTATGACACTACCGTATCAGTTTAACATTGATGCTTAGTATAATAAGCTTATTAAATTGTTCTATGTTCCCAAAATGTAAAATGAGTGCATGCAGTGTTATTCTTTTACTAGCTAACATAATATTTATGTTTTCTCGTATGATACTTTCAGCATAGGGCATATGGAACATACACCCACCACATTATTTCCTTTTTTTGCAAATGTTAAGTAAAATGCAGAAAATAAATATGAGACAGCTGACAAATTAAAAATAGCTAAATTACATTCCCGGGAGATTTGGCTGTACTGAAACTTCTCAGGCAGGAGGACTTCTCTTCTTAATAAAGAGGATTTGCACAATGTGGGAACTGTGGTGGATTGGCATTCCGGAAACTTACTCAACATAGACCTCTTCTAAACTTTCATTTGTTTAAAAGTTAATTTTGCATTGGGATTTTTTTTTTTAAAGATTCATGATCTCTGTCCCTGTAATTTTATAAAAATAAGACCTTGAAATGGGGGTGAACGTTTATGAAACGAGAACCTTTGTAGCATCCCTTGAATCATGTGATCAACATTCAGATGCTTGGCAACTGGTTCATATTTATGATGGTTGCACGAGTCATGTGATCATCTTTTGCGACCTTCTGCCCAGCCAAGTCAATGGGGAAAAGCCAGATTCACTTAACAACCAGGTTATTAATGTAACAACTGCAGTGATCCACTTAACAAATGTAGCAAGGAAAGTTGTAAAATGGGTCAGAACTCCCTTAACAAATTTCTCGCTTAGCAACATAAATTCTGGGCTCCAACGTGCCTACCGTCCCTGTCCTATTGTTTCTCTTATTCTTTTATTTTTCATATATGTACCCATTTCATGTATTCACAACTATGTATACTCTTATACTTATTATCTTGTAAACAATTGGCAAATCAAATAAATAAATAAATAAATAAATTGTGGTCGTAAGTCGAGGTCTACCAGTATTACTTAAAAAAAGAAAGAAGAAAAAGAATAATGTACTTTCAGGCAGCAGGGCAGAATCTTATGTTGCAATTTCTAGTTATTCTTAAGTGTCACTGTTGGGGGGATACCATCATTAGCAGGGCAATTATATAGTAGTCCTTGACTTGTGATCATGTGACTATGGGGGGGGGGAGAATGCTGAAATGGTCATAAGTGTGAAAAATGGTCATAAGTCACTTTTTTCAGTGCCATTGTCATTTTGAACAGTCACTAAATGAACTGTTGTTGTAAGTCGAGGACTACTTATATTCTAAAGCCAGATAATAGAATTGGTCAACTATCTCCAACAAAAAAGAGTGTTATTGCTAGTAAAATGACTAACAAAAATGAAAACGGTATCAATAAAATTAAAAAGTCCAGTCCTATATATTAATGCCAAGCTCAATATATGTTCCTAGACCAGTGGTGGCTAACCTTTTTGGGCTCCTGTGCCAAAAATTGTGTGTGCACTTACACATGCGCGCTCACGTGCCAGCACCCAGAAGACAATGCGTGTGCCCCCCCGTCCCATGTGTATGCATGCGCAATCCTCCCCCTACCACCACCCCCTTACCTGCACTGTGCCTGCCAGCTGATTTTCGGCCTGTTTGAGGCCTTTTTCGGCCTCCTAGAGGCTTGAGGAAAGCTTCTGCAGGCTTTGCAGGTGGAAAAATGGGCCCATTTTGTCACTTCCGGTATTTCCGGAAATACAGGAAGTGATGAAACAGGCCTATTTTTCGGCCTGCGAAGGCTTTCCTCAAGCCTCTGGGAGGCCGAAAATCAGCTGTGAGGCGCACGCATGCGCAGTGAGTTAAGTTTGCCTGCAGCTCGCATGCCTCACAAATGGCTCTGCGTGCCACCTGTGGCACGCATGCCATAGGCTCGCCATCACAGCCCTAGGCCTTTCAGCAAGATCCCACCTGCCTATACTTAATAATGGCATAAAATTTGCAATTCAAATTCAAACATAAATTAACCAGCAGTGAAATTCATCATAAAAACTAAAACCTCTAAATTTTCCTGAAATGTCCTTTCCAAAGATACTTGTTATAAAACTGATTATATCTTAAGTTAACAAATGTATATTCCAAGCACTCATTTAAACTTATGGTTTTGTGCGAGGGGCAGGTATGCATGCAGACAGAGCTTCATTTATGTGAGTGGTGGTCACATGGGTGGAGCTGTGAGTGCCAGCGCCTGCTGCTTGTGGGAGCAGGGCTGCGAGCACTGGCACCCTTCGCTCGCATGACGGGGGTTGTGAACAGCATCCGCCCATGTGAGTCGGGCTGCATGCGCATGCCAGCCCACCGCTCATGCAACCTGGCTGGAAATATGGCGTGGCCAAGTAGTGGGCCGCAGCCCACAGGTTGGGAGACCCCTGTCCTAGGATACGTAAGTTTGGATAAGTGAGAGTACTTTTACCAGTTTTGCATTCCTTAAGAGATAAACATTGAAATTATGCAATGTTGGGTCTTCCCTATCTTTTTATCACAGAATTTAACCTTGGTTCTTATCTTTATAGTATAAGTTATAAAGCCAGGTTTTATAGTGGGTTTTCAATGAAGGAGCCTGTACCTTGCAGATTCTCAGTCATCCAGGCCAGTGTTGTCTCCAAGGTGCTTTTTCAAAACACAACTAGACTGTGTTTTTTCTTTGAGGAAGACATTTCGCTTCTCATCCAAGAAGCTTCATCAAAATATTGATAATAACCAACAAGAAGGACATCATTTAATGTTATCTCACCATTCTTCCCTAAGGCTCAAAGGCCTGAATATCATTTCACTAGAAAAAAAATAAAAACTGAAAACTTTTCCAAAACACAGTAACACAGATTTTCCCCTTCCTAGTTGCACTCAGAAGTAATATTTTATATGTTGCAAGCAAACAGAAGCAGAAGACTTTGCAGCCTGAAAAAGTAGATTGCAATGCCATTTTTAGTACTCTGCCAGACAAACCCTTTATAGAGAACATGGAATAGAGAACAGAGTTGGAAGAAACCTTGAAGGTCTTGTAGTCCAACGCCTTGCTCAAGCAGAAGACCCTATAACCTATGCCATGCCAAAAGTGGCACGCAGAGCAATCTCTTCATGCATGCCTGCAGTCACCCGTTGCTCTTCTGGGTTCCAGTGCACGCATGTGCGCTGGCCAGTTGGTCTTGCGTGTGCGGAAGCACTGGAAACTGAACAGCTTCCTGGAGAGCATATGCACGCCGTCCAGCTGGTCTTCACGTGCGCATGCATATTAGAAACTGGACGACTAGGCGGCTGGCACACACACGTGTGCCGGGAAGGTAAGCTTCCGGTTTCCGGTGCTCTCCCATATGCGTGTCAGGGAGCTGCTCTTCTGGTTTCTGGTGGGTGCACTCCCATTTTGACACTTGGTGCTGAAAAGGTTAACTACCACTGCCCTATATCTGTGATGGTGAATTTATGGCACGCATGCCATGCAGAGCCATTTGTGCTGGCACACAAGCTGCAGGCAAACTTACCTCACTGCGCATGCGCATGGTGCACCTCATAGCTGATTTTTTTTCAGTTGGTTTGAGGCCTTTTTCGGCCTCCCAGAGGCTTGGAAAAAGCTTCTGCAAGGCATTTCAGGCTGAATTATAGGCCCGTTTCATCACTTCCTTTAATACCAGAAGAGACAAAACAGGCCTATAATTCATCCTGAAAAGCCTTGCAGAGGCTTTTTCCAAGCCTCTGGGGGGCCGAAAAAGACCTCAAACCAACTGAAAAATCAGCTGTGAGGTGCAGTGCAGGTTAAGGGGGTGGGACTGGGGATTGCGCATGCATGAGCAGGGGACGTGGGGAAGGGGGGTGCGCATTGCATTCTGGGTGTTGGCATGTAATTTTTGCAACGTACAATTTTTGGCACAGGAGCCCAAAAAGGTTAGGCACCACTGCCCTATATCATTCTGGACAAATGGCTCTCCAGTCTCTTCTTGAAAACCTCCGTGATGAAACCCCCCACAATTTCTGGAAGTAAGCTGTTCCATTGATTACCTCCAGAAATTGTGGGTGCTCTATCATTGGCATTTTCAAGAAGAAACTGGACAAATATTTGTTCAAAATGATAGAGATAGTCTCAAGTTATCACTGGTTGTTTCAAAGTTACAATGGACAAAAGCTACTAATACCATTTCATGGCCATGGCCAAACACGCACACAGCTTTTTGGATGCTTGGCAACTGACTCACGTTTAAAGCTGTTTGCAATGAACTGCAGTTATATGACTGTGATTTTTTTTACTTTTTTTGCCTATTTTCAGCAAATAACGCACATTGGCTAAAATGGATATTCTTAATAATACAGCATTCGCTTAATGGCTACCACAAAAAATGTCATAAAGTCAGCTCCAGTCACGTAATGAATGACCTGCTAAAGCACCACGATTCATGACCAAAATTTCAGGTTCAACACAGTGAGGACTCCAGTACCCCATTAAATCATTTGTTCCGAAATCAACAGCAGTTTTGATGCTTGATTCAGTTTTACAACTTTTAAAATGGTATTCAGCTGTAGAAAATGAGAAATGCAAAACAACTGGTTTAATGCGAAGCTAAATCGTTCATCTATGCACACATCAATGTGAACACACGACAACACAGGAAGAAGAGTGCTGTACAGATGTCAAGATCTATGCAGCAGAAAAATTCAGATTGTTTAAAATACATATGTCAAAACAACCTGAAAGAGGTGTTGAGAAACAACATGTGTGGGTGAATGTAATGCCAGGCAACATAAATACATACATACATACGCGCGTGTACACACACACACACGTTGCAGGAGTCATGTAGACTGATGGAGACGCCATACACAGCACCGGAAGTAGATGGAAGGAGGAACCGAAAGCTCTGTGTGTGTGTAAAAAGAATTAAATACACACAAGGGCAGAGAGGACAGAGAGAACTGGATGCAAGGAGCTCCGAGGATGAATAACCATAAGATAAAAAAGAATGACAAGATCGATTTACTCAATGTGAATGGCAGCACATTTGGGTAACACGGATATGGATTAGACAATAGCGATTCCGAGGTGCAGATCTCTGCAAGAGGCTATTGGCCAGTCTCTCTGCAGCATTTCAAACAAGAAGAGCTGCAGGCAGAGATGGATGAAAGCAGGCATGAGTCAGAAGGAGGCTGAATCAATGGGCCTTACATCACAGAGGCATTTGCCCAGGCAGGACATTTGGATATACTGGAGGAATAAGAGGAACTGAGCAACTGAGCTGCAAATATGTTTGTTTGTGTGTGTGTGCGTGCGCGCGCGTCAGGAGCAGGGAAGGATGATGGGTCCACGCTTTCTGCAAAGCAAGCAAGGCTTCTGGAAAACTGAGCTGCAAGTGTTGTGTGTGTGTGTGTGTGTGTTTGTGTAATTCAGCTTTCTGCAAAGCAAGTAAGGCTTCTGGGAAACTGAGCTGCAAGTGTGTGTATGTGTGTGTAAGTAAAAGCAGATGGGAGTTGCAGAAAGCAGCTCCATCAGAAGCAGGGAAGGATGATGGGTCCATGCTTGCTGCAAAGCAAGCAAGGCTTCTGGGAAACAGAGCTGCAAGTGGTGTGTGTGTGTGTTTGTATAATTCAGCTTTCTGCAAAGCAAACAAGGCTGCTTCTGGGAAACTGAGCTTCAAGTGTGTGTGTGTGTGTGTGTGTGTGTGTGTGTGTGTGTGTGTGTATGTATGTATGTATGTATGTATGTATGTATGTATGTATGTATGTATAATATATATAATTCAGCTTGGGTCCACGCTTTCTGCAAAGCAAATAAGGCTTCTGGGAAACAGAGCTGCAAGTGGTGTGTGTGTGTGTGTGTGTTTGTGTAATTCAGCTTTCTGCAAAGCAAACAAGGCTGCTTCTGGGAAACTGAGCTTCAAGTGTGCCTGCGTGTATGTGTGTGCACGTATGTATATACATATATGTATGTATGTATAATATATATAATTCAGGTGGGGCCAAGCTTTCTGCAAAGCAGGCAAGGCTTCTGGGAAATCGCCCGGCCACCAGGATCCCAAAGGAAGGAGGGATTTGGGTGGGAGTATGAAAGAGGGAAAGAAGCTGGGATCTCTCTGGGTTAAAGGCGATGGGGGGGGTCCTGAATCTCTCCCCCATCCTCTCTCCCCCCCGCTCCAGCCCCCCCCCGTCACCTCTTGACACGGATGATCTGGTCGCGCATGGGGCGGATGTCCTGGAAGCTCTGCTGGTTGACCAGGCTGTAGACCAAGATGAAGCCCTGCCCGTTCTTGATGTAGAGATCCCGCATGGAGGCGAACTGCTCGGTGCCGGCTGTGTCGAGGATCTCCAGCACCGACGGCGAGGCGTCCACCTCGATCTCCTTGCGGTAGAAGTCTTCGATGGTGGGGTCGTACTTCTCGATGAACGTGCCCGTCACGAACTGCACGGTGAGCGCCGATTTGCCCACCCCGCCCGAGCCCAGCACCACCACCTTGTACTCCCGCATCCTCTTCCCACGCCAGGACTCGGTCGGCCGCCGCTCATCCGCCGCCTCGGGCGTCACCCGGCTGCCGCCGCCGCCACCGCCGCCGCCGCCACCGCATCTGCCGCCACCGCCGCCGCCGCCATGGCTTTAAACGGCGAGGGAATCCCAAGGAAGGGGAGCGCTCCGACCCGCCGCCGCCGCCGCCTCAAGACGATGCTCGCCGATGGCCGGAGCCGCCTTCCAGGGACCTTCCAGCGAACGCGGCGGTGGCAGTGGCGGCACTACTGTTGCTGCTGGGGCTGCCAGGAGGCGGAACATCCCGCCCCCTCATGGCCCGTAACCGAGGGAACTACCAATCGGATCGAAGCTGGGCGTTCCGTCACGTGGTTGGAAGGGATTCGTCTTCGCCAATGGGCGCTGCCGGAGAAGCTGAGCGACACGCTCTCCTTTCCTTCCTTCCTTCCTTTTCTCTCTCTCTCTCTCTCTCTCTTCTCCCCCCACCCCCTCAGCCTCTCCGCCGCTCTTTCTCCTTGTAACCTAGGAAACAAGAGACCCGCCTTTTTCTTCCCCCGTAGGCCGGGGCAAGTTTCGAGGCCCGTCGTTTCAAAAGGCCTCCTGTCGAGAAGGGCATTCCCCTCACGGGCGAGAGGGTTAACCAGCCGGCGGCGGGGGCTGCTTGCTCCTACTGCCGGACGCGCGGGAGCGGGACGGGACAATAAAAGAATCTTTTGGGATTCTCTCTTTGCGCCTGGTTACTAAAATGTTAAAATGGGAATGGGAGAGACTCTTGTTCCGACTCCCTGGGGGGAAATAGGAAGCTTTCTTTAAAGTGGGGCCTTCCCCCAATAACAATAGCACTTAGTCCTCTCTAAGCGGTTTACAGAATCAGCCTATTGCCCCGAACAGTCTGGTTCCTCCTTTTACTGACCTCGGAGGGGCGGAAGGTTGAGTCAAACCTTGAGCCTGAGGAGATTCGAACTGCAGGCAGTCAGCAGAAGTAGCCTGCAGCACCGGGCTCTAACCACGGGGCTACCACTAATGTTATTGATTAAATCAATTTGATTTAATCATGCAGCTGCAAGCACCCCTCAAACCCTTGCCTGGAGTTGGTTTGGAGCCATCAATGTTATGGTCAAACCTTTGTGGAATACAGGTAGTCCTTGAGTTACGACCACAATGGAGCCCAAAATTTATGTTGTGAAATGAAACATAAGCCCCCATTTTACGGCTTCTCTTGCCAGAGTTAAGTGAATCATTGCATTTGTTAAGTTAGTCGCACGATGGTTAAGTGAATCTGGATTCCCCGTTGATTTGGCTTGTCAGAAGGTCGCCAAAGTGGATCACGTGATCCTGGACACGACAACGGTCATAAAAACGAACCACTTGTCAAGCATCTGAATTTTGATCATGCAACCATGGGGATGCTGCAACGGATGTAAGTGTGAAAAACGGTTATAAGTCACATTTTTCAGTGCTGTTGTAACTGAACGGTTGCTAAATCAACTGTTGTAAGTCGAGTACTAAGTAGTCTTTAAGAGATCAGGCAACAGATTTTCATTTTTAATGTGAGCCAGTGTGCTCAGAGTAAAAAAAAATGACAATAAAGCTTATCTTAGGAGGCTCTAGCAATGTGTTGCTGATTTTAAATAGCAGCATATGGTCCAGGTAATTGATCGGAGCTGATTTTGGAAAATTAGGCAAGATGGGCTTTATATTTATTAATCAAATTTACATGGCTGCCCATCTACTTACAATAGATTATTTACCCCTCACATCCTGGACACAAACTGTTGTCAACTCCTACCCTCAAAACAACGCTAGAGAGCACTGCATATCAGAACTAGACACAAGGAGTTTTTCCCCCCAAAAGCCATCACTCTGCTAAACAAATAATTCCCTCAACACTGTCAAACTATTTACTAAGTCTGCATTACTATTACTATTAATCCTCCCATCCTTCCTTTCACCTATCTCCTCCCACTTATGACTGTATGACTATAACCTTGTTGCTTGTATCCTTACGATTTTTATTGACTATTTCCTAGTACGATTTAATTGCTTATTGTACCCTATGACTATTATTGTTGTACCTTATGATTCTGGACTCTTGATGAATGTATCTTTTCTTTTATGTACACTGAGAGCATTTGCACCAAGACAAATTCCTTGTGCCTCCAATCACACTTGGCCAATAAAGAATTCTATTCTATTCTATTCTATTCTATTCTATTCTATTCTATTCTATTCTATTCTATTCTATTCTATTCTATTCTATTCTATTCTATTCAGTGGCCAAAGTTACAATGGCACTGAAAAATGACTTTTGAGTTTTTCACACTGAAGATCATTGCAGCATCTCTGTGATCATGTGATTTAGATTCGGATGCTTGACAACTGACTCACTTTTATGATGGTTGCAGAGTGGTGGGTCATATGATCACCTTTTGTGAACTTCTGACAAGCAAAGTCAATGCATACACTTAACCTTGTTACTAATTTAACAACAGTGATTCAATTAAGTGTGGCAAGAAAAGTCGTAAAATGGAGCAAAACTCATTTAACAAATTTCTCACTCAGCAACATAAATTTTGGGCTCAAATTTTGGTCGTAAGTCAAGGACTACTTGTACTTGGATGGGAGAGCACCAAGATTTCCCAGGGCTGTAAAATCAACCGGGGAGTTGAAAAAGAAGGCAAGCACCGATTGCTAGAGAAAACTATTGATTTTCCCTTCTATTCCCTCATCTAAATCATTTGTGAAGTTATTGAAGAGTACTGGGCCTAAGTCGGAACCTTGGGGTACCCCACTGCTTACTTCACTGCATTACTATAGATATAGATGTAGTACTATTAAGAACTTGTTGAGTATGGTTTGTCAGCAGGTACAAATCCATCTGGTGGTATATTTCTTAGGACCAGCCTAGGAGTTGCTGACTGTCCCTCTGAATTCTTGGACATAGGCTGCAACAGAACACCTTCCTTGCTTGATGGTTTTGATCCTGGTTTTGGCCCTCTTATCTACCAGCAGATCCTCAAACAATTGTCTCCGGGCCATCGTAGAAGCTTCAAAGTTGTGTAACTCTTCAGCATCTTCATCGTGTAGTGCTACAACCCAATTAGTAGCCTCACCTTCTAGAGGTCTGGTGACAGAGCACCACTGTGGCAGATATTTTAATAAACTTGATTTTATCACTGCCAGAACATAGAGAATGTCAGACCTGCCCCAGCTAGGTCCCTAGGAAAGAAAGACCCTTGAGTCCAAGTGATAGGTTCTTTTACTAAGGATTAGTGGT
This sequence comes from Notechis scutatus, assembly GCF_049901735.1. NCBI lineage: Eukaryota > Metazoa > Chordata > Lepidosauria > Squamata > Elapidae > Notechis > Notechis scutatus. The sequence continues at coordinate 93,228,434 of NC_142013.1, forward strand.
TGCAGCAAAAGCAAGGCCAGATCTGAGTCTTCTCGTGCAAAGGTTACAGTTTTCCCCTTTCCCTGGCTTTCTCCCCTTGACCAAATTAATAGCGTCCAATGGCATCCCAGCTCAATGTTTTGGGAACCACTTTGATGTCAGGCGTGTCTCAAAGTGGTTTCATGTTCTTTTCTAGGCCAGGCGTACTTGGGCAGCTGGATCATTCTGGTTTGACACTTCTGGTTCCTGTCAGTGAAACAGCTGAAGATGGCAGTGCTGAAAGAAGATCAACTGGGGGTTAATCAAAGTTGGGTGGTTTTGTTTTTTTTGTTAGAATCAAAACATGAACCCTACTATTACAACAAAAGTATGCTAAAATTAGCACAGCAAGTTGATTTAAATAGTGTGTTATATTCTTCCAATAAGGTTAGATTTCATAGTACATGATTGTTGGGTGCTATAATTCACATCTTTTACATTTTTTATTTCTGAAAACTCACATGTTTCCAGCTAGATAACAACATAATTTACAACACATGGATTGGAAGAAAGTTTACTTTTCTCCAGAAGAGCCTCTGGAAAACCTATATTAACCATCTTTGTTAATTATTCCTGGTTTGAACTGAGCTTGCATTGTTAAAGTTCAGCACTGCTTTTATTATGATTATTATCACTGCCAACTCTGCATGATGGAACCATTAAAGGTATTCCAAAGAAAGCTAGGTGAACAGCAGAGAAAATGAATGAATTCTTTGCTTTCATCTTTATTGCCAAAATATAGATCAGATGATTAGACTTGAAGTAGATTTTGAAAAAGGATCAGAAGAACCAAGACAAATAGAAGTAACGAGACATGAAAGACATATGAACTAGGAAAATAAAATATCTGGATTAAAATAGTGTACACTCAAAAAATCCTTAACAAAGTTAAATATGAAATTACTGACTTTCTCATAACATGCAACTTATCTTTAGCATTAGCACCCGTTTGTGACAATTAGAAAATACCGTATTTATCGGCGTATAACACGCACAGGCGTATAACACGCATCTTCATTTTAAGAGGGAAATTTCAGGAAAAAAATTTAAATTTCTAAATAAAAACACCGCCCGGCCTCCGCCGCACCGCCCGGCCTCCGCTTGCCCTCTGCTCGCATCGCCCGGCCTCCGCCGCACCGCCCGGCCTCCTGCCCTCCTCCTCGCACCGCCCGGCCTCCGCCGCACCGCCTGGCCTCCGCTTGCCCTCCGCCGCACCGCCCGGCCTCCGCTTGCCCTCCGCCGCACCGCCCGGCCTCCGCTCGCACCGCCCGGCCTCCGCTGCCTCCGCCGCACCGCCCGGCCTCCCGCTTGCCCTCTGCTCGCACCGCCCGGCCTCCGCTCGCACCGCCCGGCCTCCGCTTGCCCTCCGCTCGCACCGCCCGGCCTCCGCTTGCCCTCCGCTCGCACCGACCGGCCTCCGCCGCACCGCCCGGCCTCCGCTTGCCCTCCGCCGCACCGCCCGGCCTCCGCTTGCCCTCCGCTCGCACCGCCCGGCCTCCGCTCGCACCGCCCGGCCTCCGCCGCACCGCCCGGCCTCCGCTGGCTTAACATTATATCGGCGTATAACACGCATACATCATTTGCCCCCTATTTTCAGGGGGGAAAAGTGCGTGTTATACGCCGCATAACATACGGTAGCTATTTTCACCTCCATTTTAAAAAGAGATCAAGGAATTATAGAAGAAAAGCTGCAAGTCAGTTAATTTCACAACTGTTCATGGAAAATGGTTGAAGGTACTATCAAAAAGAAGGCAAGCAAATGTAGAAGAATGAGCCTTGCTGAAAAGTAACATGGCTTCTACATGGTGAGTTCTTCCACACTTTTAGAAGGTGCCAACCAATAGGCATTGCATACTTGAATTTTCAAAGATTCTGACAAAACCCTTCATCAAAATCTCTTGAGCCAATGTAGCTGTTGTGGGATAAGAAGATAAGTGCTCTTGGGGGTTAGCAAGCAGTTAAAAAATTTAAAAGAAATAAAAAGGTTTCAGTGGCTCCTAATTCTGACACCTGGTTCAGAAGCAGCAGGGGTTGAATTTCTGGTTGTATCTTCGCTTCCAGTCCTTGCCTGATGTTTTCCAAATGCATGCAGTTGCTTACAGTGGGACTTGAGAAATAGAACTAGGCAAATCTTGCAGGATATTTCTGAGGTCTTTATCTCTTACTATACAATTATTTACCAAATGTATAGTTAGATTCCAATGAAATTATATAGGTAGTGCTCGACTTACAACCATTCATTTAGTGACCAAAGTTACAATGGCACTGAAAGTTACAACGGCATAAGTGACATGACCATTTTTCAGAGTTACGACCTTTGCAGCATCCCCATAATCATGTGATCAAAATTTCAGATGCTTGGCAACTGGTTCATATTTATGACCGTTGCTGAGTCCCGAGGTCATGTGGTCACCTTTTGTGAACTTCTGACAAGCAAAGTCAATGGAGAAGCCAGATTCACTTAACAACTGTTATTAACTTATCAAATGCAGTGATCCACTTAACAACTGAGGTGAGAAAGTTTGCAAAATGGGACAAAATTCACTTAATAAATGTCTCATGTAACAACAGAAATTTTGGGCTCTATTGTGGTCACAATTTGAGAACTACTTGTTTTCAGGGGTGGGATTCAAATTTTTTAACAACCGGTTCTGTGGGCATGGCTTAGTTGGTGGGTGTGGCTTGGTGGTCAAGTTATTGGCTGGGCGTGGACAACTCAATATCACTCACATCGTGGCACACATCTCCTCGCCTGGCCTCTCATGACTGTGGGGATGCTGCAGTAGTCATAAGTGTGAAAAATGGTCATAAGTCACTTTTTTCAGTGCCATTGTAACTTTAAATGGTCACTCCACTTAAGCAAAATACCAGCAAGAGGGGAAAAAAACTCCAGAGAAGTTCCTGACAGGAAGTCTAGTCCTGCCAAGAATGTAATAAGGGTTAACGGAGAGGCAGTTTCTGTAAGCAACAGCAGAATGTTTCCTTCCTGCCTTTCTTACAGGATTAGGCCAGTAATTTCTTCTAACAACTGGTTCTCCTAACTGCTTAGAATGTTAACAACCGGTTCTAGCGAATAGGTGCGAACTGGTAGAATCCCATCCCTGCCTGTATTTAAGAAGCCATGGGGGGCGGGGGGCGGGGAAGAGAATGCTTTTTTACTTATAAGGTGTGTAAGAAACACCTTAATGAACAGTTCAGTCGTTTACTGTACAGGATCATATCTCATTCATATATCCATTTGTGAACTCTGGATACTCATGCAATTATACGGATGAATGTTGTGGTACAAGTCCTGAAGATTAATGGCAGAGTTTTCTATTGTTTTGTTGGAAAAAAGCACAATAAAAGCATAATGTAATGGTGACAGGGTGGCTGGACTGATTACATGCCATCAAGTCAGTGTCAATTCTTAATAACCGCATAGACCTTCAAAATGATCTGTTCCAATTTAGCTAATCAAGTCCTACAATGGTTCACCCAAATCTGCTATTCATTCATTCATTCATTCATTCATTCATTCATTGCTGCTGTTCATCTTTTCTTCCCAACCCTGGAGACTTTTCAAGAGAATTAGAGCTTTGTCTATTGTGCCAAAATAGGTCATCATATTTCAATATTCGATTGATTAGTTCTACAGTCCATTTGTTTCTTTATTTTGGTATCTTGACTATTCTTAAGACACTTCTCAAGCACCAAAGTTAAAAGCATTTTTTAAATCCTGCTTCTTCAACTTTTGTTTCCATAGAATAATAAAGGAAAAACATTTCCTGCAGCACTCTTTTCTTTAAAGATATAGACAAATTATGATATCTGAATATCTTTTCCAAGGCCTTTATTGCAACCCTACAAAGTATATTTATTTCTTGACTGTTTAACTATTGAAAGGCAAAAGCTATTCACCATGTATACAATCATATGCTTGGTGGGGGGACTTTGGAAGTCTTCTATCCAATGTTCTACCCAGGACAGGGATCCCAGATAAATAGTTGTTCAAACCTTGTTTAAAAGCTTCCAGGAGACAGGATGCTTAATAGCTCTCATGGTAAAAAAAAAAACCTCCTCCTTATTGTAAACAAAATCCAAACAAATAGCTGTCTCAGCTAGATGACCGAGTAGGACAAATGACATTAAGCTGAATAGGAGGTTTTCCCATGCAAACAACACAAAGGAAAGTTCCCTCTTCCTCACACAGCATTCCCTGGTTATCTGCAAATGTCCAATCAGGTGCTTGAATATTGTTCAGGAAACAAGTGCTTAGTCCCCAGCCTTGCCTATCTTGAATGACCTTGGCTGGCTGGAGCTTCTCACATGGCTCAGCTGGGCTTCCATCCTCCCCTTTCTTCCATCCTCACACAATTCCTTGTGTGTCCAATCACACTTGGCCAATAAAAATTCTATTCTATTCCAATCCTTCCGTCTCCCACAACCTCCATGCTAATGTCTGGCTGCCAACTCATGAAGCTTGGATAGGTGAGATGCAGCCATGACAATAACCCACACATGGGGGGAAAAATCCAAACAGTTCATGACTTCTTATGCAGTGACCACATCAAAATGCCATGCCCTGGAAGTCCCGATAAGGATTTCCAATTCCAATGATTTCTTTATGGCTAATATAATCTTGGCCTTCTTTTACTTAATCTTAATCCTGTTTTTTTTTCACTGTGCTTCTTGACTAGAACCTCCAGATCTTTTACATTTTCAGCTATCAAAGTACTGTTATCAGCATACACAATTTGTTAAAAACACTCATTTTTTCCATAGACTCTCCTTCCATATATATGAAGCATATTGGTTGGCAAAGCAATGAGACAAACATGTCTCATTCCTTTGCCAACCTACCACTAGACTGTTTTGCCATATTTCAATCACACTTGCAAACCTGAAGTATATGAATATACACATATACTACATGTACAGAATTGGACAACCTGGAATCTGAATGGTCAGACTGGAGAAAGGACTTATAGAAATCATGCTTTTTGCAAGGCCATTTCTTCAGGTTAGGATAAATACTGTTTGTGATTCCCTGTAGAGCAAACAATGAAAAAAAAAGATTCCATTGGGTTGTTCTTCCCCCTCACACCCACATATACATACATTAAACAGGTCAAATATTTTTGTAGTGCTCCAACAAGACAGCAGAGGACAATGCATCCATCTTGGCCAAAGTGAAGACTCATTAAAATGTCAGGATTGTGATAGATGTGCAATAGACTTTGGGTACAAACCCACTGAACATTCAATATCCGTTGAACCAAACAATGTCCACAATTTTCGAAATGATCACTTCTGAGGTTCCAATGCTTTTTTTCCTTTCAAAGAGCATCGTCAACTTTAAAGTATTTTGAGATAACTGGTATCAAGCAACAAAACTGAGAGAACAACATGTTGTCCTACAGAAGTTTGATACCACATGGTGTCGCTCCATTGTGAACTGAAAATGCTAAGCATATCTGGCACCATTGTCTGAAAGCAAACTAAATTTTGTTCTGTTCATTTGTTTTAACAAAAAAAGATGTATTTTTCCATTCAAGCATTTTGCTTCTCTGTCTCATAGAGAACACTGATATACTGGAATGATTTTAAAAGGCTTGTTTTTATTTTCATGATTGTACATAGGTAATTAAATTATACCTCAACACACTTATAAATGGGTATGTATGCTACTAAATAGTTAATGACATGAATTAATGGGAGGGATTTATTTAACTGTTAGCAGTGTAAATAATTTTGTATAGACAGATTACGATACTTTGGTGAAGACCTTACAAAAAGTACAGGCATATCTCAAATAATATGAAATTATGCTTCAATTTCTATGTTAGCATATTGTATCGGTCAATTTGCTTCAAAGGAATTTTATATATATATTTAAAAAACCAACATGCCCTCCATTTTCTATCATTATGCATTCTTTTTCAAAATATAAGTGAAATTTTGGCAAATAACATTTATACCCCCCAAAAGTTTTATATCAATCCCAAATCAATGTATTCTACAGAATTAGAATAAATAAAACTATACCCTTAATATTTCATTATTAGGCTGTTATTTAATACAGACCCAAAGCAAGAAGCACAAAGATTAAATAAATTATGGTTAATATGAGCAGAATAGAGCTCAGAATAGTAATTGTTTCTTTGGAAACAGCTGTACATATGGGGCAAGTCTATACTTTCATAATTTCTGCTGTCCTAGATAGTCTTGCTGAAACTAAAAGAAATAAGTTACTTTTGCAAGTGGACATTACATTTGACATACACATTCACAGTTAGTTTAGCATATACACGTGTATATGTACATATGTGTGTGCACATGTATACCCACAAATACATACAAATGTAGGACAGGGTCAGAACTTGTTTTGTGATCTCATATAAAGATTATGTTGGAATGAAATTTAATTTGTTTTTGTTTAAATGTCAAAATTTAGAAACTGATGAAATTAAGAAACTTGTCAAAACAACTACAGTCCTTCCATGCAAATACTTGAAAATTAAAATAACTAAATAGGACTGAAATCAAATAATATTACCCTCTTCAAAGCAGAGGAATGTTAATATGCTTATTAAAAAAACAAAACATGTTCATGAAGGTGGAATCCGAGCAGAATAAAAATTGTTGACCATAAAGTGGCAGAGACAAATGGAGCAATATTTCCTCAAAAATCTGTAACAGGGACAATTGTGAGGGACAATATTTAAATCTATACTTTCAAAACTGGACAATGTCATTTTCACCATTTGTACATTCTCTGTAACACATACTTTAAAACTACATAAACCACTTATTCCAACATATCCCCAGGGAGATCAACTTGATTTTTATCTGGAAGAAATAATTTAATATATTGGTTAATGTAGGAACAAAACAAACTTATATCCAACAGAGGGGATCTCTCTAAGTTGTTTTAAATACATTTTCTTTTGTTCAGTTTTTATCTAGGAAGAAAACTCACAAATGTCTTAAAAGTCTGTTTTTCAATAGAGTAAATAATACCAGTGATTCTAAGAAAATAATTAAATGTTCATATATTTTTTCTACAGCTTAAATATTTTAAACATACATAATTTGCCATTTTGTATTGTTGAATAATCTACCAAATATTTAAATGGATCATTTAAAAAAATTATTAACTAGCACAGAGGTTAAGTAAACAGCCAAGTCAACAAACAAGTTATAATGACAAATTTATAAGTAAAAACAAAAGTTGCATACATTTTTCTCACAGTTGAGATGAAAATAAATGCAAGATTACAACATGTTTTCCATAAGATTTTTGGATGTATGGTATGTGTTCCTCTTTAAATGATTAAAACTACTATTAATATAAACATTAGACATTTGAAACACAAAATTAATACTGAAAAATAAAGTTATTAAAAATAAATTAGTAGATCTGTCTCTTAGAATAGGCAATGTTGCCAAACCCATATCAATCTGAAAAGCCTAAGTTAAAATACTGCAATCATTTATAATTTTCTTAAGGGAAAATGTTTCCAATAATTATGCATATTTTTAGACAAGTTTTTGTTTAGAAATATTAATTTAAAAACTACATACTTATGTGATATATGTGCAATATACAAAACATTAAATGTAATGTATTTGGTTCAACCTTCCAAACAAACCAATTTGTGTATAACTTTTTGAAAATCAATGCAGTTTTGAAAAAGTAAATATTAAAATATGTTTTGCCCATATTGAATGCTGTATATGATACAGTATACAGCTGTATATAATACATTCTGTATTTAATACAGCTGTATTAAACATAACCTTGCATTTCTGTGACATAAAGTAAGCTTTTAAATAAACAATTAAAAGAACCAGTTTCTTTTTTGTTTGTTGTAATCTTTTTTAATTTTACTTTAAAAATATGGCAGTAGTAACAATGAATTAAAATGAAGCTCTTTTTATATAGTTTTCTATGTTTTCCTAATTGTCTATATTAAAGTCACTTATTAGCTTTTACAGTGACTGCACTGAGTTTTGAGTTGAAATAGAATTTCATATAATCTTATATAATCTGTAGCCCCATTTATTTCACTGGGAAGAAGTTATTTTATAACAAATGATTTTTGGTAACCTGATTGCAAATCTGAAAGCTGAATCACTTGGCATAGATTCAATTATAGACTGCAGTGTCACTTAAGTTTCAAGTTTTATGTGACAAAATTTAGGCACTTCTGCAAAGACTTCTTTAAAAAATATTCTCTCCTTGTAAAATAACATAGTCAAGATTTTTGTTAGGGGTATGAAAATCATACTGTGCAAAGGTTTGATTTAATTCTAGAATGTTGTGATTCCATATAACTTCTCCATACATATCCCAAAGCAGCTTCTGTGCATTGCTGCAATTTGTGCTTTACCTTAGATCGGGATGAAGAACTATGGCCTTTTTATAACTTGTGGACTTCAACATCCAGAATTCAGCTCGTCGTGTTGATTCAGGAATTCTGGGAGTTGAAATCCGCAAGTCATAAAGGGTCCATAGTTCGCCACCTTTGCCTTAGGTCAGGGTGTCAAACTGGCGGCCCGCAGGCCAGATGAGTCACACACAGGCCACGCCCACCCTGGCTCCGAAAAGGCAAAAAACGCTACGAAGCATCATGATACGCAACGTGACATGATTGAGTTTAACACCTGTTCCTTAGATCTTCTGTTTCAGCTTCATCCAAATGACTGTGCCTCAACCTAGGTTTCTTATGACTCCCTGGATTACCTAACCACCCACCTACCCATAGCATGACTATTGGCTATGGTGGTTGCATATGCTGGAAGAAGAAATACTATTTATTCGAAGGACAGCAGGCTAGAAAAACTACTCCGTTTGGAACTTCTAGAGGTGATTCCACAACAGGAGTGTCAAACTGGCGGCCCTTGGGCTGGATGCATCACACAGGTCACATATACCCCAGATTGCTATACATCACATGACATCAATGTGACGTGGCGAGTTTGACACCCGTGCACTACTGCATCACTTACTTTGTGACCAAACAATCATCACAGTGCAAATAGTGGCACTGATAATTTTCTAAAGAATTCCCTTGACTTACATCCCTGGAACCAGATTCTCCTTTTTAGCATTATAAAGTACTTTTGAAAGTCCAGTTTCAAAAGCATTTCTTTGTGCAAACTGGGGTGCAGGGAGGTCAGCTGAAGAAACATGCAACCAAAGCAACAGCTCTCATGGGAAACTATTTATGTAGTTAGATCCTGGATTTGGTGGCCAATGTAAATCAGTTTATTGCTAATATTGAAAGAGTCATAAAACTGTGAACCCTGCGATACATGAATGGGACTACTTACATTCACTATTTATGGTGGTAAGACAATATTCCTAAGTAAACAGTGTTATATAAAACTTTTAAAAGTAAAATATTACCCTTTTATGTCTTGAACCATCACAGCTGGCATCAGGTAGTTAACTAGATTAGTTTTGAATATACTAAGCATACCATCTTAATATTCATATATGATATAGCAGCACTAGCTCTTAAGTGTGTTTTCTCCAGATGAATAAACTCTTTACTCAGCATGCAGTTTGTGGCAATTCTGTTAAGGAAGAGACAGGGTTGTATGTACAGTAACAATGCTTTGCTGTTCTCAACAAGGCCTCTTGACATTCCATTCCATTCCTGTTCATTATTTCAGGATTATCTGTTAGAAGAAAAGAAAACAAGGATGATTTTCAGTGCAATACTTCATTGGAATATTGGAATATTTAACTCTATTGGAACACTTAATTCTTATGAATGCTACTACTTTTCTCATTTTTTACAGTTTAAATTTAAAAAATTCCATGTAGCACATAGAAGTGCATTCATTTAGGATTTTTACAAGTTAAAATATATACTACATGCAAAATTTTAACAGTAATGTTTATTAATTTTCAAAGAGCATCAGAGACCAAACCATGGATATTTAATCTCATCTTATATGCTTACTATTGTTTGGAAATAAGTTACATATTCAAAAACAAAATACCTGATTGGGATTTTATTTCAAAACTATAAGCACTTTTTCCTTGGATGTTGATTGGACTGAAAAGTCTGTTTTTTTTTCTTACAAGTTACAATTAATTAACCTCAATACAGCAGACAGATATAACATTTAATAATTTTTGGAACATGATTTTAAAGACTTTTTTGGATTGCTTTCAGGTTGTTTTATTGCTTTTTTAAAAAAAATCTGTAGTCTGAAGCTTCAAATTCAAAAGTCTTGTCAGATTGAAATTTATGTATTCACATACACACTATAAAGACAGAATTTGGAATAATGTAGGATAGTCCATATATCAGGCTTTAATCATATTTTATAAAATTGGATCAACACACTATCCTATGAAATGAATCATACAATTTAATACTAAAAAATAAACACATAATTTTTTGGGGGGGATGTGGTTTTTTTAAAAAATATTTTTTCTCAGATCTTTGAATCAACTGTTTGCATTGTTTATATGTGCATGCATGTTTGTGCTAATATGATGCATGTGTGCAATATAAAGACAAATAATGTACTAACACAGGAAAGTATTGGTTGAATATTTTGCTTCATTTTTTGCCTGCAATAACCCTAGCCATTGCAGTTTATAAATCATAATTTAATGACTTAGTGTGTGAGTCTTTGGTAGGCAAACTATTTTACAATAAACAAATACAGTTGTGTGGGGAAAAAAAACAAGTTTCATGGAGGTTTCATGTGATCAAGTTTCATGGCATGTTTTCCTACTCTTCCTTGCAGAATTTTGCTGGCTCAGAAATATTTTTTATATAATGGAAGATACCGAAGCTGGGAAAGTAGCTGGATAATTCAGTAAAACAACACTCTGGAATAACTGTTAAGTGCTTGCAGGAAAAATAGGTAAAGGTTTGGAAACAATCTTCTCAGTCCTCTGACTTGAGTATTATTGAGAAATTGTAGGGTGATCTCAAAACATATTATATATGCAAGGACACCTAGGAATATTTCTAAACTAGCAATGTTCTATAAGAATGAGTGGGAAAATATTCCAAAAGAACAGAAGGATTCTTGAGTTCTGGTGGAGGTGGCCAACTGACAACACGCCCAGGGAGAGATCCTTGGGGCTCCCTGAAGGGTTTTTCTCTGGGCGATCGTTTTTTCAACTTACCACCAGAAGGAATTGACATTCCTTTAGTTTATATAACTCTCTTGGATTAGGGAGAATCCTAGAATCATCCCACAAGATCCTCCATACATCAAGCAACTTTAGGTGTGCTTTGGAGAGAGCTGCTGAGCCAGCAACTGGGAGGCAGGGCTGCAATCACTATGTTGTTGAAAAAGCAGCCATTTTCGAATTTATTTTTCAAATGGACAGTAAGTTGTGCTTTTCATTTCTTAATCATTTTAAGAACTATTAATCTTTATTAAGCTAAGAGAAGCTGTCTTTAGTCACAGCCAATTTGGGGATTTCTTTAATTGTTAAACAAGGAAGAAGGCTGCTGAAGGCAAGCGAAAATAAGGAAGTGTGGAGTATTTTTTTTTCAACTTTGATGGAGAAATATAGAAAGTTGTGGTTTTAGTTTATTATCTTTGAATAATTTGTAGCTTGGTCTGCTTAGCTGTGGGGGGTTAAAACACTCTCATTTTTATGAATCCTAATTGGCCAGTAATTCTAAAGTGATCTACCAAAAATCTTTGACCAAAGAGGGAGTTAAGAAGATGGCGGAGCAAATTATTTGGAAAAAAAATCAGTTTATAGACCAGTTATGTTCCAGGGATGTTAAAAAAAACAACTACTCAAATTACTTCAGAGATGCTATTATGTATAGGAAACTACCAAACCACTGAGGCAATTTCACAAGTAGCTGACAATGCCAAAGACTAAATTGCAATCTTGGAACATAAACCTGACACCAATCTTTATTATGATGGTTTAAATATAAATCTCCCAACACAATTGAAAGAAGAGTTCCAAGAGAATCTGTAACTTTCGAGAAGACAAGTTTGGGACTTTTTCTTCTTGGATACTAAGAAGATTGAGAAATTGTTGAGAAAAAGTTGATTCTTAGCTGCAAAAGTTGATGGAGTTAACAGAGATGGCTAAGCTGACTGCTTTGATTTAAGAAAAACACAATTACTTTTGTTCCTATTTGGAAACCATTTCTGAACTTTGTGCTTGAGGTGGAAAAAAATGAAACTTTAATTTTGGGTTTTACTGATTGGATAGATTTGCTGTTATAGAAATGGCTAGTTTATACTACTATGTAAAAGTAAAAACTTGAGTTTTGATGTTATTATCTTATTCTACTGCCCCAAAGGGGTTAGGGTTAGGGTTTTCTTTCTTTTTCCTCTTTTTTTTTACACTTTTCCCTTCCCTCCCCTATTTTTTCCTATTTTTTTTTGTATTTTATATTATAAACTAATAAAAAAGAGATCCTTGAGAAAAAGAGAATTTATAATTATTCGTAGACATTCCAGAGAAGAAAAATATTTTATTCTGTGAAGATAAATTGGAAGGAATGACTTAAACTTAATGAGTTAATTGGAATTAGGATGGATTTTTATCAATCTAATATATGTAATTGAAAATTTATGTAATTGAAAATCTTACATACATACATACTACATACATACATACATACATACATACATATGTAAGGTTTTATTGAAAGTATATTTGAAAGTCTTTGTGTTAAGAAAAACTTTTAAAAAGATGTATTAGCTTTAAAAAAGTTTAGAGTCTTAACATGGATGTATATAAGGAAAAATATTCTACGAGGATAACTTAGGGGTTATTTAAATTTAATGAACTGGCTTTTTATTGGTCTGATCTATGTAATTGAAAGAAAGTTTTAATGCAGCTTGTATTTTGTTTTTCTTTCATATATAATTTTTGAGTAATTTTAAAGCTTGTAAAATACTACTGAAAATGAATTTTAAAGTATGTACGGAGGAAGTTAAAAATATGTATTAAAATTGATTTTAGAAATGTTTTTAAAGAAATGTTTAGTGTTTTAAAATAAAAGAAAAGGTTTTTTTCTCTTTAAAGAATCTGAAATAATATATTGAGTTTTGTTAATATAAATGGTAGTTTATAAAGTTTATAAAGATTATTAAGTGCAAACAGAAATATATAATTTCCACAGCAAGGAAGAAAAGGCAAAGATGGTTAAACTGACTGTTCTATTCAAAGAAGAGATTATATTTAATTATGTTTTTTATTTGGAAATCGCTTCTGGATTTTATGCTTGCAATAATAAAATGAAACTTTGATTTTGGTTTTGCTGATTAGATAGATTTGTGGTTATAGAAATGGCAGAAGTCAACATTTTTTCCTCCCCCTTTTAACTTACATTTTCTTCTCCTGTCCCTTTTCCTTCTCCTAGTTTCCCTTTACTTTTATTTTCCTTTGTATTTTATATTTTGATAAACATAACAAAGTTGAAAACAAAAGAACAGAAAGATTCTTACTGGCTACAGAAACATTTGGAAATTATTATTTCTGCCAAAGGAGATGTATTTTTGTCAGGTGAAAGAGTATCCAAATGTACAATATTAACTCTTTTCTTATTCTGTCTCTGTCACTAATTCCATATATATCATATATTTGCATTCAAATTTGCAGAACTATGTCATTTTTAAGAGCCGTGGTGGTGCAGTGGTTAGAATGCAGTATTGCAGTCAAATTCTGCTGACTGCTAGCAGTTTAACAGTTCGAGTCTCACTGGCTCAAGGCTGACTCAGCCTTCCATCCTTTCGAGGTCAGTAAAACGAGGACCCAGATTGCTGGGGGCAATATGCTGAATCTGTAAACCGCTTAGAGAGGGCTGTAAAGCATTATGAAGTGGTATATAAGCTTAAGTGTTATCATTATTGCTAAGTGATATTTTTAATTTAATATGTAGAGGTTGTGTCAAATTTTATTCATCGTAACATTCCATTTGACCATGGGAATTTAAACTTTTGCATACAACCGAACAGTAACACAAGAAATGTTCTTTTGCACTAAAAGACATAATTAACACCTGTGTATTTGTGGTGGTGAAGAATATCTAAAACTATAAAAAGTATAATAAACCAGACTGATGATGCACAATGTACAGAATATATGTAGAGCAGGATTGTGCAAACTATTGCATACGGTCTAAGTAGAGAACTCGAGCTGGCATATTTGGGCAGAGTATACCTGGATGGAGAGTAAAGGAAAGCTCACCTGAAATAGTATAGTACAGGAGAAAAGAGGGAGCAGAAAGATTGAGCAGAGAGAAGGTGGGCTGGCTAGGTATGACATCAAACAAGTGGATATGCCTAGCAGTGACAATGGGCAGGATGGGTCTGTACAGCAGCGGCAGGAGGGCACACAGCTAAAGGAAAGGAAGGTTGAAGAATTGGGAAAGGGTGGGCATTGTTTATCCTTAGGCATCAGGGGGTTGTATGCAGGGGTGCGCTGCTGAGGGCTCGCAGGGGTTCTGGAGAGTCCCTAGCTAAAATTCTGTGCAGTTCGGAGAACCCCCAAATCCCATTCCTGGCTGGCCCTGTCCCACCCCACCCTCCCAGGAGTCCCCACACAGCCCATTTTGGATGCAGGGAAGTGCAGGGTGTGTGTGGAGGCTCAGGGAGAGTGAAAAACAGGCCTCGCGGAAGTTTGGAAATGCCAGAAATGGGTCCGTTTTCGCTTCCAGAGAGCTTCCGGAGCCCGGGGAGGCTGTTTTCGCTCTCCCGGAGGCTCGAGGAAAGTCTCCTGAGCCTGGGGAAGGCAAAAACGCCCCTCCCACCGTAGTGCAGGAGGCCAACTAGGCCACGCCCACCATAGCCACGCCCACCAGCAACCGAGCAGAGAATCCTTTGCTAAAATTTTTGCAGTCTACCCCTGGTTATATGTGGTAGGTTTGCTGTATAATAGGTCACTCAGAATCACTTTTATAATATGGGCAGCTATACAAATCCTATAAATAACTAAAATAAGTCTAAGCAAGCAAAGGAGGGAGAAAGGAGCCAGATGCACCAGCCTTTACCTTCTAGCCTTTCCAAGATCTCTTCAGAATTTGGTTTTGCCCAGAATGGTCTGGCCAAACCTGGAAACCATGGAACAAAATACATTTTTCATTTCGTAGAGAAGCCCTTCTCTAACAAGAAGTTTTGAACTCAGCGTGCCACTACCCTTCATGCTGGGGTCCAGAAGTACCAGGTGGCAAATTCCTCGTCCTGGTATAAACTAATCATCAGATCATGTGACAATAGACAGGTCCCTGCAAATCAGGACCAAGACATAAGCCTTGTATAAGAATAATTTACAGCCCTTCCCTATAAATTTGATTTGAGAAAAGCCCATTCTGCATTTTAAATGTCTTTTAATTTGGGGGCAATTTGCTGATTGACTTCCTATAAATATAGGCACTTATATCGTTCGGACATGTAATGAAAGTAGAAATAGAAATTGAATCAAAAGGCTGAATCATCCGACTTTGGAAGTCTTCTAGTCCAATCTCTTGCCCTAGGCAGGAGAGCTCACACCATCCCTGACAAATGGCTGTCCAATCTTTTCTTTAAAACCTCCAACGATGGAGTACCATAACTCTGGGAGGCAAGCTGTTCCATTGGTTAACTGTTCTCACCGTTAAGAAATTTCTCCTTAGTTGCAAGTTGGGTCTCCTTCTGACGTGCTTCCACCCATTGCTTCTTGTCCTGCCTTCAGGTTCTTTGGAGAATAAATCAACCCGTTCTTGCCTGTGACAGCTGTTCAAGTATTGGAAGATGGTTATCACACCATCCCTAAGTCTTCTCTTTGTTAAGCTATTTTCCTTATCCATTCCTTATACAGTTTAGCCTCCAGGGTCCTTATTATCTTTGTTGCTCTTCTCTGCACACTTTCTAGGCCTATTTTGGCAGCTGCAACACACTGTTGATGCCTTCTTAAGTGGTGGGACATCCCTCCCACAGCTACTATTGGAGCAAGGTATCATTTATTCTGTAGCTGTACATTTGGTTTTTCCTGCCTAAATGAAGGACCTTATTTTTCTCACCACTGAACTGCGTCTGTTGTTGTCTAGGGCCCAATGCCCAAGAACCTTCTGAATATTGAGTCTATCTTCTGAAGTGTTAGCAATTCCCCCCAGCCTGGTGTCATATGCAAATTTGGTGAGTTCCTCTTCTATTCTCTCATCTAGATCATTTATGAAGATGTTGAAGAGGAGTGGGCCCAAGACAGAACTTTGAAGTATCCCACTGTATGTTTCCCTCCATGTAGATATACAATTCCATTGAGGACCACACACAGAGTGTGGTTGGTCAGTCAATTGTGAATCCATGTGGTGGTGACAGTAGTACTATCTATCCCACATTTTCTACTTTATCAATAATAGGCTGTGGTCTACATTATCAAATGTCTTACTGAAGTCACTAATTTAGCTGCTTTATGAAAAAAGATGAAGGTTTGTTTGGCATGTCCTGCTTTTTAGAAACCAATGCTGTCTTCTAGAGATCTCCTTGTTCACTTCTAGATGCTTATAAATCCACTGTTTGATTATCTTTTTCAAGATTTTCTCAGGTATTGATGTTAAGTTGATTGGGCTGTAGTTTCCTGGATCCAAGTTTCATTAACATGTTTTGTTAATTTGGCATAAGACAGTGTTCAAAATTTTTAGATGTTCATTTAAATTTTAATTACTTTTCTATTACATGAACATTCATCTGGACAATACAATTGGATTTAATGCACTGAAATGTCCATAATTATTTGTTATTATAATTGCCAGTAGGCCCCCAGTTAATGATAATTTGTTCACTGAGTGTTTGAAGTTATGACAGTGCTGAATGCGGAGACTGACAGCCGGTCCTCAAAGCTGTGGTCAATGTAATTGTGATTCAGGTGATTGGCAACTGGCTCATAATTTTAACAGTTGCAGTGACCTCTAGTAGTACTCTTGTAGTATCTTATGTGAACTTTTCAAAAGGGGGAATTGCAATAGATCTTGGGGGTCATATAATCTTGTGTAAAAAGAACTATCAATAGAACCACAGAATCAGATTGGATAATAATTTGAGATCATTCTAGTCCAACTTGCATGCCAAATTCAAGATCCACTATGTCTACGGCATCTTTGACAAATGAATGACCGCCCAGCCATCATACCTTCCTTCAGTTGCCTCTCTGGGTTAAACTTACTTAGATCCTTCACTGTTCTCCACAGAGCTTGATTTTCAGAATTCCCTATCTTGGTAACCTTTCTCTGGACTTGTTTCCAGTTTGGTTTTTGAACAATGGTGCCCAGAACAGGGCATGGTATTCCACAAGGAATCTGATCAGGATGTAGTTCAATGGAATGATGATTTCATGGCTTCTATGCTTCTATTAAAGTAAATCTTTTCTGAAAATATGGATTGAATTTGTTGTGAGAGATCACATCTGATGAGCTGTCAGTTTTAAAACTGGCAGGTAGTGGGCCACTCAGCAGATAAGGCAACAAGCAAAAGCAGGTAAGGTGGACTTGTATGTTGCAGGCCCAATCCTAGCAGGGTGCCCTGGTCCAGGATACACCAGCAACTTCGGAGAAGAAGATCTGCTCAGCTACTCAGGAAGCAAGGACAACACATCTCCTTTAGCTGTATCTGCACCTGGGACTATTTCGGAGCTGTTGACAGGATCTTTCGCTCCATCAGAAAGAATTCTCCACCAGCCTGTGTTCCTGCTTTGTTCTCTTTCTGGGACTCTATGACTTTATGGCTTGGAACTCTCTTAGTGTTTGAATCTTAGGCAGACACGCTTCAAGCTTGTATTATTTCTGCCATCTTGCCTCTTTTCCTGAACCTGCATTACAGGGGTGGGATTCTCCAGGTTTAACAACTGGTTCGGGGATCGCATGCTTTGGGCACGCGCTTCGTATATGCCAGTGCCTTATGTGAGCTGCGCACGCATGCGCAGCACTCAAGTCACACAGCTAAGAAGTGGCGATCTGCTGTACCGCGTTAATCAGCTGAGACAATATAGGTAGGTAAAGCGCAGGGGCGGGTGGTGGGCCCACATGACAGTTGCAGCGAACCAGTTCTCTGCCAGCTGATTTTTGGGGTTTGGCCGAACCGGTCCGAACTGGCAGAATCCTACCCTTGCCTGCATACCACTGACAAACGAAAACTGCAGTTTTGTAATGGTTCCCCTACAGAAGGGGAATTTACAGGGCCATTAAATTATTGAAGGTATTTGTTAGAATTCTGAGTGAAAGGATGCAAGAGGTGACGATGAAAACAATTTGGGTTGTGCAGTGCAGCTTTATGTTAGGCAGGGGTATGCAGGCCAAAGCTTTGCTGTTTATCAGATCATTAAGAAATGTATGAATGTGAGAAAGTTGTTCATTTACATAAGTGTTTGCTAAAGCAAATAAGCTGGAATTATGGAATGAATTGCATGAATTTGGAATTGAAGGTTGCTTGCTGTACATAAAAGCAGTATCTAGTGGAAGTGAAACATGCATGAGAACAAATTGGTTTTTTTTTAGCCTAAATATTTCAATATGCTACATTTGGGAACCCAAATGTAGCATACTGAAATATTTAGGCTAAAAAATATGTTAAGACACAGCAATTGTCCCACCAAGGTAAGATTTAATGCTGGGCTTATTGGGAGCAAATAGGAAAGTGTTTGATGCCATCTAAGATAATTTTATATATGTCTATTGATCTCTTCTCCTACCTATAGCATACAGGTGAATATTAAAAACAAAAGTTCTAATGCAAATAATTCTAGAAATTTCTTATATCTATCAAGAAATCCAAAGTTAGTTACACAATTTCATACTTGTTTTTTTTCAATTACGAAAATACAAAGGAGTAAGTTTGGCATTATATAGACAACCAAGAATTTTGGGACATGTTAAATAAATATACTGCAGTATGTGCTCTTAGTCCAGCGTTTGAAGAATTCTAGTGCTGGAGGCTACAGTCCAGAGGAAGGTAGTAATTAGAGCATAGGTTAACTGGAAACCTTAGGCCAGTCCCTATCTCTCAGTCAATCTATTTCACAGGCTTATTGTTTTAAGGAAAAATTGGATCTTGAATTCCTCGAGCAAAAGTGAGATACAAATCTCATGAACGTATAAACAACAAAAATACTCAGTAATAGAGCCATGGTGGAGCAGTGGTTAGAATGCAGTACTGAAGGATACCTCTGCTGACTGCCAGCTGCCAGCAGTTCGATTCTCACCAGCTCAATACATTTGCATTCAAATTTGCAGAGCTATGTCATTTTAAGAACCACTGTGGTGCAGTGGTTAGAATGCAGTATTGCAGGCAAATTCTGCTGACTGCTAGCAGTTTGACAGTTTGAGTCTCATTGGCTTAAGATTGACTCAGCCTTCCATCTTTCCGAGGTTGGTAAAATGAGGACCCAGATTGTTGGAGGCAATAGGCTGATTCTGTAAACTGTTTAGAGAAGGCTGTAAAGCACTGTGAAGTGGTATCTAAGTCTAAGTGCTATTACTATTGCTATATTGATATGATATGATAGACAAATATGAATATATTTCTGACAGTGCAGAAACAAACTGGGATATGGAAATACTATTAAATATGCTTGTAAGGTAGACATATGGATGTAGCTTTTCTGTTTCAGATGACCAAGCATTTTGGATATTGCTGTTATAAACAAGGTAGGAACTGGTGAGTCTAGGGCAGAAAGCTGAATCATAACTATCAAAATCAAGGATAGAAAAAGTGATACTGTAGCCCAAAAGAAATTCTGTATATTTGCTATTGTTTGATTAAGAATATTCTATAGGCATGTACATCAACTAGATACAATTCCATGTTCTTCCAGACTGTCTACAAACATATAATTGGAGAACTTATCAAAAATGTTATTGAGATTATATATATTACATTCATATTGTTGCAGTACTTAACCTATAATTCTGTAATTCTGTGCCAGTACTTTTTTACTTGATTTTCACATTTCCAAAATCAAAAAATGACAAAAAAGCATTACTAAGATTTCAAATATTTAACAGAGTATTAATATTATCATATAAATTAATAGGATTAAAACTAAATAATCTAGTTATCCATGTTTGAGGGGAAAACCCTAGTAAAATATTGTTTTATCAATTTATTCTATAATTTGAATTTAAGACTACTAAAAATGTATTTGGCATTTTGTGTAAAGTAATGTTTACAATGGAGCTCTTTTTCATATTTCTCAAAGCATCACAGAATTTTATTTTGAATTTATGGAATTGATAATCAACATAAATGGGAAAAGTTACTTCTTTTTTGTGAAATGTATACTGCTGAAAATTGAAAATAAATTAAACTATAAAATAACAAACTATTATAAATGAACTATAAAATAATAAAATAAATAAATAAATTGCAAAATGCTTTAAAATATAAGTGACACGCTAACCAAAACAAAAATACAGAAGCCATCTAACTAGATTAGAAGTGGTGGTAGGTGACTATGACTTCTATGTCCTCAATTCTCTATAATGAGCCCGGTTGTAGCATAGGTTTCTTAGTAACATCAAAACCTGGAATGCATTCGTTAAATGAACAAATTTTAGATTTGACATATAATCTGGATAATATTCCCGCCTACAATTAATGCTGCAGTGTTACCACTTTACTGTCTCAGCAAATAAGAAAGACTGCTCCAAAGCATCAGAACTTTGAATGCACAACAGAACATATGGACAACAGACAAAATCTCTGGTACATGGAAATTTCCTATTCTGTATAAGGAACTGTGATTTAATCATGGCCCTTTTCTCAAATTCGCTTTGGACAGCAATGATGATTTCTTAATCAGTTTCCTATGATGGATATGTGTGGTTAGGCCTAACATGACTAGGTTCATTAGATTGAGCTCTCTCTAACTCAAGGAAGGATACAAATCACCATTTGCTATCTGAATGGTTTATTCAGGTTAAGATATTTACCATACAAATTACTGATGACAGATTCTCTGTGAAAATATTTTAAATATTTTTTTTTTTAACAAAACAACACAAAATAAAATCTTTGGATCAATTTGAAAGTTTATCAACTAACCTACAATATAAACTACGGAAAGCTGTAATTTCCGTATGATGTAAGCACACCTACCGTATGTACTGTCTACACATCTGTTATTTTCCTTATTATTTCAGAGAAATTCTCTTTACCGGGGAACATGAAATAGATGACACACTGGGGTCAGCAGCAACAGTTCAACAACTGATAATTTTTCTTTGTACGGGCGCTTAGAAATATTTTACAGTAAGGCAACCACTTCTTTTTCTTTTTAAGCGCTTGCATTGATTGTCAATCACAGTACCATCCTAGTATACCATTTTACTGGTAAAGATACATCTGTTAACATTGTTTGGAAGTTGCATATATAACATGTGCTTGATGCATCACAAACCATGGGCAGGTGTGTGCACAGTTTTAGTTGCTTGTGTAAAGCATGAAGACTGATTTACATTAGGAATGGCCCCTGGTTTATAATGCCTGAAACATTGTAAACAAATGATCAAACAAATGATGGAACTAACTATAGTTCCCAAGCCGTACCTGCTTGCAACAGAAGTCAGAAGTCTAAGTAGGAGGCGCTGGCATATTTCTTATTTGCTCTAAAACACATCATACTTCAATGGTTCATGTGAATCAATTACATCCTAGATGTAATTGTGCCCATGTTCAAAAGACTTCTCCCTGTCTATAAGACAGAATCTAAAAATTGGCAAGTAATTGAGACTAAAGTATGGTTGGTAGCTAATTGTACAATTATCTAATACAAGTCAGATTTACTGAATGATTTTAGCCTGATCTCTTTGTCTCAGTCCAACTAATTTTATAGGAGGTTGCAGGAAAAAGAATTGGAAAAAGGAATATTGGGTAGGACCCTTTGAACTGCTACAGGAAAGATGATGACAGCTTCTTATGTTAGACTTTAAGATTATGCAGAATCTGGAGAATGAATATGTGAACCCTTCCATGATTCAATGGGCAAAGAATATGGGTATAGTATAATGCTTGAACAATGGGAAAATGTATGGATGAAGGGCTTAAAATTTACATTAAATTTTAATTTAAAGTTTTTAAAAATGATGTATGGTAGTATTTTATACCAGATAAAGTATCAAAAATATATAAAGCTATTTCAAATGTACATTGGAAATGTAAATGTAAAAAAGAAACTTTTATCATTTTTGCTGGACATGTGACATAGCAGAATATTACTGGGATAAGATTCATATTTTAATACAGAAGATTCTTAAAGTAGAATATAAAAATAAAACCAGAGATGTTTCTTTTAGGCTTAATGGACAAAGAATTTGAAAAAAAAGGAACTTTTGTTTGTTATACATGTTGACAGCAGCAAGAATGCTTTATTCGCAAAAACAGAAAGATATCTTAATTCTCATAATGAATGACTGGCTGAAAAATGGATGGAACTAGCAGAGATGGATAAATTGACTGCCTTAATAAAAAAAAAAGAACACATCTAATTTTGTTTCTACTTGGAAACAGTTTCTGGATTTTGTGCTTGAGACGGGGAAAAAATGAAACTTTGACTTTGGGTTTTGCTGATTAGATAGATTTGTTATTATAGAAAAGCTAGTATATATTAACATGCAAAAGTAAAAAAAAATGAGGTTGTAATGTTATTATCCTATTCTACTTGTGCTAAAAAGAGTCCGAAGTCTTCTCCCACTTTACCCTAACTTTTTTCCCTTCCCTTTTCCCTTTCCCATTTTCGCATTATTTTAATTTTCTTTTGTATTTTATATCCTGATAAACTTAATAAAAATGTAAATGACAAAACAGGTGTCTATTATTCATTGACTGAGCGTGTCCTGCATGGAGATTTTTGAAAACAAGTATTGTTCTATGAACGTATGAAGTGAACTATTATTTTTTGAATGTAGCATGATTTCACTTGTGTGTGTAATATTACTTGTATTTCTTTAGTGCTTGTTTCATTTACATATCTTCACAATGAATTATACAGTATCTGAATTTTACATTCTTTTGTTTTTCTTGGATACTATCGTGCAAGAATAGTGCACCAATCCCCTACTTTAGCAAAGTTAAATTACCTTATGATTTTATATATTATTTTATGATTATGATTCACTGATTGTTAAGAAAATAAAACTGGAAATTAGTTGAACCTATTGACATTTGACATTTAACAGGATTCATAAGGAAATAGTTCTAAAAACATAATTATCTGTATACCAGTCTAGATTCTGTTAACCATTTGTAGAAGAGTTAAGCGATCTCAGTTTCCTGCTAGCTTTTATCTGACTGAAAGAACATTCCTTAAACTCACGTCAGAGCAGCCTGAAGACAAAGAAATATGACAAGCTCTAATGTTTCTAAACCTAGAACCTGTCAGAACCTATAATTTCTTCTCCCACCAACTAATTTCAACTGTCAATAATTGTCCTTCTATCTCCTACAGCATCCAATTCAACTGATGATGCTTCCAGGGTAGGAAACTAAACATCTTGTTTTCCTCAAAAAAATCAGTCCAGTTGCCTTTTCAAAATAAAAACCATTTTTGATACTGACAAGCTCTAATTTGAAAAAGAACAGGCTATAATGCATTTGTGTTTGGATATTTAAAAACTTCTCCCACGCATTCACTGAGAAGAAACACATTTAGAATAGCTGTACATATTGTCAGTTTAGCGCTTTTCACTGGCGTTGGTTTTGTAAAAATAGATTAATTTCATAAAATGTTCTAGTGATAACTGATTAAATAAAACTATACGAGCAGTATGTTGCCAAAATGGCAGCAGAGCTTAAGAAGTATGATAAAATAGGGTGGCACAACCAATACATATCCTTAGTTTCAGTACTTTAAAAGACTGAAAATGTGAGCTGTTTCTTTTGTTAATCCGCTCCAAGGAACATTTAATCCAATGAGAACCCAGGAAAACAGTTCCTTATGGAATTATTCTATACATGAAGAATGGGAACAGATGTTTTCTAAAGCCCTTTTTAATGAAGTTCCTATAATAATGGTACCTCAATGTTTGCGTGGACTTCTATTGCTACTAATAACAATAATTCTAATAATCTTTTCAAAAGCTTCATTAATTTAGAAGTATTTCCTATACACTATGAGAATTTGAAGGAAGGAAACAGCAAGAATATATAGCCAGAGGGAATGGAAATACAATTGCAGATCCAATCAGGAATTGCTTCACTTCCATTTTACAAACATGAAAAAAAAACAACTTCTATAAGCCTCATTAGGTTTATTGATAGGAATTGTGTCTATTAATGTAGATATAACTCCAATTTAAAGATTACTTTTACCACTAATAAAAGTAGTTAAATACGAAAGAAATCAGAAAGAGCAATATTGTGAATGGTTATTAAACATGATTCTTAGGACTAAATAGAGCTGCCATGTTTGAAATGCTAAAAAAAAAAAAAGGGGGAACTAGACTGAGGGGAAAGACCACGGACCTCTGTCTTGTTTCTCATTCTTATTTATGTACACTTCACAACTATGAGACACTTATACATTATTATCTTGTAAACAATTGACAAATCAAATAAATAAATAAAATAAATATTAGGTGAAAAGAAAATCATAACTCTTTGCTGCCACCAAGTGATCATTCATAAATTTGCAGCCCACATTAAAAATCCCATTGAATTTTGCAATTACAGTATGCAAACTTTTGTAAATGTATGGTACATAGAAATGTTCTTCAGGCTCAATCTTTTAGTCTGTTTTTGCTTTAAAACATTAAATAATTAATTACAATTATCATCTGAAGAAAAGATAGATAATACAATTTAAAAGTTAACTGGATGATAACGAAATCAGTACTAAAATGGCTACTGAACGGCTAGGCTAGTATTAGAGAAACACACACACACAAAAAAAAAATACACAGAGCGCCACATTACACCCTTATTTGCAATAAATGTTAACTCTAAATAAGTGCAACCTGTCCATAAATATTAGTTAAATAATTGTTTCAAAGAAAAGTCTGATGGGTAAAAAACATGAAGAAAAAAATTCTCGAGAGAATTTTTTTTTAAAGAAATACCAGCACTCATTTAGAGTTTGGGATTTGTGAAATGAAAGAAAGCTTTAAAAGAGGCAAACCTGATTGGCTGAGGCTGCTGCAGCGAAGGGGACACTTGCTGTAGGAGCTGTTGGTGCAGAGACAGTGGCGGACGTAGCGCTGTGCATCATGGAAACTTTCAGGAGGGGAGCCAATGAAGCGGTGTGGGTAGCGTTATGGCAATGGAAGTGGAATTTTGGTATGGTGAATATCAGAGCAGCAAGCCATCATATGTTAAACCAGCAGATGGCATGCAATCACAATGCAAAGCAAGAAAGCATGGTAGAGAAATAAAACAAAAGGGAAAATAGCTTATTACATGTACAATTTAAAGGAGTCATAGTTATCAGCAATTCCCAGAAAAACAAATATTTGTTTTAGGTATTTGTTAATGTTATCCAAGTATTGGGTAATGATTCAGTATTCTTACTATAGTTTCAATAATATTTGAAAAAAGCGGGCATGTGAATCTTTTTGGAACTGTGATTACCTAGATGATACAGATCTGGAGTAACTATATCTCATGCTGTTCTAGGAAACTCCTTCCAAAAAGAAGGAAGCAGGGGAGCCTTATTTGAGAGGAAGAAGTCAGTTTATAAAGAATCTTTCTCTGTGTATTCTACACACTATTTTTTTTCCAAAGCATGTGCTCTAAATTGATTTTAGTTAGCAGTGCATAATGACTTTCTCATGAAACATTCATCCTCCTTCCAAATTAGCCTGTTTCATTGGGATGGAGTGGAGAACAATTTCCCTGTCCCCCCCACTTTTCCTATATAAAACTTGCCTGTCTATTCTTTTAATGCTTCTTAAGATCTTCACTTATAGATGGCAATGACTAATGAAGTAAAAGCCACAGGGGGTCCTTTACCTCTTTTTTACAACACCTTCATAACCAGCACATGTTTATGTTGCTAAGGGTTACTGTTAGACATTCTGCATATAGCCCTACAGAACAAACAGTGCACAATCCACATGTGCTTTTCTGCTTAACTTTGATAAGAAAACAGAAAAGCCTATTCAGAGCAAAAGGCATAGAGCAGTGGTGGCTAATCTTTTCAGCACCAAGTGCCGAAATGGAAGCGTGCATCTGCGTGCACCAGAAATCAGAAGCTTAGCTTCCCAGCGCATGCATGTGTGACAGCCACCTGGTCTTCTGGTTTTTAACGTGCATGTATGCACAAAGCCCAGCTGGCCAGCGCATGCATGTGCGCCAGAAAGCTGCTCTTCCTGTTTCCGGCACTCCCGTGCACACAAAGACCAACTGGTCAGCACGCATGTGCGCGCCAGAATCCGGAAGAACAATGTACCCGGAGAGATGGCTCTGCATGCCACTTCTGGCATCTTCAGGCAATATGGCCAGCTTACTTTTAAACCACTGAAAACTACATTTCAGTCTAATTTTGTCTGCTTTTTTATGTCAATACACAATGAAATTGTCTACTGAAATAAAGGCTGTTTTGTTATTATTTTCTTAGCTTATTTCTAAAGATTCTGATTTTATTTATTGATCATGATTCTATGTTCTATTGAACATAGCTTAAGTTGTGTTAATGTGCATAGTATTATGATATATGTCTCTAACTGGTTCTTTCCATGTGTAATTCCCTATTACTTGCAGTTCCTGCTTTCCTGGACAATTCTGCATGACCAAAAAGAGTTATTGAGCATATCAGTCTTGTTCTGCTTCTTTTATACTACCAACACTGTTTTATAGGTGTATCTACCACTTCCTGAGACTGATTCACAGTTTGGGGGAACAATATCCAATACGAATTCTTGCTTCCAACAGATTCTCCCCTTCCTTTTATTTCTTAGCATTTTCTATCTGCTTCTTTCACAGCCTTTGCTATTATTTAATTACTTCTTTCTTAGGTTTCTGCACTTAAGAGTTCATGAATAGGTCCAGGATGTTTTCTTGAAAACAAAGCAAAAGAGTCTGACTATGCTTTCAGGAATATTTCTCAATTTCCTAATCTTGACTACAGCCTTCACATTCTCTGGCAGTCTGCCATTCAGAGACTTATTGGGTCCAACTCTGCTTAGCTTCTGAGCATGTGCAGTCAACTAAATCCCCTCCATCTGCTTTACCATATATAGTTTACTTATGAGGCATATAATTGTATGTATGTATGTATGTATGTATGTATGGTATTCAGCTTTGTTCGGGTATTTTCCCATGTCATTATAGTTGTGCTTTTAAAGTTGTAGCAACGTTTCGGCAGAATCTCATCTGCCTTCATCAGGCTTCTGTATTGTGGCAGATGAGATTCTGCCAAAACGTTGCTACAACTTTAAAAGCACAACTATATTGACGTGGGAAAATACCCGAACAAAGCTGAATACCATACATGCAAGTACCCGCGAAAACTTAAGAAAACAAATATGTGTGTGTGTGTGTGTGTGTGTGTGTGTAAAAACTTTGTAATGATTGTATAAAAGGATAGGCTCATGTAATGTTCTCTGGCAACAAAATAGAAGTTTTGCTTTATTCTTTTTTGATTTCCTAGTATATAACTGTGAGAAAATAGTGTTAAATAAAGGTAGCAGAAGTTGTATTCCAACCTTTTCTTTCTACCCAGACTGTTTGGATAAACAAATATTGGAAGTTCACTATTTCATGAGCACATTCAAATAGTTTATATTTAAAATTCAAATATGAGTTCAATTTTTTTATTAGGATTCTAACATAATGGCAACCATTTGATAAAGATTGAGGTAGTGTATTCTATATTGCGATTTCCTAACAGTGAAGTTTCATTATATTGAAGTAAAAATATAATGAACTTCTTAATTTTGGAAATGGATATTAAAACAACCTGAATTTGATTTCATTTTTTTTACTTTTTATTTTACACTCACATCTATGGTCCTATAAGCAATTTATTTTATCATACATTAGTTGTAACCTAACTACTATCTAAAATTATTTTATACAGTCCCAACAAGGAAAGTGAAGATTATAATAATTAATTTTGATTCATTTTTCCACATATAAATAAAGTGGGGTATGAAAAAGTTGAGGGCATCTGGGAAACACAATTTAAAATCTTGATTTTAAGACACAAGCATTAAGGCTGGAATTTCAAACAGTACCTTAATAATGTTATTACTAAAAATTAATTTGAAAAAAGTATGTTGGACAAATGCTAAATTAGAAAATGGAAATTTTCTAATGTTTCAAAATTTAAAACTGTACTGTATCAATGAACTAAATGAAAATTGCTTCTAAAAAGCACTTATAGGACTGCAATGTTAAATAGCTTTATAATAGTTTCAAATAAAATATATTTAATGATTATTTTTTCTGCAAATATTAGGATAAAATTTCTGGGAAATACTGATAAAAACTTTTTTTACAACACAGCGAAAAAGAAAATGTAGGCATACCACTATGAAACTTCAAAATACTAATGAAGTTAAATTGCTTTTTTCAATAGTTTGTCACACAATAATGCTAGCATTATAAAATATACGTTAAAAAAAGCAAAAGCACACTGGACTTCATGATATAAGTGCATTTTCCAGTAGGACTGGTATTGCAAATGATGATGCATCTAAGTAGCCGGGTTTTATTTCTTTTTAAAAAATAAAATAAATGTCAAATGTTTTAACCATTCGAGTGAAAATTCAAAGTAACCATTTATGTCTAATTTATATTTTAATTCTCCAAACAAAGAAAGGTAGAGAATACTATTAAAAAGAGATCAATAAATAAGTTTGAAACCTACCAATACTGGTAGCAGGTGTCATGCACAAAACTGACCCTGTGTCATGCAATGGTAGGTGAAAAAAGGTGAATAAAGGGAAGAAACAGGTTAGCTGTTTAGAGTTAACATTCAAAGATCCAAGCATCCCAAGGAAAAACCAAAGTGAGTTAAATAGAAATTCAAAAAGACTATTCATAGCTTCATTGCTATTCTAAAACATTTCACTTCTATGTACAAATCTGTATAAATATACAAAACAAATGAAATTCTTTACTACAGTCAATGATCAGATGTTATCAATATACAGTAAGTAGAACCTCTAGTCACAATCATAATTCGTTTCGTAACTTTGGTCACAACCTGATTTGGTCGTGACCCGAACCTAATTTTGGAAATTTGGTGATTACAAAAAAAATAATAAAAATGGCACGGAAGGGGAAATTGACTGCGGGGGGGGGGAGTGATTTTTTTGGTTGGAACCTGATTTGGTCATGGTCAAAAGCATTTGTGACCAGAGGTTTATGTTATGGATCATCATAATCTGTACAGCAAACATTTCCTTTAGTATTGAACAATGGGACATTCTCATTAAAAAGAATTCAGTTTGAATAGTATATATAACAATAACTGTTTTACAATGTGATCTCTATTCCTGCCAGCCTGGTGTCATCTGCAAATGTATATGAGTTCCCCTTCTATTCCCTCATCTAAGTCATTTATGAAGATACTGAAGAGTACGGGGCCTAAGGCAAAATCTTGGGGTACCCACTGCTTACTTCCCTCCAGGTAAAGATAGTTCCATTAAGGACTACATGTTGAGTGTGGTTTTCAGCCAGTTTCAAACCCATCTGGTGGTAATTTTCCCACATTTTTCTAACTTACTAAGAAGACTATGATCTACTTTGTCAAATGCCTTCCTGAAATCTAAATAGACTATTTCCACAGCATTTCACTGGTCCACTCATTTAGTTACTTTGTCAAAGAATGAAATGAGATTGGTTTGGCATGATCCGTTTTTGACAATCCGTGTTGGCTTCTGGTTATAACTTTGCTTGCTTTTAGGTGTTCACAAATCTGTTGCTTGATTACCTTTCCCAGGATCTTCCTAGGTATTGATGTCAGACTGATTGGTCTGTAGTTTTCTGGATCAGTTTTTTCCCTTTTTTGAAGATTGGAATCACGTCAGTTCTTTTCCAATCCTCTGGTAATTTCCTGGTGGTTCAGGATCTTTGAAAGATATGGTTCAAAGTTTCCGAGATCACATCTACCAGAACTCTGGGATGTAATCCATCTGGTTCTGGTGACTTGAACTCATCTAGAGTGGACAGGTTTTCTCTTACCATTTTCTTGCCTATTTTAATTTGTAAGTCTGTCTTTTACTGTTCTGTTCTTGGTAGAGGTTGGACTGTTTTTTTTCCTTTTGCATGAAGATGCAAAGAATGAATTAAGAAGCTCTGTTTTCTCGCTGCTACCCATCACTTCCTTGCTGTCTTCTCCCATTAGTGGACCCATTGTTTCCCTGACCCTTTTCTCGTTTTTTTTACATGTTGAAAGAACCTTTTTAAAATGATATTTTATTTTTGTTGCAAGTCATAGTTCATTCTGAAACTTAGTAACCTGACTTTGAACCTTAATAACCTGACTTTGCAGATTCAGGTTATATGCTGGTATTCTGCCTTAGTTATGTGTCCCTCTTTCCATTTTTATACTAATCCTTTTTTTGTCTTAAGTACCTTAATATTAAGCACCATTCAAATTGACAGAACTCATATGTATGAAACAACTATGCACCAAAATGTGTATGTGTGTACAGTATTGTTAAAATGTTTTTCTAGAATATTCTGCTTGTTAACACTGGTTCATTTGGGGCATAGAGTCAAACTCTAGGTTACAGTTTACTATTATCTACACAAGAAATTGTGAGTTTCATATTCACATGTTATTCTCCCTCTTAACCATCATATGGTTTTCTTTTGAGGTCCGTTTTATGTTACACATAAGATCAAATCAGAAGTTGATGGATAGATACCTATGGGTTATTGCAACAAAGCAATTTCTATACATATTTATCAATGAATCATTGCCTTACTATATGCAACAGACACATAACGATAGGCAAAGAACTGATTCTACATTGGTGATTTTTTTTTAAATGAGATTTTTTTTTAAAATGCCTCCATTGGAACATACAGGAAGGAAAATGATGTTTGCTTGGAAGGGAAATCATGGGGCAGATTAACATTAGGCAAATAGTTTTAAAAAACTTTAAGATCCTTCTAGCAAATATTAAAATGGCAGAGAGAAGCAGGAAAAAGAATGAAGATAAGATTAAGACATGTAATCTAATGTTACAGTGATGGAAGATTCTTGTTATCTTATTCTATGCTATTGTCAGATTTTATAGCCTTTGTGAAACTTTCTCATAAGATGTAGTACCATGATGGTGAACCTATGGTACACGTGCCACAAGTGGCACACAGAGCCATTTGTGCCAGCATGCGAGCTGCAGGGAAACTTACCTCACTGCGCATGCGCAAGTCTCACATCTGATTTTTCGGCTGGTTTGAGGTCTTTTTCGGCCTCCCGGAGGCTTGGAAAAAGCCTCTGCAAAGGCTTTTCAAGACGAATAGGCCCGTTTCGTCACTTCCTGTAATACCGGAAGTGACGAAACGGGCATATTATTCGGCCTGAGAAGCCTTGCGGAGGCTTTTTCCAAGCCTCTGGGAGGCCAAAAAATCAGCTGTGAGGTGCAGTGCAGGTAAGGGGGTGGTGGGGGGTGGTATGGTGGGGATTTCACGCGCATATGCAGGGGCATGGGGAGGCACGCACTGCATTCTGGGTGCTGGCACACAAGTGCGTGTGTGCTAACGTGCGTGCAATTTTTGGCACAGGAGCCCAAAAAGGTTGTAGTACTGTAGTACATGGGGCCTCAAGTTACCATCAAATAAGATAGTAGATGGACAGTGTCATGGATATCAAACAGAATTTTTACTCTGGAAAGAAATAAAAGAGTAGCCTTCTGTATACAACAGAAACAGAGAAGGAGAGGGTAAATCCACCTCACAGGGTGACTGTTTGGAGGAAAAGCAGAACACGAAGCAGAAGCATAATATACTGATAGCTCTCAACTTACAACCGCTCATTTAGTGACCCTTCAAAGTTACAACAGCACTGAATGAAGTGACTTATGACCATTTTTAACAATTGCCACTTTTGTAGCATCCGCATGGTCATGTGATCAAAATTCAGATGCTTGACACCTGCTTCCAATTTATGACGGTTGCTGTGTCCTGGGATCATGTGATCACCTTTCGTGATCTTATGACAACGGGGAGACCAGATTCACTTAACAACTAATACTAATTTAACAACTTCAGTGATTCATTTAACAATTGTGGCAAATGTCATAAAATGGGGAAAACTCACTTTAAAAATGTTTCACGTAACAACAGAAATTTTGGGCTCTATTGTAAGTCAAGGACTACTTGTACCATGCCTTGGGTTGTAGAAAATAAAGGCAAGATATAGTAACAACCACAAGAGCAATGTATTCCCAGTAAATCTTCATATATTTGCTATGTCCTTCTGAGTTCTTCTAAGTCCTATATCGAAAATATCTATACAGAACACATATAGTTTTCTATATAGAAAATATCTATATAGAACATATATAGTTCTTCAAAGATGCCAAAGAACTGAGACAAGACTCAAAGGTGCTTTTTCAGGAGGCAACTGGACTTTCTTGTTTTTTCTTTGAAGACATTTTGCTTCTCATCCAAAAAACTTCTTCAGCTCTGATTGGATGGTGGGGAATGGAAAGATTTATATTTCTTGCAGACTAAACCTTTGCCCACTATCCAGTTGCCTCCTGAAAAACCCACTTTTGGGACAACCATGACCTGGAATCACTGAGAATCTCTACAAACTGAGACAAGATCATGCCTCGTTCCAAAAGACTGCTGAAAGACCAGGGTTAATCAAATGGGTTGACTGAAAACTTTTGATCCTCTTTACGCACTTCTAAACATTTTACAATATTCTTCGGAAATATTAAAAGTTTTTTTTTTTAAAAAAAAAGCCTCGTCAATGTCCTCTTAAAAGAGGTGGCAAAAGGACACAATTATTCAGATGAAAGCACAAGGAATGGGATCACGTGGGGGCTTTTTTTATCCAAAGACAAAGGAATCAAAATATTTCTTTACTTCTAAACAGAACTTACCTGTGGGAATAAATGATGCATGTTGCTGCAGCTGTGCACTAGCAAGAGCCTGTTGGTAGTGCAAGAAACTGGGATTAAAAATAGCACTGGCACCATTGTTTTTCTCAAGTGCTTGTCTCTTTGGTAAAGGATGAAGGACAGCAGATGGAAAGGCCTGTGGATTAAATACACACATACACACACAAATACAAACACACACACACACGTGTATATATATATATATATATCCATATATATCTATGTACATAGATTTATATCTTAAAACGAGGACTGGGTAATTATTACAGCTTTTTCAACAGTTGAAGAAGCCTTGCCATGTTCCAAAGGCAGCAATGTAAAATTTTATTATTACTGGCAATTAATTAAACTAAATTAAACTAAACTTATAGAATCATATTAGTAATTAGACAGAGCCTAGAGAAAACATTATTTTTTGAAATAAGGTTAAAATATTTGTGTTTGTTTCTATTTATAAAAGGCACGTTATTTATTATAGAATAAACAGCGTCAATGATAAAAAAAATCACATTTTTTTCTTCACTTTGACTAAAATAAGTCAATGGAAGATGTAACTTTGTTAGAAAAGATGCTAGGTTATTCTGTCATATATAACATGTGAAAATTAGATTACTTAACTACTGAAATTATGCCTTATAATTAAGAGTGCAATTCAGATAAACGTTAAATTTATTTGCATTTTGGAAAAGCTACATGCAAAGCAAAAGGTGAAAGTCAAAGTACCAGGTCTACAGTTGCTTCAAGAGGTCGCTTCATTGCTTTGGCAGTCGATTGAGTCTTTTTAAGAATAGGCAGCGAGCACATGATGGCAGTGGCCAATGGAATTCAAGCGAATTAACATACAGGTAAACAGCAAGCAGAGGTGCATCATGGGAACGGCATTGCATTGTGGATAGTTGAGAAGGAAAAAAATATTCTGAATGCAAGATACAACATACAGAACACTAGACATGCACAACAACAGAAATACTTCATCATCTAAAGAAATGAACATTACATCTTGGATTAGTACTGAAGCAAAAAATGCATTTATCGTAATTTAGTTAAAAACATATAAGAATAAAACAGATGTTTGGAATTTAGGAAAGTTGAACAAAGTAGCAGCTTGCAGACAAATAAGCATCAGTAAGCTTTTATACTACGTAGGAAAGCAGTTATTGCAATGATTTTCCTAAACAAATACTGGTAAGTTAGTTATGCCATATTAGGAAGCATACATTAATTTCCAAAAATTAACAATCAAAACTGAAATCACAGGAAAACAATATTTTAATGAAATGAACACATATATAAAACCTAGAAAGATTAATATTATTTTAAAGTCGTGTTTTTTACTGAGATCTTTAGTTAATGTTACTTCTGATCTTTATCACATTCAGTATAGTTTAAAATGTTCTCTAATTTTAACTATATTAGGAACCACGGATTACCATGTTAAGTAGGAAAAAATGATTACACATTTTGTTTGGGGATTTTAACAGAATAACAGAATTGGAAGGGAGCTTGGAGGTCTTCTAGTTCAACCTCTTGCTCAAGGAGACCCTATACCATTCCAGGCAAATGGCTATCCAGTCTCCTCTTAAAAGCCTCCAGTACGGAGCACCCACAACTTCTGAAGGTCAGCCATTCCATTGGTTAATTGTTCTCATTGTTAGGAAATTTCTCCTTAGTTCTAGGTTACTTCTCCCATTGAATAGTTTTCCTCCATTGTTTCTTCTCGTTTTCTGGTGCTTTGGAAAATAGCTTGTCCCGCTCTTCTTTGTAACACTCACTGAATAATGAAACACTGATATGCCATCCCGGACTTTCTTTTCACTAGACTAGACATACCCAATTCCTGCAACTGTTCTTCATACATTTTAGCCTCCAGCCCCCTCATTTTGTTGCTCTTCTCTGTACTCTTTCCAGAGTTTCAACATCCTTTTCATAGTGTGGTGACCAAAATTGAATATTGAAAACCGAGTATCCCAAGATTGGTCTTATTAAGGCATTATAAAATGGTACTAACACTTCACATGATCTTGGTTCTATCCTTCTGATAATGTGCCCTACATTACATTGGCTTTTTTGGGCGGCTACAACACACTGCTGGATCACATTTAAATAATTGTCCACTAGGACTCCGAGATTCCTCTCATAGTTATGGCTTTTGAGCCAGGTTTCACCTGATCTATACCTGTATATTTGTTTTTTCTTGCCTAAGTGTAAAACACTGCTTTTCTCTACATTGAATTTCATTTCATTTCAGGCCCAATGTTCAAGTCTGTCAAGATCCATCTGGCTCTTGAACCTGTCTTCTGGGGTGTTGGCTATTCCTGTCAATTTGGTGTCGTCTGCAAATTCGATGAGTTTCCCCTGTATTCCCTCATCTAAACAATTTATGAAGATATTGAAGAATATTGGGTCTAAAACAGAATGCTGGGGTACTCCACTGCTTACTCCCCTCCATGTAGATGTAGTTCCATTAAGGGCTACACACTAAGTGCAGTTAGTCAACCAGTTACATATACATCTGGTGGTGATGCTGACTATCCCACATTTTTCTAACTTACTAATAAACTCTCATATTCTGAATTTTGTAAAGATGATGGAGAGTTCTAATTAACTTTTGTTCTCTTCCAATGGGGATATCCGTAATGCTAATCTGCACCATTTTCTCAGAACTCACTCCTCAGTAATTCAAGTGTCTACTAATCTGGATCTGTTTGCTTAAAAATGTCTAGTATTGATATATTATAGATGTATTTTCAGTATTGGCACGAATGGTTTTGTTCTCAGCCAAACTGTAAGCTAGCTATGCAAAACAACAACACATTAAACAACATTATAAAAAATGCTGTGTTGGATCAGACCAACGATCATCTAGTTCAATACTCTGTTCCCACAGTGACCAATCAAATGCCTATAGGGAGCCCACAAGGAGGTCAGGAGAGCATTAAAACCTCCTAATAGTTGTTCCCTAGCAACTGGTCTGTAGAGGCTTACTGCCATTGAATACTCTAGAGTCATAATGCCTAGTAGCTCTCATTTTATCCTTAGAACAATTTTTAATCCAAACTGGCCCACATCTTTGCAGAAAATGGCAGCAAATTCTAAAATTTAACCACCCACTGACATGATTAAAATGATTTCAGCAAGATATCAACCAAAGATAACTTCTCTAACTTTAGAATGGTGATGAAAGGAGTCCTCACACATAACAAAAATATAATTCTCAAGCGGTGTTTTTAAGCTCACATCTGTCAATTCCTATTTTGAAAACATTAAATGTGCCTTCTTTGTAAACAAATTCATGCAAAATTTTATTGTTTCATGGATTTCTATTTATGTTTATTTATGTTTTGTTATGTTACATCAAATTATGTTTGATCATGTCAGTCTATCTAGATTTCTATTTAAAAAGAGGCAGACGTTTGAGTGCTGATCCCTAAAAGCAGATATCAATAAATGTCATATTGATTATGGACAAATTGGACAGTCATTTGTCTAGAATGGCATAGGGTAGGAGTCTCCAAACTTGGCAACTTTAAGATTTGTGGACTTCAACTCCCATAATTCTTCAGCTAATCATGCTGGCTGGGCAATTCTGGGAGTTGAAGCTCACAAGTCTTAAAGTTGCCAAAGTTTGAAGACTCCTGGTATAGGGTCTCCTGCTCGGGCAGGAAGTTGGACTCAAAGACTTCCATGGTCCCTCCCAACCCTGTTATTCTATGTTCTATGATTCTGGTAGTTTTAAGAGCATTTTGGAGGCTTGCAAGAAGCTACTAACAATATTTTTCTAACAATATTTTGTATGGTGGCTCGATGTACAATCTGCAGTCTACCTCTACTATATAAAGTAACTACTGTGCATTTGTTTTATTACTTGCCCTATGGCAAGAATAAGGACAGATTTTTGTACTGGGGATACTTCATTTCCTCCTCATTTGAACATTCTGCTTGTGTTATCTAATATACTAAAAATAATTTACTCTCGCTAACCAAATAAATTACCATAAAGGGTCCACTTATAGAAAGGGCATTATCAAGGTAAAACAGCTCTCATCACTTCTAAACTAAAAGAAGTTATTTTTGTAAAGATTTGTAAAGTAGGAATGTTATGGTCATTAAACTAATATTCCTACAAGGTTTTAGGACAGGAGTCTTCAAACTTGACAGCTTTTAAGACTTGTGGACTTTAATTCTCAGAATTCCTCCTCCAGTCATGTTAGCTCAGGAATTCTGGGAGCTGAAGTCCATAAGTCTTAAACTTGCCAAGTTTTAAAATCCTTGTTTTAGGATGATACAGAAAGCTATCTGTTTAGTACTGTTTGTTTGAAAACTTAGCAATAGAGTGACATTTTATAAAGCCAAAGATAGATACAAACAGTATAATTATTTCACCCCCTTGGTTCTTGGGACAATGACTAGATGTCAAAAATAATGAATGAAGTTTACAAAAACTCCAATAGGTGACAATGTGATTTTTTTTTCTTTTTGGAAAAAGGAAGAAATACAAATGGTGGACTCAAAAGATCATCCTAGCAGAATGATATCACAACAGAACCTTCAAGATTATCCTTATAAGGTATAGTGAGTGATTGGGCAAAATTTCTTGCACAGGTTTCCTTCCTGGGATTCAGTCTATACAGAGAATACATATCAACCTATCACAAACCGTATTTCTACCTAACCTCTTTTTCAAATTAGTTTGAAAAAGAAGACACCCAGTAATTTGCCCTCAGTTTAAAAGGCATGTGTATGAATGAATTCATCCACCCTTCCTTTCTAAGGTTTTAATCATTGTAGTCACTGTGTAAGATACCATGACTCCATTTGGAACAGCCAACATGCAAATTTAATAAATAAAGACCTAGCTAGAAAACTGCATCAGATATTTTCTAAACCACCATGTGTATGTAAGTCAGCAGACCAATTTATCCATATTTCAAAGCATTCAAGCGAAAACCAAGTTAATCTTTAGAAATAAGAGCCTGTACTAAATACGAAGGAAAATGCTGAAGAAACAAGGGCAGTTAAAACTTGAGCTCGACTGCATTCCAGGAAGATACTCGTTGTTCTGAAATTACTGAGTAAAACAGATTTCCTGGGTTGCTAATGCGTAACAAAAATCCATCTTAAAAGTAGCCATCTCAAGGACTTAAAGGACCCCGTTCCCCTTGCACTCACCATGACTGTAGCAGCTGTAGCAGCTGCCTGGGCCACTACTGCCGCTTGGTTTGTCTGGTGCTGAGCTGCTTTGATTTTGGCCTGTAAGTGAGCAGGAGGGTGAAAATATTTGCATTTTTCCCTCAGGCAACGCCCTTTTATGTAATCCATACAAACAGTTACAGTGTTGTCATTTGTATCAATCATTGTGCTGTCAGCAGGATGTGCAAAGCGACAATCGGTTTCACCCCGTGCACAATTTCCTCTCTGGAATTCCCGGCAAACCTGGGGAACAAAGCAACATTTATTATGCACATGAGGGTTAATTACACACCGAGCACAAGAAAGAATTTAAAAGGCAATTTTTGAACCGTGCCCAAATAACCTCTGAAAATTGTTAAAACCTTTAATCCCAGTCTATAACAGGGCTGTCAAACTCATGGCCCGTGGGCTGGATGTGTCACACGCTGGCCACACCCATGCCCGGTTTAGTAAAGGAGGGAAAAAGCCCCATACGTCATGTGACTCCGCGAGTTTGATGCCCCTGGTCTATAACACAGGCTCCACTATTGTATAAATTCTGCATGGATCTTGAATCCATCTGGGTCCTTGATCTCTTAGTGACTTTTAATATTATCAACTGTGGTATCCTTCTGGACTAACTCAGGGGTTAGAAAGGAGGATGTGGTGTTACGGTGCTTCTCCTTCCTAATGGATACGTTCCATTCAGTGTTGACAGGGGAGACAAGTTTAGCCCTAAACCTCTGCTTTTTGGGGTTCCATAAAGCGCCGCCCTCTCCCCACACCGTTCTATATGAAACTGGTGGGTGAAGTCATTGGATGCCATGGAGGTAGGTACCATTAGTATATTGAAGTTGTATATCTCAACTTCTGACTGACAGAACTCAAGAAATAAGCTCAGATTTTTCATATGTAAAGGTCACCTCTCTAAGAATGGAGAACACAAAGGTGCTAATGGACTACCATTAATTGAACTTAACTGTTTTTCCCTTAGTTTATTATCTCTGTTTCCAAATTAATGTGAACTACAATTACATAATAGATTACAATTGCTGCAGAAACAATACAATTACTAGGCCATGAAAAAGTCTGAAGAGATGATTTGCTCCAAAGGTGATTCAGGTGACCACTTTAACTGAATTTCTAACCTTTCAGAGCTCTTCTGTTCGTGTACAGAAATCACTCACCCTAAACTAAAGCATCCAGTCAAGATTAACAAGACCTGTGCTGATGTTTCATGAGGTAGAAGATCTTCTTACCTTCTAGTGCAGGGGAGTCAAACTCAATTTCATTGAGGGCCGCATCAGGGTTGTGTTTGAACTCAGTGGGCCGGAGTGGGTGTGGCCAGGGTGAGCGTGGCCAGCTTGAGGTCACTTGTGTCGGGGGCTCCTGTGGCGGCCCAAATGCTCTGCCAGCAGGTTCCCGAGTTCCCTTTTGGTAGCTGTTTGCACTGACAGAGGGCTGCAGGAGGCCAACTCGGCCGAAATGCAGCCCTCCCACGCTCCATTTTTGTTGGAGAAGTGCCATGGGCCAGTTCTTCGCTATTTCCAGGGTGGTCACAGTTCTAAGCACTCCATGGGCTGAACCAGCCTGCGGGCCTTCAGTTTGACACCCCAGTTCTAGTGCTAAGTAAAATGTATCAAAGCTTTGCATAGCCATGATAATGAAGTCTGCACTTCTTCAATTCAGCACAATTATGACACCAAAGTTCCGGAACAGAGGATCTGCATTGCTTATGCTAAGTAGCCAACTGAAATGAAATGGGTTTTTCTCTATATTTAAACATAGTCACTGTGTTTATTCACAATCCTATATAACCAAATACCAAATACCGAATGTATCAGAAGAATGATGCTCACGATACCTCCAGTTTATCTGTCCTGAGGAGTTTCTGTGATGTAGTTGATCCAGAGACAGAGACAGGATTTCCAGGAACAATTACAGATTGTGTGGGAACCATTTCTGTAGGAACCAATCCAACCCCAGAAGTAACTGGAGCTAAATATGGTGCAAAGTTTAGTGCTGGATTAGATCCTATTGTTGGCCCTACTGAAAATGATGGCTGAAAGAGAGAATAAAAAGGAATGATAAATAAGCATAAAGAAATGAAAAATAAACACATGTTCTGTGATAAATTCAATATCAAAGTTCACTGATTTATGTTAGCGGAGTCCACACACTTGCTAAATTGAAATAACCCATATTTTGACTTAACAGAATGTATCAACTCAGTGCCTAGATCAGGGGTGTCAAACTCAAGGCCTGCAGGGGGGCCGGGGGCCACCCCTGGAAACAGCGAATGGCCAGCCCCTGGTGCCTCTGCCAGCAAAAATGAAGCTCGGGAGGGGTGCACGCGCCCCCCCAGGCCCCGTTTTCGGCTGTGATGGCCTCCTGCAGCCCTCTGCCAGCAAAAGCATGCACCCTCCCACCTCCATTTTTGCTGACAGAAGGCTGCACAAGGCCATCGCGGTCACCCCCACCCCTGTGGTGCCCCCTTAAGAACAAACTCAACCCTGATGCGGCCCTCAATGAAATGGAGTTTGACATCCCGGTCTAGATATTTGTGGCTTTCTTAATAAATTAAAACTGAGTATCATGTTTTAATTTTGATGAACCCATTCCAAAGGATTCTGAAACAGGCATTATCCAGGAAAGGTAAACTTCGTGATTCAACATGAAAGTTTTAGAGCCATGTTCATCTTTGAGGGAATGAATGTACATTGCACATATATAAATTAAAAATAATATACTTAATGTTTCACATAATAACAGCTGCGAGATTGGTTTATGCCCAAAACTGGAAGAATGATGATACCCCCGTTGAAAGCGAAATAATAAAGAAAATATTAGTCTGTGCAGAGATGGACAGACTAACTCTAGAAATGAAGGATAAGGGTGAAACAGAGTATTATGAAGTCTGGAGCAAAATATATCAATGGTTGGAGTCAAGGAAAAGAAGAAATTGTTGATGCTTTATAGGAATTAAGGTTAAAGTTATGTAGGCTAAAGAAAATGAAATATAATGGATGATTATGGGTATAAGGATTATAAGGGGAAAAGGAGATGAAAAAGAAATTAGGTTGTAAATATGTATATAATTGTAAATAAAAACAAATACCGTATTTGCCGGCGTATAAGGCGACTTTTTGCCCTGAAAAACATGCCTCCAAGTGGGGGGTCGTCTTATACGCCGGGAGGACTCCGACTCCCACTTCGAGCTTGAGTTGCAGCCGGGGGAGGGAGGGGGGGGGGGAGCGGTGTGTGTGTGTGTGTGTGTGTGTGTGTGTGTGTGGCGGGTGTCACTCGCCACGCGCTGCGCAACCTTTCCCCCTCTTCCTTCCTTAGCGGTGTGGGGAGGAGAGGATTCGAAGATCCTCACGTGCGGCGTACTTTTTCTTTTTTTTTTTTGCACGCAGGTTTTGCATGCGGGCGGCTGTAGGTTAAGGATGGGGGAGCCCCGGGTGGGTTATCAGGTTTTACGGTGCTTCCAACATGTGCGAACGGTGGGAGAGCGGAGAAGAGAGCGGCGAGCGCCCTGCTGTGTGAAATCCTGCCGTCAAAGCAACACTGGGGGAGGCAGGGTATAAATTTACCAGGTTAATGTAGCAATGGTGATTAATGCCCAGAACATTGTTTGCAGGTATTGGTGTGTGTGTGTGTGTGGTGGTGGTGGTGAGAGAGGTTGTCCTTTGAATGCGGAAAAGTAGGTGTGACCTTGTGTAGGAAAATAAAGAGATCCTTTTTAGCGTGTTTGGCTTCTTTGCCTCCCCTCGTTCGTTTTGATGTGGAGATAATGGCCTTCGCGGGCGGGGAAGAAAACTGTAGCTGGATCATTTCAAATTTCACTTACTCTCCTGCCTCACTTCAATATGTCTGAGCGACTCCAGATACTGGAAGACTTTTTGAATGAAAGTGTTACCTCCATATATTTTTTTAAAGAGGGCCACTTGGGAAAAAAAAAGATTCTAAGGAATTCCTTGTTTCTTGATTAAAGAGAAGGCATTGAATATACTGTTCCTTGGCAGCCTTTTCAGTGTCCGGGTTTTGGTGTGTGTGTGTGTGTGTGTGTGTGTGTGTGTGTGTAAGTGTGTGTGTGTGTGAGAGAGAGAGAGAGAGATCAGCTGTATTGAGAAGAGAACGTTTCCTGTGTTCTCATTTTATTTACAACATATTTTACGCTTAATGGTAAGCAATGAAAAATATTTTAAAACTCA
This sequence comes from Notechis scutatus, assembly GCF_049901735.1. NCBI lineage: Eukaryota > Metazoa > Chordata > Lepidosauria > Squamata > Elapidae > Notechis > Notechis scutatus. The sequence continues at coordinate 93,270,822 of NC_142013.1, forward strand.
TTTCTAAACTCCATAGCTATTGGCATATTCTTGGTTCAAAATTGGATTAGCTCATTTCAAAATTGTCCAAAGCAGAAAAGTGCGTCAAAAAAAAAAAGTGCAAAAGTGGAAGGTGTGTGGAAGAGGGGGTAGTCTTATACGGCGAGTATATAACAAACTCTATATTTTGAGTGGAAATGTTGGGGGTCGTCTTATACGCCCAGTCGTCTTATACGCCGGACAAATACGGTATGTAACTAGCATTAAATTAACAATGTAGGAAAAAGGAAAGATCAACTGTTATATCTATTTTATGTTATAGTATGTATGGCCAAAATGATTGCCAAGAAAGTTGCACTGTGTTTAATTGTTTTTAATGTTTACTTAATAAAATTTTTCTAAAAAAATTAAAAATAGAGAAAAGATGCTTAATTAACCAAAGAATGGCCACGTAAATTTACTGAAACAAAATTAATTTAGTGATAAAGTAGCATGTCTTGCTAATACAAACAGGATAGTTGAGGACATACCTTGATATGACCTGCTGGAAATAAATCAAAACTATAATTTAATATGCATGATTATGTTACATGTTAATTCTTCTAACAAGGGTGAAAAGATTTATACATTAAGGTCCTTTCTGATGTTATTGAGCACAAAAACATTGAAAGTGAGAAATTTTAAACATACATGAATTACTGCTTAAATGAAAACTCTGCCTTTTTACCCCAAGTCTAGATTTAAGTCTTTCTTAAAGGAGAAATAGCATCTGAAAAACATTACATTTCTGATCCAAGCAGTATATAAATAAAGTGTGTGTGTGTGTGCGCGCGCGCGAGGGCGTGAGAGAGAGGGAGGGAGGGAGTGAGGGGGAGAGAGAGAGAGAGAGAAAGAACGCTCATACGCATCTTCAAGTCATTATGGACTTCTGGTGATTGCCTGAAAAGTTGTCTCGGCAACATCATACAGCTGATTTCTTGCCTAAAGCCATATTAAAACTCCTGGTTTCTCACTTAATACCTTAACCACTACCCCAGATTTCTTACTATTTTTACTTTTAATGATTTCTATATTTCAAAAAGTTTCTGGGTCACTTTAAGATTTTCACATCACAGGCTACATTTTCATAACTAATTATTCACCAATTCCCATAAATAAATTAGAAGGGGGTGCAAATACTATATACTGTATTTATAAATATATGTATACATGTGATAAGCAAATTAACATATAAATTATTCAGCTTAACTGAATCTCACTATGTTTTTCTTTGTAGTTTATCCAGAATAAACTGGCTTGTCCCCCAAAATGCAGACAGTTCAACAGCTGCAATAAGATTACAAACAGAAAAGGTTCATAAAAACGATTTATACATTTTTACTGGACAATATTGGATGACAGCCTGTTGTAATTTATAAATTAAAATTATGATAAATTCATTCATTTATTTATGTTAGTCAGATATCAGCTATGAAGAATCAAGCATTGGGCTGGCATTTCATTAAAAGTACTGACCATTGGCTGAAGAGGTGCTCCTGGGAATATAAATTGCATCTGCTGAGCCAGCACTGCTGCTGCAGTTTTCTGTTGGATCAGGTTGTTCCTGCCATTAATTTCTAGCTGAGTTTTCAAATGTGTTGGTGGATGAAGATATTTGCAGTTCTCCCTTGTGCAACGGCCCTGAAAACGATACAAAATGATCCGTTTTGGGAAATTTTATAATGATCTGTAATTATAAAGCAGCTATTTCATATCCTCCAAAAAAGCCTTTCGTATAAATCAAATAGCATATTGGACTGAATTTCTCTGTTGACATTTCTTGGAGGCGTTACCCATCTGTTATAATTGCATTATGCATTTTACCAAAATTAGGTGGAAAGTATTCCCATATCTTTTCTTTTGTAATGCCCTGTAGATATAACATATTACAAAATAATGTTCATCACATTTGATGAAGTTTCTAATGTATGCTATAAAGAAGAAGGACAGAAATAGAATAGGAATGCACTAAGGCAGATTTGAATCCTTTTCCATGGTCTTTCAAAACTTTATATGTAGCTACCCCCATCAAGATTGGCAACAATAAATTCAAACTTTTCTCCCAGATGTTGGAAATGTAATAAAGAAAAAGGAACGTACTATCACTTATGGTGGAATTGTAAAGAGGCCCAAAAATATTGGCAAAATCTACATAATTAGATAGAAGAAATGTGTGGAAAGAAAATAGAATATAGACCAGAGTTCTTTCTGCTAGGGATCAATTCGAGGAATTATGATAAAGAAAATATATTTCTAATAATCCATGCAATAACTGCAGCAAGACTGGTGTATGCACAGAATTGGAAAAGTAAAGATATCCCAAATAAATTGGATATATTGGGGAAAATCATGAGATGCACAGAAATGGATAAACTAACAAAGGAACTAAAAAATAAGGAAGATTTGGATTATTATAAAACATGGGACAAATTTTATGGTTCGCTAGAGATGATGAAGATTCATGTAAATAAGGAATGATTATATGCATAGTTAATGTATACAGAATGAAATTATGTAATATTATTACTCGATTTAGCAAAGTAATGACAAAGATTGATGTTAGGAAGACTACCAGGCTCAACATTTTTATTGTAATTTCTGTTTCTGTTTGTGTGTTTGTTTAGTAAAGGAAAAATTTTTAAAAAAACTTTATATGTAGGCATGAAGATGAATGAGAACAGAACTGCATTTTCCAAACCCATTTGAAGGGTTTTATAAAAAGTAAATTTCTGAAGCTGATCTTCAAAATCTGTGGTGCTCAAAAAGTTATCTCAGAACAATTGTGTTTTTTAAGTAGTATAGTGTATAGTAGCTTAGGGTAGGATAGTATTAGGAAGGGGAAGGAAGGGAAAGGACAAGATAAAAAGGCAGGAAAGAAAAAGGAATGAAAAGTAGAGAATAAGAATGACTTCCAACTTTCTTTGGTACAAATGTAGATTTAAAATATATCAAACACTCACTTTAAAATAGCTGTAATTCACACTAATTCTATAATCCCATATAGTTCTTATCAAGTCCCAAAATCACAATTTCATTTCTTTCATTTTCTTGCAAAAAGTCCAAAAGTGGTTTCTTGATAGAAACAAAAATTGATAAATCTTTTCTTTAAACAAAGCTGTTAGTTTCTACCATTTCTGACAATCCCATCAGCTTAACCATCTATCCTTCCATTTTTGTGTACAGATAGTCCTTGAGTTACAACTACCGTGTTTCTCATATAATAAGGCCGGGTCTTATTTTTTTTTGAGCCCCGAAAAAATGGCTAGGCTGTCTTTTCGGGGGTGACTTAATTCCCCCCCCCTTGCATCTTCGGGCGGGCGGGCGGCGACGGCTTGTATGTTGACCTTGGCATTGGTGGGGCACTTTGTATCGGGGTCAACGCAGGCAGCACCATATCCGGGTGTGCAACAAAAGTACTTCCTAACGGCAAGCCCCCCCCACCATCCCCCCCATTTCGCATGTTTTAATATAGGCCTTAATTTGGGGGGAGGGGCTTAATTTCATTTCATGCCTATAAAACATGCTGGGACTTCCTATTGGGGGAGGCCGTATTGTTGGAGAAACAGGGTACAATGGAGCCCAAAATTTATGTTGCTAAATGAAACAGTTGTTAAGTGAGTTTTGCCCCATTCTATGACCTTTTTAGCAACAGTTGTTAAGTGAACGACTGCAGTTGTTAAGTTAGTAACATGATTGTTAAGTGAATCTGCTTATCCCATTGACTTTACTTATCAGAAGGTTACAAAAACTGATCACACAACCACAGAGTCCTACAACCGTCATAAATATGACTCAGTTCCCAAGCATCTGAATGTTGGTCATCTAATCATGGGGATGCTGCAATGGTTGTAAGTGTGAAAAATGGTCATAAGTCAGATTTTTCAATCTGTTTGTCCATTAACTACAAAAGGAAAGTCTCTAGTTTCAACTGTACATTTCCTTTTAATATCTTCTGAATCAAAATATATATTTGATCCCTACATTTTCTAATTTTCTGACTTGTCCACCAAAGATAAGAGTGTACCCTCAGTGTTCTTACATTTACAACAAATATTTAAAATCCAATTATGCATGTGGAGTCCTTGGTCCTGTCTGACCTTGCTGTTGTTTTCTTGCATGTACAGGTGAAACTCGAAAAATTAGAATATTGTGCAACAGTTCATTTATTTCAGTAATGCAACTTAAAAGGTGAAACTAATATATGAGATAGACTCATTACATGCAAAGCAAGATAGTTCAAGCTGTGATTTGTCATAATTGTGATGATGATGGCTTACCGCTCATGAAAACCCCAAATCCACAATCTCAGAAAATTAGAATATTGCATGCAATCAATAAAACAAGGATTGTACATAGAACAATATCAGACCTCTGAAAAGTATAAGCATGCATATGTACTCAGTACTTGGTTTGGGCCCCTTTTGCAGCAATTACTGCCTCAATGCAGCGTGGCATGGAAGTATCAGCTTGTGGCACTGCTGAGATATTATGGAAGACCAGGATGCTTCAATAGTGGCCTTCAGCTCTTTTGCATTGTTCAATCTCATGTCTCTCATCTTTCTCTTGGCAATGCTCCACAGATTCTCTATGGGGTTCAAGTCAGGCGAGTTTGCTGGCCAATCAAGCACAGTAATCCCACAGTCATTGAACCAGCTTTTGGCAATGTGGGCAGATGCCAAGTCCTGCTGGAAAATGAAGTCAGCATCCCCATAAAGCTCGTCTGCAGAAGGAAGCATGAAGTGCTCCAAAATCTCCTGGTAGACGGCTGTGTTGACCATGGACTTAATGAAGCACAGTGAACCAACACCAGCAGATGACATGGCTCTCCAAATCAACACAGACTGTGGAAACTTCACACTGGACTTCAAGCATCTTGTAGTATGTGCCTCTCCATTCTTCCTCCAGACTCTGGGTCCTTGGTTTCCAAATGAGATGCAAAAGTTGCTCTCATCAGAAAAGAGGACTTTGGACCAGGACCACTGAGCAACAGACCAGGTCTGTTTTTCTTTAGCCCAGGTAAGATGCTTCTGACGTTGTTTCTGTTCAGGAGCAGCTTGACAAGAGGAATACGACATTTGAGGCCCATGTCCAGGATCCGTCTGTGTGTGGTGGCTCTTGATGCACTGACTCCAGCCTCAGTCCACTCCTTGTGAAAGTCCCCAACACTTTTGAATGGCCTTTTCCTGACAATCCTCTCCAGGCTGCGGTCACCCTGCTGCTTGTGCACCTTTTTCTTCCACACTTTTCTCTTCCAAATAACTTTCTATTAATGTGCTTTGATACAGCACTTTGGGAACATCCAACTTCTTTTGCAACTACCTTTTGAGGCTTTCCCTCCTTATGGAGGGTGTCAATGATGGTTTTCTGCACAACTGTCAGGTCAGCAGTCTTTACCATGATTGTGATTCCTACTGAACCAGACTGAGAGACCATTTAAAGCAGGGGTGTCCAACCTTGGTAACGTTAAGCCTGGAGGACTTCAACTCCCAGAATTCCCCACCCAGCAAAGCTGGGTGGGGAATTCTGGGAGTTGAAGTCCTCCAGGCTTAACGTTACCAAGGTTGGACACCCCTGATTTAAAGGCTCAGGAACCCTTTGCAGGTGTTATGGCTTAATTAGCTGATTAGAGTGAGACACTTTGAGCCTAGAATATTGAAACTTTTCACAATATTCTAATTTTCTGAGATTGTGGATTTGGGGTTTTCATGAGTTGTAAGCCATAATCATCTCAATTATGCCACATTATGCCATCATCAGCTTGAACTATCTTGCTTTGCATGTAATGAGTCTATCTCATATATTAGTTTCACCTTTTAAGTTGCATTACTGAAATAAATGAACTTCTGCAGGATATTCTAATTTTTCAAGTTTCACCTGTATGTTTTTATCCAACTAGATAGCATCATCAGTTCTAGAATGGAGTAGAGTTTGCTCTCTGCTTATATACAAGTTCCTTGCCCTGTCAGTGTTGGTGGCAGTTTGTTTTCTTCTTGATACTTCCTTGATTAAGCTGTTGTTTACTGTTTGTTTATCTCAGTTGATAGTTCCTTGATTGGGGTATTGATTAACTGCTTGATCTGCTTGGTCTGGTATTAATCCTGTTGATAATTTCTGTTTATCTGGTTGTGGATTGCTGGTGAGGAGGTTTATATATCTTAGCACTAATATGGTCAGCATTTCTATACAGTGCCACATCAAATTCAGTCTTACCATTTTCAAACTCATAGTTCTTTTTATCAGATTTTAACCTTTCCATTAACTGAACACAAGAAACCAATGACATATATAACCTTTCAATTCTGGATCCTCTCTTGTTTTTAACTTAAATTCTCCTTGAGAAAAAAATCAATACATCAGCATAAGTTAGCATTTTTGTTTAGCTATCATTTCTCTTCTAAAAAAGAGAACTGATTGTCCAATCCAATAGTGATTGGATCCTTTCCTGGGGTGACAATCACTATTGGATTTTAGAAAACAATCTCGCCTTATACCTATATACCAAACTCTCAATATGGCATTTCTAATAAAGTGATTTTTAACATCTACAATTTCTCAAAGTCGCCCATTCCTTGTACATTCTAAACAACAAACTGCAAAATATAATTTCAAATCCCATAGTCCTAATATCAGTCGTCAATATGGGTATTGTTTGAAATAAAATGACCATTCTAGTAAAATGTTCATCTTAATCATAGATTCTTCCCAATAATGACAATTGCAATTTTTCTCATCATAACATATCTTTTTTTAATCTTCATTCCATATCATAATTATTTTGAAATCACACACAATTCATATTAGTCAAGGTAACACCCAAGTATTTAACCTTTTTCTCAATTTTAAAACCAGACCATCTTGGTACAATTGTGACTTTTTAGGACCACATCTAGTTTGGGACTATCTCATCAACTTGTATATGAACTTTACATTTCTCAGAGGGAATGACCTGTTCTTAATTAACCCATGTTGGCTTCATGTAATCACCTAGTATACCTTCATATGAACTTGTGAAACCACTGTCTTTCTTAGGATTTACTCAAGTGCTGAGGTTAAGCTGACTGGTCTCTAAAGTCCTGAGTCCACTTTTTTTTTAAAAGTAGAAAAATGGCTGATAAGAATACTGGATGCAGATAAATACTCACAGATGCAAAAAGAAAAAGGGAAAAGGGAAAAAAAGGATCCAGTAATTCTCATTCATTTTTCAACACTTTGCTTGTGCAATTTAAAATTTTCTACATCACAAATTTAAAACCCGCAAAAAGGAATATATTACAACAGCTGAAGAAATGAAAGCATGTCCAGTACTCTGCCTAATACCGGTACCAAAAGGCTGTGAACCAGTGGTGGGATTCAACATTTTTTACTACCAGTACTGTGGGTGAGGCTTTTTACTTCTATTGTACAGGCAGATGTTCCATAATCCATCATAGTTCAGTGCATGAATCTAAGATTTACCTATATCAGTTTTCCCCCCGAATGCTATCACTCTGCTAAATAAATAATTTTCTCACCACTGTCCAACTATTTACAAAGTCTCCATTACTATTACTATTAATCTTCTCATCACTCCTTATCACCCATCCCCTCCCACTTGTGACTGTATGACTGTAACTTTGTCGCTTGTACCCTTATGATTTATATTGAATGTTTCCTAGTATGAGTTGATTGCTTATTGTACCCTATGACTATCACTAAGTGTTGTACCTGATGATTCTTGACTCTTGACGAATGTACCTTTTCTTTTATGTACACTGAGAGCATTTGCACCAAGACAAATTCCTTGTGCATCCAATCACACTTGGCCAATAAAGAATTCTATTCTATTCTATTCTATTCTATTCTATTCTATTCTATTCTATTCTATTCTATTCTATTCTATTCTATTCTAATTCTATATATCAATAATATATCTAATGATAAATTTAGGCAGGACTTCAATTGTAGCCAATAAGACATATTCTCTTGTGGCCGGAGGAGGGAACTAAGATCTGAACACAGAGAGTTCCTAATAATTCAGCGACACTGAAACAATATAAAGCATAGCATATGTTATGTGTGTTATATGAATATGAAGCAAGGCAATATGTCTTTGAGTCAGACTTGATCTCTGGCAACTGCTGGGAAAGTCCATGCAGTCTTCTTGGCAACATTTTCAGAAGTGATTTGCCACTGTCATCTTAGAGCTGAGGAGGAGGGACTAGCTCAAAGTCATCCAGCTGACTTCCATGCCTAAGGTAGGACCAGAATTCAGGTTTTCTTGTTCTAGTTCTTGAGTACTAGTGACCAGTGTTTATTAATCAGTAATGCATTAACTGAGCTACTCTTAACAAAATCTGAACAATTAAAAACAATAAACTATTTACTGTAGGAATCAAGTGGCCTCATCTCTACAACTTAAGTTAGATTTGGAAGCTAAACTGAGCCAGGCTCAATTGGAGATGGGGTGGGATAGCAACAAGGAATTCCTAGTCTAGGAAGCTACGAAACATCTTGGAAAAAAGCAACAGCAAACCAGTTCTACACCATTGTTGAGAAAACTGACTGGATATAACCCATTCAGGGATGAGAACCAGAGCTCAATACAAGGATATGTTTTACAGTATCTCCTTCTAATGCATGCATTCTTACCTTTAGTGAATCAAAGCAGGCAATCACTCTTCCACTTTCAACCTGGCAGCTTTTGGATGGGTGTGCAAATTTACATTCCTCATCAGAACGTGAACAAGTCCCTCTCTGAAACTGCCTGCACACTTCTAGCGTCAGCCATTTTGTGTCTCTCACTGGAGCAACAATTGAAGCCATGATGTAAAACAGCTTTTGATTTTGTGAGTCGTTAATGAAATAGTCTCTGTTTAAAAACTCTAAAAAGCCAAGATGTTCCTTTCAATAAAACCAGGCATAGCTTAAGAAAATCCAATGCCTACGAAGATAATGTACAAAGCGGCTATTATCAGTGAACATTGTAGTTATCAACCAATATATGCCACTTGTACACTTTTGTCTGCAATATATTCATGCTCAGTAGCATTTCTGGCCAACGTTCATGCTACTGGGGGGGAAAAACTTTGTTTTCATACAATGGCATTCTTTTATACATTTTAGGCTGTAGTATCCTCTTCGTTGGTGTTGATTAGGTAGGAAAGGCTACAGATTCAGCAGTTCTTGTTTAGTTCAATATTTTTTCACACGTTTTGTAAATGCTGGAATCAGATTCACAGGAAGCAGCTGCTATAGTTGATTTGTAAGGTTAAAGCCAATATCTAGCTGTGAGAGATGATCATAAGAATGAGGCTGTCACTGTACAATGACTACATAAGGCACTTATAGTGCAGAAACCTGTGAAAACAAAGTGAAAAAGTTGTTCAAATAATATATAAATACAACTTTTCTAGAAAATGTTCTAGAAATGTAACTACAATATAACTTGTATAACTACATATTTTGAAAACCCAGGAAATAAAAAGTCAAGATGCACAATACAATAATCCATTAAAGTAATAAAATGATATTCAGAATAAAGTTTTTCTCATCAGATTTATTCGCTTTTGGGGGTAAAGACCAAGATGTCGGTAGATTAAGATTTTAATATTTTTATGCATTCTGGAACACCAGGAATGGAATGCTGATGATAACACACTTTAAATACAATAACTGAGCCTTTTAATTTGGTTACATTGTGAACGGATATGCTGAATATTGAAAAGACTCACTAAGTTTCCATTTCTTCCATGTGCAGTACAATTTTATAGAGGCTCACAATATCACTGGATACACTATTTGAACTGCAACACTATTTATACACTGGTGCTTAAAAGTTTGTGAACCCTTTTGAATATCAATATTCGGCCTAAGTGTGACCTAAAACATTTTTGTGAGATAGGTGATCATATAAATTTGATACATGAATAAGCAAATAAATAAAACATGATCTGTTCTCCATGTAAGTCCTAAACCTGAAAATGAAAATAACCCAATCAAATGGGTCAAAAATATACTTTTTCATTTATTGACTGAGGAAAATAATCTAAAAATCTCGAGTATCGCAAATTACCAGAAGAAACTCTTCTGTCCTTCCTTGATGCTGTGCTTTCCCTTCAGAGTGAATAATTCTCCTTTTCCATGCCATAATTTGCACTACCAATGTAGAGAGAGTACCTCAAAGTCACTACTAGTTAAAATGTGACATGATTTTAAAAAACAATTGTCACTGGCAAACACAAAACTTTTCCTGTTGACAACCAATTCAAGCTACACAAATATTTTGGATGAATCTCGGGCAGCATGGTTTTCCTCAGGAATGACAGGAGTTGGTCCAAACTTCTGGACTACAGCTTGTTGATAAATGTTATACCCATTTCTGTTATAACATTTCTGTTGTATTTTGGAAACTAGCAGGGATGGGAAAATTCTTGAATTTCTCTAAGATATATCCTGTAATGAAGAAGTCAGTTGAGAGGCCAGATTCTCGCTTCAAAGCACTAACAAGTAGTGAGAGGATTTTTGCTCAATTTCAAATGACAATATTGTCATTAAAGACTGAGAAATATTCCTTCTAACAAAAATCATAAAGATTCTAGGAAGGAGTAGTACTTGTATTTTATACATCTTTTTTTCTTCTATTCAATCATGTCTTGATTCTCAGAGACTGAATAAATCCTTGCAGTTTTCTTCACAAGATTTTCAGAAATGGGTTGCCATTGCCTCCTTCCTAAGGTTGAGAGAAAGTGACTGGCCCATGGTCACCCAACTGGGTTTGTGCTTAAGGCAGTACTAGACCTCAGGTTCTTTGAAATCTATAATCTATAAAGACCTTGTTCAAGTAATTAGCATTCTGAAACCCCGCGGGCGTGAGGGGCGGGGGGGGGGGGGGGGGGGGCGCGGGGGGGGGCCCTTTCTTTTGTTGACAAGCAAGAGCGGGGGGAGATGGCGTGTCGGTCGCGGCGGCGTGAGGGTTGTGGTTGGAAAAAAGGCGCGGTTTTTCCTAAAGCTAAGCATGACTGGAGCACAATAAAGAGCTGAACTTGGCACCGGCTCGAGCTCCCTCCTCTCGGGATTGGCACCTGGATACCTACGCATCACCTCCTCCAACTGGATTCAAACCGGCCTATTTGATCATGTAAAGAGGACTCCTTGTGGATCCACACCTCCATGAAACTAGAGGGCACCACTTCTCCTAAGCAGCACCAAAATGGGGTCGCCATTGGAAGTTATTAAAAACCAAGCTTTCTCAAAGAGACCTTCATTATCTGCGCTGCTTGTGGTTTTCTCTTCTACTTTAGTTTAGTTTTTATTATTTGAATTGTATGCCATTCTAATTCCGATGTCATTTTATTGACACTGTAAATACTGAAAGTTACAAGATTGAATTAGGATAAAAATCAAGTACAGTGGTACCTTGGGTCACAAACGCTTCTGTTCACGACCGAATCAGGTGACAACCAGAATTTTTGCTTCTGTTCACGAACAGATCTTCGGTTGGCGACCAAGCAAACCCAAAAATCACTGCGATTTCCCCTTCAGTGCCATTTTCTTTTGGTCCGTGCATGCATAGACAGTCGTGCTTCCAGTCACGACCAAATTGGGTAGCAACCATAGTCCTGGAATGGATTGCAGTCATGACTCGAGGTTCTACTGTACTGGTATCTTTTTTCTATCTTCAGCAAAGGAAGAGATTATGGTAATCTGATTCTGCATGTGACCAAGAGTTCTGCCTCACTTGTGGACATAGATAGCTGATGTATACAATGAAAGGAACTATATCAGAATCCTTGAGTCTTGCTTTACTATAATTTTGAATAATCATAGGCACTTAATCAATTTGCTTTCTCTTATCCCTTATATTTTGCTCAGATTTTGGGGATGAGTTCAGGCGAGATGCTAGAAGTTAATATCTAAATATAATTTGTAAGAAGGAACAAGAAATGCACCAAGATGCAAACATAGAGAGCTAGTTACAGTATTATTCCCGTACATGAAGACGTCAGTAAAGAGCTAGTGGAAAGAATAAATGTATGGAGCAGAGGGTATTTTTTTCATTAAAAAAATGAGAAAGAGATGTATTCAAAACATCTCTTGGGCTTTTCAGGATGAATTTGCTCATTGTTTCTGTTTTCTTCAGCACCCTTTTCCCCCCACCACAATTCTGACCGTGAAAGATTAATGAAGCATTTAATGACTCTGCAATGGATGGGTAAGAATTTAACATCTCTTCAGTGTGTATCTTCCAGAAAGATCTTGAAAGACTTTCCCTTGCCCGTTTCCTTCTTCCTCTTTCTTTTAGATTAGATTAGGACACTGAATTTTGTAATCGCTTATCAAACCTAAACAGTTCAACTCTAATCTCTTATCCAGCTAAGTATAGGAACAATGAAGACAAAAAGTTGTCTGCTTTGGGAGCCTCGTGGACACAACTTACTGAAGAACAGAAAGGGCTGTTGCTTGAATATTGTGGCATTGCCATATCTGAGGAAATGAAATGCATGTTTGGGGGAAAAAATGTAAAAGTATCTAGGGGTCAATCTGGCTGAAGTGTCATTTTAAAAATTCAGAGGCAGATTTGGTAGAAACATTTATAAACAAAACCAGAGTCTCTTAGGAGCTAATCTGGTAGAGGTATCCCCAGGAGTACCTTGGGGGCAAATTTAGCAGAGAATTCCCTGGAGGGTGGAGATGAAGATTAGCTGAAGCTACTAATGCAGAGAACTTGACAGTAATGTTCAAAGGTAGTGAGTGAACTGACAAGAGTCACGACAGAGCTGTGACTAGTTAATTAGCAGTCCTTGGCATTGGATAGAATAGAACAGAACAGAACAGAACAGAATAGAATAGAATTCTTTATTGGCCAAGTGTGATTGGACACGCAAGGATTTTGTCTTTGGTGCAATTGCTCTCAGTGTACATAAGAAAAAATACAATACAATACAATACATTCATCAAGAATCATAAGATACACTTAGTTCTAGTCATAGGTTACTAATAAGCAGTCAAATCATACTAGAAAACAAATAAAACAATATAAATTGTAAAGATACAAGCAACACCGTTATAATCGTAAGTTGGAAGAGATAGAGAATAGGAAGGATGAGAAGAATAATAGTAATACAGTCTTACTAAATACAGTCTTACTAAATACAGTCTTACTAGTTTGACAGTGTTGTGGGAATTAGTTATTTAGCAGAGTGATCGCATTTGGGGGGAAACTGTTCTTGTGTCTAGTTGTTCTGTTGTGCAGTGCCCAGATTGACAAACTCTCAAAACAGAGTCATGTGAGTGGAAGGCATGAGTCCAATTCCCCCAAAACTATACTGGACACAATATATTAGGTGTCTAGAGTCTGTTGGGCATGCAAGCTACATTTACATCTTTTAAGACTAACATCCAAGATAGAATGAAAGATACAAGTCGGGCCCCTAAAAGAATAGAAATGAGGTGGCATTAAGTAGTAAGAAAACAGTCTTGTTACATTGCCTTAAGCAGGGGTCTTCAAACTTGACAGCTTTAAGACTTGTGGACTTCAACTCCCAGAATTCCTCCTCCAGTCATGTTAGCTCAGGAATTCTGGGGGTTGAAGTCCACAAGTCTTAACTTGCCAAGTTTGAAGACCCTTGGCCTTAAGTATGGGGGGGAAAGAACAGAAATGTATTAAGAATTTTTTATAAGACACTAAAACTACATCAGCCCAAAATGAAAATTATGATAATAGAATTAACAGAATTGGAGGGGCCTTGGAGGTCTTCTAGCCCAAGCAGGAAACCTTATACCATTCCAGACAAAGTTATCCAATCTCTTCTTAAAAACCTCCAGTGTTGGAGCATCTACAATCTCTGAAGGCAAACCTGATTCATTGTTCTTAATATCAAGAAAAATGTCCTTAGTTCTAGGTTGGATCTTTCTTTGTTAAGTTTCCATCCTTCTTGTCTTGCACTTGGGTGCTCTGGAAAATAGATTGCCCCCTCTTCTTTGTGGCAATCTCTCAAATATTGGTAGACAGCTATCATATTACTCCTATTTCTTCTCTTCATTAGACTAGACATGCTTAGTTTCTATAACCGTTCATCATGTTTTTTGGCTCCAGACCTCTAATCACCTTTGTTGCTGTTCTTTGCACTTTTCCTAGAATCTCCACATCTTTTTTGTAGAATGGTGATCAGAACAGTATTCCAAATGTTGTTTTACCAAGGAAATTTATAGAAGTAATAATATTTCATGTGATCTTGATACTATTCCTCTTTTTATGCAGCCTAGGACTTGTTGGCTTTTTTGGTAACTGCAGCATGCTCTGGCTCATTCTTGTCTTTTAGTTAACTTTCAGTTACTAATGTTCAGCCAGATAATCCATGACTTACAACCAGAACTGAGCTCAGAATTATGGTCATTATGTTGTTTCTGTCATTAAAAAAGGAACCCAAGCAATCCCAGATCTCCCCACTGTAGGTATTATGCAGAGCATGAGATGTCTTAGGGGCACGGAAGGCCCTGGGCTGCTGGAATAAATGATTTTAGTTGAGGACTCACTCTATAACCTGTGCATTTGGCTTTTCTTGCCTAAGTGTAAAACCTTACTTTTCTCGCCCGTGAATTGATTTCTGACTTATATCCAGTGTTCAAGTCTGTTGAGATATTTTTGGATCTTGAGCCAATCTTCTAGAGTGTTGGCTATTCCCCCTAGTCTATAAATATAAGAAATGGAACAACAGCTACGGAAAGCATATTTAAAACTGGATGTTAAATTGTAAATCAAAGGCCGGGGAAAAGGTGGGGATCCTGTTCTAGAGTGTGGCCTACCCTAGTCTTAAAATAAGAAAAGGAACAACAGCTAGGGAAAAATTAAAAAAGGAGTTAAAAGTAAATCAAAAGAAATAAAATTTCACAATAATTAGCAATGGAACAATATCATAAAGCTAGTTTCAAAATATGACTATATCAATGCCATTCACAAATAGTCATGAAATCTAGTCTGCATTCAAGTATCACATCACTAAATGGAATTTAATAATAAGAATAAAAAACAGATGTAAGAACTTTATATTGAAGGTATATATAGTATAAACAGAAATTATTGCCTAACATGTAAGTAAAAGACCAATCTACCGCGATGATTCCATCAATTATTTTAGATTCAACCAATTGCAATGAATATTTAAAAAATATAATAATTTCTCTTTTTAGAAATCAATGTAGCACAAAGTTTTAATTTAGATGTGGTTGCATTATTAATTCAGTGCAATACAGGACAGGAGATATAGTCATTTCCCAACAACAGATACATCCCTTGTTAGCAAAAATGAACTATTCAAAGTTGCTAGCACATCATTCTTAGTTCTATAAGTAAATAGTACATGTTTTTCTATTATCTAGGGATGTCCAACATATTTTGGATGTTAAACATATTTAAGTTAAAACATTTTGTTTAAAGCCCAACGTTATCTTGATTTCAAAATTAGTTCTGACTATTTTGGAAGTCTTTGAAGTTAGGAGTCAGCTATGTCAGTAACTCATTTAAATATCAAACAGGGGGTTGTTTTGAGTTTGAAACGTATCCAGAATGATTGAGATAACCCATTTTGGACTTATCACAGGGAGCACCTAACTAGCCAATCCAATCCTGGGGCTGTTCAAAGTTAAAACAATCCTCCTCTAACTCATTGATGAATGGACTATGTGGTATTTACACAAAACTCTAATTCTGTTCATGACTTAATAAAGTTATGCAAATGCAACTTACAAGTAGCCTTAAGCTACAGCTATATTAATTAATATAAGGCAAACGGGGTTGAATAATTTGCAAGTGTTCTGTTTTTATCCAAATTGTTATACTGTAATTTAGACCCAATTCCTGATTTTTCATATTTGCGTCTACCACATTTCACAAAGAATAAAAAAAATCTTTATTGTCAGCAGATGCACTCTGGGAAGGATTAGTAATCAGGATTTGGAAGTTATCACTAATTCAGAAGCTCTATTTCTATCAACATTTCTATTATAGGAAATAAAAGACAGAGCAGATAATACTATTCATAAATTATCAGGTAACATGGTTTCTCATTTAAATCTGGATTGGTTAAAGATGAGCATGTAAAAACTGACATTTTTTTTCCATAAAGCAATCTGAAATCTTTGAAAACCATGGTGAAATTGTAGTCCAAAAGAAACTCGTTCAATTTATGCCTTCTGTTTTACTGCATTGGTGTTCCTATTAGCATATAGCTACTATTATAAATCAGCATTGATCCTTAGCTTCTTTAAACCGCTGATATATTGAATCTTAAGTACAAATATTCAAAACACACATTACGCATTCACCTCTATTTACTTAACATTTTATTTATATAACTTTATATACAGATTGTCAATATTTTCTGGAGGAAAAAAAAACCAAATTGATCCAAGTTTTAAGTGGGAAAAAAAAACCAAAGGGCACTGTTCAAAATTCATGAAGAAATAAAAAAAAGAAAATTAGAAAAATTTCTGTGAATGCTATTAGAAAAAAAAATAAAAGGGTTATTTTCTATGAGCACTACACAGAACAATTTAAATTGCTTCGACATGAATTGATTTAACTCTCACATACAGATTTCTCTGTTCTTAGGAGAAATCTCTTTTCTCTAAATCCTTGCTCCAAGAGACACATATGGTATGCAGCACAGTGCAGCAAACTCTATAAACATTCAATAATACATACATACATACATAAAATCAATCTCCTACCTACCTTTTGTAGCTGTGTCTAATCGGCACTCCCATGAAGCAAGCAAAGTCGTCTAATGTAGGAGTAGCCATATCTTTTCAATTGCATCATCCTGATGATGCGTAAGTTTCCGTGGAATAATTATTATGCTTATTTTCTCCCTCCTCTAGCTAAAAGCTTTATGCCTTATCTGGGGATTTCCCTTCAGATGATGATGAATCAAAGACGGCCTGGAGGCTGCTGGTGACAGGCTGCAGCCCTTCCTTCTAGCAAAATTCCTCCCAAAATACAGTCGGTAGCCAATTACGTGAAAGCTTAGGTTGCTCTGCTGGTCTTAGCAACTGATTGGAAGGCAGTAACTGACAAGGCAGCAGCACTTACTACTGTGCAAAAACAGGGCATCTGTACCAATAAAACAGAAATATCTCTTCCCCTTGAAAATGGTGTTTTGAAGAAGGTAAATGATACCAGTAATGAACAGAAATGTAAAAAACAGAAATGTAAAAAACACTGATTTACCAGATTTGACACTTACGCAACTGAAAATGCATACATATTCAAGGAAATAGATTAGATTTTAAAATCGGCGTAGCTGTTTTATATAAAATTCATCTATCTTTTTGTTGATAAGCATTTCTTTAGGCACTTAAATGTCTACTCTGCAGTAAATGATTATGAAGAGAGGATGCTCTGGTCCTCTGCTGAGATTTGTTCATGTATATTAATCCAATTAACCTGAGTGTAATAACTTCAACTTTTAAAACAATACTTCTGAGATAGATCATGTTATTAACTGGCATTCCATAAACTTTGGAATGCCAGTTAATAACTTCCACTTCATTTTGCTATGTATATTAAAACATATTTTTTTTTACTATGCAACATGTTAAAAATGATTCTGATAATCCTTTAAAATTAATTTTTTAAAATTTTAAATTAATTTGGCCCTAGGAATATTAAAAAGCCCAGAGAGGTACAAAATGCCTGTCTCATATTAATGTTCAGCATAACATTAATTTCCAGAAGTTGTTTAAAACCATACCTATTAATTATTCTATTATTTGTAAATGTTTTTGTACTATATGTTTAACTAATATTTAACTTTAACATGCCTATTTAGGGCTTGTTGTATCTTTTTTTTTTTAACTGTCCTTATCTTGAAATACCAGGAACTTGAGCTGACTCACCCTAATGGGATTGATGCATCCCACTCACACCAGAGGCCTATTTCAGATCCCATCTGCCAAAGAATTTCTGCTTTTCTGCTTGGGCCCTGCCCTCTGTAATATTCTCCCATTGCCTCTAGCTCCTGGCCTTCCAGAAGAGCATTAATCAATTTAATCAGAATAAAGCTGGAAGGGACCTTGGAGGTCTTCTAGTCCAACCACCTGCTTAAGCAGGAGACCCCATACCATTTCAGATTAGTGGCTGTCCAGTCTCTTTTTAAAGACCTTCAGTAATGAAGCATCCATGACTTCTGACAGCAAGCTGTTTCACTGCTTAATTGTTCTTAATGTTAGGAAGGTTCTTCTTAATTCCAGGTTGCTTCTTTCCTTGATTAGTTTCCATCCATTGTTTCTTGTCTTGCCTTCTGGTGCTTTGGGAAATAAGTTGACTCCTTTCTCTTTGTGGCAACCTCTCAGATACTGGGAAACTGTTATCAGGTCACCCCAGTACTTCTTTTCTCTAGACTAGCCAAACGCAAATCCTGCAACTGTTCTTCATATTTTAGTCCCCAGGCCCTTAATCATCTTAGTTGCTCTTCGTGCACCTTTTCCAAAGTCTCAACATCTTTTTTGTAATGTGGTGCAGTATTCCAAGCTTTTTTTGGCTGCTACCAAACACTGCTAGCCCATATTTAAGGGATGATCCACTAGGACTCCAAGGTCTCTCTAAACAGTTACTGTTTTTGAGACAGGTTTCACCTAATCTGTACTTGTACTTTTGGTTTTTCTTGCCTAAATGTAATGTGCTTTTCTCCACATTAAATTTCATTTTGTTGGATAGGACACATTATTCAACTCTCTCAAGATCCATTTGGATCCTGAGCTTGTCTTCTGGGGGCGGGTTGGCTATTCCTGCCAGCTTAGTATCATCTGCAAATTTGATGAGTTCCCCTTCTATTGGTCTGTAGTTTCCTGGGTCTGGGTGGGTTGTTTTTTTGCCTTTTTTTGAAATTGGGAACCAGCAATCAGCTCTTTTGTAATCCTCAAGTAGTTCCCCGGGACTCCAGGAAATTTGAAAGATATACTACAATAATTCTGAGATAACATCTGCCAGCTCCTTCAGAACTCTTTAAGATATATTCCAAATCAGGTCCTGGTGACTTATATTCATTAAGATCAAACAGGTATTTTCTTACCATTTTCTTGCTTAATTTAATTTTTATTTCTAGTCTGTCTTTTAAGGTAATGTTTTTGGTAGGTTGGCTTCTAATTCTTCTCCCATAAAGACTGATGCAAAGATTGAGTTAAGCAGCCCTGCTTTCTCTCTACTGCCTTGCCTTCTTCTCTCCTTAGTGGACTGACTGTTTCCTTGAGTTTATTCTTGTTATTTATGTGTCAAAACAAACTTTATTATCTTTGATTTTTGTTAGGAGTCTGAGTTCCTTCCGAGTCCTTGCTTTCCTGACTTCATCTTTGCAGATTTGGGCTATCTGCTGATATTCTACCATAGTTAAAAGTCCCTCTTTCCATTTTTTGCCCTTGTTCTTTTTGTCTTTCAGTTTATTAGAGAGATATTTGTGCCACCATGCTGGTTTATTCTTGGATTTCCTGCATTTGATTTTCAGTGGTAGAGGTAGTCTTCGACTTACAACAGTTGGTTTAGTGACCATTCAAAGTTACAACAGCACTGAAAAAAGGGCATGACCATAATTCACACTTACGACTATTGTGACATCCCCATGGTCATGTATCAAAATCCAGATGCTTGGCAACTATCTGACTCATATTTGGGAAGGTTGCAGTGCCTTAGGGTCATGTGATCAGCTGATATCACCTTCTGACAATCAAAGTCAATGTGGAAACCAGATTCACTGAACAACCATGTTACTAAATGAACAGCTGCAGTGATTCACTTAACAACTGTGGCAAGAAAAGTATTAAAATGGGGCAAAATTCACTTAAATGGTTCACTCAGCAACATAAATTTTGGGCTCAATTGTGGTTGTAGGTCAAGGAGCAACATTATTGTGCTGGATTGGGTTTATATGACTATGTTTTTCAGAGTTTCTCAAGCTTCTTGAGTTGTTTTCCCCTGTCAGATTTGCATCCATGCAATCTTTCCTAGGCTCTCTCTGAGTTTGTTAAAGTCAGCTCTTTTAAAGTTTAAGACACTGGTTGGATTATGTTCTATCGCTTGTGTTTGCATTATATTGAATTCAAATAAGACATTATCACCTTTGCCCAAAATTCTGGCAACTTCAACTCCTCTATTAGGTCCAGTATAGCTTTTCCTAGTTCCCTCCTCTACCTTTTGAATGACAAAGTTTTTAGCTAACATGGTTAGGTATCTATTTGATCTTCCACTTGCTGCAGATTTTGTCTTCCAGTTGATATCAGGATAATTAAAGTCTCCCATTACTACTGTGGTATGCTTTTTACATATATTTGTTAATTGGTTAGCAAAAAGTTTATCTATTTCTTTTGTTTGGTTGGGTGGCCTGTAGTATAAATCTATGGCAATATCATTCTTTTTTCCTTTAATATTGACCCATGTGCACTCTAGGAGGCTTTCATCCTTAGTTTTGTAGATTATGCATATCTTTGCTGGAAATCCATCAATCTAATCTAAGTGTGGCTAGATTGTAAAACTAATTAACAACCCAGTAGAAGGCAATGGTAAACTATTTCCATATTGTTGCTAAGATATGAAATCACTAAGCACTAAGCTCAACTCAAAAAACACTTTTCTCTTTTAACATAATGGACATTTTTGTAATGGAACATAATAAAGAACTACACAAGATCTTACAAAACAAGATGAAGAAGTCAGAAAAAAAAATCTGAAAATGGCATAAAGTAAACTAAAATTCCTATCCCAGATATTCACAATATTCCCATCTATCAATTAAAATTCCTGTCCAAGATATTCACAATATTTATGCTATGTAAATCTCTTGTGGATGAAATTCAGAAGGAATGCTTTTCTCATTAATTCTAATTAATATTAGTAAACTTAGCTACCCCAAACAATTGAAGGAGAATAAGGTGAAAATGATTGGAGGGAAGGTTGAATTGTGGAGCCGAAGAAGTAGGAAATCTAGTTTTGTTCAAAAAAATGGGAAAGTAGATCAAGTATCAAAATCAGACCAATATGAGTGAAAACAAAATAAAAATGTTCTCTCTCTGCGATGCAGAAGTATGGGTCCCTCCCGTAGGGAATAAAAGAGGAGTGAAAGGGGAGTGGGGTATTGAAGGAGACAATAGTTCATTTGGGTGAAGATGTTTCTGCATTCTTGCCAAGTATTGTCTACTACACTGTGGCGTCTGAAAGATATCAGCCTGGCAACTTTCCAAGCCTGATAGAAGTCTGTAATTGTGGAATATCTTGAAAGACTGTTGGCAAGGACTTTGCTGGAGAGGAATTCACTGTAAACTAAATAAAAGGGGTTTATCAGGATGAGGAGTCAACTTAATGCTGTTGAGGAAGCCTAGGTCAGAAGCTAAGTTCAATGCAACCACCTCTCCCGTGTGTTTTTTTTCAATAATCTTACTACCAAATACAGAGTATTAAACTCACATTCTGTATTCAAAACAATTTGTTATTAATCAAAACAGGAATCCTTTATTCCAGGATGGTTACATCTTAGAACTGAGAAAGAAACAACTTCTAGATATGAACAGATACTCACCGTTTTCTTAATCAGCCCTAGTCTGTGCTTTGTATAGTTTGACAGTGGGAGAGATAAGATTCACTACCATCACAACAACTATGGCCCGGAGCTGTTGAAGGCCAGTGAGCAAGGTTTAGTAAGAGTTAAGTCACTATACCACAGAAGACAAATATTCTGTTTTTTTTTTTCCAATTTCTTAGTATTGAGGTTTAGACTTTGAAATGTAAATAATATACAAGTACCAGAGCACTTGATGTGCCCACAGGAGGAGATTCCAATAAACTATGTTCAAAGGTATGGTATTAGAGCTACCAGAATGGACATCCTTGTACTATAGTTCAGAAAGCAAATTTTAATTCCAATGAGAGGATATTAATGCACAATAATACAATAGACAATACAAATAAACAGTTAAATATGCAAACCAAAGTGAGATACACTGAAACCAACCTGATCTATTTCCAAGGAATATCATTAGGACTTGAGCTGAAAAATATCAAAAAGAAGTGCTTATCCTTAACCTTGAGTCTTTAGCATTCTGCATCGTTCAGTTATACAAACTCGAAGGAACAGAACAAAACATGAAAATCAGTATTATAGTATGATGGCTACCTTCTTTTTCAAGTAACAGTGTATCAACATAAAGAATAGAATGTCTTTGCAGATATAGGTTTTAATGAAAGATTTGGCAGGAAAAGACTATGTATCGATTTGCATGACACAGTAAATCTTATTAAAACTTATTAATGAACAAGCAACTAGCAATTCCCATGAGTGTCAGCGGTTAATAAAAGAAAGACAAACTATGTTTTGCTTTGCATTTTTCTCTAGTTTGTTCTAGGAGGAACAGGACTGAATCCCTACTTGGAGAGTACACTAAATTAACCACAAAGGTTGTGGTTTTCTGATGGTGTCTGCTTGCAGAGAGAATTAGCTTGCACCCCATACTACTCATTTATTAATAAACCTTAATACACTTGCTGTGTCATTGCAGACTGACTCCATGCAAGCAACAAGATTCAGCTTGGACAAAAACATATCTAGGCTTTACAAGAGAGAAAATGCAAAAATGTCATATTCTGACAGCATATTTTCATTGCAAGTATTCTGGCATATTTCACAGCATATTTTAGAAGCTGTGCTCCATTTTCCAATTCCTCTTGCAATTCTTGTAAGAATATACGTGTATCTCCAATTGCTACTTGTGGCAATCTTTGTTATGGAATTCAGAAATAAAACTTAAGTTAATTACCAATAAAGGAGAACCACTCAACACAGTCAACTTGCTGCAGCCAACTCACTGCGGAACAAGACTTACACTAATATGAAAGAAATGGTGGAATAGAATCATTAAAAAAAAAGAATGCAAAAGGAGGGACAAAATGAAACGTGAATGACAAAAATTAATTTTTTTATTATTATTTAAATTGAGTTGGCTGAATTGTCCCTCAGCAAGTTGTCCCTTGGTGAGTTGGTTGTGAAGTTGTGCCATGGTGAGTTGACAATGGAAAGTTCTCTCATTCTGGTCCTTGATCCTTGATTGTTTTCTTGCAGACCTTCCAATACCCAGACTAAATAACATCATCAGTACGAGTAATGGCTAATGAAATGACTGCAAAAAAAAACCAACAACACCCAACCAAGCTCAGAGAGCACTAAGGACACCCTCCCTTAATATTAATATGATTGTAAGAGATAATTTTAACTATTGGAGCAAATGTTTAAAAATGTCACTGCCTTCAATCGGCTCACTCTTTTATGCATTGGATCACCGCTGCCTTTGCATTTTCACAGACATGTTTCCTTCTGCATGCAACAGGCTATATACCATATTATAAATATCGTACTTGACATTAATAGGATTTTATGAATTTCAAATACCTGGAGAAAAAAACCCTCTACCTGCTCTAATTCAGCTTCATGGATAAAAAACGTTTTTATGTATCAGTGCTTCCCATGTTTTCTTTCAAATCATTTCAAGGACACATATTTCCTGAATATGTAGGCTTACATTTAACAATTTCACTGCAAAAAACCCAAAACATTCCACAGACAAACTCTCTTCCTTGCAGGAATAAATCATATTTAAAAGCAAACTTAGTTCTCTTACTAAAGTTGCCAAATGCTGAATAAACAAAATAATGAATCAGCGCTGAACCACAAGTAATTCTGTCTTTCCACATGTTCTGAGCAGTTAATAGCTGTAGTAGAACTGTCCACAACAGAGCAATAGTCACATTTCTAAATCACCCAACAGTATTATACAAATCCACTAAAAGCATATATTTAAAAGCAGTGGGCATAAAATCTTTTCATGTTTAAAATTGCATATACTATTCATCAAATGAGGGAATGAGGGATGGCAAACAGCAAACATTTCCATATGGAGTACTGACTGCAATTCTTTCTCTGTTTTTTAAACCTAATCAAGGTTGATAAAGCTACAGGAGGGCCTTGCACAACATGGACCAGATTGAGGATTCAGGCTCTGCCTCTATGGGTTTTAGCCAAGAATGGCACATAACAATTAAACAATAGTATAAATGAACAATTAGATCTAGAACCGGAACTCTTCCTATTGGGGATCTTCAAAAAAATATGTAAAGAGTACAAAATATGTACACATATTAACTGCTGCCAGGATTGCCTTAGCTCAATGTTGGAAACAGCCATGCATACCCTCAGAGAAACTTGTTATACAAAAAGTTATGAACTGCGCAGAAATGGACAAATTAACGTTGAGCTTAAAAGATAAAGGCACATCGATATTATATAAGGTGTGGGAACAATGGTATAACTGGATAGAATGGAGATAGATTAAAGATAGATAGTTATTAAACATAAGTAATAGATAAAATAAGAATGTAATTATGCATATCTGTAAATAATGCACGAATTATTGTCATAAGAGAATCACTACAAATTGCTGTTGTTGAGTGATATTTTTTTTTCTTTTTCTTGCTTTTTTATGTTTTTTATGTAATTAAAGTTCAATAAAGGATTTAAAAAAGGCAATTCCTATAAATGCAGATAGTCCTCAACTCACAACAATTGAGGCCAAAATTTCTGCTGCTAAATGAGACATTTGTTAACTGACTTTGCCCCATTTTATGACCTTTCCTGTCAGTTCAGTGAATCACTGCAGTTGTTCAGTTAATAACATGGTTGTTAAAAGTGAATCTGATTTCTTCATTGACTTTGCTTGTCAGAAGTTCGCAAAAGGTGATCACATGACCCCCGGACACCACAACCGGTCATAAATATGAATTGGTTGCCAAATATATGACCATGGGGAAGCCGCAATGGTCGCAAGTGTGAAAAACAGTGTTAAATCCCTTTTTCCAGTGCCGCTGTAACTCTGAATGGTCAACTAAATGAACTGTTGCAAGTCGAGGACTACCTGTACATTAAAATTCCCTAGTGATCTCAGCTACAGATAGTCCACAACTTACAACAGTTCATTTAGTGACCATTCAAAGTTACAACGGCACTGAAAAAAGGGACTTACGATCATCTTTCCCACTTACGACCTTTGTAAGCATCCCGATGATCATGTGATCAAAATTCAGATGCTTGGTCACTGGTTCATACTTACGACCATTGCTGCATCCCAAAGTTATGTCATCACCTCCTGACAAGCAAAGCCAACGGGGCAGTCAGATTCGCTTAACAACCGGGTTACTAACTTACCAAGTGCAGTGATTCACTTAACAATGGTGACAAGCGAGGTCGTAAAACGGGGTGAAAAAAATCACTTAACCAATGTTTCACTTAACAACATAATTTTGGGACTCACTTGTCCTGGTAAGTTCAAGGACTGCGTGTACTTACTTCTAGTCTGCATGCATCTTCTGATAATATCCTCCTCTGTTCGCTTTGCTACGCAATTTTACAGAGAAAAGACCATAAACACTAACCGCTCGATTCTACCGCGTCCCAGACAGTTCTCCAAACCCAGACGGCCAGGCTCCCTCAGCCGGCCAAGGGTTCAACACGGAACCGGCGGCGGCGGCGGCACCTTGGCGTGAACTAATCACACCGACTCGCTCCTCAAGCAATGCTGGACACGAGCGCCAAAGATGAAAACAGCCTCGACGCCTGGCAACCTCGCTCGCCTTCTCCGCCTCGATTACGCACGGAACCTGCCACCATTTCCATAGTATCCGTTGAGGGCCGGTGTAGCAACACACACACACACACACACACGGAACATGTTCTTCCCGCCCGGTAAAGGCATTCACAACGACGGCGCTGGATGTCGCCTCCCTGCCACCCACCTACCCCAAAAAGCCAGCGTCTTCTCAGCAAACTGCCACCCACACCTGGTCCCACGCGTGTGTGTGTATACACACACACACACACACATACATACATGTGGGACCAGGTGTATGTATGTGTGTATGTATGTATGTATCATCTATCTATCTATCTATCTATCTATCTATCTATCTATCTATCTATCTATCTATCTATCTATCTATCTATCTATCTATCTATCTATCTATCTATCTATCATATCTATCATATCTCTATATCCCCGAAGCCGCGGTCGCCCGCCCTTCTCCCGGTTTGCAAGGAAAGCTATCGGGCACCTCGCCCTCAGGCCTCCCCACGTTCCCCCCTCACCTGCGAAGGAAACCGAGCGGCCGCGGCGCTTGGGAGGGCTTCGGCGCGAACCGCAAGAACTCGTCCGCGCGCCCTCGGAGCGGGGAAGGCAGCAGCTCGAGACTGGCTAAACCAGGCCCTCTCTCTCTCTCTCTCTCTCTCTCTCTCTCTCTTTGGAAGGGCTGAGCTGAGGCCAGCCGTGCCACCTCCCTCCTGCTCCTCCTCTTCACGGGGCCGCAGACTCCATGACGAGGCCGCCCATGAGACGCGCTGCGGCGTGAACCGGGGACGGCTGCCCGCCTGGCACCGCTAGGGAGAGGCCGCGTTCTGCGCTTCGTTCCCTGGCGCGCGAATTCTCTCCCTGCCCGCTCCCCCCCCGCCCCCCGCGCGCGCACTTTTCGCCCCACAGGCGTCTACAAGTGGTTTGGTGGGACTTGGGAACGCTGGAGGGATTTTGGCAATCGTGACGGGAAGGGAGAATTGAACGACGAAGCTTCTTCGTGTTGGCGAAAATAATGGCCCGCCGCCTTTGGATTTTCGGGCAGAGCATAATAATCCTGCGTGAGGGGGCTAGCCTAATGAGCCAAACGAAGGATATACAGATCCTCCTCCGAATAAAAACACACAGCTTTCCGCGTAGGGTACAGATGGAAGTAGGCCAACCAAAAGGGGGATGTAAAAAGCTAAAAATACTAGGAAAGTGGGGCTTAAAAGTCAGACTTGGCTCAGATGCATCCTCTTGTATGTCCTCTTTCGCTTATGTTCAATGTTTGTGGTCAAGCAGATGGAAGATACTAATAAGGGAGGATATTAGTAGCTCAAGGGTTGACATACGGGATGCTTGGTGCTCTGCGAGCTTGCTTGTTTTCTTGCAGACGTTTCATTACCCAAACTAGTTAATACAATCAGTGCTGGCGCACTGATTATATCATCTAGTTTGGGTAATGAAACAAGAAAACAAGCAAGAGAGCACTAAGGACTCCTCAGACATAGCAAGTTGCAAATGACTACATCGAAGAAAGAAAAAATATATTTATGCAAAGACATCAAAATGCAAAACTTCCATTCCTTCTGATCTTTTTAGTGGGCAGGTGTGCATTCCACATTTTTATTAACTGGAAATGAAAAGCACGTCAAATCAATTATCCATCATTTTATATATATTGAATAATAAATAGCAAAGATCATCACAGTGCATAACGCTGATGTCGTCCACTTATGTCATTCCTCTCTGCCCACTCTTATTTTTCTTTCTTTTTAAGACAAGAAGATATTTTCCTTGAAACAACAGTAATTGGTTTCCCCATATCAAGAGGGAAATAAAATTCAATTTGGAAGTATTCAGAGCCATCCCTTCAGCAGATGATGCTTCCCAAGCTTTGCTGCTTTGAATGACAAACACAAATCAGTGAATTAAGACCAGCTGTTTACTCTTGCTCTGCCAGCCCTACAATGGTTGCAGTGGGCCTTCAGTTGAGAGAAAAACAAATCCTATAATTAGGCAGAGGAAAGCAGCTGATCCTGAGCTCAAGGAAAGGATGCAAAAAATTATTATTGTAATTCACATTTTTTTTACAGCCAAACATTTGCTGCTTATACTTTGGACTGCAAAATGCCCTGGGTTAACCTTGCCTCCATAATAAGCAATTGATTAATTCATTGATGAATTCATTTGTAACATTGGATAAAATCATTCTGGACACAAGTATGGTGGAATGGAGAAGGTTTCTTAGGAACCAGATTTCTGCAAATCCGTATCTCTCTCCAGTTGCCACATCAAATGTATGGCACCTAGGTTCCTCATTATTCTGAGAAATCTTGCCACTGTCTGGTCTTCTATGAAAAATGGGTTATCTCAAAATTGGGGAAGGGGGAATTTCCAGCAAAAAAAAAGAAGAAGAAGCTTGATATAGTTAACATTTTAAACAAAATGCCACTTTCCTTGTTATATTTATGAGAATAACAAATCCTTAAATCCATTATTCTAAATATTGATCACATTTAATAAATCTCTGAAAGTACTATATATGGTATTATATAGAACCGTGATGAGGAACCTATGACACACGTGCTGGAAGTGGCACGCAGAGCCATTTCTGCCAGCACGCAAGAGGTCGCCCGGAAGAGCCCCACTGCACATGCGCACCCCCCCCACCAGCCAGCTGATTGTCAAATATCTGCTGCGCATGCACGGGGGAGACGCGTGTGTGGGAGATGCATGCACATGCGCAAGAGGCAGGGAACAAGGGGGTCATGCACATGCGCAGAGGCGTGTGACATGGGTCACGTGCTGTGCGCACACGGGGTTATACATGCCTGCATGGGGGGGTGCGTGCGCTTTGCATCATGAGTGCAGGCATGCAAGCATGTGCACGCATGCTCGTGCACACACACTTTCAGCACGCAACGTGGAAAAGGTTAGCCATCACTGATACAGAACATAGAATCATATGTCTGAAAGGGACCTCAGGGTTCTAGTCCAGCGGTTGCCAACCGGTGGGCCGTGAGAAAATTTTGGTGGGCCGCAAAGAAATCTCACCCCCAGAGCATCCCCCCAAAAGCAATTAATCCAGGCTGCACAGAAACACAAGGCTGCGCCGCCCACAAGGCTTGTGGGAACCCTCCCCGCCCACTCACTCCTTACCTGGTAAAGTTGCCTGCTAAATTTCTATTTTTCCTTTTTCCGACCATCATCTGTTCTGCTGTGCCGGGAGACTTAGATTAGCTAGGAAGCAGGAAATGGTTGGATTTCTTGCTATCTAGCTAGTCTTTAGATCTTAGGCTCTGCTTTTAAGCACAGCTGAACCTCCCTTAGGACTGAAGGTTTGCTTGCAAGCAAATTCAGTGCAGACTCATGGCAAGCAAATTTGAGAGACTGAGCTAGCCGATGGCAGATAGATAGATCACTGAATGATTCTGTGAGCAACTCAATCTGCCCGCCTACTTTGCCTGATTTTGGGTAAAAGTTGCTCTTTTTTAAAATAAAAAAATGAATATTTACATGGATGGTGTGTTGTGAGTTAATTTTATAGGTTTGCTTGCAAGCAAATTTGCCACACTAGTATTTCCTATCTCTTAGCACTGATTTTTTTTTGCTGCCTTTCTGGGGGGCATGTGACCTTTCCTTAAATCTGGATGATTTACTTAGGATATCTTGTGAGGTGAGTGAGACCAGCTGGTATCTGTAAGTGGTGCAAATGGATCTAAGGATTGCTTTTCCTGGGTGTGCTTTTTCTGGAGAGCTTAAATGACCTCTCTGCTAAAGGGTTTCACTTTAGGAGCAAGAGATGGCTGCTTGATAGTTATCACTGCATTTTAACTATTTTCATTCCTCCAGGCGCTCTGGCACCCTGCCTGATTTGTAACTCTGGCTTGCAGATATTTTTATTCTAATGATTGGTATTTAGGGCAGCTTTTTGCAAGCAAAGAAGCTTTTTGTATTTTTGTATTCTTGACTTACAACAGTTCATTAGTGACCAAAGTTACAATGGCACTGAAAAAAGTGATTTATGACCATTTTTCACATTTATGACAGTTGCAGCATCCCCACTGTCATGAGAGGCCAGGTGAGGAGAAGCGCCCCTTGACATGAGTGATGTTGACTTGGCCATGCCCACCCAGTCACATGACCACCAAGCCACACCCACCAACTAAGCCACGCCCACAGAACTGGTTGTTAAAAAAAATGAATCCCACCCTTGGTTAAAGACTTCTTCTTTCCACTCCACTGGTTTGTTGGGAATGTATTGAGCCAACTAGATATTGTCTTTGTTTTAAATTCTTTGTTTTTCTATATCCTTTTAAACATGAGATAGTGTGTTTAAGTTTATCAAAAGCTTAGCCACTTTAAGCACATAGTGTTTCTTCTGGCAGAATCTCTCCCAGATACTAAATAATTCATATCCCTTTTATTGGCTAGCTTGTTCCCTCCATTCAGGAGATTTTAGAGCATTTAAGTGCTCAAATAGTGGGCATGGAGATATTCTTGGGAACAGAATGTTCTCATTTTCAGTTTTCCCTCCTTCATTCAACAAAGAGAAGAAGAAAAAGAAGGGATGAGACAGATGCTTGCTAAAAATATCTCATTCTTAATACTCATAAAATTCAAGTATTTTCATTCTGCTACTATTCAAGCAATGACATAATTTAATTTCTCTTTATGTCCTATATTCTAAAGAATTCCTTCAAAATACATAACAATAATTCAGTTATTGTTTTCATTACAGTCTGTTTTCAGTTGTAGAAGTAATAAACAGATTGAAAGCAAACTGAGTATGTAATTTATTCAAATGATGTTAACTTGCTAGATTGGGGATTTAGAAAACAAACATACCAATCCTTTTTTCCCCCTCCTGTTCAATTTTGTCTGATTTTCAGACACATCTTGCACAAGTCCCTGCAGTTCTCAGAATATATATGCACTGAATCTTGTAATTCTCCATCATTATGCAGATAACAAGCAGCAGTTGTATGTTTGAGCTAGGGTCTGATATGCTATGAATTGCTATCACTGTCGCTTAGCAGAAGGCCCAACTGAAATGTTGTACTGTAAATGTTTGTATGCTGAATAAAAATACATAGGACTGCAGGGACTTCCGGTTTGTCGGCTTCGCGAGCGGCAGGGATTCGCGAAGCTGCGCGATCCCTGCTGCGCTAGCCGTTTTTGGGGCTCCGATCCGGACGGGTACAGAGCTAGGCTGCCCTGCAGGGGCAGCTGAAGGTAGGGGGATCCGGAGAGGGGTTTGGGGGTGTTGCAGACCCCTCCCGGCCGGCAGAACCCCTTTTCCCAAGACGGTGCAGCGGCGGAACCGTAATGGCCGCCACAAAGAAGCTGGCAGCCGGGTAAGAATGCTCAGGAGGAAGTGGAGAAAGTTTTTCAAAGGAGAAAGTTTTTCTTGGTTCCTAGGACTCTAAGACATATTTAACAAAATTCCTGAAAAGTATGATTTTCTGAATGATACCTTCTAGAAGAGGAAAAAAGCGGCAGTTTGGTGGTGCTGAAAGGAAAGCTTACCCTCTTTTCCTACGGAATAAATAAGTGGATATTAAGAAACCTATTTCTTTTAGGTGAAAACTGGCTTTAAGCGATGAGTGGGAAGAGAGAGGAATAAAAAAAATATTTGTATGCTAAGACTTTGTTGGAGGAGATGCCTTAAGGATTTGAAGACTAAAATATATTGCAATAAGATTTTAAGAAACAGATTTGGACTTTCTTTTTCTTTGATTGATACTACCCCAGGAGGAGAAAGTGAGAACTCTGCCTTGGTTTGGACTGATTGATAACTTTGGGACTGTTTTATTTTTTCTTTGGAATATTCTGGTTGTTGTAAGAAGAAAGAAGGGGAAAAGAAAAGATTTATAATGGCTCTTTCTATTGAGGAGCTGAGAAAAGATTATGAACAAGCAAAAAAAAATGGTAAAGCTGGTTTTTTTAGAAATGGCGCTTATTAACTATCAACAAACATTACAACAGATGAAGACAGCAGAAGAAGAAGAAGGAGAGGAAGCCATTTTTAATAAATTTCAGAACTCGACCAAGAAAGAAGGAAGAGTGAAAGGGAAGAGAAATAAAGGACTTAAGATTTAAAAAACACTTAAGAAAGGGAAAAATAAGGTGCAAAATCAATATAATGATAGTAAACAAAAGGGAAAAGGAACACGACAGAGAAGGGAAGCCAGTAAGGCAGAGGCTAGAAGAAGGTGGGGTAGAAAGGTTTGTTGGGAGAAGAAAGAAAGGGAAAAGGTGGAGAAAAGCTACAAAGTTTTGAAATTAAATGGGAAAAAAGGAATCTTTTTAGGGATAAAGGATAAAGTATAATTTCTTCAAAAGATTTTGCAAGGTACATAAGATGATATTGTAGTATTGTATTAGAAATAGAAAACTTAAATGGTTTAAGAGTTGATAAGAGATTAAAATGTTGAAATGTTTAATAATGATTGGTTTTAAAATTTAATAATATGAGGGAGGTTTAGAATATTGAGTTTTAATTAAAGAGTTTAATAAGATTATGGTATTGATGTTATTATAAAATTTCTATTATAGCATTTGTTTTTAATATTTAGATTTATTGTTTAACTATGTATTTAATTACTCTGGATGTACTATTTAGATAGAATGTACCAAGCAAAATCGGATTGGGTATTGGGCGTTATTTTAAAGGTTAATTTGATTAATTTAGGGGGGAGATAGAAAGGCATCATACTCTGATTAGTGATTTCAGGAGAAACTTCTTTTTTTATAAGGAGAGCGAGACAAAGGGACAATAAAGAATGGACAAAAGATACAAATATAATGACTCAAATTAAGATGATTAATTAAGATAGAATTAAGAAGAGTGAAATATGTGGAGAAGTTAATATAGAAGGCTTAGAATGGTAAATAAAATAAGTAATGATATGTAAGATGAGCATGAATATAATTGAAGTCCATGAAGAGAGAGATATCTGGGTCCAAGTTACTTTCCAAAAATATTTTTTTATGTTTTATGTGTTGTGTGTATATGGTTTTTTTGGGGAGAATTAATAAAACCTTGCAGAAATATAGAATGAGAATAATGGTAACTAAGTCAGAAAGAAATAGATGAAATAATAATAATGAAATTGAATAAGAGTAAAGAGAAGTAAAGAGAAATTGGACAAGAGGTTTTTGTATGTTTATATGGAAATGGTTTAAAACAGAATTATAGTTTATCTGACTTGTTAAATTTATAATGGAAAAAGGTTTAAACATGTAATGGATAATGATGATTTGTGTGTTTTGAAAATTAATAAAACTTGTTTAAAAAAAAATAATACATAGGACTGCAGTCTTTGATTTAAAAAGCCCTATCCTTTTTAAATCAAAGGATTTTCCCATTCAAATTTTTCTTTTTCTTTTCTTTTTTTAAAATATAAACTTGGTTTATTTGATCAAAGTTAAAATAGATCTGTTATCTCCCATAACCTTTAATGGCTAGGGACTATTTTTTTTGCAACATATGGATTTAAAAAAAAAATTAAACAATTTTTCTTATATCCAACATCATTTCCATTCATTGCAATGCTTCCGTGACGGTATACATACTTTTACATAAATCTTAATTATCTGTACGTTTATCTATATTCCTTCATCTATCTTTGTTCACTATAACCTTTGCCTTATTCAGTAGAGGGATTCAAATATTGTTGCCACCGGTTTGGTGTGGCTTGGTGGGCATGCTTTGTGTACGTGCATACACTTTGCATGTACGCATGTGCCAAACACGCACTTTGCACAGGCCATTCTAACTCGCCTACTGCAAGCCTGCATGACCCCAGTCGCTTTAGTAGCTGTCGCGCAGCACTCTTCTGGGCCACGCAAAGCAGCTGCGCTTCAAATTCAGCAGATAAAAATGAGTATGGGAGTGCGGGTGGGCGGGTGGGCCCAACAGCGGAGCAGTGGAGAGAACCAGTTCCATCTCCACTGCTCATCGCTCCTACCGGCTCGCCAGAACCGGGCCGAACCGGTCAAATACTACCACTGGCCTTATTGTTTTATTGTCATGTTCTCTATTCATCTCTCTCTATATTATTTAGCCAATCATACAATACATTCTACATCAAATAATAATCCGTTCCTCTCTTTCTTTATATCCATGGTCAACTTATCCATCTCGGCACACTCTTTTTTATCACATTTTCCTCTAGTGGCATACTATCATTTTTCCAATTTTGTGCACAAGTTATTCTTGCCACCATTAATAGATGTAGCATTAGATGCTCTGTTTTCTTATCATCTTTTCCCATTGTTATATCTAATAGAAATGTTTCTATTATTCATCCATTGTTATAAAAAGTCCTAAATATTGATGATAATGAGACTGTGGTAATGAGAGGCACATCCTGGAAAACCTTCATCTTCTTACCTATAGCAGGTCGGATGTGTCACACGCTGGCCACGCCCACTTTAGCAAAGGAGAAAAAAGTTGCAATATGTCACCTGATGACACCGGGATGACGTGAGTTTGACACCTCTGCTATAAATGCTAAAGTAGTTCCTTAAATATGTTATAGCAGATATCAAGGCACATAGAATGAAGGTGACCAACTCATTTGAGATGAAGTGGAAATAAACCTTAGAATTCATTTTTTTAAAGTTGAGCCATTTTCTCATCAGAAATTGAATGTTTCATCAAAAAGTTCATTTAAAAGTTCAGATATAAAAACAGGGTGTGGGTGGCT
Source organism: Notechis scutatus (assembly GCF_049901735.1). Classification (NCBI taxonomy): domain Eukaryota; kingdom Metazoa; phylum Chordata; class Lepidosauria; order Squamata; family Elapidae; genus Notechis; species Notechis scutatus. The sequence goes on from NC_142013.1 coordinate 93,305,168, forward strand.
TGGTCATTTAAAAGGCTTGTTTATATTTTCTTTTCTTTTGTCTGTCTCCCCATTTAGTAACTAGTTTTCTTAGTGCCATCCATTGGTGAAGCGATATACAAGCCTTTCCTCATGACTATTACTTTGGCCCAATAATGATTAGGTGATTTTTTTTGGGAAAACATTTAAATCACTAGCGGGGAAATGACTCCTATTTTGTAGGTGACTGCAAAAACAGCAATATAGAATTAATTTAAAAGGTACAGTCTGAAATCTTCCATAGAGGATAATTTTGATTATTATATTACAATGTTTATTATTGATACTTCGTATTTTTAAATGACTGAGACAGGGCACCAGCAGTATTGCTACCTTCACCAGGGGCAGTGAGTAAAGATGACCTCTCCTGGCAGTTTCACACACGTTAACCAGGAGCAGAGAAAAACCCGGGGCACCCCATAATCTATAGGGGCCGAAGCTGGATCATACAATTAAGTAGCTCTTAAAAGTCCTTTGAGGTGTATGTTATCCTCGCCCGATGGGGGTTCACTCAGGCCGTGATGTAGTGAAAGAGCGGCTTAGCCATTTACTGTGATTAACCCATTAACAGAGTTGGAGGAGACCTTTGGGGTCATCTAGTCCAACCCTGCCCCCGCCCCCAGGAGACTCTGCCTACACCATTTCTGACACATGGCAGTCAAGTCTCTTCTTGAAAGCTTCCCCGGGATGGAAGCTTCCAGAGACTGTGAAGAGTCTGAGAAAAACAGAGGATGCTCGCAAAGGAGGGAGGGGAAGAGTAGGAAACCGCAAGTCCAATCTCTACGCGCAATTTCCAACTCGCCCAGCTGCCCCAAAAGGCTCCGAAGCGTAAGTCGCGAGTAGCAGCGCAGCGCTCTCTCCGCGCCCCCCCTCCTGTTCCTCGGGCCCCGCCCCTCATCCCGCTACCTTCCATCTCTGGCGAACTCGCCGGGCCTCCGCCGCTGTTGCGTCCGTCGCTGATTGGTCCAAAGAAAATTGCAATGGGGAACCGCGAGACCCGAAGGGTGGGCCGAAGGAGGCGGGAAAGCCGGGAATGAGCAAAAGGGATTGGCTGGCCAGAGAGAGAGAGAGAGAGAGAGAGAGAAAAGTGGGGCTGAAGCTTTGCGTGGCAGCCGCTTCGGCCGATTCCTTTTTTCTTTTTTTTCCCCTCTTCCTTTTTGGAAAGGCAAAACTTGGCAGGATGATGGCCGGACCGATGCCGCTTTTTGTGGCCGGGATGCTCTTCCTTAGTGTAGGGCGGCGAGGCGCGGAAAGCGCCCCGCGCAAGGCGGTGACTGCCCGGCTGGCGGCCAAGTGGCCGGCGACCCCGCTGCTCCTGGAGGCCAGGTGGGTGCGTTTGGGTGCGTGGAGAGAGAGGGGTCACGGCGCCAGCAATGCGCCTAGTGCTCTTCCCGAGGAAGGCTTCCTCCGGGGTGGGCATCAGCCCGGGTGCGCCTACCCGCCCCCGGTCGTCCCTAAGCGCCGCCTGCCCTCTTCCCCAAATTGGTAGAAAAAATGAGGCGACCAGAAAAAGAGTCAGTCGAGCAAGTGAGAGGGGGTGTGTGAAAATTTGCACAACCTTCCAGGTGTGCTGGTACTAAGTTGTGGGGTGCCTTGTTGTGTGGTTGGCTGAAGAAGCTTGCAGACCTCAAAAAAATGAGATGCAGAGTATTTATGGTTGCATTACAGGGACTCCCCGACTTATAACCATTTATATAGTAAGGTGATGCGGAGAAAAGTGACTTCAGTCCGTTATGGTATCTCTAGGATCCTGTGGGACAGAATTTGGACACTTGGCAACTGGCATGTATTTATGCAGGTTGCAGTGACCCCTGGGGTCATCAGATCACCTTTTGCAACCTTCTGACAAGCAAAGTCAATGGGGAAGCCAGACTCACTTAGGGAGGGGGGGGGGGGGGGGGGGGGGGGGGGGGGGGGGGGTGGGGGGGTTTTTGGGGTTGGGGAAGGGAAGAGAATGGTGTTACTAACTTAACAATCGTGGCAATTCACTTAACGGTGGTGGCAAGAAAGAATGTAAAATGGGATGAAACTCATTTAACAACGGTCTTGCATAGTAATGAAAATTTGGGGCTTCATTCTGGTTGTAAGTCCAAGACTTACAAAAAGTATTACCCCACTTTTTGCCTGGAGAGCTCAAGAACGCTTACATGTGGTCTTCCCATTAGCAACCACACCAAGATAGAATGACATCATGCAAATTGGGTAGTTTTCATTAGTTGCATCATGACACAAGGGACATACGGAATATTATTCCCATCATTGTAGACAAAGTCATCAAACACATGTGTGATGACCACTCTTGTTTCCCTCCATGGGCCTCCTCCCAGCCTATCTGCAGCGACCTCTTGAGGTGGATCAGGCTGAGGGAGACTGATAGAAAATATACAATGACCCCATAATTACAGTAGAAACTCAAATGTGGCTCCCTTGCCCAAATCTAGAATTAACCATTATACAACATGGATAGATTACATTCTGCAACTATCCTAACAAAACACGCCATTGAGCAAGTAAGGAGAGAGAGAGTACATTAAGCTCTGGCTTTGGATTACATTTGATGATGGAAGTTCCCTGGATGTCCTTGGAGCTAAATACTTCCATTCCAACCCATGTCAGCAGGTCTCTTGTAAGATCATTCTTGAGCTACTTGGAGGAGAAAGTGGAATAAAAAACAAATAAATACAATGCATTGTTTGTCATATCTGTTGTATTGCCTTTATCTGTTATATTGTATGCCTGTTTTGGGGACTTATTCCAAGATATATCCCAAAGACTGAAATTTTAGGAAGATTATTTCAAAATAAGAGGTTTGAAGTTGCAAACTGCTAATTAAATACTATAGATGATTAGTTTTCAAGTTTTTCTATGTTTAACCTTCATTCAGTACGCTTATTTTAATCTCAATTTTGCTATTACCAAAAGGAAGAGGCTGGTGTTTTAACCGGTCCTGTAATGGGGAAATAAAATGTCAATATTTGTGGAATTCAAATGGTCCTGGGACATGATATCCACTGAGTGGGGAAAAACAGGCAAATGATGAAACATGTAATACAACAATATAACCCAAATGTGCCTTATTGTATTTGTGACATGCAAGTACATAATCCACAGAGCTTGTTTCATGACATTGTAATGCATGTTTCATATTTTTAATGAAACCCCCTGTTCTGTAGATATCAGTATAATGAACAGATATGTTGATAGAAATTACAATATAACACACATGTGGAAGGAATTATAAGGTAACAGAATGCTAGGGAAAAAACCCATCATTTTTCAAGACATACTGGTATATATATCAAAAGTTGGTGTTTTGATGTTGGTTCTTTACATGATGTTTCAGTCTTTGCCTATTTCCACTTTACATAAATATAGGTATGCACACACATGTTTATGTATTCAACCATGCATAAAGTAATCCTATTCCTGCCATGAAGAGTGAAAAAATACTTGATACTGTATAGTTGAGAAATGTTCTCTAGTGCTCAGATGATGTATTTATTGCCTAAGCAATCAGTGGTGTACAATTTGGCAGCTTGTTGTTCCTTCCATTGCCCTCAAAATAGATGCAAGCTATGTCTTAGCAATAAACAAGTCAGCTAGCTGCCCTCTGAGATTCTTTTGAAAAGTTTGATGTTGGTTAGAACGTTTGTTTCCATTAATAATACATAAGTTGCTATGTTTTCAATTAAATAAATCATAAAAATACAGCTGATCACTTAATTTTTAATTTTGTACTATTAATGTAGGGTAGACAGGAGAAATGAGTTGAGCTTTTATCAGCTCAGCTAGTATAGACAATTACAATTGATGCAAAGGACTGTAATTCAGACATATTTGAAGGACTACAGGTCCCAATCCACTTTGGATTGGATACAGAATAAGTTAATCACTGAAATAAATAGGCCAAGATGGAGTCAATATTGAGCCAGCCAATAATTACCAATTGTTAGCTAGATGTACAAATCAAATTCATCAGTTATTTATTATTCAATATATAATGAATAAATTACAGTTAGTTGAATTCATACAACATGCTGTGTCAAAGTCAAACGATTCCCATTATAGCTATGTGTGAACCAATTAATTCTGTGCAAAGATGGTTTATATTCTTAATATACATTGAACAGTGAAAAGTAGGAATAGATATAAGAGATAGAAAAAAAAGTATTATTATGCAGATTAAAATGTTACCTTATGGATTTTATCTAATTAACATCCAATGAAATCTCTGTACATGTAAAATGTATGGACTTTGATTCCAAGTCTTTCTTAGCAATCTATATTCAGTAGTCTCAAATGTTATGAATATCATATGTGTGAAAAAATGTAGAACTTCTATACTTCTCATATTGTGGTATTCATCACCTCAGTTTATATTACTTGTCTGATGGGTTCTTGGCCAGCTGAATGTTATGATTCTGAATTATTTTTATAAGGGTGGATATTATTAGACTCAGTAATTGCACCTCTATAAAGACCCTAATAGAGGTCTTTGCAGAACAATCATAAGCATGTTTCCTCATATAGCCATTAGTTTCAACTAGAATTGAAATTAGTGAAAACAATCAACATGCATTTTACATGATCATAGATCTATTGACTACCTTAAGTTCTTTTGACCTCAATACAGTATAGTTACATATATCTTTTTTCAGTGCTTTGACTTGAATTATTAACCTGTAGTATAGAAACCATTTTATACAAAGCTATATAGCTGTAAAGTATTTTGAATTTTGAAAATTGAAAGAGGTATTTTGACTTACAAAATAAACATTTTATTTTTTTCTTTTAAAATCAGTGGTAGATTATGTATAGTCACCAACATACAACGATAATGGAACCTGCCCATTACAGTGATATGTTATGACAGGTTATATCAGGTTTCATAACTTTTTTTGTGGTAATTGTTAAATGAACGCCGCATTGTTTGATATGGAGCATTTTTGCAGAAAACAAGTAAAAGCCAGCTTTTGACAAAAAAACAAGTCGTAAATGGCAGTCATGTCACTATGGGTTGCTGCAAATGGCCATAAATGTGAGCAGATAGCCAAATGTCCAAAATACGGACACATGACTGCAGAGGGGAGACAGCAGAGGTGATATTCAGCTGGTTCTGACCAGTTCTGGAGAACCGGAAGTGGAAATTTTGAGTAGTTTGACGAACTGGCAAAAGAACCACCTCTGACCGGCCTCGCCTCCCCCATCTCTTCTCTGCCTCCCATTGAGTCCCAGCTGATCGGCTGGGTCTTCTTTTGTTGCCCTGCACAGGAGAATGGAGCTGGAAAGCAGGTTAGTGGGGTGGGGAGGGAATGGAATTTTGCAGTAACCTTCGCCCAGGAGTGGAGAGGGAATGGAGATTTTGTAGTATCCTTCCCCTGTCACGCCCACCAAGCCACACCCACAGAACGGCAGTAAAAATGTTTGAATCCCACCACTGGGAGAACTTCAGAACCAGGTAGTACCAAGTACCTTTTTGGAGAGGGGGAGGTCTGTCGTAACTTCACACCGTTGTTAAGTGACCCGTCATATGTCAAGGACTACCTGTACATTCTTATAAATATTTAGATTTTTAAAAACGTATCTGTTATGAGCTACATTAATTTTTTTTAAATATACATTTTAACAGTGAATTCATTGCAGAAGAAAGCAATGAGAAATTCTGGCAGTTTTTGGAAACGGTGAAAGAACTAACAATATATCAAAAAGGAGGTAAGCAATATACATATGTGTCAAATCTTTATATGAATGGCTATATCTGTGATGGTGAACCTATGGCATGCGTGCCAGAGGTGTTATGCAGAGGCTTCTCTGCAGACATGCGAGCCATTGCCCCAGCTTAGTTTCACCACATATTTTCTTGCCTATGTGTAAAACCTTATTTTTATCTACATTGAATTTCATGAATTTCACAGGACCTAGTGTTCAAATTTCTCGAGATCCATCTGGATCTTTAGCCTATATTCTGGGTTATTGGCTATTCTTGCCAGCTTCTGGTCCCACTGACTGACCCAGATTGGATCCTGCAACTCCTGTAATATTTGAAATGTTATAGTGCTTTGTGTAATTCTGTAAATAATCCCAATCCCAAATCAAAGGCAGGGGATGGTGACAGTTTTGCCTGGGATCTTTGTTTTCCTCCAATGTCTAATTTAAATCTAATTTAAATTGTTCTGTTATTCTAAACCATAAAGTTTCTAATCTTTGTTTGTCTTACAGTAGTAGACAAAATAATTATGGCTCCCACCGGTAAAAGTTTCAATATGCCACATTTGTCTGGATCCTTAGATTATTTATAGCATTCTTGGTTCAAAATCTTATTTTATCTTCTTGCCATTTATTTCAAATTCTTTAGGTTCTTAAGCTTACAGTTAAGTTTTCTTTTGTTCAGATATGAAGATAGACTCCTCAGATGGTTTTTCAAATTTGTCGCTTGGAAAATTTTAAATAGCTTTAAGGTGGTTAAATAGGCAATTTCTGAAAGAAATTGGAAGTAAGCTTAGCAAACATAAAGTCTTTTAAAAGGCTCAACCACACTTGTGAGCCTGATAATTGACCCCTTTGTTTCCTGGTACTCAGAGCCACAGGACAATTCTATCCTGGGGTCTCTTCATAAGAAGCAACCATCCAGAACACAGGTGTGTGATCACCCTTGTCTAGAAAGGTTTCAACTAAGTGATCTGTTCACCAGTTCTTGCTGCAGTTGTCATCTCCTCTCTATACTGAGATGTGTTTAGTTTGCCATGCCTCCACTGGAAATCTGGAAAGAATATCCGTTTTAATCTGATGATAATCCCTAGCACAGGCTTCTCCAGTTATTTGGACTACAAGATAAGAATGAAGGGCAATGTAGTTCCAATGAACCTCAAGGATACAACGTTGGTAAAAGCTGCCCCTGTCATTTTATAAAACCCAGCATTCATGATGTAGCAATAGCACTTAGACTAATATACCGCTTTACAGTGCTTTCCTCTCTAAGCGGTTTACAGAGTCAGCATGTTGCCCCCAACAATCTGGGTCCTTATTTTATCCACCTCGGGAGGATGGAAGGCTGAGTCAACCTTGAGCCAGTGAGATTTGAACTGTCCAATTGTAGGCAGCCAACAGTCAGCAGAAAAAGCCTGCAGTAAGCTCATATATATGGTTTTTACATGTATAGCAACCCCAAAGCATGAAATGTGTATTGGAACAGATCCATGGGGCACAGAGTCATTAAAGGAGAATTTTGAAGTGAGTTGCCTTGGATTGAAGTGGCTTATTCTATTTTAACAGATGGTATAATACTAGGACTTGTAAAATCAAGGCCTTTATTATCTAACTCAGATGTTAAAAAGGCAGATTTTTTTTACAAAGAACAAAACTAAGTTAAAGTAAGTATGATTGAAAATAAATGTTCCTCAGTTATAGAAAACCTCTTATAGGTACAGGAAGAATTCCAAGGCAACATGAGGACGCGGCTTCTTTTTTCTAGTTTCATTTTAACTTTTGCCAATCCAGAGATTGTATAGAAAGGAAACGTTTCAAAACATCCTTTGAAGATGAATTTTATCTCTGTACCGATGCCTGTTGGGACTGTCATCCTGCTACACCAGCCAGGCTTCACCAGATGCCAGTCTGCCATGGGATGAGGGGAATTTGAAGTACTCCTGGTGAGTCCTGAGGGAGCTGCTGGCCGTTTCAAGGTCATGGAATGGAATGTGACTCCATCCAGCCCACCAAGCCAGGGACTGTTGCCAAAACGATTTGTTTGAATGTAATTGGATAGTTTTAAGATAACCAGGGGAAAGGTAAGGAGAAACGAAAAGTTAACCAGATGCTTTGGGTGTGAAACTTCAGTTCTGACTTCGCTACTCTGTAAACATTTGGCTTTAGTAAAGAATACTTTTGTTAACAATAGATTTGAGAGTCTTCCTTTTCTAACTGACATAGTTGAGACACTTGACATTGCCTCTGTTTGAAAATTGGAGAAGCCCAAAGTTACCCCCCCTAACCTCTGTAGCTGAGGGAGAGGGGAGCATGAGCTTCATCAGTTTCCCATTTAAAACATTATCCAGTATATCATACTTAGGCACTTTTGTAGATAGATTTGCTAAATAAATGCATGAATGAGTTTCTTTGGTGGATGTAAGAATGGCAAATAACAGTGCTTATTTTTCTCTTACAAATGATGAACCTCAGTGTGAATTGGAACATGCGTGCCTGTACGTTTATTTCTGTGAGGAGCAACAATTGCCATGACTACCATAATCATTCCGATTGTACCTATCCTCTATGTTGCCTTTGGAAAAGAATAAGTTGTAAATTGCTCTCAAATTTTCTATCACTGAACAAAACAACATGTAGAACATTATATAAACATAACATACAGGGTATTGCGCCAAACCATACCTCTGGAGGCTTATCTAAGTAAATCATTATATGGTTTCTACAAAGCAGTACAGATTATTTTGTTCAGGTAGGCCTTTGTTTTGTGTATGTATGTATTGATTTTTGCAGGTGAAGCTAAGCTTTTGGTTTTTCTAATTTTTAATGAACTTAATTTTATGGCATCTATCTTTTTCAAACTTTCAGAATCTTGGAACTGGGAGTATGAGAGAGTGAGCGAAAAAATTTTTTTTTCTAAATCATTCATGTATTTTTATACTTATTTTGGAGTTGTTTATTTCTTAAATTCCAAGAAGGTTGTTCCCACTCTCTTTGTATGGCATTCAGATAGCCTTTTGTCCCCTGCAATTTTTTCATTAGTTATCTGCTGTTCCTGTCATTTCTTATCTCTGATTGCTGACACCAGCTTGACTGGCCAATTGTTTCTTTCTTTAGATCCTTCCCCTCTTGAGGTATATGAACCTCTCTAATCAAACAATTT